>NC_074716.1:24951512-25699012 GCF_947242115.1 Biomphalaria glabrata
AAAATATGAGATTTAGCTTTTTAAATGTTATATTTGTGAGGAATGTAGATGTCACTGGGGTTTCTATATAACACATTCGAGAAAATGCTTCTCAGACCCCAACGTGGCGCTCTGATGGAAACGGTCATTAGAGGAATTGATTAGGTCAATAGGGAAGCAAAACAGAACCCCATTCCGATGCCTTAGGACCGAGTCCATTGCAATGGCGGCGATGGAGGAAAGCCCCAACTAACATGTCACTATCATCACACCGTTCCTCAAGTGACCGTTTTTATGGCGGATACCGGCACGGCTGTCATACAGAGAAGGAAATGATAAATTTACCATTATGCATCACTAAATATAGCTTAGGGACCCCACTTTTTTAGGTGAGCCCCTAAAAAAAATATCTTCAATCTTTTACAAGAAGGAATAAAGGAAAAAAAAACACCTGATGTTGTAACATTGCGTAACTATTGGGTGGCGGGCATATAGGCGTAGCCATTTTGGTGGAGGGAATATCTCAAATAACCTTAGGGCCTTACCAAGTGTATATCCGAACCTGATGGTGTCCCAGTCAAGTGATACATAGGCCTAAACTTTGCTAAAATAAGTTAGTGCAAGGGTCACTATACATTGAGTCGAGACAGAAATAGTAGGATAATATATGTCGCACGCCCAAAATATTTACCTCGTATATGGGATAAGGTGAGTATGGGCACACCCACTTCACGCGCATGGCCGTCCTCGTACCAAATCAGGAGTTGCTCCCCTTGTTTGATTGTACGAATGGTTCGAACAAAGAAGCAACTGTCCTTTTGCACCAGTTCCACGTTCTGCTCATGCCTGTCTCTTGCAGACCGAACAAAGGCCAAACAGGCACTGATCCTGTATTCACTGTTGGTCTCCAGTTGCTTGTTCTTCCAAAATACCTGGTACAAAAATAAATAATTAAAAATACATTAATAGAAAAAAAATCTCATTTAAAAAAACTGAATGAACACCATTCTTTGATTGAAGGATTAACCCTAACCAAAGGGGGATTACTCGGCAGTACATGTCACAAACTATAGAGAGAAGCTGAGGTTCCCTATCAGATATAGGTCAATCTATACATTTTAATTTTTTTTTCTATTTTACTATTATTATTATTCTTGCGTGGTGTCTCCAGGACTCGCTTTTAAAAAGATTTATATTGTTTGTAAGAACGCATTTGAAATAGAAGTGTCGCTAACTTTGACTCTTCTGTATTGGGAGGAGCACAAGTTTAGATCCGCTGTCTCGAGATTCCAGTCTATTGAATCCAAGGATTAAGAAAAAAAGGTGCTCCCAAGTCGCCTCGACAAACAACCCAGCTGTTAGCATTAATGGTCTCGGCGTCCACACAATTGTGAGATCTCAGTGCCCTATCTCCGCTAGTGTTGTCAATCAGCAGGTATGGTTCTATAGAGTACACATATAGTGTTGGATCTTCTTTGTTAGCTTTAACGGCGCTGAACCCAACAAGCAATGGAGGTTGCAATTCTGCAGTGTTTTTTTTTTTGTTTTTTTAAAGTCCTACACGTTATTTTGTGAATTCTTGCCAAAACAGCGACGTGTAACACTCCACAGTCAGTGGTTACATCCAGCAAGTATAATGTAGTATGCTGTAGGCCTGCACCATTTTTTGGTCAACTCTTTCCCAGCCATAACAATTTCTCATATTGCCATTTGCATTAATGAACGCGTGAGCTGCTGATAGGGAGAGAACAAACTGTAATTAATAAATAGAAGCGATGTTGAGAGGTCGCGGAAATGCTAATAAAAAAGGATGGTACATAGAACTTATACCGCCTTCTTCTTTTACAAAGCTTATATCAACTCTCTATGTCTGTCTGTCTGTCTGTCTGGTAAAAAGTTTGTACACGTTATTTCTCCTACACCCAGTCTCGAATCAAACAGAAAATTTACACAATTATTTCTTTTATCTGGCAACATAAGAATCAACTTTTGAAAAATTAAACAATTAGTTAATAAACTATTGGTAATACATATTTTTTTTTGGTATCTCGAACAAGGGAAAGACATTTTACTTGACTGAGGTGGAAGTGTAAGCTGAATTAGTCCCCTTTATACTCTTTAAGGTTAGTTTGAAACAAACAATCTTTTATTTTCATACGCACCTCACTAGCATAGTGGTTAGAATGTCGACTTGTGGAGGCTTGAGTCATGAGTTCGAATTAAGGTCGTTTCCCACCCCCACCCTTGTTAAAAAAATAAATGCTTTTAAAAACTATTAAGGTAAAATTTACTCAACCCCTTTCTTTCTCTCCCCCCCCCCCCATTTCCCCAACTGGTCCAGACAAGTGATAGGATCATAGCGTATTGATAA
The DNA here is from genome assembly GCF_947242115.1 of Biomphalaria glabrata. Lineage (NCBI taxonomy): Eukaryota > Metazoa > Mollusca > Gastropoda > Planorbidae > Biomphalaria > Biomphalaria glabrata. Next base: position 24,953,863 of record NC_074716.1, read on the forward strand.
AAGCTAAAACCATGAAATAGCGTTAGACAAAAACAATTGGTAAAAATATTTCTTATTTCTATTGTTGGTCTAGAATAGATCTATTACAAATTTAATTAATTTTAATTTAATCCAAGCCAATTGATATAACTATACTTCGTATCAGCGTTTTAATTTTTTTTAAAAGAAAGTATTCTTATGTTTTTCTTGTTATATGTAAGGTGACCAAATCCCATGCCTATAATTGGCAATGTCCTCTATTTGCATTCTACAAACTATAAAGTTCACAGTTTTCAGTTGGATGATGGTCGAAGTCACAGAAACTTGAACGAGCCCTGCATAGTAAATAAGGCGAATGAAAATGGCTAGTCTAAATATTTAAAAATGTAAAAACATTGCTTTACGAGTTTTTTCTGTAATGTTCAAATGTTCGACTAATAATAATGGCAAAGCTTTGATTCTGATGATTAAGAATGAGAGTTGTGTTAGAAACATGATCACTTCGGGATCTTAGTGTGCTTCTGAGTCCACCCATCCTAACCCAGTTGCGGCCTGCATATTTTTCTACTACCAATGCGGACAAGGCTGTTGTCCACCGGAGGTCTGTTTAAGTTTTCTTTACGTTTTCTGCAGCACTAATGGTTGTAAATGTTAAGATAAGATAAGATAATTTTATTGATCCAATCAAATGAAAATTCAGTTTGACTACAATTGACAACCTCAGCGTAACTACTGTACAATAACAGTATAGATGAAAAATTCGAACAGCATTCACACACGAAACACGTACACACTCACAACCAGCGCTTTATGAATTAGACTTCCATGTACTTCTCGATGACGACAGCTGATCTTGTAACACTCTGGCTGAAAGTGGGATAAAGGAGTTTTTAAATCTTTCTGTTTTAGTCCTATTGGAAAGGAGACGACCACTTCGTTCAGATCTTATGTAACAGTGGTTTAATTAGTGCAGGTTGTCCTTAAGAATCCAGAGTGTTTTGGAAAGGCATCTTTCATGAAAAAGCTCTTCAAGAGATGGTAGCTGTATTCGAGTGATATGCGATGCTTTTTTAATTAGTCTATTTATTCTAAGTCTTTGAGCCACTGAAGTATTACAATACCAGCAGGTGGTGGCAAAGTTAATTAGACTATTATGATATTCATTTAGTCATAAAAGTTCATTTTGTTCTGGTGTATGATTATGGAGATTGTATATTTATAAAGAATAAAGATAGAACGCCTATATAGCTATCTGTACAGTGGTCTCTAGCTTATTACAGTTCTCTTGGTGGTCTATTTCTTATAGTTAAGTCAGAAATAGCCAAGTTATGTAATCCTATAGGGTGCTTGGATTTCGTACTTATTCTGTTTGCCTGTCTGGCTGTCTCTCTCTCTCTCTCTCTCTCCCCCTCTCTACTTTAGTTTTTTTTTTTAAATGTATATGTGGATCTTTCGTTGTTTTGTATATGATATGAGTTTGTGTTTATGAATATGTGCATGAGTGTAATTGATCAGTACAAACAGTCTTTGCTTGTTGTAACCCTATCCCTCCCAATCAAAGTCATGTTGATTCTCCCATTATCACTAGCTCAAGAACGCAGAGGAGGGGGAAGGGGGGGGGGGACTTCTCACCAGAAAATTGCTCTCGTTATGTTGATTCTCATAACTCTCGAACCTATGACGAGACAATGAACTCTGAACTCTGCATTATTTAAATTAGAGTGATAAGATAGGTGTGAAGAGAGAGAAAGAGCGGGATGGGAGAGACTTTGGGGGTGGTGGGCTGTGGGGGGGGGGGCAAATTTCATCATTGTAACACAGGTTTAAAAAAAAAATTGAGGGGAAATGGCGAAAAAAGGGGGGGGGGTAAATGGCTCCATATCTAGAGACCTGATTTCATTCATATTATTTTAACAAAAAATGTTTTGCTTATGAACTCGAGACTAGCTGTTGAAAAAATATAGTGCTCCTTCTTACTCCCCTTGGGTCCTACATTTTCCTAGATCAATCCATCGGATTGGTGGCTTTTTTTTTTTGAAGCAGTTCCCTATCACGTGATTTTCAGACCACCTTTTGATTTATTATGGTTGTTTTACTTGTCTTTGGGAAACTGGAGTAGTAATTTAGTTACACTATTAGCCTGGTTCTCCTCCTAACCACAAGTTTAGAGGCGGTTTGTTCAACTAACTGTTTAGTGTTCTTTAGCTTGCTAAACCAATTTTCATTGGGGGAGGGGGAGCAAACTTATCTTATAAATTACATGCGTTCCTTAAAAGAGTAGATAATAATGTCATACGACTATCCATGTATCAAAGTCTTCAATGTTAATTACACACTTAAAACTCTGCTAAGTGGTTGACTTATTGTCGGATTCAGACAACCAATCCGATGCTCTATTAGCACAAGGGAAGAAGGACCACTTGTACAATTATGTCCTAGCAAATGGAATAAGAAATGTGCCTTTATATTTGTGTCGCTCTGTGTATTTTATTAGATTGTGTTTTTTGTATTTGTTAGTTATGATTCAAAGTTTCGTGTGAAAATTTGGTCAGGTCTAAAAAAAAAAGCGTAATTAATCACAAACAGGTTTAGGATCCTGGTGAGAACATAAGTGAATAACCATTAGTGAGACCATACGACTCTTTACTAGAAGCTGGCTGGTCTCAATGGCGTTTTATACGAATAAACGACACACAAAGTGTAACTCTTTTACTTCATTGAACATCACACCTTGCAGCCAGGTTTGTTTTATCTTACCGCGACACATGCCCCGTAAATGCATAGAAATAAAGTTCGAATGGACAAGTAACAAAGTATTGATTTAATGTTTTAGGCCAGTATTGGTGTTCAGTTTCTAAGATTTAGAACCGCTATTCTAGATCAGTATTTTCTCTTGGTTCAATGAATACAACCGTGAAAGGTCCTTGCCACAAAAGTTCCTCATAAGAAATGACAACTAGCTCAAGTCTTCCTTTTGTAGCGCTGAATGTTTTCTCTATTGACTTCATCCCTCCTAGGTTCACATCTCTCGTTCTCCCCCCACCCAATCGCAACTTTTTTTTCCCGAGCCGCCGTGTACCCCGTGTATATTACAAACACAAACTCTTGTTGTTGAGAGCTGAAACTCTCGTGAAGTCTCGTGTTTTGTGAACAAATCATCTCATATTCCTGAATTCGTCTTACACACACTCTTCTGCACACGAAGCCAAGTCCCATAATAAGCCAATCAGTCAAGAGGAGTCGATAACGCCTCGTAAGTCACACGAGAATAAGACGCCCTTCAGATCTCGTTTTGTCTGTGATCCAGCTGGGAGAACAGAAGCAGCCCTTGCATTCAGCCTTTAAATTTAGCCATCTCAGTTCATTATCTTATTCTCTCTCTCTCTCTCTCTCTCTCTCTCTCCTCTCTCCTTCCCTCCCATATAATCATATACCTCCTTCGTCCTTAACCACCGTTTCAAAACATAACGAGGTAGAATAAGAAAAAAAAAGGGGGGGGGGCACCTAAGGTCCACCTTTGGACCACCCTACACCCACTGTTGTTAAATCAGGGACAACGTTTCTACCAGTTTCGGCATTCAAAAGGTCCCTCCCTCTCCCTGCACCCACACTTTCAAATGATAAAGACCCGTATCTCTAACAAAAGACAGCGGGTGGCGCATTACTTCGTTGAAAAGGTTTTAATTTAGACTTCTTGAACATCTCTCCCACCTCCGGTCCCGTCTGATTCAATGCCCCTGATTCCTCGCACCATGCAGTCCTATAGAAACTACGCCATGGGACGAGTAAGGCGACAAACAAAATGAAATTACTTATCGACAAAAAAAAAGTACAACTCCAGGACAAAGCAATCACTACCTGTCTTTGACTTCAAGTTTCAGAAAAGTTCAACTGTTTTTTTTTACTTTTTTGAGGGGTTGACCTTCTCGCTAAAGTAATGGGACGTGACAGTAAGAGAGTGCCGGAGTAACATCCACAGATAGTGTACACTTGGGTTTTACATATATACTGATACATCTACTTAGTTTCTGATTGTATAAATTTAAACCTGGAATATCATTGGCATCTTATGTATTGTTCTTTTCATCTTAGTTTTTATATTTTACTTTTTTTTTTTTTAGCGGCTCCCGAAAGGGGAAAAGACGCTATTAGTTTTGTGTGGAATGTCCGTCCGTCCGTCCGTCCCGTTTAAATCTCGTAAACTAGAACAGATAGTGAAAATCCGACATCATAATATTTTAGATCATTCAAAGTTCTGATGTAAGGGCTACTTTTTCCTTTCTGAAAGAGAAAAATCTACTTTTTTAAATCACTTATGCAAGCAGTTTTTTCATAAAAAATACACCAGGGGAGTGTACTATTTACAATTATATTTGAGTGTCCTTAAAATGAGGAGCAATACAACCTAAATGGTATAACAATAATATAAACGGTTTAACAATGAAAATGCCCTTTAATTCCAATCACAGTTAAAGATTGGTCATATGATCTGTTACGTTGATTATATGCACCAATCCCTTTCTTGGTGTGAATTTGAATCCTTTTTTTTTTTTTTTTTTTTTAAACAAATTAGATTTCACTAGACTGGTGACTAGATCAATCGACAAATTAACAGGTTAAGTTAAATGAAAATTAAAAAAAAAAAACAAATGCATTAACTCGTAGTTTCCCCTACGTGACCAGGTTTGTAGCTAGGAATTTTCCATCGTTTGGGGGCCCGGGGGGGGGGGGGCTTGACCTCTTTGAGTGCCCTGCATTTTGCGTAATATTTAATAATTTTCAATGTAAAAAACACTTATTTGGTGGCCCCTCTCTAGTGGGGGGCGGGGGGATTTTCAAATTCTCCCCCTTCCTCCCCCCACCCTAGCTACGCCACTGTACGTGTTCAGAGCTCAATGAGCATGGTATAGACGTCTAGTAGCACGGCGAAGCATCATAAAAATAATGATTATAAAAATAGTTCATGAATTGTTTGGCGCGTCTACTTTTCATTTGTTAATAACTTATTTTTTATTGCACAATGTTGCCCTAATTAGTTTTCCTATTGATTAGTGTTAGTAAGCAAAATCCAATCGGTTGCTAAACATACAATGCACAAAATGGAATCAACTCTTGATCATCAAACTATTAGCAGTGACTTGAAACTAGTAATCACTCCTCTGCCGGCCTATAAAGTCTATGTAGAGCAAGAATGTCGCGAGAGTGGGGGGAGGGGGAGATGAAAGAGAAATACCCGACAGCCAAACGATTAAACGTTTGTACTCTAGTCAACTTTTGTATAAAATGTGAAAGAAAAAATAATGTTACTGCAGCTGGACACACCTGAACACGAACACCAACGGGCCAAAAAAATCTGGAAAAGACGCACGGGGCGTCAAAACTAGAATCTATCAAAGAAGGAAGTGAGTGGAAAATATAAATAAACACTTGTCACGTGACTTTGTTTGATACACTAGACAGCGCTTAATTTAGTGTGTTTGTGCGTGCGCGCTTGAGTTTCTGTGTTTGTGAAATAAAGGATGAATTCAACATGTAAAAAAAACATGTAAAAAAAAACTGTTTAGGTGTTAATCAAGCTTCCTCCGGGTTCAAATTAAAAAAAAAAAACATTAATTTTTACAGCACAGAAAGAATAAGCTCCAACCTTTTTAACATGATAGAATCTAACTTGTAAAGTGACTAGTTTGGCAGGAAGTTATTTTAAATTATCTTTTTTTTTTTTTTTTTTGATGTTATATATTCAACTATTACAAACAATTAAAAAAAGGACAATGAGATTTATGCATTAATAATAATAGTAATAAAAAAATTATTAAATTATACTACTGATAAAAATAATATATCGTTATTAGCCTTGATGAAATTTGTATTACAGATTAAAAAAAAAAATGCAACACTGAAAAAGAACTGTACATTCATGTAACAGTCTCCCTCAGAATGTCCACGTAGAGTTGACATCAGAAGGTTGCTTTTAAGTCCACACCTAACTTTCACAGGGGACAATGTATCTGTGATTTGTCATCAATGACTCGTATATTTCTCTGTGATGGGAAAAAATCGCATCATACCGCAAATTGTGTTACTTTATGTGTTACTCTATGCAGTGGCGTTGCTGGGAATTGGCCATCATTTGGGTCCCGGGGGCTTGATCTCTCTGCTGCATTTTGCGTAATATTTAATTTTTAATGTAAAAAACACTAATTTGGTGGCCCCTCTCTAGTGGGGGCCCGGTGGGATTTTCAGATTCCCCCTCCCTCCTTCACCCTAGCTACACCTCTGACTTTATGTGTTACTTTATGTGTTACTTTATGTGTTACTTTATGTGTTACTTTATGTGTTGCTTTATGTGTTACTTTATGTGTGACTTTATGTGTTACTTTATGTGTTACTTTATGTGTGACTTTATGTGTTACTTTATGTGTGACTTTATGTGTGACTTTATGTGTGACTTTATGTGTTACTTTATGTGTGACTTTATGTGTTACTTTATGTGTGACTTTATGTGTGACTTTATGTGTTACTTTATGTGTGACTTTATGTGTGACTTTATGTGTTACTTTATGTGTTACTTTATGTGTTACTTTATGTGTTACTTTATGTGTTACTTTATGTGTGACTTTATGTGTTACTTTATGTGTTGCTTTATGTGTTGCTTTATGTGTGACTTTATGTGTGACTTTATGTGTTACTTTATGTGTTACTTTATGTGTGACTTTATGTGTGACTTTATGTGTGACTTTATGTGTGACTTTATGTGTGACTTTATGTGTGACTTTATGTGTGACTTTATGTGTGACTTTATGTGTGACTTTATGTGTTACTTTATGTGTTACTTTATGTGTGACTTTATGTGTGACTTTATGTGTGACTTTATGTGTGACTTTATGTGTGACTTTATGTGTGGCTTTATGTGTTGCTTTATGTGTTACTTTATGTGTGACTTTATGTGTTACTTTATGTGTTACTTTATGTGTGACTTTATGTGTGACTTTATGTGTGACTTTATGTGTGACTTTATGTGTGACTTTATGTGTGACTTTATGTGTGACTTTATGTGTGACTTTATGTGTTACTTTATGTGTTACTTTATGTGTGACTTTATGTGTGACTTTATGTGTTACTTTATGTGTTACTTTATGTGTGACTTTATGTGTTACTTTATGTGTTACTTTATGTGTTACTTTATGTGTGACATTATGTGTTACTTTATGTGTGACTTTATGTGTGACTTTATGTGTGACTTTATGTGTTACTTTATGTGTGACTTTATGTGTGACTTTATGTGTTACTTTATGTGTGACTTTATGTGTTACTTTATGTGTTACTTTATGTTGTTACTTTATGTGTTACTTTATGTGTGACTTTATGTGTGACTTTATGTGTGACTTTATGTGTGACTTTATGTGTGACTTTATGTGTTACTTTATGTGTTACTTTATGTGTTGCTTTAGGTTTAAAGTCTTTTAGTTTATTTTTATTTTTTTACTATTCTTCCAATTAACTTGCATGGGTTCAAAAAGTTGGTCCTACATTTGGTGCAACCTTGACACTGGATGAGTATTTTGAAAACGGCTCAAACGATTTTCCTAGAAATTCGACATTTTAAGTATATCGTTAGGGAAAAATAACTACCTAATTTGTCACACGGTCGAAAATCTGGTTTGATCGTTATAACAATAATCACCTTAAAATAAAATTTGACTTATATCTTGAACACGGCTCTACGGAAATTCCCGCACTCGACTCCAATGTTTCATGAAAGAGTTGAATAAATAAATAGATGTTCCTGGACATCTTGCGCACTTTCTTATGTAGAAATCATTAGCTGGTTTGTCAATACAAGAACTTGATTCTGTAGAGCTCACTGGTAAGACTTCTTACAATAATGAGCATTACAAAACATAAATAGAATGAAAAATAATAGGCCCCGAATATAAAGGAGAAATTGATATAAAGAAAGTATTTGTTACATTTGTTCTCCACTAGGTGACCAAATTGAACTTATTTGTTGCTAGTGGCGTAGTTAGGGATTTGGGGGCCCGGGGCTCTTGACTCTTTAGGGGCCCTTGCATTTTGACATTCGACATCATGACATGAGATAATAGCGTAATATTTAATGTAAAAACAAATTGTTAACAATCATTAGGGGTCCCCCTCAAGTGGGAGCCCGGAGGGTAGATTTTCAAATTTGGACCTCCTCCCCCACCCTAGCTACGCCACTGTTTTTTTGCCAATGTTTTCCAGTAGGTGGCCAAGTGGAGCCCAATCTGTTGCCAATGTTCTTAATAGAAGCATTAGGGCGTTTTATTTAGTTTTTTTTTTAATGTTCAGATCGCCCAACCATGGCAGATATGTTGGAATTTAAAATAGTGCAGATGTAAGCGTGGTCAAATATTACAAAGAGATTTTTTATTTATTTATGAGCTAGCACTGGTTCTTAACTGCAAGTTAAAAGCACTCAATGTCATAATTCTGTGACATTAGTTATCTTTGTGTTACGGGTGACGTGGCGTGCTGATCAATGATACTAGCTCTCCCTTCCACGAGAAGCACAAAGTGACATTGAACTCTCGCAAGAGTTTGGCTTGGCGCAAAGACCTAAAAGTCTCCATGCCGTGAACAGCACTTACACCACAAAGTTGTGTGACACCTGGACCTGTCTGTTCAATAGTCCACTACTGAAGAGCCAGTGTTTGTCCAGCAACACCCGACGTTTAATGGGGGGGGGGGGCTAGTGTGTCACACGGCGCAACTCCTTTAACAGGCCATGTCCTCGCCACCACACTTCTGGTGTGATACAGTGCTAACCTAACTCCATGTTTGTTTTCGTCTGACGAGCTAATGGATCAGGTCTGAACGGTTCTATTTAGAACTAGACTTAGTTGAACTTAAATATTGAAGTGCCGTTATCATTTTGTTTGTACAATGCACAAAATGTAGTATCTCTTGTTTGTGAGTGTTTGTAAGCTTTCTAAACAAAAAATCTTACTTATAAATTAAAATAAAAATAGAAGTTAAAAGGAAGTAGATACCCACACTAAAAATGTAACTAATAGTAACATGATCAGATTCTGTTTTCATTGCACTGACTGGTCAATGTCCATTTCATACTGATTTTGTGAAATAAAGGTTCAAAAGAAAACTCAACATTTAGATAGATAGAGAGAGAGAGAGAGGAGAGAGAGAGGAGAGAGAGAGGGGGGGGGGAGAGAAGATTAGAGAAGAAGAGAATGGAAAATGAAAGAGAATTGGAGACTTAAGAAGAGACCAGCTCTAAGTCTTTCTCCCAAGTTCTACAAAAAGAACACATTGTTTCAAGAACTGGCTAAGAAACAAATGTTTACCCAATTATGAGTCCGTTAGTAGCGTATGTCAACGCTGAGGAGACAAAGTAAATATGCAAGCCATACAGATGTTAACTTGAACAATGGAGCAACAAGGCTTCAAGTTGACATGATATCAAATGGAAGCCCTAGAACCATTTTACACAACAGGTCAATGGCGTGACATCCATTCGTCCGCGCAAAGTTACAGGCAATGTCACCTTCCAGTTGACCACCTCAAGTGTCCAGCAAACATCCATTGAAGAAATGGTGTTAAAGTTGGAAAGTTCTGTGTTTTCATGTACTTCACTCCTTCCCCACTCTGTCGGCGTGGTGGCTGAGTGCTAAAGTGCTTGGCTTCCAAAACGATGAGTCTCGGGTTCAAATCTAGATAAAGACTAAATTTCTGGATATTTTAGGACACGCAGTACCCATGGTACCTGACGTCAGTTGGGGAAAGTTAAGGCGGTTGGTTGTTGTGCTAGTCACATAACACCCTTGTTGACGTCGGCCATAGAAACAAAGGACCTTTAATGAATGATTTACTTACTTAGCCACTTACTTATTTCTTACTCCTAGCCAGGGCCGTATTTGGGTAAGTGGAGGCCTCGGGGAAAGATTTTTGTGGAGGCCCCTATACTTTTTCGAAAACTTTAATAAAAATCCAATTTTAAATAATAGTAGGCCTACTTATGTCTAAAAGGAAGCCATATTTTAGTAAGAAGGAAATAGAGTACTTGTAAGTTTAATATCATTTTTTTTCCTATTTCCAAAACAAATATTTAATATGCATATATTAGTCAAAAATGTATTTTTTTTTTAAATTGTGTGGTGACTGGGTTTACACACTGCAGAAAACCGGGGAATGCATTGATAGGCTATTAAGCGAACTCCTCTTAACCACAAGTGTTGCCAAAATTGGGATTATTGGATTTTTTGATTTATCAGTAAAAATACGAAAAACTATAAACGTAAAAGTGGCTGACCCATTGAAAGAAGTTTGATATTCTATTGTGGAGATTGTCATTATTAAGGCCCCGTTTTGGGTTTCAGTGACTCACAAAGCATGTCTCTACTGGATCATACATAAACTAAAAATAGCACCAGCTAAAAATTCAAAATGTTCAACGCCATAGCAAAAGATCCTTCAAAGTAAGATGACCAGATATTTGGGGAGCGGGACACATGTTGATCATGGGGCGTAAAAAGTACATGCTTAGATTTTTTTGTTTTGAGCAATATTTCAACAAGTAAGACGTAATTACAATATATTATATGTACACGCACGCGCGCACCATGTAGACATACGCACACAATAATGTAAATTATTTCAGGCTTTCTGAAAAGTTTTTTTCCAAGATGGATCATCTTTTTGTGCGATCCATCTGAAAGCGTTAAGCCGCTTCTCTCTCTGAGATATAAATATTTGATATAATTTTCGTAAAAGTTTACGGTGCGTACATTTTTTTGGAGAGGAACCTTTTCAAGTCTTCATGCTTCTTTTCGTGCATTTCTAAACCAATCCGCCAATGGCAGAAGATACTCCAAGAGCACTGGCATATATATACAATAAACTTCTGTATGGAGTATTGCTCAATGTTGTGTACAAAATGCAGCCAGAATGCAGCATACGGGTTTTCAAATATTCCTCGTTTAATAATGTCCATTTGTATGCAATTACACTCTAAAGCGATAAAGTTCAACAATACAGTATCAACTCGGACTGCAATATCCAACCTTGCTAGTACATCAATACTACTAAAGGCTATTCCACTCCCTTTCTTGGTGCACCTTTCCTCTCCTCTGATTGAAATAAAGTATTCACTAGTGGAAAAGAAATGTCTGTGATACGACTTGAATTTAATTCGTGTTGGGCAGTCGATCTAGTAGAAGTTAGATAAACAAATAAATAAGCATCGTTAAAAAAAGAAGAGAATGGTTCTTTACTTACGTGGTTTATTTGTAATTAGGTCCCTTGCGCTCATAGACATGCAGTTAGTTGGACGTGTTAGAAGTTTTAAGCGTACAAAAAAAAATCCTATTCACAGTGTTTCACTGGCTGTCTTATTATATGGTTTCAATAAAAAAAAATCTACACAGTTTTGTCGCTTTCCAGTCAATCGAGTCTAATATACTTATGTATCATTATACCACAGACCTATACATATTATATCTAGACTGTAAAACGGAAGCAAATTCTTATCCGCGATTGATCAGCTCACAGACTTATATATCTAGATTGTTATGTATTAATCACAGAACTTTATATTCACGCAAATTTATGCAATAAAGCCATTACCTGTTGGTTTCAATTAAGATAGTACACTTCAAACCCTAGATGGAAATAATTCACATCTATAAATCTCGGTCATCTTATGTGCTTTTAAATAGATTGATTAAATAGATTTTATCTAAAAATTGCAAAATAATAATTATGAGACGACTGTGCTCTTTTTTCAATGTTAAATTACAAGATCTAGATCTATATGTTACATAGGTTAGGGTTAAAAAAAAAAACAACTTTCCTTCTTATAACTACTTTACAAAACAACGCCTTTTTTCAACTTTTTCCAAATTTTCACATATTTTCTGGGCAGGAATCACAACTGATTTGCTTTAAGCAGTCAATGAAAGAAGTTTGATCTATAAAGTCTATGTCTACAGATGATTTTGGGTAAGGCAATACATGTTCTAAGGATTCATAGCAGGTGAGTCGAATTGGCTGACTAGGCTATACACAACTAAGACATGAAAAGGTGTCTTAACGATGCCTACCGCCCGTCTCGGAGAGACAAATCCTCTCTACCTGTTCCGTGAAGAATAGGCTTATAATGTCTGACTCTAGAACGACACCATTATGAACTTGTATGTTCACCAAACAATGTCTAGCTATCTTTGAATACGTTCTCTTCTTCTTCTTTCTCTCTTTCTCTGTCTCATTCTCTCTCTTTTTTCCTTCTTTTCTTCTTATCTTTCTTACTGTTTCTATTCTCTTCCGGTTTTTTTTCTTTATTTTTCTCGTTCTCTCTTTTTTTTATTTTCTCATCCTCTAACTCTTCTTTTACGATCTTTTTTTTTATTTAAGTCTTTTTTTTTTCTTTTTCTCCCTTTCACAATTTCTCCGTCTTTCTATTTTTATTCCATTTTCTCTATTGTCTACTTTTCCTTTCCATCTTTTCTTTATTTCTGTCTCTCTCTCTTTCTGCCATTCTCTCTTTCACACACACACACACACATGCACTCATTCTCCGTGTCTAATAGTACATATGTACATATATAACCACAAACCAATATATATATATAGGAAAGGCCCATCAGCGAAATGGCATATAAAGCGAACACCTCCCCGTAATTTTTGTCCATTCTTATTTATTTCAAAAGTAACTGCAGAACTAATAAAATGGTATTACAAAGACTCCATTTTTCTACATTTCCCACATATTCACTTTCGTTTTCCCTCATAAAATAAAGCATAGCTGAAGGTCAAAGTTGACATGCATGGAAATTTCATTCTCAAAACGTTTCCGGATAAACGAGAATAGGTCCGAACTTAAGGCGATTTTAAAGCACCAATGGAAATCGGCCTAAAAAAAATCGCCTATTATGCTTCTAAATAGATGAGGAAATAGTTAGCTAGAATAGCTAAGGCTATTCATTCCGTTGAAAAAAAAATATTATGGGGTGTTCGCTCAAAATGACCTTTTTAACTGAAAACCTATTCAGCGAAACCCCTATTATAAGCTTAAAAAGCCATTAAAAATAATTTAGTTACTGAGTTAATCTGTTTTTCTTTTTGTCTTATCTAATGTTATTGTTTGTAAACTGAAATATTAAAATAATAGGCCTATTTTTAACCTTAACCCAATGTCTTCGATTTCGAAGATTAAGGATGAGTGCAGTAGCCTACATGTTTCACATGTCTACGCCCAGTTGTGACCAGCATATTTTCCCGCATTTTCTTTCCGTCTAAAATGTTTGACTCACACCTCTCTCTCCAACAGTCATATGCTGGCAGTTACTTTCCTCTATGACATTGAGGGTGAAATGACGCATCATTTGAAACAGCGCTTAGGCCTATACGGTTTATACGGGGGGATGGGGACCTCTGTTTTGCCGTCCTCCTTTTTTTGTAACTGGCTGGTTAACCTCTTGTTACTAATTAATGATATCAATATGTGTATAGATGTTTAAAAGAAGATCAGAATTCATTTTCACTGGGTTCCCCCACCATTAGGATTAGGATTTCCAAGAGTTTTCCAGGAGAAAATATTCGATTTCAGGAGCGGAAAAAAACGCTAACTATCTTATCTTATCTTATATAATACAGACGTTACTTCAAAAAAGAAGATGATTACGTCCTACGCGTCATGCATTTAGTCATGCATATTAACCAATGACTTAAATTCTGCCAAGTCACTGGTTTTCCTGGCTAGCTCAGGCAACCCATTCCATGCTCTAATAGCACTAGGGAAGAAGGAGTATTTGTACAAATTTGTCCTAGCATATGGGACGAGGAATGTGCCTTTATCTTTGTGTCTTTCAGAGTATTTTATTAAATTTTGTTTTTGTATTTGAAGATTATGGTTCAGTGTTTTATGTATGATTGCTACTTTACTTTTGAGCCTTCTGTCCTGAAGGCTTTCTAAATTTAGTGATTTTACTAAAGGTGTTACTCTAGTCAAATGTGAATATTCGTTTGTTATGAATCTCACTGCTCTATTTTGTGTCTGTTCCAGTTTCTTAATGTTTTCTTGAGTTGAGGGGTCCCAAACGGAGGATGCATATTCTATTATTGGCCTATATATTTAGTAATAAATATAAGAATTACCATATAATATACATGTATAAAATTACAAGATCTCTCCTGAGCCTTTCGTCTCTATGCCCGAAACCCAAGTTGTTGAAGATCTACCTCCCATACATCATCAATCCATCGCATTCGGGATCTGCCTTTGGGTCAATCAGCGAGCGCGCGTGTGTGTGTGTGGGGGGGGGGTCGAGTTGATGATTAAATTAAGTGCACTGAACATGTGTTCTTAAAAAAATAGTCACAGTAACGAGAGTTTATGAAATGGGGAGCAAAATGACGTGGACTAGCCTATAGGGAGGAGGCGAGATAGAATTTTGTAGTTTCTTTCTTTCTTTAAAAGAAAAATATTTGATCGCAAGTTTCGTAGGCTATATATACATCAGTTCCAAGCAGAGAAAGGAGATGTGGAGCACAAGAAAAGTGAAAACAAATTTAGGCCTAATGTCACAAGGAGGGCAATAGTTATGTTTCATGGAAGAAGTTAGATGATAGAACTAATTGAAGCATAATTTCCTATATTTTAACATGCTATTTCGCTATTTTTTACGGCCTTTCGCTCATTATGACTCCCGCGAAAATTGCGTTCGCTGATTAGGTCCGACCCCTACCGCAAGTTGACTTGAATTATAAATTTAATAGCTGATATGGAAAAAAGATTCAAATTTAGTTTTATCGCCCAATAGCTGAGGAGTCCGCAGATGTTTTCATTTTTTTAATAAGTTTAACCATTGCGGAGTTATAAATTCTAAACTAAAAACTGGCACAAAAGCGTTCGCCATTGGTCCTTTCCCATATATATATATATATATATATACATGTCTGTGGTTGTAACTAACTCATGTTCAACAACACTTTTGGTGCATTAAAAAACTCGTCATTGGCCTATGAGTGAAAGAAATAAAAAAGAACCGAAATAAATTATTTCTATTGGTGTTCTAGTTCCTTATCCTCCTAGACATAGATCTCCTAAAACCCATTCTAGTCGACTAGTCTATGTAACATTAGGCCCCACATAAATGTCTGTAGTTTGTTTTTTTCTTCTCTCAACCTTTTCTTTGTTATCAGTGTATATTCTTTCTGCTATATATATATATATTTACAATGAAATTGTTATTATCTTTATAAGACACAAGTTCAAAGCATAAAACTGGCGTGTGTTTGTGTGTGTGTTGTTGTTGATGGTATGAATACTATTCGTATCATTCTAAAATGATGACAGATCTTCTTGAGTTCAAAGGGCAAAGATCAAAACAAATCATGTAGATACAGTTTCAATGCAAACGAAATTGATACTCCAAGTTTTAGTTTACGATATTTTAGCTTTGAATTTTGGCTTTCTAAAAACTTGTTATTTTACACAATTCTACATTAAATTGATTACATAATGTATTCTGTAAGCTCTAGACATGTGTTAGGGCAGCATTTTATCATTTTGTGAAGAAAAAAAGGTTTTTGTTGAATGAACTCAAAACAGGCTAGTTTAATTTTAAACAATAGCATGAATCAATGCGATCCTAAGATATCTCGGTAATAATAATGATAATAATAAATTTCTCAGTGGACAGTGTTAAAGGGACTACATGGAATTTTGTTTATCTCAATTGAAGCTCAACCCTGGCAGTGCCAGAAAATGTTGTTTTGTTTTTTCTTTCACATAAATCTTTATTCATGAATTTTAAAAGCCAACGTCGCAATGAGTTTGCATGCCTAACGTCACCAAGCTAGCTACACTACAGATACAGATTGTATTTAGAAAAACGTCTTCAGCCACAAGTTATTACACGTCACTAAATGCATGGCGTGTAGAACAAAATCTTCTTCTTTTTTTAAGTAACGTCTTTGTTATGTAAGATCAGAAGATTGTATTGTAAATGGAAGGGGAGATATGATTTTTTTTTGTTTGTTTTGCGAGAGGAAAAACCTTAATTTGTGTGACCCAAGTCATTTCTAGCTTACTAGCGGAAATTAAATTAAATTGTGAATTGGGTCAGAAATATTTTTCTTCGTGTTGCCAATTTATCTAATTTTGTAAGAAAAATAAATCTTTATTTTTTTTTTAGTTTCTTTTTATTACATGTAAAATTTTATTAATGCATGACTATTTTTACTTTGCTTTAAAATTTCAAAAGCAATGTTCAGTTTATTTTACATTCGGGATCTTTAGAAAGCCTCTGAGTCCACCCAGCTCTAATGGGTACCTGACATTAGTTGGGGAAAAGTAAAGGTGGTTGGTCGTTATGCCAGTCACATGACACCCTCGTTAAACGTGGTCCATGGTGACCCGACAAAATAGCGATGAAAAAATAGCGCCGACAAAATAGCGCAAGACTAAATAGCGCGGACTTCTCTAGGATGTGTATAAAAGTTCCAGATTTATGTAAGTGAACGTCCTGGGCAGCATTTTTGTTGAGATCTTTGTCTTCTGGAAGTTTATTAGATATAGAAGTAGGCCATTTTTGTTGAGATCTTTGTCTTCTGGAAGTTTATTAGATCTAGAAGTAGGCCATTTTTGTTGAGATCTTTGTCTTCTGGAAGTTTATTAGATCTAGAAGTAGGCCATTTTTGTTGAGATCTCTATCTTCTTGAAGTTTATTAGATCTAGAAGTAGGCCATATTTGTTGAGATCTCTATCTTCTTGAAGTTTATTAGATCTAGAAGTTGGCCATATTTGTTGAGATCTCTATCTTCTTGAAGTTTATTAGATCTAGAAGTAAGCCATATTTGTTGAGATCTCTATCTTCTTGAAGTTTATTAGATCTAGAAGTAAGCCATATTTGTTGAGATCTCTATCTTCTTGAAGTTTATTAGATCTAGAAGTTGGCCATATTTGTTGAGATCTCTATCTTCTTGAAGTTTATTAGATCTAGAAGTAAGCCATATTTGTTGAGATCTCTATCTTCTTGAAGTTTATTAGATCTAGAAGTAAGCCATATTTGTTGAGATCTCTATCTTCTTGAAGTTTATTAGATCTAGAAGTAGGCCATTTTTGTTGAGATCTCTATCTTCTTGAAGTTTATTAGATCTAGAAGTAGGCCATTTTTGTTGAGATCTCTATCTTCTTGAAGTTTATTAGATCTAGAAGTAGGCCATATTTGTTGAGATCTCTATCTTCTTGAAGTTTATTAGATCTAGAAGTAAGCCATATTTGTTGAGATCTCTATCTTCTTGAAGTTTATTAGATCTAGAAGTAAGCCATATTTGTTGAGGGCGAACTTAGGCGTGTCAGGATTAGTTAAGCTGGCGATCTCTCCAAATATTTGTTTAATCTCATTAACCTGCCAATGTAAATACTGAGAAGATCTAGATGACCCTTGGGCAGATGTTGTAGGGATTTTGTATGACTATTGGGAGGATAACTATATTGGTCGCCATAGACGAAACCGCAGAGTGACTCCAAGATTTCCGATATCATTATGGAATGTTAGAGATCGTGTACAGGACTATCTATCACAAACAAACAATTCAGTGGAGGGATGACACCATGCATTTCAGCTGTCTATTGACGGTCATCACCCCAATATGTACACGTTAATCTCTCACTTCCTCAGAGAACAGGAGAACACTGAGAACAAGATTCTGAGGTACAATGCTGGAGAACGAAGTAAAGCTGCAAATAAGACAAAGTACAGCTCCAACTTAACAGACGTCTTGCAGCTATATTGCTAATGTACGGAAACAAGCCAGTGATGGAATTTCTACGTTACTTTTCCTACAATTTAACTTTGTGAAAGTTTGAGTGTGTGTGTGTGTATAAATGACAAGTATCTTTGCATGTTTTCAAAGTACACTTTTGGAATGCAAATAAATGATATATAGATCTATTTTGAAATTATTCATTTTATTTTATTATAATTTTTGCTTACTGTTTGCATACTGTTTGCATATTTATGTTTTAAGATATCTAAAGTGTTTCCTGCAAAATGACTGAAAAATAATGTTAACATTAAAACTAAAAAAAAAAATATTGGCTCTATTCATATTTTACGGTATCTAAAGTATTTCGTTCAAAATGACTGAAATATATTTGTTCTGCTTGTTTCCCTACGTTTCGCGCTATTTTGTTCGACTATTTAGTCGGGGCTATTTTGTCGGGGTACCGTGGTCCATAGAAGCAGTTCTGAAAGGGGAACTTTGTGAATATTTAGGAAACAACAACTTGGACAAGTACTTATGTTTGATAAAAAAAAAATTGTGAAAGATTTAAGCTTTAAAAGAGAAACAATATTTTTATTATTATTATTATTATTTTAGTGTCCAATAATTTTAACAATTTTATTACTTTCAACGATCAAAACAAGACTATGGCTTGAATATTCCTGGTCCATTGGTGGATTCGATGGGGGCCGCCTCTGAGTTTGTGAGATAGCACGTTTGAAATCTTGTTTTAATTCATTATTTGCAAACTATTACATTGTCAGAAAATACAAGACAAACATGGAAAATTTTCTGGTTCTCCAAAAGAGCAAATGATTAGTTAACTAATTATTTTAAGGTGCCTGGTAATTTAGATTGTCTTTTTTTCACTAATTTTTTTAAATGGATTTAATGTCATGCATTCCAAAAAAAAAAAAAAACATAACAAATGCAGTTTTTCAATACTAAAACGTTAACATGTGTGTAAGGCAAATAATTTTAGAATTTTTATTTATTGGAGTTACGAAATTGTGTTACACAGTAATGATTTACATTTTTTTGAAATATATATTTGAAAATTTTCGAACTCTAAACAGGTGCTGCAATTAGTCACTAAAACACGCATCTTGTAAAATTTTAAGATAAATTGAACATTCCATTTTCAAATTTTAAAGTAAAGTAAAAATAATCAAAATAATGATAGATAATTATTTAAATACAAAATGTCATTAGCTTTTTTAAAATAAAGGTTACTTGTTTTCTTGGATTTTAGCTTTGAAAATATCTAACGCAGTGTTGCCCAAACTACGGCATGCGGGCTACATCCGGGCCGTGACGCGCTGTTATCCAGCCTCCGAAAGTTCAGTCCACAGTATATCATGAATCCACTTATGCTGAGTTCCGTTGGTCTGGACGATGTTTAGCAGTGATGCGGCTCGGAAAAAGAGTGTAGGAAATAAATATAGCCCCAGGTTGAACAAAATGGTTGCGCATCACTTTTCTTTTAAAATCATTCGTAGGTAAATGGATATGGTTAAGATCTAGATCTCGATTTGAACGAATGCGGACACACAAGCGCGCAGGTAGAAGGCCTACTTTGGTGGAGCATACGTCAGCCACGTAAGAACAAACGGGCACACTTCCACGGGAGTTAGCCAGTATCTCCAGAACTCAAATGGAAATGAAATACTTTACAACCGACAATACGAACATTATTCTAGTGTTGTAGGTCCTCGGCGCTACTCGTCAGTAGTTCCCAATGAAGGCTATTCCCCTTATGAACTTTCTCAAAATTGTCAGGGCTTTCTTTGTGACGGTACGCACCGGTACGTCGTACCGGCGCCTTTTTCAATGTGGGGAAAAATGATGACTTTTCTAGTATTTTACGTTTATTATTAATTTATTAGTAGTTAAAAGTTAAGCAATCCATCACTGAGTACCGGCACCTAATCACCGAGTACCGGCACCTATTTTTGGTACAAAAAAAGCACTGAAAATTATAATACACTTATTGTATCAAAGGCTGTATTTAAGTAGGTGGAGACCCTGGGGCAGGATTGTTGTGAAGGTCCGAGAATTTTTCGAAAGCTTTGATAAAGATCCATTTATGAATGAAAATATTTATATCTAAAAGCAGGCATAGTTTAGAAGAAAGAAATTGGGTGAGTTCTTGTCAATTTAATCACAATTTCCTTTTTTTTATAATTAATATACATATTTTAGCTTTAAGTCCCTATCTTGTGGAGTCCCTGCTCTCCCTCAAATCCGACCCTGAAAGGGATACTTTTTTTTTTTTTTTAAGGCAGGACCGATTTTAAGATGATTTGTTTCAAATTAGTCTCATGGAGACTGTGGAGGTTAGTACAAATACCAACGAGAATGACAAACTCGCTCAAGTCTAAATTTGTGTAACTTGGGATATTGACCAAACGCGGTGTGGTCTCTGGGATTTAAAGCCGTCCTTCAATCTACCTAGCTTTAATTACTTTCTGAATTAGTTGTAAAAAGTAAGAGCGTAGTTGATTTTACCCAATGACCGTAGAAACAGTAAATTCATGTAGAATAGATAGATAGATAGATAGATAGATAGATAGATAGATAGATAGATAGATAGATAGATAGATAGATAGATAGATAGATAGATAAATAGGTAGATTAGATAGATTAGATAGATTAGATAGATTAGATAGATAAGATAGATAAGATAGATAAGATAGATAAGATAGATAAGATAGATAGATTAAATTAAATTAGATTATAGATAGATAGATAGATAGATAGATAGATAGATAGATAGATAGATAGATAGATAGATAGATAGATAGATAGATAGATAGATAGATAGGTAGATAAATAGGTAGATTAGATAGATTAGATAGATAAGATAGATAAGATAGATAGATAGATAGATAGATAGATAGATAGATAGATAGATAGATAGATAGATAGATAAATAGGTAGATTAGATAGATTAGATAGATAAGATAGATAAGATAGATAAGATAGATAAGATAGATAGATTAAATTAAATTAGATTATAGATAGATAGATAGATAGATAGATAGATAGATAGATAGATAGATAGATAGATAGATAGATAGATAGATAGATAAATAGGTAGATTAGGTAGATTAGATAGATTAGATAGATTAGATAGATAAGATAGATAAGATAGATAAGATAGATAAGATAGATAGATTAAATTAAATTAGATTATAGATAGATAGATAGATAGATAGATAGATAGATAGATAGATAGATAGATAGATAGATAGATAGATAGATAGATAGATAGATAGATAGATAGATAGATAGATAGATAGATAGATAGATAGATACACCTGTTTGGAATGAAGTGGATGATCGACAATAACTCTCAAATACAAATGTGACTATTTTTCACGTATATATTTTACAAGTCCACTCAACGGAAGCACCTATTCATCACTAGAACATGCATCTTGTAAAGTGTTAGATTCAATGTGAACAATTCCGGACCAATTTAGCCACGATTGGTGTTCAAAGAAGTTTGAAGTAGACTGTAGGCTTACGGCTACTCTCAAGTGTGCTTGAGCGCTAAAAGCATTTTGTGTGCGTGTGTGTGTGTTTGTGTGCTCGTTCGTGTGTTTGTTTATGGTTTGGGTGTTGGTTGAAGTCGTAGGTCTACTAACGATTAAATAGGATCTTTCACTATTTCAACCTATAAATGTTAATACTATAACAAGTCCAAAGGCAGGCGCAGACGGCGAAAAGACAACTTATAGATCCCTCATTTCCCGGTGGACAACGGCTTTGTCCGCATCACATGTAGCAACCTGGGTCTGCATTCCTCCTTAATTTATCTTCAGACAAACATGTCTTTTTTGGGGCTTCGCGACATCTACTTGAACAGGCAGAATCTACATTACAAAAGTGCTAGACGAATCGGCCATCCAGGGTCATACCCAGAATGCCTCCATCAGAAAATACAAAATATGCGTATTACATAAATGAAATAGAAGAGACTAGGGGAAATGATATTGAGTTTAGAAGTGATCTTTTTTTTTTTCTTCTCAACTTTCCCCATGGAGGAGACTTTCACTCTATGGAAGAAAACTTTAAAAAACAACAACAAATGAGCAACTAACAAGCAGTAACACAAGACGATACGTAGATCAATTGTCACATATTTTTGGGAGATTACTACAACTGTAGAGTAATTCTTTTGTGTATTTAGTTGGCAACTCAATTTAGCGCCCTTGACCTTGACATTGTCTAGTTTCACATGAAAATCTCGAATATGTTCAAATCTTCTAAGCACGTATTTTTAAGAAAAAGGATAATCGCTTTGAAAATTTGAACAAGTTGCTCTGGTAGCGAGATATTTGAAAGCCAAATTAAATTATTTAAAATTATTTATTAAAAAAAATTGGATATATAAGAGTCACTGGTTAGTCATTGACATATTTAAATGCTTCGAGTTCATATTGGGTCATAAGAATGAGTTTTTTGCTCGTGATTTGAGGTTTTCAGTGAATCTATGGTCGCACATTTAAAAAATCCGGGCCTGAACAAAGAGATGCTAAGCATTAGATTAACAACCAAAAAGTGAGTTGCTTTTTTTAAAAACACTTATTAACTTACACAAATTGGCAATATTCCAGACATCTATAGGCTTGAAATGAAAGAGGCGTGTATACAAATATTTGAACATCAGCACAGATTACTTTTCTGTAGGCCTTATTATAACAAAATGAATGACTTCTAACCTTGGTGTGATAATCCTATTTGACTAGAGTAACACCTTTATCGAAATCACTTAACTTATAGACACTTCAGACACGAAAACTAAAAAGTAAAGTAGCGATAATACATAAAAACTAGACCATAATTTACAAATACAAACACACAATCTATTAAAATACTCAAAAAGACACAAAGGTAAAGACGCATTTCTCATTCTATATGCTAGGACAAATTTATACAAGTGCGTCTTCCTCCCTAGTGCCCTTAAAGCATGGAAGGATGAGTTGCCTGAACCAGCCAGGAAAATCAATGACTTAGCAGAGTTTAAGTCTCTGATTATCATTTACTACTAGACTAACACATGAATATGAGTAGGGCGTAATTATCTTCTGTAAAGAATGAATGTCTGTAGTTTATAAGATAAGATATGACAAAACTAATGACATCTAACCTTGGTGTGCTACTGTCTTCATGCAAATGTATACACAATAAAATGACATACGTTTAAATATTGTGGTGTGTTATGCAATTTGTTTTTAAGGTACTCACCTTTATACACCTCGCTTTGATCTGACTATCGATACTGGCTATTAGATCTCGACCAAGTGTCACGTCTGTTGAGTGAACTTTGACCGTCACAAGCTCAGGGATGTCGTTACCAGCAACCACTCCACAGAATTTAAAGTCGTGTACGTCGTCAACAAGCATTGCTGCAACGGGAGATGGCTGAGACTGGATGGTCATGGCGCAAGATGGAGAAGGCTGAGACTGGATGGTCATGGCGCAAGATGGAGAAGGCTGAGACTGGATGGTCATGGCGCAAGATGGAGAAGGCTGAGACTGGATGGTCATGGCGCAAGATGAAGAATCCGAAACGTGCTTAATGTCCAAAGTGGTTGAAATCATGGCGTGCTTTTCTAGCTCTCAAAGGGGTGGCGGTTTGCTTTATAAATGTTTGGTTGACATCTTTGGTTACTCTTCAAAGTCTCCTTTCAAAGTCAATGTATCAATCAATTAACTCATACTAAACAAAAGGATTTCATCGTTAAAAATAGCTCATCTCGTGCAGCGAACTAATTTTTTTTTCAGCATTGCGCTTCTCGAGGTTACTGCATGAGCTTGATTGAAACTATAAGTGAAGAAGACTCTAATACTTTGAAGCAATGTTATAATCTCAATATTTATTGTTCCCCTTGTCTTTAGACAAGAAAACTATTTATTTGGATGAATAGGTCTTTCCAAATGTTTCAGAAACAAGACGTCTCCTCATTGGAACACCAAACCAGTTTCAACATTTTTTGTTTTCATTTGGTGTTTCCATTTTGCTGACCACTTAGTAGATCTCTATAGCCTTACGTAAAGGTAGTGTACTGACATGTACGTTGCATCGTACACTAAACTATCTCCAAAAAGAAGTACATCTAGTTACACTTTGAGACTATACATAAACAATTAATACAATAAAAAAATCACCACTTCTCTCGTTGGTACAAGTTAGTCACAAGTTATTGGTGAAGCGCCCGGTGTCGCCCGGTTTAAATAGGGCAGTGTCAGTTGTAGGGACGCATGGCCGCCAATCTTCTTGGTAAACAGATGCACCGCTTCTCATAAGTTTTCTTTTTGGAAAACATTTATCCAAAAATGTTGATTTCACCCTTCTCCTCCCCCTTCCTCACCACCCCCAGTCGCCCTAGCTACCCTCTTGTCGCCTCTGTTTACTTTTTTATGGTGGGGGGTGGGTGGTGGTGAGGATTTGCTTGTTGTGTATGTGTGTGTTGTTCTTCCAGTGGCGCCATTGTTCGCATCAGGCCCTGCCCCCTAGTTGATGTTGTCCCATTTCTAACCACTCGATCTCCGTTGGTCGCCACGCCCCCCGTCATTGTCACTCAACAGCCGCTTTAGTGACTCCTTGATGAAGAGAGGGGGCCACCTCCACTCGACTTGCCATTAAGAACGCCGCTATCCCATCTTCAGTCATTGGTCGACTGCACGAATCAATGCCTGATAGGGGAGCCACTGTACCTCCCTATGTCCCCATTTCACTCTCAGTCTCTCTGTCCCCCATTCTCTTTCTTCTCTCTGTCTCCAGCAGCCATCCTCTCTCTCTCTCTCTCTCTCTCTCTCTCTCTCTCTCTCTCTCTCTCTCTCTCTCTCTCTCTCATCTTTGGGACAGAACAAAAAAAAAACAATAGAAAGGGGGAAAGTGTGCCGTTTCAATTTCATTGATAGTGACATGGATTCCGTGAAAAATAACATGTCCTTAGCGACGGGAAGTATCGAGCCCTCTCGTGGAGCCAGAAATGATGGCCACTTGAAACGCCAGTATCGCTCCGGAATAATAAACGTTCGACCATTCTGACCTTGGCTGTCCTCTGTCGGCCTCTTCAATTTCTCTAAATATCACCGCCATCTATCAGCCAGACAAATAACAGAAAAGATAGCAGTTGGGCGTATTACGCAGGGCCACGAGGTAATTAAGCTCACGTAAGGCTCTTCTAGCGCCCCCTAGTGCGCCTTCCTCGGTGTTTGGTTTCCCTCAAGCCTAACCTATTAGGTGACTCTGGGCAAGAGCTGCTAACTTGAACCACTCTGGTGGGTTGACGAGTGTACCGTGATCGAGAACCGTTGCTGCAGACTGAATGCTATAGAGAGCACCACATATTCAACTTGTTATTTGACTCTGCGTGGGCCTTTCAAGATGTATCAGATTCAGATACAAGGAAAAGATGACAGTACAGGGGAAAGGTGACAGAATGAGCACTTGAAACACCTCACTCACAAGCATGTGCAGATTTTGTAAATGGCAGTGCACAACCAGGGACACCGTAACGTTGGCCGCGACTCAACATGTGAGCCCCTGACTAATGAGCAGGTGGCCTCAGGTAAGTAGTTACAGCCCAATCTCCTATTTAGAGGTGTGGGGAAGAAAGTTTTTAAATTCTGCACATGAAATTAAATGTAGTCAACTGAATTAAGTCACATCGTAGTCTTAACCTTTTATATGACAAAAAAAAAAGAAATTAAATATAATAAAATATATATGATATGGAATCCATGTTCGCCTGGCAATCAATTCATTCACAATTCATTCACAAATTGTAAGACACATTTCTCTATAGATAGTAAAGATTATTATTATTATTATTAAGAAAAACATAAGTTTTAAAGTATATCAAAGTAGATTAAATAATTTAAAAAATTATGTTTGTTACGGGCGGATCCGGGGGGGGGGAGGGCGGTAGGGGCGATCGCCCCTCAACACTCGGCCGACCCCTCTTGAAAAAGGAAGGGGGGCGAACAAATCGTAGTAAAGAAATCACACAATTCGCATACGAATTTATTAGTTATGTTAATAATATATACTAATTATTTATATTTTCAACCTATTTTTAGATTATTTCGTTCCCCCCTCCCTTCTAGTATGTTGACCGATTTGGTGGGATGGAAAGGTGGCGATTGCATCGATCTCCATAAACTTTGGAGTGGGTGGGGGCGTTCCAATTTATTTGTAGAAATCACAGTTTGTTAACGGAGTCAATTAAATATTTATATAACTAAAACTTGTTATTGATATTTTAACCGATCTTTATATTATGTCGTTCCCTGTTAGCCAATTGGGGGGGGGGGGGATACTTCTATCCTTAGAGTGAGGGGGGCGGTCCTTTTTTTATTTAGAAATCATAGTTTGTGAACAAAATTAGTTGAATTACTGTATAATTTTTATATTATGTAGCTACACTTCTGGTATCTTAGCCGATTCGGTGAGGTGGGGGGGGGGGCTATTGCGTCTACTGCCCTCCCCACTCTAGCCCTCTGAATGGTGGGGGGGTTGTCCTATTTTCATGGACGAATCAGAGTTTGTGAACAAAATTAGTTGAATATCTATACAATATAAGCTTCATATTGATGCTTTTACCCATTTGTATATTATGTTGCATATACACTCTGATCTCAATTTTTTTTCATTAGTAGATATAAAATTAAAAAAAGGGTTGTACCAGGTGGAAAGGGCGATACATGCAATCGCCTTCCGCCCATCGGACAAACCAATACTATTTTTCTTTTTGTATTTTAGTTAAGAAATTAGTAAAAAAAAAAGAAACAAAAAAAAACTAATATAATTTATATATGCTATAAATAAAATTCTTTTATTGAGTCGCCTCACCCCCTATTCTTTAATGCCAAATGCAATCATTAGCAGAATTGTGAAAAGGAGCGAGGATTAACGTTTACACTCTACCGCCCTCTCCCCTTTCCAGACGAAAAAATGACGTTTTAAAACAGAAGACTTTATATATGGCGGCAGAGTTTATGTAATTGCACACAAATTTATCTTAGTTATTGTATTTAAGACTTTGTTTTAGAAAATTTAGAATTCATACGAAATTTTTCATTATAAGAGTAACAATTGAGATGAGTTCTAAACCCAAATATTATCATCTTTTCCCAACCTTTACTCATACTGATATTTTTCTGTTGCATAAAAAAAATGTGGGACTATAACCGTAACCTATGTGACCTATGTGACATATATCGAAGGAGCCGCTATAACTCACAATATATGCTTGAATCCTAAAAATGCAAACATTTAAAGTAGAATCTAATTGGTTCACTTAATTTCTCCTCCCACTTCCGAGATTTCTTGTTTAAAGCTTTGAATTAAAGTGCTTTCACAAAACAAAGTTACAAACATGCCTATTGAACAAAATGAATCATTTACAAATGAGCTTTGTTTTTAAATATTTTTTGTTTCGAATGCATCCTCCAAGCCTTAATCTAAACATGTCTCGGGTATCTTATCTTTTCAATGAACACATCGTTTGTATTTGTAATGGAGTAAAGGCTTGTAAATTCATATTAGAATATTTTTCAAGTAAAACATTATTTAATAGGATGATAAATGAGATGTAGATGTCCGGAGAATGCGTTTCTACATTGAAGAATGCAAGAAAACGCTTTTGGCTGTCAAGAGAAGGGCCTCAACATGCCTGTTTGTGTGTGTGTGTGTGTTTTTTCGCCGAAGGTTGAGAAACACTGCTTTTTAAAATTCTCATATAATATATATATATATATATATATATATATATATATATATATATATGCTGTACACGCGTTTATGCTTAGGGTTAGGGTTTACAGGGCGTTAGGGTAAGGGTTTGGAAAAAATTGCCCCCTACCCTCCGAAGTTCTGGATCCGCTAGTGGTGAGGGCAGAACTTTATTGCCCTTAAATATACTAGCAGAACACACCTGCTACGTCCGTTGTTTTGTTACCAGGCCTTATAATGTCTTTTTGTAAGAATCAGCCTCATTTAAAAACTAAACCTAACATACTGTTTTAGCCCATGAATTTGTGTATCTCTTAAAATGACATTTCACGTCCAGCTCTTTATTTCCTGAACCCCCTTTTTTTTTTTCGTAATTTCTGCCCCATAGACTTGATTTGGAAAGACCCGCTTCATAATGCGCACAGACACATACACGCTCTCATATTTTGGGCGTCGCGTTAATTTCAGTAGCGCTTTGACTTATCCCTTCTTTCCTCCCACACCGTCAAAAACCAAAAGTTACTTCGTACACATTCCTGTTTCCTTTTTACATTTCTCTTGGTATTTTGTTCTCCAAATAAAAAGAACAATTAATTTGGTTTTTATTAATTGTAATGGTTTATTTGACCCCCATTTGAATGTAGTGAGATAACAATAGATCAAGATTTACCTTTTCAGTGCTATTAGGACTAGTTTTTTATTTTATTTTACAGTGTTACAAATTACAATTACTTTCTCTCTCTCTCTTTCTTTCTCTCTCTCTCTTCTCTCTCTCTCTCTCTCTATCTCGAATTAAAAAAAAAAAAAAGAAAAAAAAAAAGGCTAGATCTATCTCACTAATGCTATTAGGATTTTTTTTTTTTGGTACAGACCGCGTCTAAAAGGAAGTGGAAATGACGTAAGGCATATAAAAAATAAGAATACTTGGGGGAAAAGAATAAAATTGCTTTAAAAATACAAAATTTGTGGAACAAAAAAAAGGGTGGGGGTAATGCTTTCTATACAGACTGCAACCTTTTGGGAAAATATCGAAAATAAAATATAAAGGATTGGTAGAGCTTGCGGTTTCTCGCGAATGGCGGTTGTAAGGTTGCGAATCTCTCAAAAAACAGTTCTTAGTGAGCACCAGGAGATAAAAGGAACCTGAGTACGAAATTTGATGCGGATACAAAATACTGTTTCAGAGATCTCATGATTAAATGTGTCAGTCAGGAAATATAGGCCTATTATAGAATATATATATATATATATATATATATATATATATATATATATATATATATACATACATACATACATACATACATACATACATACATACATACATACATACATACATACATATAAAGAGAGTTATATAACTACACACAATAACTCACACACACACACACAAACGCACACACATCCCCCTGCCACTCTTAAAACCACTCTGCCCTTGTCCCATCCATTTAAATCCCGCCTTATGTATTTCAAAAGAATCAGACGGGTTAATATAATTGATTATCGTCTGCCGATGAGCACGCCAGTCACCCTCATCCTGGAAGCTAGATTTCCATTCGATATAAACAATTTAATTACCATGTTCTCACCACATTTTTAGAATTTTTTTTTTATATTTTATTTTTGTTTCGTTTTATTTTGTTTCGTTCATATTTTTAAAAATTCATCTGGGCTGATAAAAAAAAAACGTTTCTGGGTTTCAGACAAAAAGAAAAAAAAAAAAAGAGATAATAGATGGTTATGCCGCTTTCCACTCAATTCTTTCGCTTGTCTCCCTTTGCCCTTCTCATTGGACCGCTAATGATCATCATTAGAAATCTCTAATGGCGGAAGTCAAACTAGACGAGTGCGCCGATGAAAACACACGTGACCGAGGCTTGCGCCTTCATATGTAACCTCTGTTGGGTTCTCACACGAAACTGCGCACAAGTTACTATGTGTTTGGCAGCCGGGCACACCCTCCCTCCTCCCACACACAAGTCCTCCTCCCCTCCTCCCTAGATCTACAATTTTCTCCGGGGGGGTGGCGCCACCACCACCTCTGCTACGACACAGCCCTTGGTTAAACCACATGACACCGTTTGACTCGGAAAGGGGTGCCACGCGCCAGCGGCACCGCCCCAATTAAAGTAAATAAATAAATATAATAGGACTGCCGAGTTGGTGCCTTGTCTTACAACTAGAGGAGTACTCAGCGCCAACTCCAAACGAACAGATAAGACTACTTACCGAAACACTAAATGTCTACTAGCATTGGCCTTCTTATTAGACAGTGATTCCACATTACATGCGCGCCATTAGCTTGTACCCTTCATTACTAAGGTCTGAAGAGTTGGTAACATCCGGTGAGGTATGTTTACAAACACTTCCCGTTCTCGGATCAAGTTGAACATTTACATAATTATTCATTGTCCCCAATAAAATATGAATGAATAAAAATATTAACTAGTGTTAATTAACTAATTAAGTTTGTTTGATACAGAAAAGGGAAGTAAATCTTACAGTATTCATATATATACATGTATATAGCTGTAAATGTTCAGTTTTGTCCCTTATTTAAGCTTTGGTGGTGGTGTTGTTTTTAAAGTAATTTTAATATTTTGCTTGTACTTTTCCTCTTTTATTTGAAAGCACAATATAAGGAGCTAATCACCTTTCTATTTAAATGAAGGATTATTCAAACTAGAAACAATGTTACAAAACGAATTTCTCACTTGGTATCCCCGTCTTAAGGGTGCGTTGTTACTCGGTCGCAGTTTATAGTAAGTTATGACAGTGCCACTAAACCGATGCAGGCGTATTTAATTCTTAATGAAATAGACCTGAACAAGCTTCTTTTTAAACAAACCTTTAATTTATAAATATACATGGATTCAGCTCGAAATGCTATATAGCAGTTCCACAAATGAAATGATAATTTAAACAAAATCTTCACAACTACCAATACACACTACCATTGTCTCCGGTTTATCTCAAACTTTCACACCAGTCCTTTTTTTTTTATTTTATTAGATTACGACAGAGCACCTGGTGGTTTCATCAGAAACTCTTCAGCCTACACAATCACCTGGTGGTTTCATCAGAAACTCTTCAGCCTACACAATCACCTGGTGGTTTCATCAGAAACTCTTCAGCCTACACAATCATGGTTACCCAGTGGCGTAGCTAGGATTTCGCCATCATTTGTGTTCATCATTTCTCTCTTCAGTTTGACTTTATACAATGATTGGGTGGACTTGAACTCTACCGCCGTGACTAGACTTAGAAATATGACTTACATATATGGAAAGAGTTTGGAGATAGCAAACAAACAGCATATTTTATTTTTAGGGAAGGCGAGGCACGAAACAGAAATAGTTCGCAATACATGCATGTCATCTTTTGCAAGGATTTTTCTTTGCATTCTTTCTACAGTTTAATCACCTTTATTTAATCCCCTTTATTTAATCCCCTTTATTTAATCACCTTTATCTTCAACTCTTCGCTTGTCTGTTGGACCGATGGGTCACCGAACATGATTTGTTGTCTCTTTCAAAGAGAGGCTGTTCCATTCTGTAAAGGTTGTCTTCCCAACGCTTTTTCTGTCAGTCATTTCTTATTTTCCCTGGTACTGTTCCCTGCAGGAAGAGCTTTGCTAGCCCCTCGGCTCTGTCTAAACGAGCCCCCCCCCCTCCCCGCTTCTCAGCTATAATAATATATACAATAAACTAGTTTAATTCAGATCCCAAAACATTTTAAGACTGCATTTTTGAGCTTCTATGAATCTATGTAGAAAAAAATGTACACAATGAAAACATACATTTCTACTTTTACATAATAGAAATATTTTAATTTTTTAGTTATTAAAAATAAAGATTTAAAATCTTGGCCAGTATGGGGATTGAACCCAACGACATTCGCGTTATGAGCACGACGCTCTAACCAACTGAGCTAACCGGCAAAACAACAAAAGCTGACAAATAAATAACACAGAAATAAAATAGAAACATAATTGTTTTGAAACCACTTTCAGCTTACTAGTTCGTTTCTAACATAATAATAATAATAATAATAATGTACAGAGAGCATGGGCGTAGCCAGGATTTTTTTCCGGTGGGGAGGGGAGGGGTTGGGAGATTCCCCCCCCCCCTCACGGGGCAAAAAAAATGTTTGTGTGTATGCGTGTGTGTGTGTGTAGATAATTAATCCCTTCATTCTTTCGGAAGCTGTTTATTGTACCATAGAAAAGGTTCGTCCTGGAGTTAGTGGAAACATTGTAGACTTCCCAACATTGCCAGCAAGGGGGTCTCCTCGGCGCCTTCGACACGGAGGTCACGGTCTCCTCCCCCAGCGGTGGACGAACGAAGCGCTGCCGCCAAGCACTATTTCCAGTATTAAAAGCCAACAAAATGCATATTCTGAGGTATCTACAGTGCATTATCCTGCTATTAAAAAGTTTTATTTATAAATCTTTATGTGCTATTCTTACGGACTTAGTTCCTCCCGCGTCGTTCGGCGCATTGGGCTGCAAGCTGCTGCCACAAAAATCTGTCACTGGCAATGTCTGAAGCCTCTTCCCACCTGCTCTGAGGACCTCCATGAAAGTGTAGCCCGAAGTTGTACTAGGATGTCCCTCTCTGCGCTTTTCTCGTAATGGCTTCCATGTCATCGCAACTTTTTTATGCGTAATTCATTTTGTCGGAGAACATGTCCCGCAAATTTCATGCGACGCTCTGCCACAACCTTACTAAGGGATCGACTCCCAGTTCGGCATAGGATTTCCTTGATTGAGATCCGATCTTTATAACTGACTTCTAAAATCCGTCATAGCTATCTTTGTTTAGCCACATTTAGACATTTTCAATTTCGGCAGATGGCTATTTACTGCGCTTTATGAATGGAGCCCAGCCACTCGTAGAAATGTGTGTCACCTCTCTGGCTGCCTGCTTGGAATTAGGCGACTGTAGTTTGCTTTACATTTTATATCAAAAAGGGGGGGGGGTAATTAAAAAATCTGGGGAGTTGTTGTTTTTTTAATTCAAAACCCCATTAGCTACGGAATTTGGTGACTGTAGTTTGCTTTAGAATAAAATTGAAGAGAGAGGTTTTCAACCTCAAAACTCTGTGTTTGGGGGTATTTAAACTCAAAACCTTAAGGAGGGGTTTTAAACTTTAAAAAAGCCCACTGGAGGAGGGGATTTAAACTCAAAACCCCATTTGGCTTGACAACGCTCATAGAATTTTGAGTGTGTGATTTGCTTTTTTTTTATATTGAAGAGGTATTTTTTAGCTTTAAACGCCACCGAAGGGAGATTTAAACTCAAAACGCCTTATGGATCATAGCATTTTGAGTGTGTAATTTGCTTTTTTTTTTATATGGATGAGGTATTTTTAGCTTCAAATCCCGCCGAAGAGGGGTTTAAACTCAAAACCCCCTTGGCTACGCTCATAGATTTTTTTGGTGTACAATTCGCTTTTTTTATAGGTCTATTGAATGTTTTTTTTTAGCTTCAACCCCGCTGAAGGGGGGTTTAAACTAAAAAAACCTTCGGCTACGCTCATAAGATTTTGAGTGTGTAATTTGCCTTTATAAATTGAAGAGGTGGTTTTTAGCTATAAACCCCGCTGGAGGGGGGTTCTAAACACAAACCCCTCTTGGCTACGCTCATAGAATCTGGTGACTGATGTATCTGGTGACTGATGTATCTGGTGACTGATGTATCTGGTGACTGATGTATCTGGTGACTGATGTATCTGGTGACTGATGTATCTGGTGACTGATGTATCTGGTGACTGATGTATCTGGTGACTGATGTATCTGGTGACTGATGTATCTGGTGACTGATGTATCTGGTGACTGATGTATCTGGTGACTGATGTATCTGGTGACTGATGTATCTGGTGACTGATGTATCTGGTGACTGATGTATCTGGTGACTGATGTATCTGGTGACTGATGTATCTGGTGACTGATGTATCTGGTGACTGATGTATCTGGTGACTGATGTATCTGGTGACTGATGTATCTGGTGACTGATGTATCTGGTGACTGATGTATCTGGTGACTGATGTATCTGGTGACTGATGTATCTGGTGACTGATGTATCTGGTGACTGATGTATCTGGTGACTGATGTATCTGGTGACTGATGTATCTGGTGACTGATGTATCTGGTGACTGATGTATCTGGTGACTGATGTATCTGGTGACTGATGTATCTGGTGACTGATGTATCTGGTGACTGATGTATCTGGTGACTGATGTATCTGGTGACTGATGTATCTGGTGACTGATGTATCTGGTGACTGATGTATCTGGTGACTGATGTATCTGGTGACTGATGTATCTGGTGACTGATGTATCTGGTGACTGATGTATCTGGTGACTGATGTATCTGGTGACTGATGTATCTGGTGACTGATGTATCTGGTGACTGATGTATCTGGTGACTGATGTATCTGGTGACTGATGTATCTGGTGACTGATGTATCTGGTGACTGATGTATCTGGTGACTGATGTATGGATAGTCTTATATTGAAGAGGGGATTTTATCGTACATTTCGGAGGGGGTTTTAAAATCAAAATTTTCCTTTGCTATGCTCTTGGAAATCGGGGATTATCGTTTGCCTTCTTTTTTTTTTTCGATTTTGTTTTATAGAAGAGGGGGATTTGACTGTAAACCCCCTGGTAGGGGGTTTTAAACTCAAAACTCCCTTGACTGCGCTGGGGTAAGTGATGGTTTAGTATTAAATACTAAATAAATAGAATCAAAGCAAAATATCAGTCACGAAATTCCGATCCCTGCTTCATTTCGGGGGGGGGGGGGGTTGAACCCCAACCTCCCCCTTGGCTACACCCATGACAGAAAGTGTTATTTAATCAGGAATTCGTAGATTAACATTGATTTATTCTTCTCATTGCTTGCAGACGCTTCATAGATGAAACATGAAACCTGGACACGGATGTCGAAAATGTCTCTAACGATTTTCCTAGAGATTTGACAATTTAAGTAAATCTTTGGGGATAAAAATACTAGCTAACTGGCCGCATGCTAGGGAGCTCCGTTTTGACGATTTTTATTTTTGTTCAAAATACAATCATTTTAAAATTAAATTTGGTGTACGTCAAATGGAATTCCCACATGTTTTGACCAATTTGTTAGAAATAAATAACAAGACTTTCAGAAAAATTTTGCGCACGTCTTATTAGATGGGCCGTGGCTGGGCGGCTAGAATTAATTTGTGACAATATACATAGCTATATTACCCTATATAACACTTATACAATATTTCAATAGACTATATCAATATTAGGTCCTAGATCTAACTAGATCAAGTATATTAGTCTAGACCAGTGGTGGGCTAATAACGACCCGCGGGCCACATGGTCCCACACATTACACATATAAAAATGCAAATATATTTCAATAAATAATTGTAAATGTCTATAAATGTAGAAATTATTAAACTTTTGATTCTTATCACTTATCACGAAGAGGCGAAATAAACTTTGTCTTTAAACGTCATTCTAAAATGTTTAAAGTAAACGAAGATTATTCTTATTGGCAATATTTCGAAACATTCAGTCAAAGAAAACAGTATTTATTCAATTGTATCAAAAACTGTGTTGAAAGTGTTGGGACGGCTTGTACAAGATGGCAAGTGTAACTACTAATGGAGCTCGCGCTTTGACTAAGAAAAACAGACTTTTTAATAAAATAAAGCATTGAATATCTAATATCAAATTGTTGGAATTGATTTCTCAATGATCTTATTATTGGCACAGGGCCAGCCTTAGGCATAGACAAACTGCTTAGGGTCCCCAATTGGTGAGGGCCTTGTACTATGTATGCACCTATTATTTTAGAGAAGAAATATCGAAACTTGTCCTCAATATTATTGTTGAAGTACAATAGGTTTTTAATAAATTGAATAATTTTACTATTGTTGCTTTTATATATATATATATATTTTACTTGAGGGCAACTAATTCACTTTGCCAAGTGCCTCCAATTATCTGCCCGCCATGACTGGCAGTTCGAGAAGTACTTCAAGATTTGGAACAAAACATTCCGATGTTCGGTTACAGTTACACAGTAGCATCCGCTGGCCTAGAAGAATATGGAATCTCAAGGAAGAAATAGTTAGGTTCATTGAAGGACATTGACTGTGACTTTGTTACTAATATTTCTAACTAGTTGACCGGCGGCGTAGCATACGCCGCTATTTTGCAGGGCCGGCCTTAGGCCACTGCTACCTATGTGACCGCAATGGTCTTCCTATTCCCTTAAATCAGAACTTAACCCATTATGACCTTTCTATGCCCTTAAAACAGAAAAGCATCATGAAGAGATATGTTACGATACTTAATGTTCAAACTTGCTGAGATTTTAAGTTAAATTTCTTGCTAAAATTAAGATTTGAATAAAATCTACTTGATTAGATTTCGTCTGGATGAGTACTAGATCTTGTCGTGTCACTGCTAAGAACTTTTTCCCTTCTCTTTACACATTGGGAGACGTGAGTCAGCCAGTATCTAAGCTAATCACGGGACAACCCAAGACCACGTGACAATCAAAGATCACGTGTTATTATCACTCGTTTTATTACCTGCTTTCAAAAAATGCAACTGTTTGGGTTTTTTTTGTTAACTTGTAATGAATTCATTTTTCAATTTAAAACATCCCTCCCAACTCACCTTTTGTTTTCCACACCACCCCCTCCTCATACACTTATACACAATTAAAAAAAACAACCCAAAATAACACGCAAAAAAAAAAATGTTGCCTTTTTTATTTTCTTTTTTTTTAATGAGATTAACGCTGTCAACCGTAGCGCCTCCTAGCCAGGTCTCTCTCTTTATCGAACCTCTGTCCCCCCCCCCCTCCACGCCCCCTTTCCTTCAACACTAATGTGTCCGTCGCAGCGGACAGGGAAAACGGTTAGAAAATTGGGCCGAGAAAAAAGGAAGGAGCCGCACACCAAGCCCCTACACCAAGCCCCTACAGCGTTGGCAACGCAACTTCATTAAAAGAAGAAAAAAAAATCACCGTGGCTTGCTCCAAGGAGGCTGTTATTGTCAAGGCGCGTGGCTCTTTGCACGGGAGGACAGGTGCAGACAATTTAGATTCGGGGGTTGAGTCTCGTTCCAGAGGCAGAGCAGAGGAGGAAGAGAGAAAAAAATGCATTCCGCCCCCCGGCGCAAAAAACGTGAAGGCGCCTAAGCAAAATGCCAGCGCGTGCGTGTCACGTGGATTATCGATAAAGCAAACTATCGCCATAAACTTTAGTTCTCCCCCCTCCCTATCAGATAGAGCGGCCCGATCTCTCTGGGCATGATAAAGTGGACATGGACAAGGAGAATGTGAGTACAATGAATTCTGTGGCAGAAGTACCAGATGGAAGTGAAGATCTACACAAGTCTTGTAAGAAGAGTTAAATAGAATAACTCTAGTCCACGGGTGACCCAATTGTCTTCATTCTTTTTTTTCTCTGAAGTCTACTTCAGTGGTTCCCAAAAGTTTTCCTTAATGGAACACTTCGCACATTCTAAGTTTTGAGCGGAACACTTCGCACATTCTAAGTTTTGAGCGAACAATTTAATTTTTTAGCGGAACAATTTTCTTTTTCTTTTTTTTTTTTTTTTAGAGAGGTTAATTCACGGTGGCTTACTAGTTAATTATTCCAGTAGTTCGTGGAACCCATACTCAGGCCTCACCGAACACTAGGGTTCCGCGAGGCAGTTTGGGAAACACCGATCTGTTTTGTAATTATGACTTTTTGTCCGGATGACTCCAATCGACCTCTGATGTGAATGACTCCTCCGCTTGTATTCAGTTGTGTTATTGTAGTGAGTTAGATTTTGTTAAGAAATATTATGACTAAAGTCTACTACATTTATTTGATCTCACATGTGTTTAATACGGATTCCAAAACAATTTAAGACTGAATTTTTGAGCTTCTGTGTAGAAAAAAAATGTAATATTAAAAAAAAATGAAAACATAAATTTTTACTTTAAACAATACAAATATTGTAATTTATTAGGTATTAAAAAATAGAGATTTAAAAAGATTGGCCAGTATGGGGATCGAACCCACGACATTCGCGTTATTAGCACTAACCAACAGAGATAACCGGCCATAGGTAAATAGTAAGAACACAGAAAGAAAATATAAAATTTCACTTGATTTAGTCTATATTATATTTAATGTTCTATTTAGTTTGTTCACAAAAGGCAGTTATTCAAGTTTATTAGTTACAGATCAATGACGCCTACAAAGGTTGACTTGTCTTACCAGCAATTTGGTGCTACAAGTCAACGACCGGTAACAACAGTCTTCAACAAACTTTGATTGACAGTGTACAATTCCGAAGTAGACAAGATATGCAAATACCAGGATGTTGATCAGTTTAAAACAAAATTCTGTATTTTTTTTTTAAACTTGAGTAAACAGAATTCCTTCTGTCTTCAACCTCCACTTCAATTTCAACTCACTTCATCAGACTTTCATTATAACCTCTCTGCAGCAATGTTCTTACCAAAGATTACATCAGAATCTGTTTACCAATCCAAACACGGACTTGCACTCCATAGCATTTCCTAATGGGTTTGACATTGAGAGCGTATTTAAGGCTCTGATAATGCAGGTAGATGATGAATAGGTAAGATCGACAAGTCAAATTTACATTTTCCTCTTGAATTTTAAATTTACATTTCACTCTTTGAA
This sequence comes from Biomphalaria glabrata, assembly GCF_947242115.1. Taxonomy (NCBI): domain Eukaryota; kingdom Metazoa; phylum Mollusca; class Gastropoda; family Planorbidae; genus Biomphalaria; species Biomphalaria glabrata. The sequence continues at coordinate 24,992,087 of NC_074716.1, forward strand.
TTTCAAATTTACATTTCAATCTTGAATTTCAAATTTACATCGCCCTCTTGAATTCAAATTTACATTTCACTCATTGAATTTCAAATTTACATTTCAATCTTGAATGTCAAATTTAAATGTTACTCTCTAATATTTCTACTAAATGTTTGGTTTAGTTTGTGCTTACAGTCTCCTGTTACGTACTAAACAAAAATCGGCTTAAAAAAAAAGTGAAAAGAAAAGCCACAAGACATTTTTGTCTGACAGATTCTAAGAAGTCAAATAATGTTAAATCATTTTGAAATCGTTTAATTAGTAAATAATTTGCACTCATTAAACAAATGAAGTGGGTAACTGTGTTATGTATGGCTTCCGTCAGTCGTATAAATAAGATGTCGCCTACACATCAGTTCTGCCTCCAAAGGAACGGCAAGTGCTGATACAGTTTGGAGTCAGCGGCATCGCAGGCTCTGTCAGGGTGTAGCACTGGGTGCTGCAAATTGCCTAAGGGTCGTCGGCTCCTGATTTTTCCTTAGGGTTTACTCCCGAAGTCTTTCCCATGATTGGGTATAGCTGCAAGGCAGCAGAAGTTTGAATTGAATTCAGAGTTTTCCTTCTCCTAGGTGGGTAGCCAGCTGGGGCTAATGAGCTATCATTCCCGAAGTTTACTGGTTTAGACGCCTTCGCCCCTTCTCCTGTTAGTAAAAACAGTTTCGTCGGACTCAATATCTGAGCCACGCGTGAAAGCCAGGGGTTGGACTGGTTGTCAGAGGCTATTTGAAACGCATGCCATTAGGAAGCATTTTATCCATTACCACTTCCGGCAATGACAACATTGCGGAACCGTATGTTACACATACAAAAAAAGCCTGGGTCCCTCCTGAAAAAAATAAATAATAACAATCAACAATGCAATACTTCTGAATGACTTTTCAAACCCGTCACCTACATTCTTGTACCTGATTTTAAAGCACTTGCTTTATACCACTTGTAGCCAAAACATCATAATAAGCATCCAATTAGATGAGTTAGCGTTATTTCATTACAAAAGTCAAATAAGTTTATTCACTTTTAACCAAGTCTGTGTAAGTTGTAAAAAAAAAAAATCCTAATACTTTTACAAGCAAGATGTATGAACAAAGTTATTCAAATGATGAAAACACATTACAGGGGACATAACTGTAGTAACTAGTTGCACTGCCAAACATGGCGAAAATTTTGCAATTTTTAGTCCGGTTTTTACAAAACTTATATTAACTCTGTCTGTCTGGTAAAAAGTTTGGACACAACCCATTTTCGGATCAAGTTGAAACTTTGCAAAATTATTCATTGGCAAAGCCAATACATGAATCAATAAAAACAATTAACCAGTTAAATATATCGCTCAATAGTTGAGGTTTCGTTGTTATATATAAATATACACGTAATTTGTCACACATCAATTCTCGGATATCAAGTTGAAACTTTTAACAAGTTAACCTAATGAAACAGGAATCAATTTAACAAAATAACCAATTATTCAATTAATTATTGGTATTTAATTATTTAATTTTGTATTCAAAAAGTGAAATAACTTCTACATTATTGAGATCATTTTGTAGTAAATGTGGAGTTCTTCTCCTATATTTTTTCCCTGTTATGTTTTGCAAGCAAAAGCGATATCTCATCTTACTCAGCAGGCACTTTAATTTTGTTACAATACATCGCTGGCTGTTGCATACACACTCTTTTCTAGTAGACTACAACTTGATAGCCACGTTGTTCTTTTCTAGTAGACTACAACTTGAAAGCCACATTGTTCTTTTCTAGTAGACTACAACTTGAAAGCCACGTTGTTCTTTTCTAGTAGACTACAACTTGAAAGCCGCATTGTTCTTTTCTAGTAGACTACAACTTGAAAGCCACATTGTTCTTTTATAGTAGACTACAACTTGAAAGCCACGTTGTTCTTTTATAGTAGACTACAACTTGAAAGCCACGTTGTTCTTTTATAGTAGACTACAACTTGAAAGCCACGTTGTTCTTTTATAGTAGACTACAACTTGAAAGCCACGTTGTTCTTTTATAGTAGACTACAACTTGAAAGCCACGTTGTTCTTTTATAGTAGACTACAACTTGAAAGCCACGTTGTTCTTTTATAGTAGACTACAACTTGAAAGCCACATTGTTCTTTTATAGTAGACTACAACTTGAAAGCCACATTGTTCTTTTATAGTAGACTACAACTTGAAAGCCACGTTGTTCTTTTATAGTAGACTACATCTTGAAAGCCACGTTGTTCTTTTATAGTAGACTACAACTTGAAAGCCACGTTGTTCTTTTATAGTAGACTACAACTTGAAAGCCACGTTGTTCTTTTATAGTAGACTACAACTTGAAAGCCACGTTGTTCTTTTAAAGTAGACTACAACTTGAAAGCCACGTTGTTCTTTTATAGTAGACTACAACTTGAAAGCCACGTTGTTCTTTTATAGTAGACTACAACTTGAAAGCCACGTTGTTCTTTTATAGTAAACTACAACTTGAAAGCCACATTGTTCTTTTATAGTAGACTACAACTTTAAAGTCACGTTGTTTTATATTCGACTACAACTTGAAAGCCACGTTGTTCTTTTATAGTAGACTACAACTTTAAAGTCACGTTGTTTTATATTCGACTACAACTTGAAAGCCACGTTGTTCTTTTATAGTAGACTACAACTTTAAAGCCACGTTGTTTTATATTAGACTACAACTTTAAAGCCACGTTGTTTTATATTAGACTACAACTTTAAAGCCACGTTGTTTTATATTAGACTACAACTTTAAAGCCACGTTGTTTTATATTCGACTACAACTTGAAAGCCACGTTGTTCTTTTATAGTAGACTACAACTTTAAAGCCACGTTGTTTTATATTCGACTACAACTTGAAAGCCACGTTGTTCTTTTATAGTAGACTACAACTTTAAAGCCACGTTGTTTTATATTAGACTACAACTTTAAAGCCACGTTGTTTTATATTAGACTACAACTTTAAAGCCACGTTGTTTTATATTAGACTACAACTTTAAAGCCACGTTGTTTTATATTAGACTACAACTTTAAAGCCACGTTGTTCTTTTTATACAAAAAGAGAAAAAAACTATGAGGGTCACAATGGATTGGCACGCAGTTGGATACATTAAGCGAGGATTATGCCTCATGAAACTTTTGCATCAAATGTTTTTGTGATTTTAAAACGCGCTCCCCCCTCCCAGATTTTCGTGTCGCTTGGCAGACGTCTATCCTGGATCTAGTATCATGGTGCCCTCATGATGACGTTGGAGACGGAAGTGGATTGTCTATACCTTAAATCACTTCCGAAGCTGTTACGTGGCGTTGGTGTAAAGGGGGGTGGGGGAGAGCCATGTATACAGACAGCGCCAAGCATGCCCGCACGCTTGCTTACCAATAATGCAAGTCACCGTTTATTTTAAATACAGGATGGCTGCGCACCTCTTCCGGTAATCTCCCACATTGGATAGGCCTACATACTTGATTATGTAAAATCCATCACTTGTAGAAAGTTCTTTTTTTTTAAAAAACAGCCTTTCGCTACCTCTCTAATTCACAATGGCGGGGGGGGGGCGCTGACTGACACCGTTGAAGTACACCCATATCATACCCCGTGTTGAATGCACGTTAATTGGGTCAATTTCATAACATGGACACTGTCCTGGTTGCTGTCGTCTGCAACCATAGCTCTTCTTTTGCTTCTTCGGCTCTTCCCCTATAATGAACCAGCATGCTCCGTGCCAGCCATGTGGTGAACGGGGGACTACTTTCTCACACTATGTCTCACTCCGCGGCGGCCGTACCACGAAGTGGTGTCAATTCTTCCGGGCATTATGTAACGCACAAAAGGGGCTCTGTCATTGGCATTGTTAGTGCATAATAATTAAGCGCGTGCTCCTCTGGAAGCAAAGAGAACGGAGGGCTGGGTAGGTGACGAAGAGAAAACTATTAGTTTGTATGGGGTTAAATAATTGTGTCGATTGAAGGATGAGATGATCTTTACATATTTTTCAGACAGATTCTTTCCCTTCAGTCTTCTTGACTATCAGCCCATTTTTTTTTTTCTTTTTTAAAATCTCTTTCATTTTGTGGAAGACATTGATCGTGTGGTATTTTTTTTTAAACTAGAGTACTCTCCCCGAATGGGTTTCTTTCTGTAGCCTCAATCACGTGACTTCTTTTGTTCTAGCTTTGTTATTAGTTTTTCTTTTTAATGTGTTTGACAATACAATCCCCCACCCCTCTTCATTACAAAAATTATTTAATGTTTAACTGAATGCATACGTTAATTAGCTAAAATTGTAGTGAAAAAAACAACAACAAATAGATGCCAGTCTTCATATTCACAACGCCCTTGTACTCCGAACTAGGATTTTAAGCACTCTGGTGTGGGGCAAAAATAAACTGTTTAATAATTTGCATTTAGCATCGGCGCGTTAATGGTTACTGTTTAATAGATAAATTGTAGTACCGGTACATACAATTAGTGTTTCAAAAAAAATAGTATGATGAAAATATCTACATATGATTTTTTTCCGGGTGAAATTTCATATTTTCGATAATTGTACAAGTGTTTAATGATCTCTCTCTCTCTCTCTCTCTCTTTCTTTCTCATCTCTATCTCTTTAGTTGCAGTGAACACAAGGAGTGCTGATAAGGTGGATCCCTCCACGTGCCAAATCACCATAGCAACAGGTGTACGCGGTATAAAAAGCTTGGAGTGATCGCCCGCTATTAGGGCCCACCATAGGTCAGCCGAGTCCAACTGGATTTACCTAATGGGGTTTTCCTGTCCTAGTGGTGCGCGCTCCTCCGTGTTTGTCCTTCATGACAGGACACGCAATCGTTCTCCCCCACCTCCTTATGTAAATCACTCGTCAGGTCTTCACGTCTGCTGAAGCTGCTTGACCCCCAAAGCTTTGAAATGCTCGCTGAAACAGATGGACATACCATTTGCGTCATGCCTGGACTCTAAAAACGCGTGGGCGCTGAGATGTGCCGAGTCATTGAAAGTGTTTATGTATGTGTGACTGTTGGCGCGTGTGCTCGATGTTAGAACTGTTCACTTGGAGGCCACGGTAGTGCTCCCGTGTTTGAAACCTGGCCAGTAGCCGTGGCACGTGACATCAGATCCCTTCCCAGTTACTCAATGTCACATTGGTATTGGCGCCTGTTCTACTTAGTTATTCGGAGCTACTTCTGAGTTATCAGGTCGGAGTTGCTGTTGCTATGAACTCTTATCCGCCCCCTCCTAAATCATTTTTAGCGGCCCCCGTAAGGGGGAAAAGCCGCTATTAGGTTTGTGCAAAATGTCCGTCTGTCCGTCTGTCCGTCTGTCACACTCAGATCTCGAAAACTAGAAGAGATATGAAAAATATTGTCATTAAATGCGGCTTAAAAAGTTTAGGTGCAACTTCTACTTTTGGTTTTCTAAAAGCAAACCGTTTTTATAAAATTAATTATGCAAGCGATTTTTTCATAAAAATACACCAATTCTAAAACAATTAGGTAAATGTAAGGGAGGCAATGTTACAATATGCTAACAAAGATGGACAATGTTTGTGTATTTTCAGTATCACTAAGTCAAATATATTTATAAAATGTACAAGAAATGTTTACAACAAATATAAATAATAGTTTAAGATGTTTTTTCTGGTCAACTAGCTGCTAAAATTAAAAGAAAACATTTCTGTTTGTTTATAAAGGCTAATAATGCATTTTGTATGTAAATATCACGCACATTTTTTTAAATGGTCTTTTTATGCAGCGACTATCGTGCAGTAGCGTAACGTCGCAACATGTCGTGGTGCTAAACCAATTCCTTAAACTTTTTTAAAAAATCAGATTTTATTTATTTTTTGTTTAGTGCCCCCATCCGAATAAAAGAAGATTATTTTTGTGCGTTTTGTCTGTTGGTCGGTCTGTCCGTCAACATTAGATTAACAAATAACACTAGAGGCTATTGTAAATCTGATTTAACCTTTAATTTTTCATTCAGAAATACTGCAATAGTTTTAAGTATCTATAATAGATTGTTCCGGATGTTTTATAAAAAAATCAATGCCAATGAATATTTGTTTGTTCTTCTAATTTATATTAGATTTTATTTCCATGCTTAAACGTCGCAAGAAACACATGATCTTTAATATATTGTTCCGGTTTTTTAATGTAAATACCATATAAAGCTAAATAAAAATATCTATACTGATTTATATTTCATTAACTATAAAGTTGTTCCGGATATTGTTTGATAAAAAATAAATTATGTCAAATGATTGTTTGAAATCGCATAATTGACTAATATTACACTTATATTCTTTGACACTACGTCACTATAGTTTATTTATCAATATCAATTGTTCCGAATTTTTTATTAAAAAAACTTTATGTCAAATAATTTTATTTTTTTCAAAAATATCGACAATAGGTTATTCAGGATTTTAAAATAAGAAAGTAATTTACTAGAAACGATTATTGAAAATCAATTTTTAGACTTATTTTACAGTTAATTTTTTTGCCGAAACATAATAAAAGTTGTTTAATTGGTAAATAATGTTCCGGATTTTGTTTCGAAAAAGAAATCGACCTACATTACCTTAATTTTCTTACAAATCGTCGCCCAAAAATGATCCGAATTTTATATGAAAAATCTAATAACGATAATAAAGGCTTGAAATCCCTCTTCTAATAAATAAAACAAATAATTTTTTCATTTACGAAAATTGGTTGTTCCGGATTTTTATGAAAAATAGTTTAACTCTATTTATGTAAAATCGCACTTCTCTCTTACACTACATTTAACTTTCTAGCTAAAACGTTAGAAAATCTAATTATTGTTAATATTATGCTCCGATTTTTAACCCTTTTATTTGCACGCAAAAGCCGTCTTGTAGTTCGCGTTCGTTATTTGAAAACCCATGTGTCTCTTATGTCAGTAGATATGAGGGCCACCATCAACAAAGTGTACCAGCGCTTGCAGATAATCTAACCTACTGTATTGTTTTAAATCTGTCAGTGGATCAATAATCGTTACTTTTGGCTACCTTGTAAAAATCTAGGCCTACATTGTTTGTGTTTTATTAAAAAAAAAATGCATGTCTAAGTATCAGTTTCTGTAAGCACATTTTAATATTCAGGCGTGTGTCCAAAAACATTATTCATTTTGTTTTATAGTTTCCATGGCGTGCATTGGTGCTAACTCCACAATGGCTCCATTGGTGCTAACTCCACAATGGCTCCCGTTTATTGTCCCTTGAAATTGATGTTATCGTCGACCATTTTTAGACCAGGAATGATCATCAAAGAAGCATATTAACCGTCGGTCAGTACTTGAGACGTGGAACGGCGGGAGACTGCTGGCTTGGCTGGAGTGGACAGACAAATAGTGACAAAGTGAAAAACAACAATCGTGCCCCATTCACCACTTCACTTCCCGGAAGCACGTGACCAGAAAAGAACATGGCGACGCTGGCACGCGTGCAAAAAGGGCGGGGCTTTATCTTCGCGGGTCATCCAAGGTCGCCGAGGAGAAAACGGACCTGGCAGGGGGGAAGGGCAAGTCTCTTTGTAGAGATGACCACTTGGAACTTCCGAGAAGTTTTTTTTTTATTTCATTATCGAGAGGCGGTGACGTGGGTAATATCCATTGACACCCATCTGACACTTTACTGGACTCAAAGATATCATTTAATTTGACTGTTTTGGTCCTAGTCATGACTTTAAGACTGAGCCGTAGACCGTAATGTCAGCCATGAAATGTTGACTTGTTACTTTAGAAACACACATACTTAAAATACACGAAATACGTCTTAATGGGAAATCATCTTAGAAAAAGTGGGCATATTTTTTATATTTAGCTAGATTTACTGGGTCCTGAAATTTCGATGTTGTCAGCGTGGAAGAGAACATTATTATGTGTCCGTAAAGACACCAAAGCATTATCGTCTGGCTTCACCAAATGAAACGACCTCAGTTTCAGTGTTGTCTATTGACATGATAAGACATGTCTTCTAATTCCAATAGTATTAGCTTTACAAAAAAAAACCTCTGAACCTCGAATTAGTTTAGCATCATTGGATAAAATATGTGTACTGTATCCGCTTTGGACATTCACAATATCGTAAATTCATTCCCTTCTTTAAAAAAACAACAACATAGGCATAGGCCTCGACAACAAAATCCCACTGAAGACCTCTTTGGTCATGGCAACATTCTTACATGCTTGCGAGTCTTGGACGCTGACTGCAGAGCTAGAGAGGAGGATCCTAGCAATGGAATTGTGATGCTACAGAAGGATCCTAGGCATCCCATTTAAAGACTGCATCAGAAACAAAGAGATTAGAGACAGGGTTACTGCAGCGATTGGACCCCACGATTACCTGCTAACTATTGTTAGAAAAAAACACCACGCAAACTAAAACTTTATGGCCATATTACAAGGTCTTCGGGGCTCACAAAGACCTTCCTTCAAGGAACAGTACCACGAAAATGACGAAGGGGCAGACAGAGAAAGCGATTTGAAGACAACATAAAAGAACGGACAGGCCTGCCATTGAAAGAGGTTCTATCCAAAGCAAATGACAGAGAGGAATGGAGAAAGACGGTCGACAAATCTTATGTGGTGCCCCACAGACTAAGGGATAGGTGAAAGTGGTTAAGGTGAATACACTCCCTTTTGTAAAGAAAAGAAGATTGGCATCTGTGTTTATGTACAACAATACTTAGGCTAAGGTCTAATCCATTAAGTTCTAATTAACAATGCCATAAATAATTTAAAAGGTAGGCCTACAGACCTGGCTTTTTTCTTAATTACCTCATTATTTAACAATATCTTTAGATATAACATACAACCAAATAATGGTCATAGTTTATGCCAGAGTGAATGAAATAAAACTATTTATGAACTCTACCCTTCACATGTACACAGAGCTCACCCTGATGCATGTGTGTGTGTGTGTGTGCATCAAATACACAGGGGAACCGTATTGTTGACATGTATTGTATTGTGTAAATATATTTTCTTTATTTATAACCTGTTCAGCTGCCTCGTATAAACTCAAAACAATTAAAATGTTCCCACAATGCTAAGTCTAGTGTTGGATTTTTTATTTTTACATTGAGACGTGGTTCTTTTGTTGTGGCCTGGAAAGGTGTGTCACTGCTAGTCTAGTCTTGCTTCCATGTATGTAAGTCTACATGTTCGGCCAGGTTAACCCCCCCCCCCCCGTGCTGCTCATTTAGACAGGATTAGACACTGGCATCTGAAAAACCAGTAGGATTAGACATTAACAATAAAGAGGCAGGTAGACAGGTAGGATTGGGCATTGATAAAGGAGTAATCAGGTAGCTTAAAAGTTTTTCCCGAAGTTTTAGAGCACCTTTTGATATTTGGTCCAGACTAGTTTATGTTCTCTTCTGCCATAGCCACGCTGTCAGAATATATTGAAAGCAGTCAATTCTATTTCCTATCTATGTTAATTGATTTACTTAGCTATGTCGTTAACTCTTTCTCCCCGTAATTATTTTCCTTGTTCTGATGGAATTATTCATTCTGCTCATTTGTATTTCACTATCCCATTAAACTTTAATAATAAAATGTTATATTTGGTATAGAAATGCATGCTCTTTTTAAACAATACAAATTTAACTTTATAAACCAAAATTAATTTAATTTAATGGTTTAAAATCAACGTTGATATCGTTAATTAGGAGAGAAAGAGTTAAATGTTTAATTTCATGCAGGAAGTCACGAGATCTCATGTGCTGTCAGATGTTTATTGTGAGCTGAGGAAAGCGTGTTGAAATACACATTTACTTCATATTCTTAATATGATTCAGCAAAAGTAAATATCATTCACTATTTTATTAGTAGTCGTAGTACATTCCTTACAGTAATCATGTCTTGACACATATTAACTAGTACAGTAACATGTTTGTCACAGAACGCATATCAGAATATTTCCTACAAGAAATGTATTATTGCTGAATGCTCCATATTACCCATTGAGAGATTGTTCACATGTTGTATCACAGGGATACACAAGCTCGATATTTTCAGGTCGGCCCTGAGTCCAGCCAACTCTAATGGGGACCTAACATTAGTTGGAAAGTAAAGGCGGTTTTTCGTTGTGTTGGCCACATGACACTCTGCTCTTAAACCATTGGCCAAAGATACGGATAGCCTTCACATCATCTGGGCAATGTCTGAATGGGGAACTTTACCTGGACTTATATTTGTAGTCAACTGCGCATGAGGCCAGAGTTGTTGTCTACAGTACATGAGGCTAGAGTTGTTGTCTACAGTACATGAGGCTAGAGTTGTTGTCTACAGTACATGAGGCTAGAGTTGTTGTCTACAGTACATGAGGCTAGAGTTGTTGTCTACAGTACATGAGGCTAGAGTTGTTGTCTACAGTACATGAGGCTAGAGTTGTTGTCTACAGTACATGAGGCCAGAGTTGTTGTCTACAGTGCATGAGGCCAGAGTTGTTGTCTACAGTACATGAGGCCAGAGTTGTTGTCTACAGTACACGAGGCTAGAGTTGTTGTCTACAGTACATGAGGCCAGAGTTGTTGTCGACAGTGCATGAGGCCAGAGTTGTTGTCTACAGTACATGAGGCCAGAGTTGTTGTCTACAGTACATGAGGCCAGAGTTGTTGTCTACAGTACATGAGGCCAGAGTTGTTGTCTACAGTACATGAGGCCAGAGTTGTTGTCTACAGTACATGAGGCAGAGTTGTTGTCTACAGTACATGAGGCTAGAGTTGTTGTCTACAGTACATGAGGCTAGAGTTGTTGTCTACAGTACATGAGGCCAGAGTTGTTGTCTACAGTACATGAGGCTAGAGTTGTTGTCTACAGTACATGAGGCCAGAGTTGTTGTCTACAGTACATGAGGCTAGAGTTGTTGTCTACAGTACATGAGGCCAGAGTTGTTGTCTACAGTACATGAGGCTAGAGTTGTTGTTTACAGTACATGAGGCCAGAGTTGTTGTCTACAGTACATGAGGCCAGAGTTGTTGTCTACAGTACATGAGGCCAGAGTTGTTGTCTACAGTACATGAGGCCAGAGTTGTTGTCTACAGTACATGAGGCTAGAGTTGTTGTCTACAGTACATGAGGCTAGAGTTGTTGTCTACAGTACATGAGGCCAGAGTTGTTGTCTACAGTACATGAGGCCAGAGTTGTTGTCTACAGTACATGAGGCTAGAGTTGTTGTCTACAGTACATGAGGCTAGAGTTGTTGTTTACAGTACATGAGGCTAGAGTTGTTGTTTACAGTACATGAGGCCAGAGTTGTTGTCTACAGTACATGAGGCCAGAGTTGTTGTCTACAGTACATGAGGCCAGAGTTGTTGTCTACAGTACATGAGGCTAGAGTTGTTGTCTACAGTACATGAGGCTAGAGTTGTTGTCTACAGTACATGAGGCCAGAGTTGTTGTCTACAGTACATGAGGCTAGAGTTGTTGTCTACAGTACATGAGGCCAGAGTTGTTGTCTACAGTACATGAGGCTAGAGTTGTTGTCTACAGTACATGAGGCCAGAGTTGTTGTCTACAGTACATGAGGCCAGAGTTGTTGTCTACAGTACATGAGGCCAGAGTTGTTGTCTACAGTACATGAGGCCAGAGTTGTTGTCTACAGTACATGAGGCCAGAGTTGTTGTCTACAGTACATGAGGCTAGAGTTGTTGTCTACAGTACATGAGGCCAGAGTTGTTGTCTACAGTACATGAGGCCAGAGTTGTTGTCTACAGTACATGAGGCCAGAGTTGTTGTCTACAGTACATGAGGCCAGAGTTGTTGTCTACAGTACATGAGGCCAGAGTTGTTGTCTACAGTACATGAGGCTAGAGTTGTTGTCTACAGTACATGAGGCTAGAGTTGTTGTCTACAGTACATGAGGCCAGAGTTGTTGTCTACAGTACACGAGGCTAGAGTTGTTGTCTACAGTACATGAGGCCAGAGTTGTTGTCTACAGTGCATGAGGCTAGAGTTGTTGTTTACAGTACATGAGGCTAGAGTTGTTGTCTACAGTACATGAGGCCAGAGTTGTTGTCTACAGTACATGAGGCTAGAGTTGTTGTTTACAGTACATGAGGCCAGAGTTGTTGTCTACAGTACATGAGGCTAGAGTTGTTGTCTACAGTACATGAGGCCAGAGTTGTTGTCTACAGTGCATGAGGCTAGAGTTGTTGTTTACAGTACATGAGGCTAGAGTTGTTGTCTACAGTACATGAGGCCAGAGTTGTTGTCTACAGTACATGAGGCTAGAGTTGTTGTCTACAGTACATGAGGCCAGAGTTGTTGTCTACAGTACATGAGGCCAGAGTTGTTGTCTACAGTACATGAGGCCAGAGTTGTTGTCTACAGTACATGAGGCTAGAGTTGTTGTCTACAGTACATGAGGCTAGAGTTGTTGTCTACAGTACATGAGGCTGGAGTTGTTGTCTACAGTACATGAGGCTAGAGTTGTTGTTTACAGTACATGAGGCTAGAGTTGTTGTCTACAGTACATGAGGCCAGAGTTGTTGTCTACAGTACATGAGGCTAGAGTTGTTGTTTACAGTACATGAGGCTAGAGTTGTTGTTTACAGTACACGAGGCCAGAGTTGTTGTCTACAGTACATGAGGCTAGAGTTGTTGTCTACAGTACATGAGGCTAGAGTTGTTGTTTACAGTACATGAGGCTAGAGTTGTTGTTTACAGTACATGAGGCTAGAGTTGTTGTCTACAGTACATGAGGCTAGAGTTGTTGTCTACAGTACATGAGGCCAGAGTTGTTGTCTACAGTACATGAGGCCAGAGTTGTTGTCTACAGTACATGAGGCTAGAGTTGTTGTCTATAGTACATGATGCTAGAGTTGTTGTCTACAGTACATGAGGCTAGAGTTGTTGTTTACAGTACATGAGGCTAGAGTTGTTGTCTACAGTACATGAGGCTAGAGTTGTTGTTTACAGTACACGAGGCTAGAGTTGTTGTCTACAGTACATGAGGCTAGAGTTGTTGTCTACAGTACATGAGGCCAGAGTTGTTGTCTACAGTACATGAGGCCAGAGTTGTTGTCTACAGTACATGAGGCTAGAGTTGTTGTCTATAGTACATGATGCTAGAGTTGTTGTCTACAGTACATGAGGCTAGAGTTGTTGTTTACAGTACATGAGGCTAGAGTTGTTGTCTACAGTACATGAGGCTAGAGTTGTTGTTTACAGTACACGAGGCTAGAGTTGTTGTCTACAGTACATGATGCTAGAGTTGTTGTCTACAGTACATGAGGCTAGAGTTGTTGTTTACAGTACATGAGGCTAGAGTTGTTGTCTACAGTACATGAGGCTAGAGTTGTTGTTTACAGTACACGAGGCTAGAGTTGTTGTCTACAGTACATGAGGCTAGAGTTGTTGTCTACAGTACATGAGGCTAGAGGTGTTGTCTACAGTACATGAGGCCAGAGTTGTTGTCTACAGTACATGAGGCTAGAGTTGTTGTCTACAGTACATGAGGCTAGAGTTGTTGTTTACAGTACACGAGGCTAGAGTTGTTGTCTACAGTACATGATGCTAGAGTTGTTGTCTACAGTACATGAGGCTAGAGTTGTTGTTTACAGTACATGAGGCTAGAGTTGTTGTCTACAGTACATGAGGCTAGAGTTGTTGTTTACAGTACACGAGGCTAGAGTTGTTGTCTACAGTACATGAGGCTAGAGTTGTTGTCTACAGTACATGAGGCTAGAGGTGTTGTCTACAGTACATGAGGCCAGAGTTGTTGTCTACAGTACATGAGGCTAGAGTTGTTGTCTACAGTACATGAGGCTAGAGTTGTTGTTTACAGTACACGAGGCTAGAGTTGTTGTCTACAGTACATGAGGCTAGAGTTGTTGTCTACAGTACATGAGGCCAGAGTTGTTGTCTACAGTACATGAGGCCAGAGTTGTTGTCTACAGTACATGAGGCTAGAGTTGTTGTCTATAGTACATGATGCTAGAGTTGTTGTCTACAGTACATGAGGCTAGAGTTGTTGTTTACAGTACATGAGGCCAGAGTTGTTGTTTACACTTATGAAATTGTCCAGCATTGTCTAATGACTTCTTAAGTTCTGGGTATTCCGTTGTGGTCTGGCCATTCATAACACTACTTTCAAGATACTCTAATCTACTTAAAGTATTCTAATGCTGTGGGGTGGTTTCCCTTGGATGTTTTGACTACTATTTTATTTGATCGAGCTAGATCTAGACATTGAAAGAATCAAAAGTATGTTTTGAACAAGCCTTAATGGTTGCGTGGCTGACTCTAATTCCAAGACTAGCTAAAGACCAGATCTGACCGGTTTGATTACATTGTCAATCCGTGAAGGCTAGCAGTGAGCCTGTGACGCCGCTATACTGGAGCGCTGATGACTAAAGATACGATCTAATGGTGACCCCACTTTGTACTGACTGGTGGCGCCGTCTTATTGTGTTTCTATTCAAAACGCGTCATTAATCAAAAAGTCTGCACTGAATGATTAGAAATAAGACTAAATGGGAACCTTCCTTCAGGCAAATTCTCAAATCTTACTCCCTAGTGACCTTTACAAAAAAGTGGTAAAGTTGCTTGTAACCAACCGCACGAAATCACTCATCTCTAATAGAACTTCTTTCAACAATAAACTTTAATCGATGTTACTAAGTGTGATTCCAAGATATTCCAGTCTGCGCATACTAGACAGACCACTTACCAGTGAGTGTGGCTTTCTTACCAAGCAAGATAATGTGGCAAGATGCCCGAATTAATAACCTCTATTGTGTCATCAGCATTATATGTTACATGCATATCACAAACTCCACAGTAAAAGTTCTTTTGCCTGTATCTAGAATCTAGACTCTAAACCAAAGATTTATTTAAAATGCATCAAGGATGAACAGAGGAAAAAAAGCTTTATAAAAATATTGTCACAATTTTATGTCGGGCAATAGGTTACAGGCTTAAAGTAATTAGCCTAATGATCAAAAAGGTTATTCAATGAAACAAAAAATAAAATCGTTCAACATTCTAGTCATGCAACATCGAACCGTCTATAAAGTTTAATTAATTATGAGCTAGATCTCTAATTGATTCATGAAGTTCTATTATAAAATAGTGTATTTTTGGTCCTATATTTGTATAATATGCATATATCATGGACATTGGGATATAATTAGATATATACATATATATGCCGGGTACATATATCATTGCCGACAATGGTTATGCTTGCCCTGCATGTGGCAAAATATGTAGGTCACAGCTGGGGCTGCGCAGCCACGGGAAATACTGCATTCCTCACGAATCTTCGGACTCGAAGACAAGCCTTATTATTATATCAGTTGGACTATAATTAATGTACGCTTTCAAAGTAGCAAAATATTTTTTTAAAATCTTAAAAAACAAAATAGAAGCGTATTTAAGGGAAAGAACCGCAATATTACTGTAGTATGTCTCAATACTGCAGGAATTAGCTCCCTTTTAATAATAATACTAATGAAATTAATTGCCGCTAATTGATCAACTAATAGGTTATATTGTTTTATTGAGTTTTGTATTATCATCGACTATGACTAATTATGTAAATGTTCATTTCAACTTGGTCCGAGAATGGGAAACGAGAGAAGGAACATACACAAAACGTTAAAATATACAGCAACATTTCTTAGCAAGCAGCATTTATTACCCTTTTTCGATTTCAAGGAAAATAATAAATCACTAACAATTAATTCACTAATTTTTTTTTTATTGATTCATATTTTGTTAGGCACAACAAATAATTGTCGCAAAGTTTCAAGTTGATCAAGGAACGGGTGTGGGAGAAACAAAATTGTACCAGAGTGAGTTGATAGAAGCTTTGCAGAAAGGACATCACTTGCGGTTACTATTGGAACAAGCTTAAAGATGAGAAGTAGCATCTAGTTTGGGCAAAACAAAAGTATTAAACTGGAGATATATATATATATAGTTCAAGAATACGAATTAGAGATTCGTTTTTCATTTATTAATCAGAGTAGTCAGAGATTATAATTACCTTTTATTTGAACAAATAATAACAGGCGATAATGCTATCATGTATATATATATATATATATATATATATATATATATATATATATATATATATATATATATATATATATATATATATATATATATATATATATGTATATTGGTATATATATATATATATATGTATATTGGTATATATATTCATATATATATGAATATGTATGCAAAATGTCTTGAGAGTGATTTTAATATAAGGATGTCATTTTCAAACCACAAATTTATGTTGTTTTGATAGTCTCTTTTCATATCAAAGCTGTCTAGATCATATTTATCCATATTCTTCTTGGCGGACCTTATTCAGTTTTGTTGACTGATTGTCACTAGATCTATGAGATAGGCCAGACTTTGCCCTTAGGCCAGACTTTACCCTGAGGTCAGTGCGATCTCCCGCTACCGGAGCATCGCTGTCAGCAAGGACAGGTACGCCAGAAATTTTAATTTGTCTGACCAGTCCACGGACGTTTCTGGCCGCTTGGGCCACCATCACCTCACCAGACGACTGGTACACTGCGTGTCGCCTGCCTTCCACCGCTCTTGCCTGGTTCTTGAAAATTTTCTTGGTGACATCATCCGTATCGTCTTCCCAATTCGGACGTGATCCGAGGTGACATCCTTTTTCTGTTTCCTGGTCAATGACATCATTTTGCAAGTTGCCCGCCGTGAGTGGACGTTTTTCACTTGCAGCATCTTGTTTTGAAGCAGCCGGAATGTCTTCCGGCTCATGTGGCGATTGCACATCCTCCCACCGACACGATAGTCTGTTGGACGCAGAGAGAGATTTGTACAACTTCCTTTTCTTTCTGCTCCATATCCTTTCGCCGTAAAGAAAGAACGGCGACTTACTCTCCGTCTCTGAGAATGATTCCGCAGTTTCAACTGGACTTCTTGTCTCTAAACTGTGCCCGCTAGAAGACCGTATTGACTCCAGCGACATGCAAATTATTCGTATTGCCTAAAACGAGAAAATAGTAAAAAAATATCATAAACATTATAACTCGTTTTTTAAATTGTATTTTTAGATGATAGACCTAAAAAAATGTGTAAAAAATGTAAAGAATATATATATATATATATATATATATATATATATATATATATATATATATATATATATATATATATATATATATATATATATATATATATATATATATATATATATATATATATATAGCCTATATGATGTGTTTATCCATAAAAAAATGTTATCTTTCAAAACATAACAAGTAGATTTAGCAGTTGCATGGTAGAGCAGGATACAGGCGATGGTTTTTATTAGAAATCACAAAACTAAAAGCAATTTTTTCTCACGAAGCCACTGAAATAAAAAAAACAAACATACAAAACAGCGACGTTAATTATACCAATACCCAAAAGTAGGTTTACAGTTATCACGTAGACATGGGCGCCAGCAGGATTTTTGCAGGGGGTTGCAAGTTGCCACCTTTGTAGCTTCAACTTTTTTTATTGCAGAGAGTTTTTAAAAAAAAGAATTGGAGGCCCCCCCCCCCCCACCTATGTGATATTAAGTTCTCTGTAAATACTTGTTTAATGAAATAAAAAGAAAACTAACGTGAAAAACTATGTACTGATGCGGCCCATGCATCCCAACGGTCGATCAAGCAAAAAATGCAAACTCTGCCAAAACTGTCAATAAATTTATTACTGAATTGCTTCTCGTCGCGATAGACAAGCCGGCGATGAACGCTTATCTGGCATTTCTGATATTATTCTGTAAGTTGCAGTTCTTGAATCGTTTTAGGGTGAATACAAAACAGGTTGAACTGAGCATTATTATTGCTTGAAAAGCGAGACGTTAATGAAGAAACTAACGAATCAAGATACGGAATGTAAAGCCGTGTTCTGTAATAATCCCGAAATGTAAACATGTGGTTTTTGCTCGGTGTATCTGTCGACTGCAAAGTCTCGCCAGCACTAACTCATTTCCAAGCTTGTCTGCCAGCAGTGTCACCTTACTCAGGATGCCATCCCTGAAGTATTCCTCATCATGGTCAAGGTTTTTGGTTATGTCATTAATGTGACTGTTGATATGCTGTTGAGCGGCCGCTTGTGATGGACAGACTGCTACATTGCGGAAACAGGTTCAAGAACTGACAAATAATTGACGACAAATAAAAGACAAATCAGAAACCTACGAGAAGCAGGCAATGATTACACACATATACAGATTGTCTAATTTCACTTACAATCGTTATTTAAAACAGTCAAAGATCTTCTCAAAGTTATGACTTAAAGCGCGAATTAATTCGTGTTTCTCTTTCCACAGTGTCTCACACAAAAGAGGTAAATTTAGCACCAAAGCTCCCGCTTGGGATTGCTACGGAAGAAATAGATAATCTTCTTGATGACATCAACAGCATTACGTATATCTGTAACGTCATTCAGGTCAATGATACCAAGTTTAACTCTGTGGGACGCGCAACGGACAAGGTCTACTTTTGGATATTTTTCAGATATCCATGCCTGAACACAGTTTTAAATGCTACCCATCACGTGGCAGCCATCGTAGCCTTGTCCGAGTAGTTTGTCCATGTCTAGATTGTAAATAATGTATTCGCTGACAATGATGTTAGATACAGGCACTGCGTCTCTCTTTCCAACAGTGACAAAAGCTATGAATTCTCGAATACAATCACCATCAACAAATCCAGCGCTAAAACACATCAATCCAGTGCCAGAGATATCTGCATTTTCATTACTGAAATACCAAGAAAGCGCAGTTAATCCATGCTGTTGCCAGTGCTCCGTCGATACAAATCAACGTTTTGACTCAGATGGCATGGGAAGAACTTTCTTATATCTCTTCTATCGTAAACTGGCGGACGTGTTGAACCTGCTATTTTATTAAGTGCTAACAATGACTGCAACTCCACAAGACGTAAATACATTTACCAAGATAACTGCATTCCTCAATCTTGTTCAAAGAAACTTTCCCATATATCAAATCGAAAGATAGCTGGCAAGGATTTGTCCTCCAAGACAAACAAAAACAACAACAAAACATTTGATCAGATTCTAGACCTTTACTAAATATAATGATAACTATAATAGTGTGCAAGTGAAAACAAAGCGTCACGACTAACTTGCTATAGAATATTGAATTGCAAGCCTATAATAAAGCGCACATGGTCGGACATGAACTACAGATGAACCTATTCTACTTGATTACAATAATAGTTTATCCTTTTTAACTTTATTTCAGTGGAAGCACTACATGTTAAGTTGCTTCCTATCAGAAGTTAATTGATTTGAAGGTGTAAAAAACTGGCTAAAAGTTGGTTACTCAGAATTCAGAGGGGTGCACGTACATGGCCAGCCGCCAATTCCTGATAAGCCTAGGCTAGTCTACTAGAACTGTACTCCAGTCACCAGTGGAAGCACTACTTGTTCAGTTGTTAATTAGATTTTGATTGATCTGATGTTGCAAAAAAAAAATGATTAGAATTTGGCTGCCCAGAATCCAGGAAGGTGAAAGTGCACCCCCTGCGGGCGCCCATGCACGTGGACTATTTATTTGAGAATGCAACAGTAGCACAGCGGGAAATGAATGAAACATGTTAACACACACACATAAACAATTGACGTAGTGTTGTGAAACACTGCAATCTAAATCTTCGGAATCAAAGACATTGTCATTAGTAAACAATTGAATCTCTCAAAGGCTCTCGATATCCTCCATCAGCATTGCAACATTCTTCAAATGTATGTGGACAGAGTTTATCACTAGATATCAACCATATAGAAGGTAGTTTAATAACTGTAAACCTACGTTTGAGCCACTCTGTATTACTGATAAGCAAACCAATCTTACACTCATATCTACACAAGAACTTTTTAATTGAACGCACAATATGAGATTAGCCTATACAAGGTATTACATGCATGAATGAGCTCTTACCCGATTGGTCAGTCGACATTGGTGTAGGAAAGATTGTTGAAAATAATTGATCTGTTTCTCTAATCTGGCGGATTCAATGCTGTTGATTCTCGACGCTCGCTGGACGCTGGAGGAATTGTGGCCGGGAGGTTTGGCGTGTGACATTGTGCAGACTTGATTTCATCTACAAAACTTGGCATCGAATTAGGTCGTCACACATCTGTATTACAAATAAGGAAACTGTTCGTGAGGTAACTTACAATGACTTGACGTTTTACGTTTAATTTTGAGACAGTTTTATTTATGGAAGTGGATTTTCAAGCTACTGAATACTAAGTGGGGAGAAGACTATAGGTTTTAGATGAACAATCAATTCATTGACAAGTGATGTTTAAACGTTGAATATATACATTACAGATCATAAAAGTTAAAATTCACTTTACACATCAATACTTGGTTCTTCCTTTATAGATTAATTGTTTGAGTTGTTACTTTGCCCTATATCACTTAGCCTGCCTGTTTTTATTTCTTTTGTAGATTTCCTTTTCTTAATTTGCTATTTCTTTAGTAGACCTATTTGTTTGTTGTTATTTTATTTTTCTAAAGATAAAGACATTTGTTGGACACTGTTTCCATAACATTCCAATATCACCTTTCCACAAAAGAGATTAGATAATAGCCACAGTTTATTAAGGACCCACAAAAGAGATTAGATAATAGCCACAGTTTATTAAGGACCCACAAAAGAGATTAGATAATAGCCACAGTTTATTAAGGACCCACAAAAGAGATTAGATAATAGCCACAGTTTATTAAGGACCCACAAAAGAGATTAGATAATAGCCACAGTTTATTAAGGACCCACAAAAGAGATTAGATAATAGCCACAGTTTATTAAGGACCCACAAAAGAGATTAGATAATAGCCACAGTTTATTAAGGACCCACAAAAGAGATTAGATAATAGCCACAGTTTATTAAGGACCCACAAAAGAGATTAGATAATAGCCACAGTTTATTAAGGACCCACTAAAAAAAAAGATAATTAGAATTACATAACATTGGGGGCCGGCGAAAGCAGGATGTGGGGCGTCGATCACGGTCCATGCTGCCGTTGAGTGTTGCACTCTAGGGAATAGAAAAAAAAGTGTGGGGGGGGGGAGGTCCAAAATCTTTAATGATACCAAGTGTTTGCAATATTGATAAAACGATGATTTCTATAAATAGTATTGACATTATACATAGAAGTTGTAACATACATACATCATCATTATCGCTATCCTGAATTTCCGCAGTTTAGTCATGGCACACATACCAACATACAAAGATACCTCTCACAATTTATTTTGTTTCATATTTTAGCTTGTTCTCTTATTAATCCTAGCGTAATCAGACTTCCTTAACCAGTTAGCATGGCCCCCAGGCAATTACTTAAAACTTCAATAATTTTTTTTTAAAATGAAGTCTACATGGAAATACATAACATTGCTAGACAACATTGCATTCAAGACTTGCTCCAAAAGTATCTGATTAGATGTCTACTTGCTGAACATGACGATGTATTGTCAGGCTCTTCACACAAATCTTTGACATCTGTGCCTTGGCGTGACTTCTCGTCATGTGCTCGTTTTTGTTTTGTTTTTTTTAAGCGCATTGAATGCACTGACCTATGGCTACAGATCCACGCCTCCAATCTGCAGGAAGATCTGCGGATAGACGTGATGCATTCTGGGTAGCTCGTGCGTGTCCCCATCACAGATTTATCGAGCAATAAACGTGTTTTTTTATATTTGGTGGGAAAAGGTCAGCGGGCCTGTGAGTTGTTTTATTACATTTGAATTGTATTCCTACATTCATCGCGACAACGCTGTACACACGTGGAGACATTGTAACTCGAGGAGAGGCGCACGAGAAAACGAGGGAAACAATGATAATGCTTGGTGGAAGGTGTTGCACAGCCGAGACAACTAGACAGGTATGAATATCTCTTTCTTTACGAGATAAATTGGCGCCCTGTTCTTAGCTAGAATTAAGCGTACCCCCTTTAGCTAATCAATCTGAATATGAGAAAAATGTCATATTTATCCATTAAATGTCAGAAACAGTCAAATTAAAAGATATTTATATTGTTAAAAAGATCAAATGAGTCTTTAAAAAGATTATATCCATAAAAAGATCGAACAGATTATCAAAAAGATTTTTTTTAAATCGTTAAAATAAACACGGAAGGATCGTTAAAAAATCGAAAGGAACGGGTGGCCAACTAAAAATGACTCAACCTAAGGCGAGTAGGAAAAAAAAAGAGTTTATTTATCAACTTTAATGTGTATTCTATTGACTCCATTCAGTGAACTATTCTCAATCGACTACACACAACTTTGAAACAGAGCGAAACTAATGAAAAGACTTGTAGATATAAAAACCTGGAGATTAAGTCGCACCAGCCCTGCCAGACAATCCTGACACCTAGTCTCTGGCTTCTTTATACCACATGTCTTTTCAAATACAGACATGGTAATATTCAGCACCAATTTTATTTTGTTCGATCGCCAGTTTGATTGACAACTTCTTTGTGTTCATGGGAGTTTACTTTTTTTTTTAATGCTATTTAACCCCCACCCTTCCCATTTAAAAAAAAATACGCTTAGTGTTTATGCTGAGACGGTATCATGTAAGAAAAGGGTTAAAGAATTCTTTACAAAAAATATTAATTATAATAATAAAAATAAAATAGAATAGAAATCTAGCAGGCGCTATTGAAAGCAGTGAGGCGAATGAGTTATATATAGGGACAAACAAAAAGAAGGACTTGCTAAGACTTAAGAGCAAACAGAAATAAAAAAACAAATGAAAAAAAAAGCAAGAATCATTTTTTAAAATCACAATTTCTATAGTAAAAAAGAAAACAACATACTGAAATGGCTCAAAGTCCTTAAAAAAATTGGTGAAAAATAAAAATTAATTTAAATTAGAAAGATTTTCTGTTTTAGAAAAATAGACTACGCATGAGAATACAGGCATCAAGTGGGATATAACATTCTCAAAAAGTTCAACATTTTAATTAAGTTGAACATCAAAGAACGACAACCAGAAAAAGAAGCAGCTCAAGCAGATGTCAAGCAGACGTGGCCAGTCAATGAATTCAAAACGATTTTGTCTTTTAGGTCTCTGGATGCTAATTACCAAACATCCACCCGCAATAGAAATACTGAAAGGACTCAAATACTATTTAATTGGTTATTCAAAGTAGAATAAACCATTTTATACCAAAGTAGAAAGAAAACATTAAAATCCATATCAAAAACATATTTCAGTTGGGGTTAAAACCTACTATATAGATTCAGTAACGAACAGATTAGTAGTGAATATGTCAGTCATGGAGTTTAATTAAATTACAGCAAATAGGTTGAAAAAGAAATAGTTGCAAGTGTTGTTAGGATTATTGCTGGGTTGTAGCTTAAAACAGCTTGTTCAACCTCGTAAGCGTATAACTTGACTTTCACATAAATCTTGAATCAAACCCAGAAAACGTCTTCTACATGCAAAATAAACTTGAATATAATACCTTGTAGAAATATATCGAAACACAAGTGAAATAACAAAATACTCAACGATTTGAATGACATCTTCAACACACTACAAAACTACTGCTTCCCAAGACAATAAACACATGCCATGTGGTTCTGTCTTTCGTTTCCAACTTTCAACTAACTTTTATCAGTCCTCCACGCTCCTGAATCCAGTCCTCTGCATCAATCTTACCAAAGGTTACATTAGAATTCATCAATGAAAAAATACGCCCACAAACATCCAATAACACTCCAAGTTAAATAACCATAGTGTTATACGTTAGTACAAATAGTTTCCAAGTTAAATAACCATAGTGTTATACGTTAGTACAAATAGTTTCCAAGTTAAATAACCATAGTGTTATACGTTAGTACAAATAGTTTCCAAGTTAAATAACCATAGTGTTATACGTTAGAACAAATAGTTTCCAAGTTAAATAACCATAGTGTTATACGTTAGTACAAATAGTTTCCAAGTTAAATAACCATAGTGTTATACGTTAGTACAAATAGTTTCAAAGTTAAATAACCATAGTGTTATACGTTAGTACAAATAGTTTCCAAGTTATATAACCATAGTGTTATACGTTAGTACAAATAGTTTTTAAGTTATGCTAC
Source organism: Biomphalaria glabrata (assembly GCF_947242115.1). Lineage (NCBI taxonomy): Eukaryota > Metazoa > Mollusca > Gastropoda > Planorbidae > Biomphalaria > Biomphalaria glabrata. The sequence goes on from NC_074716.1 coordinate 25,016,258, forward strand.
CGTTCTGGATGACACGAAATTCAAGAACCACTAACACGACACCGAGTATTGCGTCATTTCTTGCCCAAATATAGATCTATATGCATACAATTTTTAGCTTGGTTAATGTTTCGGAAATTTTGAAACGTTATGTGGAAGTGGCTTTCTTTATCAGACATACATCTATATTTAAAGGATAGGCTGCAACTTATTTGTGGGAAAGTAATCAATATGAATCACGTAATTGGAGCTAATTTCTAATTTAAATAATCATCTTCAAGCTTAATGCTCTACACTTCTCATTTCCATTGGATTGGACCAATAAAAAGTATATCTTATGTCTATCTTATAGTTTATACACTTTATCAATACAGTAGTATACAATTCTTATCTTATCTTATATAATACAGACGTTACTTCAAAAAAAGAAGATGATTACGTCCTACCCGTCATGCATTTAGTCATGCATATTAACCAATGACTTAAATTCTGCCAAGTCACTGGTTTTCCTGGCTAGCTCAGGCAACCCATTCCATGCTCTAATAGCTCTAATTAACTCAGATCAATGTTTATTTGTTTGTTCGGTTTTGTTGTTGTTTTTTTTTTTTGTTGTTTGTAATTTTTTTTGTTTGTAATTTTTGTTTGTTTGTTTGTAATGGAAAAGACGCAATTAGTTTTATGTAGTCGGTCCGTCTCAGATAACTAGAAGAGGTATTTTGTGGCCTGCAAAGTTTAGGTGCATGGCTACTCCTTGTGGGGCGATTTGGGGCAATTACTATGCTAGCAAATAATGTAAAACTAGAATCATATCGTTGCTACTTTTTTTTATGAATTTGGTGTCAAGTCTGTTTGTTATTACAAAAGTAAGAATTGCTATTTCATGTCTGTTAAATGCGAACCCAGAGAGCCGCCTACTGGGTTTGTGTGAAACTAAAAACTCTATTAGTAATCGTGTCTTGTATTATTTAAATGTATTATTTCTTGTTTGAATACTATTTAGTCTTCGCGCGATTGTTTTAAATTCTGAAAATGAAAGCAATAGTTTTGTAAAATATACATGTAAGTGTTATTTTATTGATCACACAAATACATAGCTTCTTAACGTTGCTGTTGTCAAAAGTGGTTGGGGACAGACTAAAACAAATCTTCCAACGGTACACGCCTCAATAGACTCTGACAGTCAGTCCGACATCTGACCTCCATGTGTGACTGACGTGAGGTTCAGATATTGGGCCCGACCGAACTTTTAACACTTACAGGAGAAGGGGCAAAGGGGAGTAACTGGCACCTAGACCATCAAGCTTTGGACATGAGCATATTTTAGACTAACCTTTCATCCATTTCCTTGGTTGTCTATCCACCAAGAAGGAAAGCCTACGTTGTCTTACAATTAAACCCAAACAAAGACTTCGGGAGTCTACCTTGAGGAAAAATCAGGAGCCGGTGACCCTTAGGCAGCAGTGTACTACTGGTATATCCTGAAATGTTACTTATCCTAAACTCTTGTTTTACGTGTCTCATGTGTTCCTTTAATATTGAAGATAATTTAAACCCTAATCTCATCTAATATCATCCAAACTCATCTAAACTCATCTAATCTCATCTAATATCATCCAAGCTCTTATAAACTGAAGATGTAGTTCTACGACTAACGTCGACCAACAATAAATAAGTTTTATTTTTTGGATGGTTCATCGTAATGGAGGCTTGGATAGCGATTGCACCAGGAGTCAAATCCTGTTGATGCCTAATTTTTTACACACTCTGTTTTTACATACCAAACGAGTCTAAACAGACTGATCGTGTGGTATTCACTTCGTACAGTTAAAACCATACCCGCTTCTATCCTTTGTCGTGTGCAGAAGGTTTGGGCTGGGATAAATAATGGGATAAAAAAATGGGATAAATAGAATATATGCTTTTATATAGCGCTACTTTCATGCTTATAGCATGCTCAGAGAGCTATGGTCCAATCTCATTTGTGGACCAGTGGGGGCAGGGGGGTACCTGGGTGAAGGTTTTTCCGTGCTGCCTTCAGGCGCTCAGTAAACACATCTCTGCTCGAGTCGGGTGTCGAACCTCGAGCCCCCTTCATAGGTAGCCAGGCCAAGTTTAAGAGTCCTTAGCCTCTCGACCACTCATAATGTTCATTTCTCAAAGAACGAGCTAAACTTGTAAACAAAACAGAACAGAAAAGCAAAAACAAACAAAAAAAGTGTGTGCTCAATAGAAAGAGTTCCCCAAGCTCAGTGTATGTTGATTAGTGTCAGATACTATAGATCTGATACATAAGTAATGAAGAAAAATAGTATTAGTAGTATTAGTATATAAGACTGGTTCTTATAGGGAATAAAGAACTTTCTGCTTTGAAAACAAAAATAATGTTTATGATTTGGTATCTTTTTAAAATGGACTGCTGACAATATGTTGTTACACTTTTTTTTTGTACTGAAATTATCATGTTCATTTTTTTTTTGACAGGTTGAAAAGAGAGAGAGGGGGGGAGGAGGGGAAGAGGGAGAGGGGGGAGAGAGAGAGGGAGAGAGGGAGTAGGGAGAGTGAGAGAGAGAGGGGAGGAAGGGAGAGAGAGCGATCGAGCGTTAGAATACAAATAAAGTAGTTACTATACAATACGTTGTATATCAAATGAAATAATGAATCAGTTACAGGTCGTTGAGCCAGGAGCTGTTTGTTGATTGACTTATCCAACTAAATCTAACCATGACAACTTATCCAACTAAATCTAACCATGACAACTTATCCAACTAAATCTAACCATGACAACTTATCCAACTAAATCTAACCATGACAACTTATCCAACTAAATCTAACCATGACAACTTATCCAACTAAATCTAACCATGACAACTTATCCAACTAAATCTAACCATGACAACTTATCCAACTAAATCTAACCATGACAACTTATCCAACTAAATCTAACCATGACAACAAACAGATTGATCATAATTGTTTTCATTGTATACAAAATGATCCACGCCACTCTTTTTAAATTTCCCTTTATTTTAGCATTAAAATATCCAGGATGTTTTATTTTAATATTTCATAATATCATTTTTCACAAGCAGAAATGAGTCTCCAGATAAAAGGGTCTTTCATTAAAATGTTTGATCTTCATTCTTTAATGAATACTAAACTACGGTTTTCTCCTCGGAAATTCCATCCTAACTTCTTCGTAAAATTTAGTTCTTCATAGAAAACCCAAACCATCGAGACAACAGCCCAGAACACGACCTGACAGCCCTCCACTGGACCAGGCAATGTGTAGTTCATCTTTTTCTTAATCTTATATAATACAGATGTTACTTCAAAAAAGAAGATGATTGTGTCCTACGCGTCATGCATATTAACCAATGACCCAAATTCAGTCAAGTCACTGGTTTTCCTGGCTAGCTCAGGCAACCCATTCCATGCTCTAATAGCTGTAGGGAAGAAGGAGCATTTGTACAAATTTGTCCTAGCATATGGGATGAGGAATGTGCCTTTATCTTTTTGTCTTTATGAGTATTTAATTAAATTTTGTTTTTGTATTTGAAGATTATGGTTCAGTGTTTTATGTATGATTGCTACTTTACTTTTGGGTCTTCTCTCCTGAAGGCTTTCTAAATTTAGTGATTTTACTAAAGGTGTTACTTATAAAACAAAACCAAAAACCTACCCCAAAGAAATTGTTTAGCTAGCATTTTAATTTTTAGTATATGATACAAATTAGATATATGTAATTAGATATATATATATATATATATAATTATGTCCTACGATTATCCATGTCAAGCATGTTATTAGAGTCTAAAAAAAATCTGCTAAGTCGTTGGTTTTCCTGGCTGATTCGGAAAACCAGTTCCATGCTCTCATGGCACGAGGGAAGAAGGAGCATTTGTAAGAATTCGTCCTAACATATAGAATTAAAAAATAATTTTCCGTATTTTTTTTCCCACATTCCGACGGAATTCCTCATTTTGCTCATTACTATTTCACTACCCTGTTACGATTAAGCTTCAATAACTTTGTCGCTTGTCATCAGAAAATGTTTTTTTTTGGTACAGAATTAAAGGGGGGGGGGGGGGTGCATGCTCTTTTTATATAACACAAAATAAAGTTTATAATATAAAATCAAACATTAGTTTAATTTAATGAGGTCAAATCAAGGTTGATATAGTCAGTTAGGAGAGAAAGAGTTAATCTTGGCAACCTTTGATTCATTGAATGATTACAGATTTGTGTCCTACAAACTATGGTTGCTCATTATGTACTAAAAGCCTGGACACTCAATACATGCACGAATGAAGTGAAAGAAAATGTTGTTGTTTATTTTCCTCCATAAATAAACTATCAGTTCCAACTTACCGACAAGGTCCTTGCCTGTAATGATTGATCCTGAGCCACACTGTACAACAATTTTACCTTTCAGTGTCACCGTTTTATTGTCATGACTTCAATCTGTCATACAGATCTTGATGTCAAGTAAATATAATGTGCGCTTAGTCAGAGGGAAAGGAAAGAACAAGAATAGGTCAATCCTGTCGCTTGCATGACCCACTTTGTCCTGAAAGAAAATACCATACACAGAATTTCTAGACATAAGAAATCGTTATTTTTCAAAATGATCCCCCCCCCCCTTTTCTCTTGTCCCATTGGAAAGGTTTTTGCTCTACAGAGTGTATGTCTAAGTAGCGCACAGGTGCATGGGACACAGTGACACCGTTGCAGTGCGTCATGGCAAGGTATGGGGAGGGAACGGGAAGAACTTTCGCCCCCACCATCCTCCCCCCTTTATGAATATTATGTTTTGATTAGACCTCTATACGTTTCCTTTCATTTCCCCACATACACCAATGTCTATATTTCTCTTTATTTTAAGTGTCTAAAACAGTATTAATATTTAAAAAATGTTGTTACCTAAATTTTAGTTATGGCCATATTTTATATTTGCCTGTCTAAACTATAGCGGCAGACGCTCACCGGCTCACCAAATTCCTTAAAAAGTTATTAGAAAGTTATTAGCCATCGCCTACAAAGAAAGCATTTCAAATTAGGAAGCAAGCGACGGGTAATGTCAATTGTGCCTCTAGATTACACCGTGACCATTGTTAAAACAGTTGTATAAATACCTAACGATATAGTCCTTAGTTAAAATACACAAATGGGGGAATATGTTCTACAGCTTATTGTTACGTCCTCCAAGAAGCTTGGGCTAGGCCGTAGGCCTGATTATTTCAAGACTATGGCTTGAATACTCCTGGTCCATTGGTGAATTCGATAAGGGCCGCCTCTGAGTTTGAGTGATAACACAAACTCTCTTTGGTCATTCCTGTTGTATGTCTACAACTTACAAGCCCTCTTAGATCAAGACGCAAGTTCTTCGGGATGAATGAAGAATTTTCTCCTTATTTTAGTACCAAGAGAAAGAAAAGATAGAGAACAAACATATAGGAATGGAAGGCCTTACTGTTTAAAAGACCAATGACAGCAAGGACAGAAAAAAAGCAACAACATGGGAATGGAAGAACTTATTGTTTAAAAGACCAAGGAAAGGAAACATAACAGGAATGGGAGGTAATGCTGAATAGAATACTTGTGTGACTTTTGAGTTCACCAGAAAATGACAGCAGACAATGTACGCGAAAGAAAAGTTTGTATTTATTTCTGTTGTGTTCGTGCATACGTTCCGACTAATATGTCAATCTACGTGTTGGCGCGCTTGCACCGGTACGAGTCAACTAGGCCTAAGAAGCATTATCAGTGAACTCTCCATTGTCTGACAGCTTAGTGCGACATGACATGTCAAGGGACGTCATGTTAAGTCAACATAGTTTGGTAGTAAGAAGTAGAGGGATAAAAAAAAAAGCCTCTTATCAGTTGTTTTATTAGTTATTGACTTGCAACTTCTTGGTGCTTATAGGTACACACGGTTGCACTGTTAGAAGTGCCCATGGCGGCCAGAAATAATTAAGTAGCGAGGGTAATAGAACGGGTTGGATAATTTGGTCTACATACAATCTAGCTGGTTAAGTCTGGACCTTTTTTTTTTTTTATTTTCTTTTTGTAAATGGTAGCTCGCCTTTTCTTTTGTAATAGTTCAGAAACAGAGGCATAGCTAGGGGGCCCGGGGGATTGGGGGCCCCTTTCCTTTTGACATTTGACATCATGACATGAGATAATGTACTTAATAAATATATAACCCTACATTCAAATTAGTACAGTATAGCAGTTAAAATTAACAGGAAATAATCATTAGGACTCTTTTAATAAATAATACCGTTGTTTATTGGCGAAATAATGCATCAGTGATAAATCTCTATTCATATAGCTTCACGTCGTGCTTTCTGTGCAGCAAAGGCATCTATAACAATATCTACATCGATAGTGTCTAGTATTTGTGACTCCACTGAAATTAAAGCCATGCTAAGCCTTTCTTGCGTCATTGTGCTCTTGAGATAGTTTTTGATTAACTTGAGCTTTGAGAATGACCTCTCACATGACGCGATGGAAGTGGCCTGAGTTAGCAGTATTCAAATGGATGTTGCAAGGTTTGAGCACACATCATTACCATATGAAGCCAGCTTCTTCAATGTGTCAATTGGTGAGTGTGGTATTTCATCAAACAGAAAAAGAAACACAGTTTTTTATTCTTAGACTCCAAGAGGTGTATTGGTTCAAGAAGATTCAGAAAGTTACTCCAACAGCTAGATGATTTTGTCGAGATGCAAGGAAACTGCCGACGTAGCTTCTTCTCTTGTGGACCACCTTGTATTACTCTCCTTTTTAAAACTACAGGCTCCAGCTTCTTTCAGTTTGGCCCACCTCTGTGGTGAATTGGAAAAAAAGTTTAACAATTCATGTACAGTTTCAAAAAAAAAGGTGACAATTGCTGAATCTATATCAGCAGAATAAAGAGCTGCCATGTTCAGAGAGTGATTATCACAGTTCAGAAATGTTGCCTTTGAATTTATGTCTAAGAGATGTTTCTGAAGGGCCAGACAGACAGCCATTCATTGTGGCTGCGTTATCATAGGTTTGACCTCTGCACAGATCAAAGTCCAGTCCAATGTCTTTAAAAGTTTTCAGAACAAGTTCTTCATAATGTTGTGCATCAGGTTTCAACATTTCAAAGTAACCATGATTAATGACTCTTTTATTCGAAATTATCAACGTGCAATTAACGAATATTAGGGTTACCTGTTCTTGATGAGAAACTGGGGTGGAATCAAGCATCAGAGAAAGTAACAAACTTGCTTGACTTTCCAAACAATTGATTTCCTAACTTTATTGCCCATCAAGTTTATGAACTCATTTTGAATTTCTGGTGACAAACAATGTGTCTTCCCATATTCGATTCTATGTACGTGGTGTTTCGTAACTTCATCTGACTTTGATTCTCTAGATTTCTTCATTATGTTCTTCAAAATTTTAACTGCTGACTCAGCCTTTCCATTTGATTGATGGTGTCCTGGGGAGGATTTCAAATGAGTCACTCCCCATTCCATCATAAATTTGGAAAAGTATTCCGAAGTAAGCTGAGGTCCGCTATCAGATATACAGACTTTGGGAACCCCATATCTTGCAAATAAAACTTTCAGTTTCTTTATAATTGCGTGTGTTGTTATCAACTGCATGTTTTCTACCTCTATGAAATTTGAATAATAGTTCACTGTAGCTAGATATTGTTGGTCACACATTTGGAATAAATCAATTCCAATCTTGTCCCACGGATTAGAACCTATTTCGAGCTGTATTAATTCTTCTCTCTGATTTGCTGGTTTATTTTTCTAACAAATGTAACATGAGTTGGCTATTTCCTTTATTCGAGTTGATAATCCAGGCCAGAAAACTGTTTCTTTTGCTCTTCTTTTCATTGAGTCTACTCCCAGATGTGCTGCATGGAGTTTTTCTTCTATTTCCTTGCGAAGTGATATCGGTATGACTATTTGTTCTCCTTTCAACAACAGTCCTTCTTCGTATGATAACATGTCTCTTAGTGAAAAATATTGTTTGAGTTCAGGTAGACTATTATGTTTGTCTGGCCATCCATTTAGGATATACTGAATAAGTGTTTGCATTGTTCTATCTTTCTCTGTCTCGATTCTGACTTTCTCCAGCCCTGCATCTGGTATTGCCAGTCCGACTGTATTGACACAAACATCAAGGTGTCACATCATTGTTTGATAGTTAGTGATATTTATTGGTTGTGGAGCACGAGATTCACTTGTTTATGGAGAGTAGGTTGTTGCACGGGGAAATCAAGGGGCCACAGTTGCATTGTGGGAAAAAGAAAATCTCGTTTTTTGAGAGCTGACCACCTGGTCAAGGAGCAGTAGACGCCATGTAATTTAAGGAAGACAGACGTGTCTTATGTATTTCAATATTGAAGTATTGCTAGTTGTGTGTTTAGTGAAATTCTATTTGGATTATGTTATACAATGATGTGAATTAGTTCCTGTGATCTCATTGATGGCTGGAATTGCATGTGAACTGTTATTTTATTGGTAATAAATATTGTCTGCTGATCAAGATCTTACTTGATTAATATTACTCTGTTGTGCTGTGCTAATGATATATAAGATAAAAAGTAGTACATCAACTCAAGTGAAACAAGGCATCTTTCATTATTTTAATACGTACAATCCAATGTCACTCAATAAGGAGCAAGGAAAAAAAAACTTTTTTTAAAAAAAGACAATACCTTCTTTAAACAACTTATAGAGCGATTGGTTTTCTCTTTCAAAAATTAAGATCTAGATTTCTAGCCAAATTTAAATTTATTTCATTTTTTTACTTGAAAACTGATAACGGTCAAACTAGAGTTGTTCCCCGTGTGGCTAATTCTTTTCTCATCGATACATCAACTTTTTCTAGAATTTCTAGAAAAATCGTTAGAGCCGTTTTTGAAATCAGCGTCCAGGTTCCTGCGTAAAGTTCTGACTTGAATAGAGATATTGTAATAATACGCTTCTCCTCGAGATAGTCGTTGCTTTGACGCTTTCAAATCATGATAGTGCTTTTCATGTAGGATATATTATTTTTAACTCTGAAAACTAGACTGACACACACACCTAACCACAAACAACGGCACTTACGTTTCTTCTGTCAGTATTTTTCGTTGCCCACCGTTCGGTCTTCTGCACGACGTAAGTCGCTCTGCAGCAAGACTCCATAAAACATCAAATGTGGAGAGATTTTAACGACAGAGTTTTTGTTACCAATTCCACGTGCAAAGGGAGAGCATCATAGGAGGCCATGACGTGGAGTACGTTCAACCGCCGTCCACTTTTGTAAGTCAGAAGAGAAATTGAACCCGCATGCCTCCATCATGACCCCTCCTGCGTCCTATCGCTACCTTGTCGAAAACCGAGCCGGACCTCTGTCACGTGGACGGCGTTAGGTCACAATAATTGTCCAAACAAGCTTTGCCACTATAGTTGTGAACATGTCAATCATTGGTTTATCTCAGCGGGACGCGCCTCCCTCACTCAGCCCACCGCATAGAGCAATGCAGCCATCTTTGTTCTTAGATATTCACAGCCAGTCTTTCAAGTGGAAGATTTACGCTCGATTTAACCCTATCTGATGCAATGATGGCAGAGTTATCTATTGTCACGTGTTTTTGCTTTTTTTTGGAAGCAAGAGAAAAAGAGATGAGAAAGAGGGAGAGTGTGAAACAGATAGTGATGGGAACTAAACTAATTTTTTTTAGTTAAACTAAAACTAAGTTTGAACTAAAAAAAAGTAATTAAACTTTTAGTTGATCACAAATTGAAAAAAATAGTTAAACTAAACTAAGAAACTTTAGTTAAACTTTTACTAACTATTTTGACCTTTTTTAAGGATGAAACAGCCAAACATGAAAAATATAAAGCACAACCAATCTCTTTAGCAAAATGTAATAAACATTTATTTGTGCACATGAAAAAAGATTTAAATGTCTTTATGGGATAGATGTAGATCTTAATAGAATCACTAGAATGATACTATTATAGAAAGAAATTAGAAGTAATTGTCCAAGTTGTAATATAAGTTACCTTTAGAAGTAATGATAAAACTGCATGTTGACTCTCTAACTAACTGTACTAGACTCTAGATTCTAGAATATTCTGGATCTAATATCTTCTACAAACGAAATGATCAGAAATATAATCTGGATCTAGAATTAGATCTAGCTACTAGACCTAGATCAAATAATTAATATTTTAATCTAAAAATAATCTAAGAAATACTAGTTACTACTACTACTACTAGATCTAGATTTAAAATCAAGATAGAGTCTAGTAGATACCTTAGTAACTCTAGATCTAGAGATTTTAGATTATTATAATTATGATTATAACTAGATTGTTACTAGATATGGGTATTTAGATCTATATACTCTAGAGTCTAGTAGATAATAATAATTATAACAGAAGTAGATGTAGATGTAGTCTAGATTTGGTTAATTTAGTATATTAGTATTAGATCTAGTATAGTGACGACTATTATTAGAATTAGTCATTATAGTCATTATAGATCTATCATCTATGCATCTTAGGTCTTAGTATATGCCTAATAAGTAATCTAGGACTAGATATATCTAGACTCTAATTCTAGAATAGTAGAATCTCTAAACTAATAGATTTAAATAGATCTAGTCTAATAAAGACATAAAGTAAAGTAATATAGATTTCAATTAATAGATCTATGTTATTGACTTATAATTTTAAATTTACATTTAGATCTAGATCTAAGACTACTAAGAGTTAGACTCTACTTAAGACTAAGAGACTAAAATAATTAAATGTAGACTATTATGACTATAGATCTAATAGTAGTAATAGACTAATTATACTAATAGACTAGACGTCACTAGACTCTAACTCTAGATCTATCTAGTAAAAAGTTTTAAAATAAAAAGAGTCGACATTTCTTTTAGATCTGTAAAGCAAAATTCTTTGCCTGCAGCTATACAGGAACACACTGGTCTGGTGTTTAATTAAAAAGCAGCAAAATGTAGATCTATAGAAGCAAAAAATTATCAGGATTTATCAAGCAGCGAAACTTGCTAGAAATATAATGAACACGTTTATTTTTCTCGCCTTTCAAATACCTTGAATTGGCGGGAATAGTGACCATTATAGGGTAAAGGTCAAAAGGCTTTCTAGTGACCTGTGCACCCTCTAGTTTATTCTCTATTATTCGTTATATATATTCTCCAAATTACATAGAGTCATAGATCTAAATATTTATTGGTATGTATGTTAAAAAAGTTTGTAAAATTTGTAATTAAACTTTTTAGTTTGTTACTAAAAAAAAAATTAAACTAGGATTTTAACTAAACTTTTTTTTTTTAATTAAACTTTGGCCTTAACTAATTTTTTTTAGTTAAACTAAAAGTTAGCAACTTTTTAGTTAACTTTTGCCCATCACTAGAAACAGAGACAGGGAGAGAGAGAGAAACAGTGAGAGTGAAAGAGAGAGTCAGAGAGAGAGAGAGAGGGAGAAAGACAGAAAGAGAGAGAAAAAGAGATAGATCGAAGGTCATTGCCAAAACTATTAAATGTCATTATTTCTTGTGCTAGGCATTTTCTAAAGATAATTATATTTGAAAATTAAGAAAATTTGGCTAGCAGATTCCTTTCATGCTAAGATTATTCTAGTTCCCACGTTTGAATATTCAAACTATTAAAACGGAATGCATTTATTTTGTTGACACGAGTGTCACATTTTGTTCTATTCTCGAGGAACAAGTTGTGGCTCAACGGGAACCCTTATTGCCTACTACCAGTGGGATTCGTGTTCTATTACTTTGATGGTTTTCAAAACCCTGATCTAACGCCTCAAAAACACTGGACGTTCATTTCAGCTCAAACTTCTTACACGATTTGTAGCCAACAACCACGAAGCTATGGCGGCTATTCTCCCCGTGTCACCGATGAATCCTTTCGAAAGACTCTATTGCCGAATAAGCCACGTTTAATGAAACCTTTTCATGCGGGTAGGAAACATATAATGGGGACCTGTAGCTCAACCCACCCTCTCTCTTTTGGCACAGAATGGAAAATAACTCCCGAGTTCAACCCAGCAGCAAACAACTAGATCTAGTCAGAAGACGGTGTAGATAAGTAGGAAGCGTGGTCGAGAGGCTAAGAGCGCTTGAACTTGGCTCGAGTTTCGACACCCGACTCGATACTCCTAGATACCCCCTCCCATTGGTCCACAACTGAGATTGGACCAAAGCGCTCTGAGCATGCTATAAAGATGAAAGTAGCGCTATATAAAGGCCATAATTTATTTATAACTGTGCAGTCTAGTATCTAAGAACAAAAGTAAAAACCTGTACAGCCATCATTTCTAAATTAAAACCACATAGAATATTAGAAATGCACTGCCATAAATCGCTGCCCATTCCGCGGTTGTTTTGTTTACAAAAATAAACTCTGAAGATGAAAATCCTGTAACTCGCTGGTATAAATATAGTATAAATGAATAAAATATTTATAGACTGTAAGTTACTTTACACTTTTTTGTTTGTTTTAATGTAAGCTCATTAATTATGCTTTTCCATTTTCATCTATCTATGTCAGTGGTCCATTCTGGGGCACCAGCCTGTTTCCTCCAGAAGTCTCTTCAACTGTCCCCATGTCTTGACCATCTGCTTCCAAATCGCAGCACCATGCACTGTGATTTCGTGCACGAATTTGCAGAAGGAAAAAAAAATCTTTAATACTCACTCTTCGAGTCATATACCAAAATAGGATCAATTATATTATTATAAATTATTATAATTCATATTACTTATTTAGGTTCCAACCTGTCTCTCCTATGAATTGATCAGTTGAGCGTCACATCTTTTTTTTTTCAATGACCAATTTCTGTGAAAGTTTTTTTTCAATGACCAATTTCTGAGAAAGTTTTTTTTTTCAATGACCAATTTCTGTGAATTTTTTTTTTTTATGAGCTGTTTGATTTTCAATTAGTCCATTTCCAGTTGAGAAATCCTGTCAAGCACTGCACTCGATCTTGTTTAATCTAAAAATAAACAGGAATTTAAGTGTGTTATGTCAGCCATTTGGGTTAGTGATGTTAGTAATTACTTTCTTCTTTGAAGGTTGATTTCCTTTGACTAAACACAGGCATACAATCATGTCAACAGTCATGCAAAATGGACACATTTGAGTTCAAATCATTTAGTTCTCTTTATAAAGTTTACATTCACATATTTTAGTCATGTACATTTTATAACAACTGTACATAAACACTTTATCACAATATACTTACAATCATCATATACATATGTCAAATATTGCAATAAAACATTAGGGATGCACATACAAGATAAACAAAGTGAAATATCTGAGTATCAACTCTCAAGTATTTATACAATACTCTAGCTCACTGTCTTCAAAGAAATGCCTTAGAAAGTAGTAGCAGACTCTTTGACACTTGGAGTTTGTGAGTGACATGACTTTCAAAATCATGACAGATGATAACCATAAAAACCAAGTGGAAGAAAATTGATGGGTCATAAAAACAAAAGACAGAACAATCATAGGATTGCTTAAGGAAAATTGATGGTTGAAGCATACCTGATGAGACTACTGATGGAGCATTAGAGATCATTTATACAACAGAAATACTGGGAGAAAATTGGCCAAACTTTTGTTCTTTTTGTTTTTTTAATATTTTTTTTTTTTTTAAATCAACAAATGTCATATAATAAAAAACCAAATTCAATGTTCTACTAAGATGAAGATATAATCTGGTTCATTCTGTTTATACAAAATACAGTCACACAAATTGTTTCTTCATGGATAAGACACCTAATGTCCAGATGGATAAGACACCTAATGTCCAGCTGTAGGGTTTGAACTCCCTAACAAGAACTTGGTGTTTAATCACTAAAGCTAGCATCACTATCTGACTCTTCTTGATCACTTGCATCCCCATTGGTTGGGGCTCCACCTGCTGGTGCAGGGGCATCTGGGGTGCTAAAAGAAAAGCAAAATAAAATTTAAAAATTGTAATAGCTACCTTTAATAATACTAAAAACTCCTATCAATATACTACGATATATAATTATAATCACTATAATATCAATGCAGCCATAAATGATCATTCAGTTAATAGTATAAAATAGGTTGTAAGTAGTTAAACATAATCTAATAAACAAAGCTCAACATCTTGACCTATTTCAGTTTGAGAGACAAGGGAGAGCAATGAATGACATAATCCTTTTGACGTTTTTTATTATGCTTCTAGATATTTTTTTAAATGACCAATCAAGTTTATTGGTATCAGAATATAATTATATATATTTACCAATACCACACACAGATTTATGTATGTACCTATGAAGAGATCTCTTAAACTAGCAAACTGATTTGCATGAAATTTTGTACATATGTTCCTTTAACATTCTGGGTACTCAATAAGACATGGTTTCGACAGATTCCCAGCCTGAATGCATCTATTTACAAATAAAGGTGAAAGCTTTCTATTGAAACTTTTTATTTTATTTTTAGCATTTCCCCAAAAGTCTGCATTCTATAAATAAACATAAAAAGAAATAGTAAAAAAAAAAAAAACTTCCTTTATTTTTAAAGCATATTTTCTTTCTTTTTCCTTAAGTCAACGTATTTTTTATTTGCCCTAGTCATATTTTATTTCATTTCCCCTTCCTTTTAATAAAGAATAAAACCTAGCTTAATAGATCCAAGTCTATTTCTTCTTTTTTTTTTTTTGAGACAATAGAATGATAATGATTTCACATATGTGTAGATAAGACTATAGTGAGGAGCTATATATGTAAATTATGTATACATATATGACAATTATACTCTGTAGCACTGTCTTTTCTCTACATTGAAAATGGATCAAATAAATGATTACAGATAATTAAAACCATATTGATAGTTCCTTTTTTTAGAGGACACATGCCAAAATATATGGAGCGTGAGGAACAAAAAGGGGGAATTTAATTGGAACCTTCAGGAAACTTTTTTTTTCCTTTTGGCCTGATGGTCTAAAGAAATGTTTGTGATATCTAATATTGTAAATTACGATTAAAGGATGTGAAAAACAAACAAACTATAACTGACCAATGTTGTTATATCTAGAATTCAAAAGCTGAAAAGTGTGGTGAGGGGTTGATCAATTGGAGGATGCTTAAAAAAAATCTTCATAGTAATTAAAAGAGCCAAATTAAGAAGCGGAAGAAAAGTTTGAGAATGTACGTAGGTTTAACTTTTTTTTTGTTGTGGGTGGAAGGGCCGCGGTTCTGCTGAAGACAGGGAATAAGTAGATGTGGCATTACAATTCACTGGCTAAAAGCATGTGTGCGTGTGTCAGCAAGTCAAAAGTCTATGTCAGAAAATGTTATGAAGCACAGGGGGAAAAAAACAAATTGGGGATTCAGAGAAAGAGAGATAGAAAGAGAAGGCAAGAGAGGGAGAGAGAGAAGGAAAGAGAGAAAGAGTTGTTTACTTTATTGTAACATATACAATAATTCAGGGGCTATAACTATGTTGTTAAAATGTGGCCCATTGTGAAGTTCAAAAAAAAAAAAAAGGGCCATAAAATATAAAGTCTGGTAACAAATTTACAAGTCAAGCCAATGTGTAATGCTAGTCAAATATATACAGTTGTTACTATAGAGAGCTGAATTATCAAGATCACAAAACATTAGATGGGGGGGTGGGGGCAATATAATTTTTTAGCTGCATCTGGTTTACTTGGCCTAACAGTTGTTGGTATCTCAAAAACATTTTAGCAATTATATAGAAAATACATTTAAAGCTTTTACTTCTAGATTAGCTCGAATGTTAATGTATCCACAAATAAACAGGGTACATAAACATTGAAAATATATGTGAAAAATAAGTCTGTTCATTTATCTCCCTTTTACAAATATCAACTAATGCACATTTTCTAACTTACTCTAATAAATCTGGGTTTAAACCTTCCATAGCCATTTTACCTTTCACGGCTGGAGGAGGAACTCCCTAAAAAATAACAAAGAATAACAAATAAAATATCCCTAAATGTCTACTTAACAAATTTAAAGAAATTGTAACATAATTTTAAGTAACATCTGATAATTTTAAGTAACACCCGATAATTTTAAGTCATGGAAAAAAATCTATATCAAATATACTGATAAACTACAGCGATGATAATAGAGTCTTAAGAACTGTACTGTTTGCTTACAAATTGCAGCATTTTAAAAAATTTCATGTATCTTGGATCTTGAGAGACTGTATTTGTAGGTTTTGTTTCTTCAGGTGGCGGAGGTGGTGGAGCATCCTAGGTTAATAAAGAGCAACTGTTAAGTCATAACTAATCACTAATATATAAAAAAAATCTATATGAAAAATTGTACATTTGTGGTTATATAAGTGGAAGTGAAATTAAATTATGTACCGATTGGGGATTAGCAATAACGGCTGATGGAACAGGAGCAGCTGGAGTTGGTGCTGTGATCTCTGTAGAAGGCTGTGCAGCTGGAGTAGCAGAAGTTGATTGTGAAACTGTTACTGTTTCAAGTCCTGGTATTGAGGAAAGCTGAAAAAAAACAAGCTTTAAAATAAATATTAGCTTATGATTATAAATATGTGTATAATAACACTAATGTATGCACACATTTTTTATCTTAAGATACTAATGTATGCCTATGTTATTAATAGGGGTGCACCGAATAGTACTCTTTGATATTCGTCTGGAGCCGAATATTGCTGAATAGTAAAATATGATATTCGGCCTAAGCTGGAGCCGGATACCTACATGTCTTGAAAATTTCTCAAAACTGTTAAATAACATACCTATATTCATATTATTTTTTTCTTTTTATATGCCTTATTGTTTTAAACTCTGTTACTAATTGATGAATTAAAACTTAACAGTATTTATAAATAGATAGCCCTAATTAGCTAATTAGCATATAATTGATATCTATGTTTAGATCTACAGTTGTATAGAACCAACTACCAAAAAAAAAACACAACATAAATAGGCTGTGTGTTCGACTGATTTTAACAACCTGGTCAGAAAGACGTAGTTTGCATACATATGTAGTCCTAGTGTAGTGTTGAGTGGTCAGGCAAAAAAGATAAGACACTGGCATAGTCAGTCAAGCATGTAGATAAATTATACCTGTACACTAGTTACAGAGGTCAAATGTTTCTTAACATTCCAGCATATTTTTTCTTTGTTAGCTAGATCTAATTGTAGTGCTTGTAGTGAGATTGTAAACTTTACTGTAAGGTTGTACGTTATATTTTAAGTCAATAGAATAAAACAATAAAATTAGCTTTCTTGCTAAAGGTTTTAATACAAGGCAAAAAAAAAAAAAAAAAAAGCACACATTCACATCTTTGCTTATTTTATTGTGCAAGAACGTATGTAAGAAACATCTTCCTTAATAAGGAGTAGGGGGTGTTTAGCTCTCCCTTAAAAGATAGGCCTGGTTATGTCTTTTACCCTAATATACACAAATCTGAGCCTTGTGTTCTCTGTAGCAAAGGGTCACTTGTTTTGGTGTGTGATCTTAGGTCCAGCTTACTAATTGAGATTTATATCCAAGTAACTCGGCACACATGATGAGGTGTGGCCTCTAGTCCAGCCAAGTGATTGAGATTTTTCTCTAAATAAACAAACTCATTGTCTGGTTAGCCTTATAGGGGTGTGACTTGAAGTCCAGCCCCCAAATTTAGATTTACTACGAAGTAAACAAACTCAGTTCCCTCGTGTGACATCCAGGGAGTGCCTACGTCCATTGTATCTCACTTGTCTATCACCTGTCTATCACTGAACTCAATGTGATGGACAAAACAAATAAAAGGGGATGGGAGTTGTTCATATCTACCTCTGGAGATATACCTGGTTACCAGTGTAGAGGTTTGTCTTGAAGTTCAACCCCCTACTAAAGATTTACTACCAAGTAAACAAACTCAGTTCCCCCCTAAGGTGTAACCTCTAGAGAGTGTCAATATGCTGAAATTAAACCTACATCCATCGTATTTGACTTGTGGTCACCTGTTTATCAATAAACTAAATGTGAAGGACTAAACAAATAAAAGGGGATGGGAGTTGTTCATCTCTACCTCTGGAGATATAACCGCACAGCTAGACAGACATCTGGTCAGCGTGACATAGTCAAAGAATATAACATCTTAACATGTTAACCCACTCAAAGGTCAAGAAAAATGACAAAATGTGCCAGCCATTGCTGCTCTGTATGTAAAGCGCATTAAAATGTAAAGCTTCATTTCTATTTACATTAACACGCCTTGTCTTTATAATAAAAGATATTTGGTGCATATTCATAAAGGTCCTATTTGTTAGTAGATTATTATGTTGTAATATTAAAATTAATACATTCTATAACAGACATTAATGGAACGAGGTCCACATTATGCATATTAAATAGGTGTACTTTTTACTATTCTGCCAACTACCTGGCAGTGATATTCAACCGGAGCCGAATATGGCTAAATATTCGACAGAAGCCGGAGCGACTATCCGGTGCACCCCTAGTTATTAATAACTAAACAATGACTAAATATTAAGTAATTATCATGGAGAATCAATTCAAATTCAAGCTGTGCATGCTTACCTTGGCTTCCAAGATACTAAGTGAGATTTCCAGCTGCTGAAGTCTCCCATGGAGATGTTCCAATTTTTCTTCACATACATTACCAAAACGATTTAAAAAACGTGCTGTGTGTGTTATGAAATGATTGATAAATGCAATGGTCCTTTTCTGGCTAATGGCTTCCACCTAAAATTTTAAAAAATATTGACAATAATACAATCAGTTTACCTTAGTGTAATCTATGCCTTGACACTAATACAATCAATTTACCTTAGTGCAATCTATGCCTTGACACTAATACAATCAATTTACCTTACTGCAATCTATGCCTTGACACTAATACAATCAATTTACCTTAGTGCAATCTATGCCTTGACACTAATAAAATCAATTTACCTTAGTGTAATCTATGCCTTGACACTAATAAAAATCAATTTACCTTAGTGTAATCTATGCCAGGACCAACAAGAGGTAACCCATCATTGTCCATGATGGTTTCTGAAAAATGCATATAAAATTAAAATGTTTGTAAAAATAAAAGAAAATGTTTTGTTACTGAACTGACCAGATAGCATTTATACTTACTTTCCTAGACAGGCTTTAAAGACCTAATTTAGTTGAATTAAGTTTATAGAATTGAATAAAAACACATTTATTTCTGTTTTCTGAACTCTTGAATATACAAATACAGATAGAGACACATATTTCTGAATGAGTGGTCAAGAGGAAAAACCTAGTTACTTCGGTTTATAAGCTAAGGTTTTAGGTAGGAGAGGAATTAAAGATAGTTGTCTTTGTGTTGATCACACAACTCCATCATGAAGAGTTAGCCCTACAGCTGGGCTAAGTTCAAATCAAAGAAGTGGAGTGCTTCTTAGATGAATCAGCACATTGACACACATACTGAAATAACATTTTTAAACAGGAAATTAAAAAAAATATATTTAAGGTTTAAACCAAAGACAAGCACTGACTCAAGCAATGATGGCTGCCTGGTCATGCGGTTTGGCAGCTGGACTGGACTGCACGCTCCCATCCCCTGTCATCCTGCGGGAGGTTTGAACTAGAAAGTAAATTATCTTCAGCTCTGAAGGAACATCCGAAAACATGTAAAACATTTTGTGACATAATGGGGAAATAACTATTTTTAATTACTTGTATAGTTAGGAGTGATTCCCCTTATGTAGTTTATAAAAGGCCTTGCAAACTGTGTTTAGTTGCCACTTGCTCCTGAGTTACCAGCTTGACCACTTGACCTGTGTTGTGAATAGTATTTTTTTTCTGTTAGTGGTCGTGTGTCATGGGCTACTCGGAGAAGTGTGCCCTGCTCTGGAGATCTTTGGGCTATGTATATCTTTAGTATTATTGTATTTTGTGTAATGTATACTTATTAGTAGATATAGCCTCAAATGATTTCCAGGCAGTATATTTTTACCCTGATGTTCTGCATCCTGGGGTACTCCCAAACGTGACATATTTTTGTAACCTTTTTCTGAGGGATTCAACCTGTATTGAATCATCAGATGGGCTTTACCCAACGGATGTCTATAGGTGGGATTCTATGAAGCTTGTAGGCTCATAGGTTTCCCTGAAGCCTATAGTTCATCATGACCCTTTTGTTTTGTTTTTTGCTAAAAGTGGCTAGTGTCAGCCTGAAGCTTGTAACCACAGAATAGTCAAAAGTGGTCATGTGTTGACCTGAGGCCTGTGACCTTTATTTTTGATAACCAGAATGTGACGATAATGTAAAATATGACTAGGGCTGTGTGCTATACTATTTTTGAGTATCTTTTGTTTACTTTTTGTTGTGTCGGCCTGTGAGTTGATGGCCATTTATTTACACATTTATTTTTCTCATGTAAATAAACTTTGTACATATGTTTACCTGCGACTTTGTAAAGTCTTTTGTTGCGTACATTAGTTGAATTGTATACCTGGAGGTTATACCTAATAACCTAGGCAGTACAAGAAGGGACCAGTACACCTCTGGACGAACGTGCCAGCACACTTAACACTGATCTGTTGATCTAAATACCTAAATCTAGCTATAATTCTAATTGAATATTTTTAGCTATACCCGCTAATATGTAAATTAATTGATCAAAATTTTGTTATATTGAGTGGGGTGCTCTTTTAGAATCAATCCCCATTAATATGTAATATGGGGTACTCTTACAAGCAATCTCATTTCATTTGTAACATGGAGGCTCGTCATTTCATTTGTAACATGGAGGCTCGTCCTTTCATTTGTAACATGGAGGCTCGTCCTTTAATATGTAACATACTATTCACAACACAGGTCAAGTGGTCAAGCTGGTAACTCAGGAGCAAGTGGCAACTAAACACAGTTTGCAAGGCCTTTTATAAACTACATAAGGGGAATCACTCCTAACTATACAAGTAACCATTATGTCACACATTTTAAAACACAAAACAAAATGTTTATATATATATATATAATATGTATTGGTCAATATCAGAATGAAGTATCACATTCCAGTAATACTAAGTTAGATAAAAAGGATATTTGTTTATAAATACATGACAGTCAGTCTAAAAGGTCTAGAAACAAAATTATAAATGTGTGCTTATTTTTCTAGCTTTGTGGTGGGAGGCAGAAAAAGACAAATGTCTGAGTCCTAAACTTAAATGGGTTGCTCAGAAAAAGATCCCATACATGTCTAGAATAGCAAATGATTACACTCTGAATGTATGCTAGATGCGAGTTTTGTACTGTATAATAATACAGTAGCAATCTACATTGACTACATCATCATAAAACATAAAAAATAGCAGTTTAGTGTCTTATGTTGGAGAAGAAATTTAACTGAGAAACAGATCAGCAGACCTGAGGGAATTAGCTCTGCACCTAGATTTTTTTTTAGATGGACACTAAAAGTAAAAGAGTTAAATAGTAGCAAGAAAGAAATCCTTCACAGAGTTGACCACATATAATATATCTACAATGCACTGCAATCTATACTACAAAAATAATCCAATTTGCCAAAAGTCATTTTTTCTTAATAGATATATATATCTAGATATAGATTAAATGTATATCTAGTAACAATACTATAGGTATAATAAAGGAGAACAACTTAAAAATTGAGGCTTACAATCTATTTTATAAAACATATCAGTAAATCAAAGTCCATACAACTACAATACCGTACATGTACTTAAAAATATAATTCCCATACAAAGGAATCTTTCATAGTAGTTAATCATTCATACAAACAATAATTACAAGTATAACTCTATGCAAAACATCTTTGGATAGAAGATGAATCAATGAAGAGTCTATTTTTTTCCATTGTCCACACTTTTGAAACTGGCATTATCACCAAGAATGGAAAAGATGCTCTTGGTGTTGGAGATATTTCTCACAGAGTATTCTGAGGTTTAGGATTTGTTCTGTTGTGCTGCGACCTTGTCTAAAACCTGCTTGTTCTTCTGATATGATGTTGTCTGCTATCGGTTTTAGCCGGTTTAATATGATTTTTAACAGTACTTTGCTGGGATGACTTATGAGACTTATGTCTGCTAGCGGTTTTAGCCGGTTTAATATGATTTTTAACAGTACTTTGCTGGGATGACTTATGAGGCTGATGGTGCGACAGTTTTGACAGAGTTGTAATATAGATCTAGTAATAGTAATAATAATCTAGAATCCTTGTAAAATGTTTTACATCTTAGTGTTTCGGATATTCCTTCAAACCTCTCGCAGATGGGAGATAACAGCAGGCAGGCCGCACAGTGAACCCAGGACCATCGTCATCCAAGATGACTGAACCGTCAAACGACTGTCACTCACAGTAGTGTTACTGTTACTTAGTGAGTAGTCAGTAGTCACAGTCCACTGAGTCCAGCCTAGCTCAGCCACAGCACACAGCTGAGTCAGGCCCATTCTTTCTAATTCCAAATTAGTAAATAGATCTAGTAAACTAAATGATCAAAAGTAGAAGCCTAGCCACCTAGGCCTAACTCAAGAATACTTAAAAAAAAAAAAAAAAGTATAGATCTAATTATAATAATAGTTCAAAAATCTAGATTCTAGATTTAGATCTAGATCTACATCTTATGATCTAGACTCTAGTCACTCTAGACCTAGAATCATCTAGTAAATGATCTAGTTAATCTAGTTTATTAAAATTTAGGTTGTGAATATGGATCTAGATTATTCTAGATAGAGTCTAGATTTAATTATAACTTATACATTTCATTGATTTAAGTAAAGGTACGAAATTAGTCTAGTGTGAGGTTTAGATCTAGAATAATCTAGATCTAGATCTAGATGTATACTTGACTTACCAGGCTAATTCAGTAACTGGTCGTCTGGATGTTTTGTAAACAAATTTTCGGAAGTAGGCGTTTTCTCCTCTGTCTATCATCATGTATCAAGTACATTGGCATATTAAGAATTAGAATACATAACTAAAAAAAAAAGTGAACATTATAAAAAAATTATTGATTTAATTAATTTATTTAAATTTACAATTTGTAGATCCATTTCTCTTTCTTTTGATTACCCGCGTACTATATTCGTGCTAGAACTTAAGTATTCATATTAACCCCCTTTTTTTGTTTTTCTAAACTACTACAGCTCCAGTCCCGAGATTATAGAACAAATGTAATTTCAGGCAATGCCGTTGTTTTATTTATCATCTTCAGTCCCTAAATATATTGCTATCTATTTCATTTTCATTGAGTCTTTTAATATATTCTACATATTTAATTATAATAATTAAATTATGAAGTATATCATCACTAAGATATCAGTGTCACTGAGTCACAGTCACAGTGTAGGCTCACGATTGTTTATACTTTGATTATTATAGTTTATCAAAACTGTCAAAACTAAACTCAAATTGAATATAAAACAGTGCACAATTCAAACTATATATTATATACCTACACTCTAGATCTAGATATTCGGTAGATTATTCAGACAAAGTTAAATAAAAGGTATTTTTTTATTGACCTAGATCTAAATCAAATGAACTGACATTTGTCACTTGATAAAAAATCTGGTATGTTATCAATGGAGGACTGCTACTTAGTCAACAAAAGAATAAAGAAATCGATGTTAATGTTGTTGATCTTCTACATTTAAGGCCATGACTTGAATAGAAGATACTAATTCGGTGAAATGGCTGTTCAAGATAAGCCATTTAGATTTGTAGATTATTTTGTTATTTGTGGACTTGATGAAAATGCCGATTTAGAACCAGATAAACTTTCAGGTTTGTTACTTGTAACAGTAACAGTCAAGTTTAACTTTATTTTATAACTTTAACAGTGTAACTTTCCTTTTCAACCTTTCATCCTTTGTTGTGCATTTCATTTGTAGTAACGGGTCATTTGTTAAAAGTAAATGTGTGTTAGTTTGTTTATAGTGATTATTAGATCCAGATTAGAACTAGATTATCTAGAGATCTAGTTAAATCTAGTATAGAATAGATGTAGAATAAACTAGATCTATTAGTATTTACTATTAGTATAAAGTATAATTAGATTTAGATCTAGATTCTAGATCTGTATATTTATTATATCATATATAAATTATATTTAAGTATATATACAAATTAAAATAGTTAAATCTAGATTTAGTACTAGTAGTATTAATACTAATAATAGTTAAATAGAGATCTATGAGAAATGGACAAGCTCTCATCTGAATCGCCAGAAAGATGATGCCTATTGGCCTATTATAAGTTATCACAACAAGATCAACGTCTAATCTTTCGACTCGGGATTGGACACAACAGAATGAGACAACATATGTAATGGCACTAATGGAAGCTTAAAATTGGAACCAGTGAAATCTGCCCATGTGGAATGTCACCAGAGAATGCTGACCATGTCCTTCAAAACTGCTCTCTTTACCAAGAGGCCCGCACAAGACATTATTATTGTTATGACTTTCTCTTCCAGGCATTCTGTTAACACTGGCCAACACAACACATCTAATACAAGAACTTGACATCAAGAGTTTCAAATAACAATGTGGCGGTTTAATAAACTACATACATCAATGGCCAATACAACACAATTGGCTTAAAAAACTTGAAATGCTTTCTTGCACTTAACAGAACTGTCTAATAAACACTAAGTCTCTTTCTCTACTGCTGGACTCCTACAGCTAGATTTTCAAGGACTACCTTTGTACTGCATCATCCTTACTGCCTTGCTGTCCTGGACTGAACTGTTCTTTCTTAAACATTGTCTCTCATCCCGTGAAGGCTAGCGATCATATAACCATAACATGGATCATATTTGCGTGTACTAGCCGTGACAGCCTTTGATCTGTGTGATTAGCCTAAGTTATGTATGTCAGTAGGTCGTGCACAGATTAACTCTATCAGTCCGCCACTGGAATTAACACATTATTATAGACTATTATCACTTTAGACTATAGTATAGTTATACTAAGTTATAGACGATAGTTATAGCTTAAGCTATTCTCTCTCTCTATATATATACTAAGGTCTAGACTCTAGATCTACTATCATACATCTATCTTATAGATCTAGATATTTTTAAGGATATAGTCTAGAATATAGACTATTCTATATGTATATATATATTTACTAAAACATTATTGTTATTATCTAGAATAGATTATCATTAGATGTACTCAGTGAGTTACTATATATAATTATATACAATATACATCAAAGACTAGGGCCAGTCTAATCTAGATAAGATTCATTGTGACTGTCTTCTCAAATTCATTGTCACGTATGTTTATTCAATTAATAACAAACTATGGGCGAGATATTAAATCAAATTCTGTAGTCCATGACAACCTATTTGACTTGCTATAAGTACCTATACTATAGTAGCAGAGGTCATTTCTTCTTTTTTATTTTTGTATTAGATCTAGCTGGATTAAAGATAGATTATAGATCTATATTGATGAAAACAAAATGTAATTTGAAAATAATTTTGTATATTCCTTCTATTAACTATATATGACGTCACTATTGAAATTTAAACATGTTTTTATTGCTTAATTTCAAGCACTAATTTTTTTCTTTTCTTTAATGTCAGGTGATACACAGCAAAGTCCACCACTTGAACGTCCATATAAATCAAGAGTTCTTGCCCATTTCCCTGAAAATGTTACTTGGAATCCTTTTGATGAGAATGCTGTTGGCATGGTATATATTTGAGTTTTTATTTGTTTTCTTTTTTTTCAGATTGAAAAAAATATATTTAGCATTACAATTATAGATCTATAACTAGTATCATTACAATACGATTTTTGTTTTAGTTTAGAATTTATTCTAAAGGAAAAAAAGCTAAGCAACTTTATATCTCTTACTTAAGATAAATAAAAATAAAGTTTTCTTCAAGACCTAATGGACAATGGGGTTGATAGTGTTAAGTCAAATGATTCACCTTCAACAAGGATGTTAAGCCTGTGTGGCCAACACAAGGACCAAGTGTCTTTACTTTCTCTTGCAGAGTTAAGACTCACTTATTTATAGAGGACTGAACTGAGGGACTTCAATCTAGACTTCAAATCATGAAAATAAAAATCCCATAGAATTTGTAAATTCTAATTGACAGATTCAAGAAATGTATTTTTATATGTGTTGTAAAGATACATGACTTAAAACAAATTTTCTCAGTGCCAATAACCAATGTCATGGTTTACTGTATGCAATATTTATTATAAGCCTACCTTATTTACTTCCATTTATAACACATTAACATGGTTCATACTAGTTCATACATCATATGAAGAACAATAGACCACGTTTGTTTGTTCATGGTTTCTCAAGTTACTGAAAATGTTTAGTGAATTTCCACAATTATTTTTAGTTTTATATCAGCATGATTCTAATTAGAAAAGAGTTTTTCAGCCTGATGACATACATGTTTTAAAATGCTAGTGATTGGGTTTTGTGTATATCAATATTTATTATTGCTTATCTCAGTACTTAGGTTTGTTTAATTGTGACTGTCTATCAATATTTTTTTTTACTTAAATTTTTGGACCATTATATAGTGAAAATTCTCTGGGCTTCCAGAATGTTTTTTTGCAGTATTTCCACAAACTTTAAAGTATTTGTTTCTTATTCCATATGTTAATATTTTAGAAGAAATATTTTACAACTACACATTCCTCAAACTGCAGTAGACCATGTACATATTATTTTCTTTATTCCTTTTGATTCTCTGCACAGCTTTGTCTTCCAAGAGGATTATCTTTTAAAACCCAATGGGACTCACGTCAACCAAAGTTTCACTCTTTTGTCATTACCCGTGAAAATGGCTCCAAAGCTTATGGATCTGCTCTCATATTTTATGAAGAGGTCATGGCAAAATCTGTTTTGGACACAATGCAGACATTGCATGCAATGCATCAAGCCAATGTTGCTGTCAAATTTTCTCTAGACAGTCCTGAACCTGTTAGGAGAATAATGTCAGAGCGGAAGAGCAAACAGTGTCCATTTGATGCTGTTAGAGACAAACTGTTTGTTAGTAAATGTATTTGTCTAGTCACACCAATGCCTTTTGTGAGGTAAGAGCAATGTTTCATACTTTTTGTGATTCACCTTCAACAAGGTACAGAGAAGAAGGAAGTTAAGCAACTGTGATAAAAAATAGTAATGCAATAAAATACTACAAACAGTTAACTGGCTAACATCTGTCTCTTCTTCTAATAAAGTGTTCAATTCCTAATGGTAGTATAGAATATTTACATTTTCTGAATCTCATTAACTACTTACCTGTCTTTCATTACATTTCTGTTAATGATCCTTTCTTCAGTAGTACAAACTTTGTTACTCAGGCAGAAATAGACTAAAATTGTAAAGATTTGTCCATTATCATACAGTGTGATATTCATATACTCACACAAAGTCTTGCTAATAATTCAAGCTGGATAGAATGTTAAGTTGAATTATCTGCTAAGGATTCATTGTGTAGTCAATATTCTGACTTTAACCTTAAACTAAAAAAATGTATTTCAAATGATCATTTTTTTTCTCACATTTAAATTAAGTATTTCTCAAATATTAATAATTGAAGTCACCAAAAAATTAATTAGTCTAAATTCTTTTATTTTCCAATCAGATCTTGTCAGCAGTTTTTGTATCAACTTTATGAGGCATCCCAGAAACCTAGTCAGCTTACAATGACGCTAGAATCATATGTTTTTAACATAATTTATGATGTACCACTTCCACCATCTGGACGCAGCATGCAGTTTTTTAGTTGTGCCAGTCCTATTTATGTGATCAGGCCAAGTAAGTTATTTGTTATTTTAGACTCAGCTGTTAAACTGATATCCTTTTTCATTTTAAAAAATAACATTTGGCTTGATATTTCAAGTTTTCAGTAATCAGGTAGTTCTTAAGAACTGCCTTGATGCAACAATGGTATCCACTTATATCTCATCTTACATGTCAGAAAAGATGTCAGCACATTTACATCTGCCTCTTCGTTTTATTTTTTTTTCTCTCTCTTTTTACAAATGTTATACCAACTGACTCTGTCTGTCTGGTAAAAAGTTTGTTCATGTTATTTTACCTACTCCCAGTCTAGGATCAAGCTGAAAAATTGCACAATTATTTCTTGTACCTGACAACACAAGAATCAATTTAAATAATTAACCAATAAGTTAATTAACTATTGGTAATAAATTATTTGTTTTAATCTCAAACAAGGGAAATAATTTTTACTTGACATAAGCTGAATTAGTTTCCTATATAGGTTGTTGGATGAGATTTAGTTAACACAGGAAAAATAGGACCATACTTAAGAATAGTTTCCTATATAGGTTGTTGGATGAGATTTAGTTAACACAAGAAAAATAGGACCATACTTAAGAAACAATAGATAACTATACAAGCTTCCGTGTTAATAGGCTCTCCACTAGCAGAGTGGTTACCATGTTGGCTCGATCTTTGTTGTTTTTTTTTTTAAAGTATTTTTTAATATTTTCTTATTAAAAAATTTTGTTAGGTTGATTGCCTTTTTTTGCAGAATATACTCCATAACTATCCCTATAGGTCAGTAAAGAAAGGTTAAAAAAAAGGGTAAAATCTTAAAAGTATGTGCATTATATGTTCCAGGTACAGATGACCTCCCTTTACTTGATTTCTCCTTGTATGACATGTTTAAACTACTAGGTATTGATGGAGTTGTGGATATTTTCAAATGCGTCCTTCTTGAACATCAGATACTGTTATATTCATCTGGTAGGCTGTTTTTTTTTAATAACAATATAGTGGTTTAGTATTATGTATGGCATGTTTCAACTCATTAACGATATATGCCACATAGTGAGCACATTGCAATGTGCACTTCTTGATCACCAAATCATATGCGTGTAGTGACAGCAAAACATAGTTAATTTTTAATTTTAGTCTCATACCAGGCACACATTTGGGACATCACAATTAATTTAGTTTGTATTGCATTTGATTGTTCCCCAGATTACCAGCGTCTGATGCTTGTTGCAGAAGGAATGACTTCACTGATCTTTCCATTTCAGTGGCAACTAGTCTATGTGCCTATTTTACCTGCATCCATGCAGCACTTTCTAGATGCACCTGTACCATTCATTATGGGCCTTTACAAAGTATCAAACACTGATAAATCACAATTAGTCCTTCCTTCAGAGGTAATTATAACTACTCATTCAATATTCATTTAAAATTTTGTAAAATTGTAACAAATAAATAAATTCAATAAGAAAATAATAATATTAGCTTAGTAATTAAAAAAAAAAATAATTAAGGTTTGCTCATATCTATTTTAAAACTATTTAATGTTAATTTAATATTGTTGTATTTTAGGTTGGAAATATTAGTAGACAAAGAAAATGTATTATACTTATTGTTGCTGTTTACATATTTTATAAATAAACTTTTTATTCCTCTACAGGCCAACATGTGTTTTGTTGAGATTGATAACAAAAATATTGATTTCCCTGAAGACCTTCCAATGTTCCCATACCAAAATGAACTGAAAATTGAACTTACTCAGGTTATTAATAAGTATCAGAATATTATAGGTGCTGAAACTATGTCTAGAAGTTATCCTACAACACCCAGAAGAGAGACTGGATATAAATCTTCATCAGGTCTTCGTCCTGATGATACATCGAACACAAACACAGGGAGTTGGCCAAACTCTCCTAAGAGGAAAGAAATTCTCCAGAACAGTGAAGCCTGGAAAAAAATTTCTAGCATTGCCAAGAAAACTGGGGTCTGGGACTCCATAGAGGATATAGTATTGGAAGATAGTGCGCCAGGAGACAATGACAGAGAAAAGGACAGTATTGATGGTGGCAGCGGAATGCCGTCTTGTGAGGTCAACACTTTGAAATTCAACAATGCTGTGAGAGAAATAGTGCTCAACTGTTTTGTTCACATGTTTTCATCTTATGAGAACTTTGTGATTAATCCTTCTCAGGACCTTGAGTCCTGGCTCAGCAACAGAGAGACTATTCATAACTTTGACAAGGCAGCTTTCCTCAGTGACCAGCCTGCCTCACATCTTCCATTCCTGTCGGCTTTCATTGAGACGCAGATGTTCACCACATTGATGGACAACAAAATAGTGTCTCAGTGGGAGGAGACTGACCCAGGCCTTCAATTGTTTGATGCCAGAATTAAAAATTTGAAAGATGCTGCTGGTGGAGAGCCTAGAATCATAACATACAGTCCTTGCAGCACAATGGAGAGAACTGGTGAGTTATGCATTTCCATTTCATTGCTGTTAATGTCAAGATATTTTATTGTTCCATAAGATTTAGGACTTATTTAAAGGTACAGATATATGTATTATTATTATTATTTTAATCATTTAAATAAATATTTAGAAGAAATAAAAAAAAATGAAAACTTTTTTTTTGTAGCATCATTACATTTTCCTTGTAATTTTATGTAAAAAAAAATTTTTATTATTAATTTTAAAAAAAGTTAATGCAATGTTTTAAAATCTTAAAATAGTTTTAATATCAAAATATTTTTATTTTTAGAACAAAGTTTAGAGAAGAAGGCGAAAAACATCAACTTCATTGCTTGTAAGCCTCATGAAATTGCTAGTCATATCTCACCCAGTCAGTATGTTGGCGGAGTGTTTCCACTGCTAAGTAAAGAATTACTCAACTCTGAGCCTGCCAACTCCAAGTAAGAAAAATAGCTTTCTGTGTCTTATAGTTGTCCTGTAAATTGAAACATTATAATGAAAGTAGTTTTTTTTTTAATCCAGCTAATAAATTACAGCTGAACATTATCATTTCTAAAATGCATATATACTTGTCTCGAATGAGAAAGTGTTTTTAAGCATTTGTTTTTGCTGCCTGCTAGCAATGTAATTCTGAAACCTAAACTTTAATATATATTAATTTAGTTTAAAAACATAAATAATACTATAGTTCTTTGAATGTAATTTAATGTCTTATAAGTAAATAAATTGTTAACAAATGTACATCTTAAAAAAATGTTTCTTTTGACTATCAACAATAACATCCCAGTGAGTACCTTCGGTAATACATGAATACCATTTTGTTGTTTTCCTCTCCCTGCTTCCTACTGTGTGGTTACTTAGTAATCCAGCATGTCCTCAACTCCATTCTTATCATGATAATCATAAAGGTCATACACTAAAATATTAATCAAATGGATTGGGAGTGTCTTACCTGAAGTAATTTGCCAGTCCTAGTTTTTTCAGTAAGGAGCAGATTGTGAATCACTTTATTAAGTATCCATTTGTAATGTTTAAAACTGTTAAAACAGTTTCTGCTTTTCTGAATGGTGTTTGTTGGAAGTTTTTAGTCAAAGAAAACTTTTATCTTGGAATTTGTAGATGACATTAGACATTATATATTAGTTTTTTTTTTTTTTGTCGTTTGTGAAACCAGATCCAAGTTTCGAGAGAATGCAAAGTGGAGAAGAAAAGATAGACAACTACAGCACAAAGAACACCTTCAGACAAATGTGGAAGCTGACCAACAAGAGGTAAGGCTGATCAAATGATGTCTTAACTTGTTGGAATAGTTGTCATTTCACCTGCATGGTTGGTCTGTTCTGTTAGTTTCAATGAAAATCACCATAGCAAAATTTTTATTTGGATTCTTAGTGAAACTCATTTGACAAAATTTTAATTGTTTATGTATTACTTGTAAGGTAATATTATTCCTTCATTCTTTTTTTTTTTATTGGGACAAGAAGTTTTTTAAAAACTTGGTCATGCTGTATTTAACCCCCCCCCCCCCCCCCCCCAAAAAATAATAATTGTACACATACATTATAGCAATAAATTATCACTATGTTAATTTAATTTTTTTACCTCTTAGTTAGTTAATTCTTTTATTCTTATAATCATACATCACAAAACAGAAATCTCATAAGCACATTTGTTTCATTTTCAATACTTGATCAACATTAGTTTTACTCTGTACTGTTTCCATTGTTTCTTTTTCACATTTGCATTTGAAGTTTTGTTTTATTTCACACCTAAGTTTCCAGTTGAAGAAAAAAAGATTTCATTATGGGTTGTAAGTACAGATCAACTGTCTTCTCTCTGCTGCACACAAGTAGCAGGCTAATTGATCCTTAGCTTTTTTTTTCTAATCTAGTTTTATACCCAAATATTGGTGAAGGTTTTTTATATTCTACAATTTTTTTTTTAAATCATAATCTGGTGCAGTTTTTTTTTATTTAGAGGTGAAACTAGTTCAAACCTTGTATATCTAAGTAATATTATGTGCTTAGTACAACATTTTGACATATTGTGTTTATAATCAAAGCTTTATACTTTACAACATATTCTAGAGAGAGTACTTGAAATGCCCAATGTAGTATCAAATAAGGTTATCAAAAAATTAATGAAGAAAAAATACAAGAAGCTACTTGAAAAATATTCAAGACCCCCAGCTTTAAACTTATGTTAACATGCTTTTTATAATAAGATGCTATAATGCAGTGTTTCTCAAATTTATATCAGTGCTAGACTATATAAAATGTACATTCTTCATCCCTTTTAGCCAACTTTGGGATTTCAGGGAGTGTTGTAATCTCTCCCCACCTGGGTCCTTCATGCATTTATGAGCTTCTGAAATGCATTATCCTGGCTACTACAACACCCTAGGTCTCCTAGTTGAATAAAATTAAAATATTAAGGGTCGGGAGTGGCCAATTCTGAAATATTTGAGACATTTAAGGTAGTAGAGCATGAATGTTTGAAATGTCATGGGCTTGATTATCATAAGAAAATATTAGTTTTTTTTGTAGGCAACCTATTTAATTCACACAAAGTGAAAAATCACTGGGAAAAATTTGACAATACTGATGTAAGAAAGATTGGTAAACTCTAGAAAATCTGATTGGCAAAGACGTATGGGAAATGTCATCATCAAAAATTAGTTTTCAATTAATCTTTATTACATATGCTTCTCCTGACTGAATGAATAATCCTACTTTGAAGATGTAATGGCATCACTAATTAAGTAATTTTTAATTTTAATTTTTAATTATGCAATTTTTACTTGATTTATTCTGGGATAGATTTAGAAAACTAAAAGCCTTTGCACCTCCCTTGTCAACACTCCGTGTGGGCCGTACAGTTTGAGGAACATTGCTATATTAAAATGTATTTTAAGCTCATTATGTTTTTAATGCTGTAGTTTTCTTTTCTTAACTATTTTCTCATTCTTGTACAATGATATATATTTACTTTATAATCTCTTGTAAACAATCTAAACGTTAAAAGGTAAAAAAACAAGTGGCATAGATAATAATATAATAACCATTGTAGTGTAGTTTTCTTCTATTATGACCTTTCTTGACATGTATAGTCATCTATATTATTTCATAATTTATTTTGTCCTGAAATAATATCATAGCATGTCTTTTGATCATGTTTAAGATAAAGTTAGTGGTTTTTTTCTAGTTTACCTTAATTATTAACATCTCTTTACACTTAAAATAACCTTTCCTTCAGTCTCCTTTTATTCTGACCATACAGTAAACAAAGTATCTGCTAGCCGTTACTGATCTAGATATACAATCTGTTTACATTTAAACAGTCTTTTCCTCAAAGCCTGTTACATACCTCCTTGTAGTAGATAAATTAGTATATAAAAAAAATGTTCTTGGATTGAATTTCTGAGCAACTAACAAAAAAAGTGATTAATAATGGAATAGAACTTGCAGTATGACATTATGGCTATCTCAGTGTTGGAATGATCATCTAAACAACAGATGACATTTTGAAACCTTTTTGTTTTTAAACTCATTTAAATATTTAAGACCAATCACTGTATATTAAAATCAATTTGTATTTTTTTTTAAAAAAAAAGCTTTAATCTTAAAGTTCTGTTCAATAAGTTGAACCATGCTAGAAGTTGAACTGTGAATAGTTGAAATTATTAGTTTCATTTTGTGCAGACATTTTATTCCTTTGAGCTTCCTTTCATTAACAGCTCAACCACAAAGTCTTTTATTAAGAATAGAATTCATAGCCAATATCATTTCTAAGATGAAAAGAGTGTGAATTACAATTAGACGACTCATGAATCACTGATATCATAGAAAATCTAATGTATAGTACTTGAAAGTAATAAATAGATTAGAAGATTTTTTTCTTTTTTACAAAGCTTATATCAACTCACTTTGTCTGTCTGTCTGTCTGGTACAATTTTTGTACACATTATTTTTTCCAAACCCTTTCTTGGACCAAGTTGACACTTTAAACAATTATTTGTTGTACCTAACAAAACATGAATCAATATAAAAAAATTAACCAATTAGTTAATTAATTATTGGTAATAAATTATTTTTTTAGTATTAAAAAAGGAAAATAAATGCTCTTTAATTGAGATATTTGGCTGTATATGGCTAGTTATTCCCCCTTATTTGATTTTGTATTATTACATTTTCCCATTTTTGGATCAAGTTGAAATTTTGCATAATTATTTATAGTCAATGACAGTAGATGAAAAAAATTTTTTTAAAAAAGTAAAATTAGTTAATTAATTAATTTTGTTTTATATAGAAAAAGGGAGCTTATTCCTGCAGTATTGAGATATACTACTACAATTATTTGTATTTCTTTCATGAGTTTTTTTAAAGGGTTTCTTTAATATTCTGCCTTTTTATTATTCATCATACCCCTAAAAATGGACTTACAATGCTGAGATATCTTAAAGATGTTTCAATGAATTCAGGTTGAACACATTTGGGCTGATGTATATACTACAAGCTGCTTTAATTATTTTTAAGGATTAATTTTTGTTAAATCAATTATTTTTTTTGGACAAGAGTATTGTTTCTTATATTGACAATAATTGATAAAAAATGTCTTCTCTTTCTTAAAGTTTATATTTAGTATAAAGCTAATTGGACTTAACAAAAGCATAAATAATGTAAATAATAAATGCTTTCTGTTTACACAAAAATTGAAAGACTAATACTTAATAGTGGAATTTAAATTAAGAGTTTATTTTTATCTTGCTTATTTCATGTCATTTTAACTGGATTATCTCCTATTTCTTTTCAGTATTTTTTTTTAAAACCAGTTTATATTTGAAGCCAATTATGGTTTGTTTATTTTTGTGATGTAAAAAAAAAATTAATGAAAGTAAGATAATTATTGAATTAATTTTGATTTCAGCATACAAATATTTATTTGATTGCCTTTATAGCCATCCGAATATGTTAGCTGTTAAAAGACCTTTGCATTAGCTCAGCGTACTAGCTTAAATGTATTCAGTTAAAGTAATGATGACTTACATAAGTTATTTATGTATTAGATTCATGAAGCCAAAGTTGGATGCTTGTATTTAATCATCGTTGAATGAACATATGTATTTATATCTACAGCAATACTTGCGCATTCGTAAACCTCAACTCCCAGACATGTCTCAGGCTGGAACTGCACAGACCAACTGGAAGTTTGTGGAAACATTACTCAAAGAATGTAAAACAAAAGTATGTGCATTCTCAATTTATACAGTTGACACTCTTGAAAGTGAACAGTTTATTCTCTTGTCTAACTATTGGTTTTTAATCCAATGAGCCTCTTCATTTTGTTCTCTTGTATTCACAGACCAAGAAGATGCTGGTGGACAAAATGGGACAAGAAGCTGTGGAATTAGGTCATGGCGAAGCCAGTATAATTGGAGTAGAAGAGAACACATTGATCGCCAGCCTCTGTGACTTGCTTGAAAGAATTTGGAGCCATGGCTTGCAGGCTAAAAAGGTGTCTAAAAAATGTAGTTGGTCTGTTTAAGCTAAGGTGGCTAAAATTTAAAACTTGTATTTTTTTTATTTTCATCTTTATCTTTTGCCATTAACAATGATTCAATGCTGTTCAGCTCTTATTGGCTGATAGAGAAAATGCATACCATACAATAACAATTATGATTGAAATAAAGGTCAAAAACTTCTTTTAGCTACTTTTTATTAACGTATGGTAACATACGACCACACATGTTTTATCCCCAAGCTTAAGTTAAGGCATAACAGAGCAGCATTAGAAGCTATTAAGAGATACAGAAGGTTGGAGGACGATCATCCTAATAAACTACTAACACAGAGAAATAGGAAAAACAACCAAAAAAAGCAAAGAACTCTGAACCAACTTACTGACGAACTAGCCCTAAAACACCACATACCCAATAACAGAGAAAAAATTACCAGATTTTCAAACATAATGCTCGGACTAAACATCAAACAACCAACCTGTCACGGATGAATGTGTGTATGTATGTATAATCTATTTTTACATTCTGCGCGAATGACCGGAAGGGTGTTTTGTTGATCAGAGAGAGACCAGCATGTGTGATATGCAGTAAAGCTGATTAAAGTTTATGTGTTTGATCGAGTGGTTTAATTGTTTTATTTCGTTAACTAGATCTGAACCAGGGACACCTAGACATATCGAGACCTAAGGTAGATTCTATCGAGTTATAATTATAAATAGAATAGGAAAGCTGTGACACAACCATTAAACTAAAACACATTTACTAAATAACACCTTTAACAAGAATCAAATCCACTGGAGCTCAAAGTAGGCATGTCAAAACAATTGAAAGCTATCCAAAAACAGCTATCCATATATATACTGAGGAATCGGCCTTCAAAGCCACCATCAGTGCTGGTCTTGGTGCCTTCCATGTCTTCCCTAAAAATAAACACTTTGAAATAAGTGCACCCTGTGATGTTTACTGCTTAAACTTTCAAGCCGAAATTGAAGCAATTACCATAGTACTACAGACAGTGGAAAATAAATTATATGAAGGAGTGCAATCACCATCAGATATTGTTGTCTTTACAGACTCCCTATCCACTCTGCTAGCACTTAACAGCAGCAGCTCAAACAGCCAAAGAGAGTTGACAACACTCATTGTGATAATCCATCAGATGATATCAAAATTAAATATCTATATTACACTACAGTGGATCCCTGGACACATTGGCATCATGGGAAATAGAAAAGGCAGATAAGCTATCAAAGGCAGGTTCATCTATGGAACAACCAGATAGACCTGTAAACTACCTCACCTTAAGGTCAATGTTAATCAACAATCACAAAGAGGAGTGGCTCAACCAATGGGCATCAGGAAACACAAGCAGAGCCATGTACAAAGAAATAACTATGCCTAACAAGCTGGACAGTATTAACTTCCACCCCCGCAAAGAACAATCTACAATTTTCCAACTAAGAATAGGACACACACCTCTATTAAATTACCATCTGAACATAAAAAACTCCACACAACTCCCCCTTTGCAGACACTGCGCCCACCATTATGAAACCGTAAACCATATCCTCTTTGAATGCCCCTTCCTAATCCACCTTAGGCAGACACTACTTCCACTACAGCCCAACATAACCAACACCTTGTACGGCAGTGCTCAACAACTGAAGAAAACAGCACACTTTTTTTCCTTGGCACAGTCTGCAAAAGAGCTCACAGCTCAGCAGCAATAAAGCTGGCTAGAAGAAGAAGAAAAAAGAAGAATCCCCAAGCTTTTACATAGGGAAAGTGACCATCTCAAGCCCTCACTCAAAACAGAGCTTTCTATAATTCTGATTTCTATGCAATAATCAAATCCATTGCATAAATAGCCATTTCTCATCAATGTATAAATTTACTATACTTCACAAGACTCGTAGTTATTATATTGCTTTCTGTTGAATTATAGTTCTGTATTTTAAAGCAAATATGGCTTGGTAGAGTAATAGATCTTTTACACTGATGTAAATGTTGGTATTAATAGATTTAGAAGGTTAATGTGATAGTAAATGATAAAGCCAGTGAAAAGTTGTAGCTTAGTGGGATAGTTTGTAGCTAACAGAAACAAATGAACT
Organism: Biomphalaria glabrata; assembly: GCF_947242115.1. NCBI lineage: Eukaryota > Metazoa > Mollusca > Gastropoda > Planorbidae > Biomphalaria > Biomphalaria glabrata. The sequence goes on from NC_074716.1 coordinate 25,054,158, forward strand.
ACATAGAGCTGATACTAAACATCATTGTTTAACTCATTTTACTTTTCATTTTGACCAGGGCAAGTCAGCTGTATGGTCTCATTTACTGAGTTACCAGGAGACTGAAGAAAGCAGTGATAACAAACCAGTGGATCCCAAGCTCTTGACACCAGGTGCGTTCATTTCTTTCAACCATTTGACTGAACTCCTTCATATACATTTGGTTATTCCAATAGCCCAGTGTTTCTGCCCAGCTTTCAAATTGTAAAGAACTTTTTTTTTCAGTTCTGTTTTAGCAATATTGATGTCCCTGATTATCTTGTGTTCTGGTCACATGTAATAGCTTTGACCAATCACTGGACACCCTGACCTACCAGAATTGTTAATCTTTTCACTAACCTCATATTGATTGTTTTATATTATTATATTGGATAAAACAAATTTCTTATTGCACATTCAGTTTTCATTGACATCCAATCACTCATTGTCTTCAAGCTTGCTCAGTAATATGATAACAACTGTCTTAAATGTATAGTTTCATTTATGAAACTCTACCATTCACTCTCATTTTTATTTGTATCTTCAGTGCATTGTTATTAACCTTTTCAATCAAACTTTTCATTACAAAAATCTTTTTGTACTTTTTTTTTTTTGGTTGTTAGTCTTACATGTGGCTGTATGAAAAATATATAGGCCTACACAAGGAGTTTCATTTGCAGTTATTCTGTTTTTATTGAACCATTTGCAAAGCCAGTAGGTACAAGCTGACCAACAACTCTACAATTTTATGCTATATGATAGTGAGAGCTTAGCATTGTTAAACCTCCTTATAGTCATTGTACAGCATTCAATTGAGAAATATCTTACTGCACTCTTAAATATAAGAATTTTTTTCCAGCCATTTTTTCTAAATCAACTAATTAATTGATAAATGTAGATAAGCTCCTTCTACATTTTGGTAAATACATAGGACAAAATATAAAGCTCAATATGCTTTGAACACAGAACTAGTTTTTAGTTATAAGAGATTATGTAAAATTGTACATTAAAAAAATGTTCTTTTTAATAGTTCATTTATTAGAGTAAATACTTCTTAATAGAAATTCATTTTTAGGATTAATTTCATTCTAAAATTCTTTCACTATTTCATTGGGAAATTTCTCCTTTCCAGCTATATATTTAGTAATATTTGTGGTTATTGATGTATGAAGTTTTTCAGCTGAATAGTACAATAAACAAAGATAAACTTCTTTGATGAATTGTAACTTTTTAGAATCAAGCTTAAATGTTCTTTATATTTGAAAACAAGAAACAAAAGTTTTTAGTGGAAGAAAAAATATTTCTCCATGCACATAATTTCTGTGCTGAGTTCTCACCATTTTTCTGGCTATTCTAAGGTCTACCCAAGCGTCATAGTTTGATAGATATCAAATCATTGGTTGACAGCTCATTCACAATTCTGGGTCGCTCCATTTCCCTCAGCAGTAAGTAGTGACCGGTAAACAAAAGTGTGACCAGACTGGACATTTTGGTGTTGTCATCTGACTTTTACCTAGCTGGCTAGCTAGTAGCATGCCGCTGGTCGCCCTTCAGCTATTTATCTATTTATTATCTGTACATCTTTTTTTTTTGTGTTGCTAACACTTTTATTCTGATTCTGTTACGGTCTTTAATGTCAAGTTGCAATACTATTTGTTGATGTCTACACTCACTTTCACACCTGCATTTTTATTTTAAATTAGTTCCACTTGGTGTGGCCATAGACTTAAGAAGTCGGATTTACTTTCTTGTTTCACTTTACGCTAGAATATTTATTTCCTTTGTTTATTATGTCCAATGTATCAGCTAATTCTTTTACTGAACAAAGAAAAGTTATGAAACTTTTATTGCTTTAAATGATCATTATATTATAACTAAGCATATGTATTTTTATAGTATTTTAGTGCTTCTCATTTAACTCCTGTAGAATATTTCAGTATACAGTATATTCCATCCTTCTCTTACCATGTTTATTCAGTGAGAATGAATAAAATTTTTAAACAAATATTTGTCATATTTGAAAAATGTATCCAAAATTAAAAAATTTATTTTGATTTCATTTTAAAAATATAAGAAGTCTTACTTGTACGCTAAATTTTTAGAATTGTTTTAAAAGTTATATTCAAATAAATAAAATAAACAACTTAACTATATATATTTTTTCTGTACAACTTAATACACAAAAAAAATTAATGATTTCTTGTTTCTCTTTAATAAATTTTTAAACTCATTTTATATTTTGTACAGATTAAGAATTAACTCCTGTCAGCTTTTGATTCATTCAAACCAAGAAAACAACAAATCGTCAACTATTATTTGTAATATGGTAGCTGTTTTATTTTCAGGTTTTTTACCAAAAGATCAAAATAATTATTGGGAGAACAGGAAAGAAATAGGTACAAAAACTTATTCATAGCAATAGATAATAGTTCAATTTGCAGCTTTAAAAACCTTTATTTCTAATTTATTATGAAACAAAAATGTAAGTAATACCAGGATCTACTAAATTTATAACTGTTACTTAATCTATCATACAAAAAGGATTTGATTTAAATTTGAATTTAAGGGCAAAACTGAATTTTTTTCTGTAGGATTTAATTTGTTAGAATTCTTTTTTTCTCAATTAGGTCTTGATAAGTGAACACAATTCAGATGTTGCACTATTTAATTGTGTTAAGTCATAATCAAAATGTTGTTTTTAAATTTGGGCACTGTTGACATTGTCCTAATTGACATTCTTCTTAATTGTTTTTTTTTGTTTTTTTTTTAACTTTTATATTGGTTACATCTGGACATAATCATCTTCTCTTTTGAAGGAACGTCTATAATTTATACATTCAGTTCAAGGCAGCATGCGGATGGGACAGTTTTGTAAACATTTATTTACCATAATTATTAGTGTTAGAATTAAAAGGACTACTGTGTCCATTTCATGAGATCTTATATTATATCTGCTTTGATGATCAATTAATTTTTTTTCCCACAGTCTATGCAGAAAATTTAAATTGTTATTATTTTAAGTTTAATCTCAAACGTCAAGGCAATCTTATTACTATTTTGATGACTTCAATTTTCTATTCCTTTTGTTTACCTCAATATGCACATCTTTCATTTTGACCTATTCTGTTAGCCAGATTTTTCATAAGAAGAAAAAATATTTAGGGTATATTTGTTAAAATTATGATAACACAATATGTATCTAAGAAACAATATTATTCTGCAGTGGTATATTTGGTTTAGCCTTGGCTTCAAGTATTTGGACACATTGTATTCATTTATCAGCCCGATAGGCTGACTTTATATATCTATGCATGGCTTTGTTGACCTGATGGTTCCATCCCAATTATTTTTAACTTTTGTATCTTTAGTTTGAGTTATCCTGGCTTGAAAATGTGTTTTATTCCTGCATGTTTATTTGAAGAAGTAACTGGTAGCTGTCTCTTCACACTTCCTGTATTTTCCTGTTTCAATTTGTTTGTTGCCTGCTCAGTTCTACTTACACACTCAAGTATTGACATTTTTGTTTTCAAGTTAATGTTCAATTCTTTTCATACAAAAACAACTTCTTACTGGCCACTAATATATTTATTTTAAATATAATTTTAAAGGAAATATTTCATTTTGGTGAGTAGAGTTTTGTACAACATTAAAAGAAAGTTTTATACTTTTTTTTTTTATAAAGCAACTTGTACTTATAATAAGAAATGCTAAAGAAAAACAACCAAAATTTTCAGATTTATCAAACATCGGTATGGACCCTGACAAAGTTCAACAGGAAAGAGGTTCTGAGAAAACACACAGGAGACGTGGCAGTCAGGGAAGAATAGAATTGCCCGTGTTGAGACCAATGCCAAAGTCTTTACTCATTGACATGAAGTAAGTGTTGCATTGTAAACAAATTCTTTTTAAAATATTGTATTTCAAGTAATACTTTTTTTAGGTTTTGGTACTAAAGTTTTACTAATTTAAAGTTAATCTGTATCATTTAAACGATTTTATGAAGTTGTTGCCTGCCTCATAATTGTGTAAGAAAGGAAACATTTATGTTAGTTGTAGGGTGCTATACATGTTTAACATATGTGTTATGTCTGCAAAGTAAGGGAACATTATCAACTAGGCATTGTGTTTTTTACATAACCATTTGTATGGTACACATAAGCGTTGTGTGTAATTCTTTTTATTTATTTCAATGCAATAGCTTATAACTTATAAAATGTTATTGAAATAATGTATCAAAACCAAGGTTGTTGTTTTTTTTCACTTGTAAAATACAACTTAGAATGTATTCTAACATTCTATATCATACCCATTATTTATGTCATGGCTATTGTATGACTGATCAGAATTTGTTTAATTGTTATGCTAGCTGCAAAAATTGTTCTAGTTCCTTTAGTACAACTTGTTGCTTAATTTTGTTTCTAGGAAAATTCAGCAAATGTCAGACATTCATACAGATGTTGGTAAAACAAGGGCATTAATCAGATTAGCTCTGGAGAGGAAAATGTTGTCTGCTCATTTGAAACAGTTACTTTCTAACACAGATCTTCTAAGGTTTGATCCTTCTATTCATTTAGGACTAATCCATTGGACGTTTAAAATGAACCAATAGCTTATGTTTGATAATTTAATTGATTTTCTTTGAAAGTTTTACTTTGATATTACATGGTTCATAATGTAGTTGTCATCTGAAGCTGTTGACCTTTAATCTTAAATAGCCAGCAGAACAATCAACCACTTTGATTTTCCCAACATTAGTAAGGTCTCCTTTTAAACCTTCAGTTTATTCATTCAGTTCACCCACCATGTGTCATAGCCACTTTACTTAATAGTTTATTAATTTTTTCTTTTAATCTTAAAACTAAATACTTTTTTACTAAAATTATAAATATTTCATCACTGTTTCTAAAAAGAAAATGATATTGTTACTTTGTTTAAGGAGGAGTGGTGGATGAGTGGTAAAGGAGGGGTCCCGGGCTCGAAGACTGGGATTTTTAATTTTGGGATCTTTAGAGCACCTCTGAGTTGACACAGCTTCAATGGGTACATGACATTAGTTGAGGAAAGGTAAAGAAAAGAAAAGTAATGTGCTGGCTGTATGACATCCTTGTTAACTGTGGGCCACAGAAACAAATGACCTTTTCTCATTTGCCCCATAGATTGCAAGGTCTGAAAGGGGAACTTTTTTCTTTCCTCTGTTCAAACTAAGTATTACATATATGTGTTATCCAGTAGTTCAAGATTATTTCAGTCTTCATCTCATGCTTTGCTCTAACTGAATTGCAGGAACTTGTACAAACGTTATGCTTTCTTGAGATGTGAAGATGAAAGAGAACAGTTCTTGTATCACCTTTTATCACTCAATGCTGTAGACTTTTTCTGTTTCACAAACATCTTTCCAAACTCAGGTATTGATGTAAACACATTGTTAACAAAGTTCAAGTATGCAAAAAAATATAAAACTAGTGTAAATGCGTACACATACAGATCTATATATTTGTTTAAAAGTTCTTTTTCTACAACTTACCAAGCTTGAATTCTGGCTTGGTGATCTCTGATTTAGTTACAATTACGTCTGGCTTACATCTTTTGTTTAAACATTTATACCAGAATTATATTAATCCAAGTAGTTTTGGCCCTAAATAATGCTGCAGGTTTAAACCTGAAATCCATGGTTGGTGGAAAGTTGAGTTACTTCTAGGATTATCTATAAAGTCCTCAGTTTTATTTATTCAAATACAGAGAGGATCAAGATAATTTTGTGCTCAAAAACAATTACTACATAATGTCTCTAATTTCTTTGTAACAAGGAAAAAAAAAAGAAATGTTTGTTTCCTTGATAAAACATTCAATAGACATACAGAAAGAAGACCTTGCTGGACCAAAGTAAAAACACAGGACTTTTGGGCTAAGAGGATATGTCTGTTGTATATTTCTATACAGTCTTTCCTTAATTAAAATGTTACCGAAGGTACTTTATTTGACTGGTGATGTTATTGCTATTAAATGTTATGACCTGTCAGAGTGTATAAAAAATTTTTATAAAATTTTAGAGATTTTTTTTTTTTTAATTGAAATGAAGTTGAAGTTGTTTTTGTTTTGTTTGTATATCCCAGTTGTTCCATACCGTATTCTTGTGTACCCAAGCACAAAGCTTGGCTGCTCAACAACTAGCGCTAATGTCTGGATCTCACTTGCTGGCCAAATGGGAGAAACTGGATCAATGGAGCTTCCAAAGAGTTTGTTAGAGATGAACTTTGAGGTACAATTTATGTAGAAACGTCTCTTATTTTTAACTTTTTAATGAAGTATGATTGTTTTATTTTAGGTTCTATTATAAATGTACATGTCTGCAATTTTTTTTGATGGTCCAGCACAAAAATCTTGGAATTCTGACCACATTACGTATAGGGCATGATAATAGTGGTATGATGCCTCGATGGCTTGTGGAATATGTATTGGTCAGAAATGAGTTAACTGGACATACATACAGGTCAGTTGATCTCTTCTTTCTCTACATTTTCTGTGCTAGTAAAGTGTTTTACTTAAACACAACATTATACTTGACGTTGATTCCTGTTTCTCCTACAATCTTCTAGGTTTAATTGTGGACGCTGGCTAGGGAGAGGTATAGATGATGGTAGTACAGAGAGACTTTTGGTGGCTGAGTTGATGCATCACACCATTGATACAGAAGGTAAAGATAACCCTTGTCTTCTCATTACTTTTGATAAATTTAACTTTTTTGTGTTTAAACTCAATGCTCTTTTTTATTCAAAAAAATAATTGCTTTGTGTTTTAAAAATATTTATGTGATTATGAGAAATGAAGTAGAATAAGCCGAAGCTGTTGCATATTTGTAATCTTTACTTTTTTTCTTTTAAATTCATTTTTGATAAAGATCTCATGACACTACACATAATTGAACACATGATACTACACATAACTTAACACATGACACTACACATAATTGAACACATGATACTACACATAACTTAACACATGACACTACACATAATTGAACACATGATACTACACATAACTTAACACATGACACTACACATAATTGAACACATGATACTACAAATAGGAAACCAAATTCATTCTTTTATTCATACTATGATTATGAAAGTTATGATTTCTTTGAAATGTTACAATTGAGCACTGGACAAGTTATAATGTATCTGTTTGAAAAAGACACTTTGCTACTTCTAGTTATTTCTCACTCTGGTTGCAAAAACCAGAATATATTCTACTTTAGATCTCTAGTTAATTCAACAATTGAAACAGCAAATTTTATTGAACTATATTTTGTTACATTTAAAAAGTCAAAAGCACAATAGACCTTAAAAAGATGATGGTTATATGGTAATAGAGAATAATACAAATTATTTATTATTCATAGCTAGAATATAAAAAGAGTCAACTTTTAAGTTCGAGATGACTAGATTTACTTAGTTTTATAAAGTAAGCAAGCATCCAAGGAAAGTTGATTCTGTCACAAATTGAGACTGTGACCTCATTTCGCTAGAAAAGGTTCAGCTGAAAGAAAATCTCTAAGTAAGCAAATGTTAATTAGAATTAACCAGTCTGAGAAAGAGGTCAAGTAAAAAAGGCCAGAGCCTCAGTTTTTAGAAGGTGGTAGCTAAGGAAAATATTTGGATAAGCTTTGGTTTTAAAAAGTTTTCTTTTTTTCTATTGCTTGTTTCTACATAGAAAATATGCCTACTATCTGATGTAATTTTAAAATCTCAAATTATTCAAGTTTTGATTTGATTTCACCAAAGTTGATTGTATTTTGATTAACTTTAATCATCTCAACAACAAAATATTATTTTTTTTCTTTTTTGTCATTCTTGCATTATTCACTTGTCAATATATTGTTATGTACACATGAGTAACGCCAAAATGTGTTTTGTGATCTATTTGTAGATGAAGTTGTTGTGACATCTCCTCCAAGAACCTGTTCACCTAAATCTCCCAGGAAGTCTCATGATGCCAGTGAGTTATTCAACTATTGCTGAAGTACATCTTCTTTACCTTTTACTAATAAAGTGGTGGTTCTCAAAATGCGGACTGAGGCTTCTATACAATACTTGCCCTACTTATTATAAAAGAAATACATTGCCTATATACTATGTACTTTGTTTCTTGCCCTCTCCCCACCCCCTTTTGTTTTCATTCTATCTAAAGTATGTTTCACTTCATCAACAATGCATTGGATCAAACAATAATTTTAGTTTCCCAATTTTATTTCCATTTCTTACTAGACTCTGGTTTGGCAGACATTCAAGAAAATCTTGGTCAAGCTGTGAATAATTTGGTGAAGCATTTTTACAAGCCTGAAAAAGAGGTAAGATGTTGGTTTTGTGTTATGGTCTGAACCAAGTAGTTATATAACTCACTACGTTCGGGCCTGAACTATGAGAAATAGTTGTGTTTAACTATGTATATTTCACTTCTGCAGCGTGGCAACATTACTTATCTCCTGTGCGGTGACAAAGGACTTGTACATTGTATGGAACAAGTGTTTCAGTTTGGCTTCAGATCTTCCAGACTTTTTAGAAATAAAATATTTATTTGGGATTACATGGGTCAGTGCCCTCATTATTTACTTTTTTTTTCTAAAGTTACATATTTGAATGAAAGATTCATAAATAAAAATATTGACCTTTTAAAAAATAAATTTCAGTATTGTTGAAACTAACTTTAAAAAAATGAAATGTGTTGTATTTATCCATTTTTTTGTAATTTTAAGAGACTAGATGGAAGACATAGGTAACAATAGTACAATACATAGAGTGCTTTTAGTGAAATGTAAATGGATCTCTTTATTAACATTGAACTATTTCAGAGCGGCTTAAAACCTTTTTTGAAAGTGCTCTGTCAGGGAACACAAGTCACCAGTTAAATGAAGTGACTAAAGCAGGTTACTGGCTGTTCTGTGATTTAGTTGGAAAGATTAATACAGCATCAGATACAGTTGGGAAGGATGGCAAGTTCCAAGTCTTCATCTGTGTGGGAATCAGGTACATTTTATTTGTCGCATGCCATAGGTTTGGATTTAAGATTGATATGGATTTGATTTGGCTCACTAAGATTGGCCATGGTTTCTGACACACTTGTAGTAACTTTTAATCAATCATACAGTCACCATGTTGGTATTGCTAAACATTGAGTGAAGTTGACAATCAATTTAATGCAGCTAATGTAATATAGAAAATGAATCTCTTTAATATACAGGTGAGAAATAGAGAAAACTGAACAGGTTAAATTTCATGTTTTTCTTCTTATTAAATCATTTCCACCTCTTACAAGTGAAATGTTTAACATTACTTTTATAACAAAAGCATACAATTTTGTTATCTGAAAGGCTAAGGCGTATGATTGGTAACTATTAAAAGTTTTATATTTAGTTTTCTTGCCTCAGACTACATGATAGGCTGTAGAATGAATTAAGTATCTCTCATTACAAGATAGGCTGTAGAATGAATTAAGTATCTCTCATTACAAGATAGACTGTAGAATGAATTAAGTATCTCTCATTACAAGATAGACTGTAGAATGAATTAAGCATCTCTCATTATCAAGAGAAATGATGCTGCCTAAAAATAAGTTATAGTTCTCTTTAAATCTGATCAACTTTTATTTCTCTGTGAGTCTAAAACTGTTACTGTAGTTTAGATTACTTGATTTATGGCTGTAGTTTGATCCATCCAAATTTGTACCTACCTTTACAGCTATCAAATATCTTAATTTGTTTGTTTTCAGGAAACGTTGCCTTCATCGCTGGTTGCCACTCATGGCTGACACGACTGTGACAGCTCAAATGTATGAGGAGAACTCTTTTCTGCGCAACCAGGCTCATATCAACTTTGTCATGCACATCCTGGACTCCTTGACAGAGTTTGACATTCCACTAGAGACATCGTTACTTAGAGGCATTGACCTCGGCATGTAGTTATACTCTGGTCTTCTTGTTTCATTTCTAGTTTCTAATCAGGTAGAGGGTTAGTAAATTGGACTTTCAAAAGAAAGATTGGAATTTGACCATTTTAGATATTTATTATGGTTTTATAAATTGCAGCTGAATGCTAGGGCACATGGTGACTAAAAAGTTGTTTTTTTTTTGGTCAGAATTTGAGTCATTCTTTGGTCCACACAATTCTGATTTTAAAGTGAAAAGCAGTCAGTCATTTTGCAAATTACTTTAAAATAGCATCCTTATAAATAATTGTCCTCACAATGGGAGTTCTCTCCTTCACCTATAGACTGTCAAGTCTCCCAAAAGAAATTTTTATAACAAAGCTCCATTCTGGAGGTAAATAAAATATATACATGTTTACTGATAGAACAATGTGTGTGTGTGTGTGAGCTTGAATTCTACTTAGCAATGAGTATTTAAATCTACATTGTTTAGTAATAGTAACAAACTAAATCAATATTTTATAAGGGCATGAACTTTCACAAAAATAAAGGACAGTATGTCATTCACTGCCTCATTGACCAGATAACCAACAGGAATGTAAACTATGCAAATATTAAACTTGAATAACTAACACAATCACTCGCAGTTTTCGTCTTTAATTCTCTTGTACATTTATACATTAATATTTTCTTCTTTAATGATTCTAATTTTGTAAGATAGCTCAAAGAGTTCCACTTCAGGACATTTTGACTTTGTCTAATTTGTATACTTATTCACACAGTTTCTGGTTCATCCTTGTGTCTGCTTCACTAGACTCTAGAAATACTTCTCACATTATTAAACTTTACAATCTTTGTGACAACTGATCTTTAGGTTTATAGAACTCATTTTAGTGACCTTCCTTGCCCTTTGACAGGTTTTTTGTTTTATTATCTTCTTTTAAGGGAGAGCTAGAGTAGACAACAAACTCTTTTCTATGACATTTTTTTTTCTTATATATTATTGGTTTCTGTTATGTATGTTGATCAGTTGTCAGTATTATAGTTAGTTGAGTCACAGGTCTTGGTCCACACTCAAATTTTGTTTTCTATAAAAACAATAGATGATTATGAATGTTAGCTTGCGAGATTCTACATTGCATGTTTAAAATCTTTTAAATATACTAATGTTGATTACAGCTGGAGAGACATTGCTGTTTGGCTTTCTTTCTCCTTTTTCTTTGCTCTTCTCTCTCTCTAGTTCTTTCTCTTTTGTTACATTTAAAATGTTGAAATTTGGTTCCTTATTTTCTTAAATACAAAATTTCATTTTCCATTTTTGTTGTGAACACAAATTGAAGGATATGTTTGGCACTTCTTGCTTTCTGTTCTCTTCCATTCTGTTTTGTTCTCTCTTTGTCTTTAAACTTCAGATGTGTCAAACCAGCAGTCAATGAATGCGTTCACTATTAATGTTTGTTTCTTAATTCTTTTCATTTCTTTATGTGTACATAGATTTATCTTTTTTTGTTTTTTGTGATGTATATTAAAAATTTAATATTGATGTTTAAAACTCTCTTTTAGCTAGTGCATAAGAACAAATACAAAATATCATATAAATTATTTAGTTTTGTACTCTTTGTCTTCATTTAACTATTTCAATTTTTTTTTTTTTTTTTGTTAATATTTCAAAGATTTAACATTTTTGTTACCTAGCAGTAGTCTCTAGATTCACACTTTTTTTTTTTACTATTAATTTTTTTTTAGATCTTATTAAAATTTTTATTAAAAACCAGACTTCTTTTAACATGGTTGATGAAAAAAATTCTAATCTCTACATATATTGTTATGTCTACACTTACATGTTAATGTTGTTTGCTTTGTGCATAGAGTTGTGTAGTGCTGGCATTAGAACTCTTTGTTTTGGTAAGTTTATATATTGAAACTTATGACATCCACATTTCAAGAAAGATGTGTATACTAAAGTTCACCTTGTTGACCTGACCTTCTGTTTTCTTTGTTGATCCAACATTTTTTGCATCATTTTATTGTTGACTCATGTTCCCATTTATTTCCTGGAATCTCATTTTCATTGTTTTCATTTCATCACTTTTTTTTTTGATGATCATGTGATCTTACACCAATCTATTTGAAACTGATGATCATGTGCTCTTACACCAATCTATTTTAAACCTTATCTTTTCAATAAAATTTTGAAATAGCTTTCCACCAATGTTGGTTATATCCAAATGATTTATTTATGATACAATTGTCTCCAAGTCTAACAGCATACACAATATGATCTGCTAGAAACTGATTTGTTATGTCTAGTCACTGCCTTGATGTTAAGGGATACAATAAACTAGTTATTTTGTTAATGCTTCGCTTTTAGAGGATACACAATTATGAGTCAAATTTGTGAAATTATTAATTTATTTTGAATTACCTAATTGTGTTTAGCCTGAATTGGAACATGTTAGCTACTTCTTGTATACATGACATAAGGATGAACACCTAACAATGAGTCTTAATAACTGACGTGTGAAGTAGGACCATTGAGACAGAATTCATTGCAGTGTACAAACTTGGCTCACATTCAAGGGATGAACCACAATGAAACACAGGGTCAAAACATATAAATAGATTCTGAGTTCATTTTGTTTTTTAGCAACTGAAAGAAAAGAAATGTTCCTGTAAAACTATTGTATGGAGTTATTGTAAGAATTATGCTATTGTTGTTTTTTTTTCAATAGAACTAGGGAATGTAGATTTCAATGACATTGTTTGCTATATTATGATGGGTGCATGATTCTCTTACTGCTATACATTGTTTTTGAATGTTTGCCATTGTTATCATGAACTTATGTGATCCACTGACTAGACAAACTCAGCTAACTGAGCCATTCCATAGCTATGTCCACACTTTTGTTTTCAAATATAAAACTCAAAAAACTGTGTACAGAAATGAAAACCTTGTATGTTTTTGTTGTAGTGCTCTAACTACTAGTGTACTCTCTCATCTGCTAACACAATGGTTGGATTGCCTTGTTGCTCATTTAGGAAACTGTTCTAGAGGTGAAATAAATATTTCAGAATGATATTTACAATTTTGTGTTGTTTGTTTTTAAATTATTGAAATATGGTTTGGCATAAACAAGTGACGCTTATAAAATATTTATATTATATAAAATCCTTGGTAATGTTGACTGACTGACTGATCATCAATAATTCTCTCACTTGTCATGGAAAATAAAATACGAAAAGGTTAACTTGTTCTTAACTGAAGCCTTGGACAACTAAGCCATTTTCAAGATTGAAATCGCAGCGGTTTAAATTGACCAGAAATGGGGGTATTTGAAAGACAACATTTTAATGTCTCAAGTATTTATTGACACCTTTTTGGTGTGTGATCTAGAGGTAAGCCTCTAAACATAAAATGATACGGTTTTTGAAGTTATATGTTATTCTAAATAAAAGTGCCACTCTAGATCAATGACTGACAAATGAAACACAAATATGTCAAGAGTGGACACAGTGGACTAAGTTGTAAATAGTGATCTTTCTTCTTTCATTGGAAACTATGGTGTATATAATAATATATGGGAGGGGGCGCACTATAGTGCAGGGAGATGGAAGGCTACAACTAAAGGTCTTCTGTTTATGCATGCTCTATAATAGGGGGTTGCGGGCCCTTCGATTGTAGGATGAAAGATACAAAACAAAAAGGACCTAGAATTTGAGGGCTAGAAAAATGTGTTGTGGGTGCGTTGAAATGCGGGCCGTTTTACTGATGACCAGATCACCAAACCAGCTCTTATAATGTCAGCTTTGTAACTATTTCCCAATACGTTCATAAATCAAAATTGTGTTTTTACTTAATGAATATCATGCATAGTATATACAATCTTTTGGACTATCCAAGCAATTGAAGATTGTATGGCACTCGCTCTCACAACTCATCGGATTTAAAACTAATGTAAAAAAAAAAAAGTGTTGAATTCATTGAATTTTGTATGTAATGGAAGCTAACAGTATAGAGTTAGAAACTTCTTTAAACTTTGTTTTTCTTTAACCCATTGCTTTTTTTTTTCTTTATAACTTTAATATTGTTATTAATTAGCTCTGACAAATTCTGTATTGACATAGCTTCTGTGCGTTTACATTCGATCACATTAGCTTGTGTGCGTTTACATTCGATCACATTAGCTTGTGTGCGTTTACATTCGATCACACTTAGAGAAGTATTTTATTTTATTGACCAATATGTTGAAGAAGTATGTACTGTTCAGCCAGTGATCCACGGCCGGTCTTAGGCATAGGCAAACTTGGCTGTCTCCTATGGCCTCCTTCAATTGGTGAGGGCTTCGCACAGGACTAAAAGTAATTTAGAGAAAAAATTACGAAATTTGGATCAGATCTCAAACACAGTAGAGCACCATGACTCATTACTAGTCTAACTCCCCTGTCTCTACTATGACTCATTACTAGTCTAACTTTGTCTCTACTACGGATATTGCTTTATATGAATTTCAGTTATTTTTCGAGTTAGATATAGATGGGCAGGTTTTTTAAAATCAATTGCGTATTTTTTTTTTCGCTGTTTCTTTTTTTTTCTTTTTGTTTTCACTTGGGACCACCAAATTCTCTTCGCATAGGGTCTCTTATTATCCAAGGCCGGCACTGAGTGATTCACCAATGAAGATCTTCCTCAAGCGCAATTACATAACACAACAAACGCAATCAAGTCTAGAAGTAGATCAGTAAAAGCTAATCTAACACTTCATCTATAGTACTGTCCATACCGGCAAAAACTTGGCTATTTGTAGTGTGGTCTTGCCACCTTTTGTCCACGATGGAGCGCAAACATCTTTCCGTTACAGACAGACCACGTAAAACTATTAGCGGCATTTCGATTCACAATTAAAGTATTACAGTGCAATTCATAAATATTCGTCGCTTTCAATTTGTACTTAACAATGTTTAAAAAAAAAGATTCAAATTGCTCTTCCAAACTCTACTCTCACATTTTTGTGTGACTTTATTTTCGCTTATGCAAATAAATGCGAGAATCGTAGTACATAGGAGTATTGGATGCCTGGTCCAAGAGAAATAGCAAGCTCCGAGGCTGAAATTAAGAGTATTTGAATAGTTCAAAGACAAAACACATCGGCCTTTCATCATTGAGGCATAAGTTCCTATTCAGACTCAAGCAATTTTTTTTTCTCTCCCATATATCAAAGCGTGGTCGACTCTTTTGTCTACGTGCAAAATATCAGACGCATAAAAATCGCAAGACCTGGAGAGTAGATTCCCGTTTGAGTACATTAGTTATCAGTAAGCCCATCTCAACAAGTTCCATTCAAAGTCAAGGTCAACCAAAATTACCAATAAGATGACAAAATACATTGACTGACTTGACCAATTCTAATAGTTCACTTGGATCGCACTCCAAAAGGTCAAGGTTCAGCGAGAAGACTAAATGAAACAATGATAACAAAAAAAATTTCTTCACACGTTTATTAAATTTATGAACAATGTGTTGTCAGGTAATGTCCATCTAAATGTGTTGTCAGGTAATGTCCATCTAAAACCAGGAACAAATATAGCAATAATTCGGGGGGGTGGGGGGGGGCATCAGGTAGCAGTCTGTACGTTTGACGTGTTTCGGATTCAGAATTGATTATTACATCCAAGCCTAATTCTTCCACAGGACGGGGGCGGGCTGGGTTCAAACGAGACCAATCGTTCTAGAAGGCCTTAACACTGACCTGTGACGTCGGAAGCTGAGGGCAGTTTAGGCCAATAGCTCGTTGTCACGTCACAGGTCTAAAGTTCGCAATATGCATTCAGGAAAAGTAAAAAACGAATTTAATTTTAGTATTATTATTTATTTATTTGCATTGACTGCGTTTCTTGCAATGATATTCTTTGTAGCTAATGAAATACTGGTAAACATTGCTAATATTGTTGTCAGCCTAAAGTGCAAATAAGACCAGCTAGCCCCCTTTTTACAAAGCTTAAATCAATTCACTGTCGGTCTGGTAAAAAGTTTGCTCACGTTATTTCTCCCACACCCAATCTCGGATTAAGCTGAAATTTTGACCTGACAACACAACATAACAAATCTAGTGTAGAAGTATTCTACATTTCTCGGAATGATGTCGTTAAAAGAAATCTTTTGTGTGTGTGTGTGTGTGTGCGTAACGCGTGGCCTCATTTTCAACTGAGTCATTATTTCCGGGCTAACATATCGTGCACAAGTTACCGAGGATGTACTTTAAGCACTGCCTTTGGAAATTGAAACTGGATTATACTTACAATAAAAACAAGTTCCCGGATGATCCGTTAAAAAAATACTTTTAAAAATAACACACAAAAAACAAAGCGTGTAAATGTAGGCCCTATCAATTAGTTTGGATCAGTCATGTCAAGTCATATCAAGACATGTCATTTTCATAATGAGTGACCGAAACAAAATCTGTACGATTAGAAATATTTTGACCAATTGTTTGTTTCTCACTGCGCTATGATCCCATCACGTGTCTGGACCAGTTGTGAAAGGGGGAGGGAAGGAGGAGGTAGCTTGGGGAATGTTTCTCACTGCGCTATGATCCCATCACGTGTCTGGACCAGTTGTGAAAGGGGGAGGGAAGGAGGAGGTAGCTTGGGGAATGTTTCTCACTGCGCTATGATCCCATCACGTGTCTGGACCAGTTGTGAAAGGGGTAAGGAAGAAGGGGGTAGCTTGGTGAATGTTGACGTGATCGTTTTGAAAGGCAAAAAAAAATGTTTCACTCAGGGCTCCAGAGTCCTCAAGGGGGCTAATTTAAAGTATGCCGTAATGCCACCACATCTGTCAAGTACAATATTTTCCCTTGTTCCTGATACCAAACAAATTGATTAATTACCAATAGTTAATTTACTGATTGGTTAATTAAAAAAAAAATAGAATCTTGTGTTGTCAGGTAAAAGAAATAATTGAGCACAATTTCAGCTTAATCAGAGATTGGGAGAACAAACTTTTTATCAGACAGACAGACAGAGTGAGTTGATATAACCTCTGTAAAAATAAATGTATTTTGTGGGTGTTCTTGACAAGAAGTAAATAGTGTAGGTGTGAGGGTATTTAACGAACAAGTCTACCTAAGTCGTAGATCTCAAACTAATAGAAACAAATGACACAGTAAATAAATTTGGAAATGGTCATCATACTCTGTACACGTCTATCAATGTTATCATCACTTCTTTTTTCTCTTTTGCATCTCCTTCTCCACCGGTTATTGTATCGTGTTTGAGATTTGGACTATCCTATCATGTGTGTTGATGCGACCATATATAAGTGGCACTCAACAAACTTTAGCAAGACGCTATGCATAGGCATTAATCAGTGTATTTTGTTTTATTTTTAAACACGTCTGAGGTTTGATGACGTCAATGTCTGGCCTGTTTGATGACCTTAATGTTATATCTAGCTAATGACGTCAATGTCAGGCCTGTTTAATGACCTTAATGTTATATCTAGCTAATGACGTCAATGTCTGGCCTGTTTAATGGCCTTAATGTTATATCTAGCTAATGACGTCAATGTCTGGCCTGTTTAATGACCTTAATGTTATTTCTAGCTAATGACGTCAATGTTATGTCTTCGTCGATGACGTCAATATTATTTCTACTTTGATGGCGTCAATGTTATGTCTGGCTTAAATGACGTCCATTATATGTCTACTTTATGTCGTCAATGTTATGGTGACGATAAATGTGACGACTGTATTAGCCGGGGATTATAGGATCAAACTTGTCAATTCAATGAAGGAAACATTTCTCTGTATTTTCTTAAAACTTCTTTAATAATACTTCTTCAACTTTCACATAAAATTAACTTCTCAATTTAACAACAACTTGACTTGATACTTCTTAAATAAAACTTAAAGATACATGAAACTTCACTTAGTATAACTTCAACTTCAACTAATAAAACTTGTAACTAATGGACCCGCTAATATCACAAAACGTATAACCATTACTAATCGAGGACTAAGCGAGGACCCCGTCTAACTGACTTTCCCTTAATTTTTACCTTTCTTAATCGTACATTCCAGAATCATGGAAACTTCTTCCCTAATTATTTTAGTAACTTTGACCTTCTAGAAGCTGACGTGTGCTTTTTTTTTCCTTAACCTCTTTCTTTGATTGGATACCTAAAATTAACTTGTTTACGCTGGACACTTGCACTGGTTTGAACTCGCTTCTAGAAACTGGTCGAAATAGGTCACAGACTAGACTCGTGACAGTTATGTCAGGCTTAATGATGTTAATGTTATGTCTACTATGATGGCATGGCCTCACTGTTATGTCTGACTTGATGACGCATATGTAATTTTTATATTAATGGCGTCATAAATGTTAAATTTGTTTTGATGGCGCCAGTGTTATGTCTGGTTTGATGGCGACAATGTTATGTCTGGTTTGATGGCGACAATGTTATTTCTTGAAGTCATTGTTGTTTTGATGTCATTGTTGTTGTTTTTTTCTAGCTCTTAGGTACTGTCGATCGGTTGCCTAATAGTCAATGTCTTGTATAAGCTAAGCTCCCCTTTCAGACCTTGCGATCTATAGGGCAGATGATGTAAAGGTCATCTGTTTCTGTGACCCACGGTTAACGAGTGTGTCATGTGGCCAGCACAACGGCCAACCATCTTTACTTTTCAACTAATGTCCGGTACTCATTAGAGCCGGGTGGACTCAGATGCGCTCTAAGATCCTGAAATTAAAAATCCCAGTCTTCACCAGGATTTGAACCCGGGACCTCGGTTTACCGCTCAACCAGCTGTCTTGTATACTCAGTCTACAGGGTTTCTAGTTGCTGCCACTGTGATGCCTTATAATATTGTAACGAATCTCCCTATCCAGGCTCTCTGCAAACTGCACCACACGACACCACCAACTGAAAGAAATTAACAACTCAGGGCTACAAATAACGTAATAGTTTAATGACAACGAATCACAGCCAATATTGTACATTGGCAGCACAAGACTGTACAATTGGCAGCACGTAACACACGACTGTACAATTGGCAGCACGTAACACAAGACTGTACAATTGGCAGCACGTAACACAAGACTGTACAATTGGCAGCACGTAACACACGACTGTACAATTGTTTCTCCGTTAACAACCGTACCGCCGTATCAACTCTTGCACTGACCTCTCCGTCTCGTCCTGGATTTGTACTGAGCCGTCGTACAGAACCGTAGATCGGGGAGTTGTGAATCACCGGACTCTGATACCTTCGCTCTTTATATAGGGTCCCTGTTGGCCTTCTAGAACCGGACGGAACTACGCTCGACCATTCTGGTGATCACATGACTACATCTCCCGTGATGCTCCTGAGCTGTATTCACAACACCGATCCTTCCTGAACTGTCTTGTCTGACCGTCGTGCTAGATTCTCTGGTAGGCCCGGGAACCTGTTCGTGCATACATTTCTGATCCGGTTTGTCGAGATCTTCTAGTGCAGCTTTGTATATGGCCAAGTTCACCACAATTCCAACATCGTACAGGGGCCCTAGGTTGACCTTCAGGTATCTGGGTTGTTCGTCGCTCATCCAGCGCCTCTGTCACCCTTCTGACAAGTTGTACGAATTCTTCCTCTTTGACTTCCAGCCTTCGGCCTTGATGAGCGCTTCCAGATGCGTCTTTAGCGGCTTCATATGAGAGAGCGTTAACTAGTACTTCGCTGGCCTTGCGTTTACCACTAACTCTGGTGGCTTTCTTCAACTCGGAGTCTCGAAGTGCATCAATGAAAGCGTTTGTGATGATGACTTCCAGAAAGTCCTGCGCAGCTGTTGGGTAGGCCAAATGTGCGAGGTGTTTGATGTCTGTCTCTGGCTCCTGTAGTGTTTCATGGGGCGCTGCTGTCGGGTCTTCAGTTGCACTCGATAGACTTCTTGCAAGTGTTCATCCCCGTATCGGAGTTCCTTAGCTGGATGAGCGCTACGAAGTTTTGCTGGTTCGGTAGGGACTGTAACAATTCGGAGGCCTTTCCTCTTAGAGATAGCACAAGGGCAGTGGCTTTCTCCTCCTCACTGTTCCATTTGTTAACCTTAGCCGCTGCGTCAAATTGCCTCTTGTACACATACTAGCGCTGGCCTGGGGCGATTTGCATAGGCTGTCTACACACATACCACTACCCCCATCTGTGCCACCACCAGGTTTATAACATTTTATTAACAATATATTATACATCGAAATGGCTGCTGCTTACAGGTCTAAGATATTTTTTAATAAACGAAAATTCTTAAAGGGGAAAATTTAACTTAAAAAGCTAAAACACATCATTATAAACTAAGCTTAGACAATATATAACCAATATAAATACTTTT
Source organism: Biomphalaria glabrata (assembly GCF_947242115.1). NCBI lineage: Eukaryota > Metazoa > Mollusca > Gastropoda > Planorbidae > Biomphalaria > Biomphalaria glabrata. The sequence continues at coordinate 25,074,462 of NC_074716.1, forward strand.
ATTGATTTGATTATTTATGAACTTTGAAACAACACCAGTTTAAAGGGCGAGGAAACAACAACAGTTTAAAGGGCGAGAACTGAAGGGAACACTTGATCTGTAGTCTAAGTTCTGGGATTCACTTTAAATAGCGCAAAAATCATTCCCTTTCTACTTTGTTTATTATACCAGTACTAGATTCTATCAGTCAAATGTAATGTAAACCGAATAAGCATGCACTAGCCTATATAGCCCTACAACTGAATTTCATAATCATTATATTTTTTTAGGTAAAAACTATAAAAACTAGATTCTAGCAGTCAAAACATAGCTAATTGTAAGATTTACTGTTAAAACATACAAACATTGAAAGCGATCAGTCTGCTAGTCATTTCTTTTTGTGCTATGTGCTTTGTACTTTTATTTCACATATTAATTTTGAATCCAAGGTATTAATAAGATTGATTATACTTTCATATACCCCTGCAAAAAAAGGATTTCTGTAGCTTAAAAACTCAACGACTAGTAACCAAATAGTAGGCCTACCATGGGCGTAGCCAGGGGGGCCAACCCCCCCCCCCCCGAAATGAAATTCCCCCCCCCCCTTCCTGCGGGAGGGGGGATCGGAATTTAGTGACTGATTTTTTGCTTTGATTTTGTTTATTTTAGGTGAGATTTTAATACTAAACCATCACTTGCCCCAGCACAACCAAGGGTGTTTTAATTTTAAAACCCCCTACCAGGGGGTTTTGAGTTTAAAATCCCCTACCAGGGGGGTTCAAGTTTAAAAACCCCTACCAGGGGGGTTCGAGTCTAAAACCCCTACCAGGGGGGTTTGAGTTTAAAATCCCCTACCAGGGGGGTTCGAGTTTAAAAACCCCTACCAGGGGGGTTCGAGTCTAAAACCCCTACCAGGGGGGTTTGAGTTTAAACCCCCCCTACCTGGGGTTTTTGCAGTTAAATCTCCCTCTTCTATAAAACAAAACAAAAAAAAATGCAAACGAAAATCCCCAAATTCCAAGAGCACAAAAAAGCAAATTACACACTCAAAATGTTATGAGCATAGCTAAATGGGTTTTGACTCAGTTTTGAGTTTAAACCCCACTTCAGCGGGGTTTGAATGTAAAAAATACCTCTTTAATAATAAAAACAAAGCAAATTATACACTCAAAATGTTATGAGAGTAGTCAAAGGGGTTTTGAGTTTAAACTCCCCTCCAGTGGAGTTTGAAGCTAAAAAGTATCTCTGCAATATAAATAAAAGCACATTACTCACTCTAAAATCTATGAGCGTAGCCAAAGGGGTTTTGAGTTTAAACCCCCCCCACCCCCGCCAGGGGGTTTGAAGCTAAAAAATACATCTTCAGTGTAAGAAAAAAGCAAATTACGCACTCAAAATGCCAAGAGCGTTGCCAAAAGGGGGTTTGATGCTAAAAATATCTCTTCAACATAAAAAAAAAAAGTAAATTACACACTAAAATTATTTGAGCGTAGCCAATCCAATCGGGGGTTTTGAGTTTAAACCCTTCTCCAACAGATGTTTTTTTTTTTTAAGTTTAAAACCCCTCCAGATGATTTTGAGTTTAAGATCCCCCTACAGAGCATTTTGAGGTGGAAAACCCCCAACAGATGATTTTGACGATAAAACTTCCCTTCTCGATATAAAATCTAAAGCAAACTACAGTCACTTAATTCCAAGAGCGTATTCAAGAGAGACTACACATTTTTACCAGTGGCGGGGCTCCATTAATAAAGTGCAGTGAATAGTCATCTGCCGAAATTGAAAAACACTAAATGTGGCTCAACAAAGATGGCTAAGACAGATTTTAGGAGTCAGTTATAGAGATCGGGTCCAAATCAAGGAAATCCTATGCCGAACTGGGAGTCGACCCCTTAGTAAGATTGTGACAGAGCGTCGCATGAGGTTTGCGGGACATGTTCTCCGACAAAAAGAATTACGCATAAGAAGAGTTGCGATGATATCCTAGTACAACATGATGCCACACATTCATGGAGGTCCTTATGGCAGGTGGGAAGAGGCTTCAGACATTACCAGTGACAGATTTTTGTGGAAACAGCTTGACGGCAAATGCGCCTAACGGCGCGGGAGGGTCTAAGTCAGTAAGAATAGCACATTAGGTTTTTGAAATAAAACTTTTTAATAGCAGGAAAATGCAGTGTAGGTACCTCAGAATATGCATTTTGTTGGCTTTCAATACCAGAAATAGTGCTTGGCGGCGGGGCTCCGCCCCGCATTAAGGGATCTCCTAGCACTCCCCCAGTCCGCCTTGCTAGTAATGGCGGGAGATCTACAGCTTTATGGAAACAGCTTGACGGCAAATGCGCCGAACGGCGCGGGATGGTCTAAGTCTGTAAGAATAGCACATTAGGTTTTTGAAATAAAACTTTTTAATAGCAGGAAAATGCAGTGTAGATACCTCAGAATATGTATTTTGTTGGCTTTTAATACCAGAAATAGTGCTTGGCGGCGGGGCTTCTCTTGCTATCAATGGCGGGAATCTACAACATTTCCACTAACTAACTCATGTAAGAACCTATTCTAGGGCACAATAAACGTCTTCCGAAAGAATGAAGGGTCAGAATGTAATAAAGAATATGTACACACACAAACACACATAAATACATTTTTTTTTTCGCGGGTGGAGGGGGGGGGGGAGAGAAAAAATCACCCCAAACCCCCCCCCCCCCCCCGAAAAAAATCCTGGCTACGCCCATGAGGCCTACCAATAGGGAAAATCAGATTCTAAACATAGTTGAGGTTTAGAAAATAATATTTCAAATTTTAAAAAAGGATATATCAAATATTGTAAAACAGTATGTTATAATAGACAGTGCGAGATTTAAACAAAATTAGGTTAGAAGAGAACAAAAAAAAAAGAAAAACATTTAAAAAAAGACAATACCTCTATTATATAACTGAAAATTTTTATTTTTTAAATTTATAAAACAAAAAAATGGTTTAAACCAGGTATCGAACCCGTGACTTCGACACCGTCAGCTGCGTGAACGTACGTCGTTAAGGCTTCGGCCAAAAATCAATCGACAATGACTCCAATAATGCCTTACATTCAGAAATTCTCGAATGCGATAGTCCTTTTACAACCAATGTTGACTTTAGATCTAAATGGTTATTCTAAGTCTAGTACTCAAGCCAAATTTACATTTATTTATTTTATACTTTGAAAAATTATAACAGTCAAACTAGGGTTTTCCCCATATGGCCAACGAACTAGTAGGCTAATTCATTTCTCAGCTATATACATCAAACGTTAAATTGCTAAGAAAATCGTTGCGGCCTTTTTTGACTCGGCGTCCAGGCTGGTTACTGGCTGATTTCCGGTTCCACGAAGCTCTAACTTGAATAGAGTTATTGTAAAAAGGACAGAAATGTTACATTAAAAAAAAAAAAGATATTTTTGCTGAAAAGATTAGACTCTAGTTTGACAGATTTCTTGCTTGCTTGCAGAAAATGAGAGACATGTGAGAAAATAAATAACTCGACAATGAAATTTCATAACCCAGCGAATTGGAAAATTATCACTGACAACAAAGTGTAAAATAAACTCAAGCGTATATAGGTCAGACCTGCACCTCCCCTTCCCCCTTCAGAATGGGATGGCTGATTTTTTGGAGTATCAGACTTCAGTCATTAGTCGAGAGTTTGAAATCCGCCTACAAGAGGTTTGGGCTAGGGCGTAACAATCTTTTGTGAAGAACAAGACTCACTCACTTAGAAACATAAATCTTCCCACAACATAAGATCAGTTAATAACTTTTGATTAAATGGGCGATAGTGTGATCAATATCTTTCACCAGTAACAGAACTAACAGTGCAGTAACAATGTTTTAGTGCAGTAACAATATAAGACACTTAAGGATACTTTTTTTTAAATGCATAAACTGGGATTTTGGTCTGGAAGGGGATCCAGGCATTTGTTCATAATTATATTCTAATATTTGTATAAATAGACCCCATAAACAATCATTCTTGTGTCCAATGGGCTGAAGAGGTCATTCAAATGTATTATATATGAAAAAGTCTTGGAAGACCGACACCTCTATCATGTAGACACCACTGAGTTCTCGTTAACACTTTAACTTTGATCTTAATGACCAACGTTATTTTATAAAAATCTTTTAATAAAATAAAAACAATAATAATAATAATAAGGCTTGTATTCGAGTTGAATAAAATTAAACCTTTGTCAACTTGGTGCCTGTTTAAGTAGTTTGTCACTTTTAGCTTCATTTACTAAAAGATACAATTAATACGTTTACTTAGAATAAAACAAATTCATTCTTATAAAAACAAAAAGTTGTATACAAATATCTTTGTCATTATTTACAAGTTGTACATAGTCACCGGTATATGAAAAAAAAATATAAAAGCATTTTCCTCAGCTACCAAATTATAAGATTTTAGTTACAACCTTTTGTTTCGTTGGATACACAATCACTCGTTGAAAGAAACAAAGTTTCACTAAAAATAACGTTGGTGATCTCAATGTATAGAGGAAAACGTTTAAAATTATTATAATATTATATAAATATAATAAGAGGGAAAAAATGCGTTTAAATCACCGGTCCTCTCCACTCGCTGCTTTCAGAAGCTAATTATAGGCGAAAAAAAAGTCCGAAATGCATCAATATGAAAACTAATTTAGCAACAAAAAAAAATTATAATAACACGCACAAAATTGAATTCGTTATGGTTTAGGTAAAGACGCGCAGCACTCTTGTTTTTTTAGGCTGCACAGGAGTCTGGGAAATTTCCAAAGACTTTTTGATCTTGATCTCAATCTTATCCGATAATGGCTGATCATGATAAACTTTGATCCAGTTTTGACCTAGGAAGAGATAAAATACGCGAATTTTATTGTTTCAACTTAAACTCCAAGACTTCATTAGTGAACAACACTACAGCAATTAGACCTGTACGCCTCTAATGACTGACATACGAAACAAGTGGACTTAGCATCTACCTCACGAGCCATACTTCCAGTTAAGAACGAAGATAGATCAATCAATTAATAAAACGAGCCGACCCGCGGCGTAGCATACCCCCCTCTTTTTTTTCTGAGACTCTCTCTCTGTCACCGCAAAAGTTACGTGGGGTAACTCTAGTCCGACTTGAAGAAATAAAAGCGTAATCTTTCCATGACTTTTTCATCAAGGTAGGGCCACGAAGAGAACTATATATATATACTAGTCGAGCACGGCGTAACATACGCCGCAATTTTGCAGGACCGACCTTAGGCCACTGCAATCTATGCGACCGCAGTGGGTCCCGCACTTTCATAGGACCCGCGTTAATTCTAGGTGTAAATTATTTAATTAAACCATTTTATAACTCATAACTCCTGAAATTGCAAAATATACGAAAAAGGCCTGGAAATCTTCGGAAATTATTACAATCTTTTGAAAACTCATACAAATCTCCAGAAAATTATAGACAAAAATTTCCATTCTGGGGGTGTCATTCAATATGGAAAACGCCAATCCTACGCGCGATAAAAAAGACGGCATTATGCAATACCCGCAATTGTAAAATCTGAAGAATAAAATGCAAAGACGAATACAAACTCTAAATTTTCACTTATTATCCGTATCTCTACCCAAACTTGGCCCCGCGAAATCCGTTTCACATAGGGCCCCACTACGGTTGAGTCCGGCCCTGCTATTTAGTGACAGATGAATACAGAGTAGATTGCTTGTTTTCTACCACCCCCCTTCCCTTTTTTTTCGCCGCTAAAGTTACGTGGGGTAGAAATAAATAAAAGAGTGATCTTTCCATGACTTCTTGGTCACAATGGTTAAGTCCGGCCCCGCTATTTAGTGACGGGTGAATACTACTTGTTTCCCCCCCCCTCTTTTTTTTTTTCGTGGAGTAACTCTAGTTAAACTTGCAGAAATAAAAAAAATGATCTTTCCTTTACTTCTTGGTGTCCAAACTGTTGAGCCATGAAGAGAATAGAGATATATAGTGATAGAATATGGGGTTCGTTTCCGTTTCCAAATTTTCTTTGTATTGCGAATGCATCATATGACACTGTACTATAAATAGATGTCTTCCTGTCTTCTTTAACGTTTGAACAGTTGGATAGCTTCGATGAAGGAAAACCTATAAATAGCTCAACGCTTTGTGTGTGTGTGTGTGCAAAGAATTAAAGTGCTGATGAGCTATGTTGTAAAAAAGATATTTGATTGTTAGTGTGACTGCAGAATCACATTTTTAAAGCTCTTCCTTTTGAATGGCAGCCATGTCATGTAGTCTGCAATCTGCACTGTCATCTCAATGATCCCAAGGTCAAAGTTATATCCCGTCGTCCTGTGGAAGGAGTTTTGTCTAGAGAATGTAACATTCTTCAGTTCTAAAGGAACACATTGACCACAAAACAATAAAGTAGCTCAATTGTGTTTGTATTTCGTTGGCTACTTTAAAGTCCAATGTAGCGCCACTCCTTTGGGAACATTCCCACTGTGAAATGAACTGATATAAAACTTCTAAATCAATAGCCGAGAAACAGAGTTGAGTGGATCAGAACCAAAGTTATCGTTACAAGTAAAGAAAAGGATTGAGGAGTCATGAGAGGATAGAGACACTGATAACAAGACAAGATTTAATACGTTGATCTTTGTTTAGACTACACAACTTGACACTATTGAGATTTCCACATTTTTAGTGAGATCTTAGAAGCACACAGTCGACGACACATCACTGGTTCAGAAACCGGAACTAGTCGACGAACAGATGCGTATCCAAATCTATATTTAGTTTATGATCTGAATACATTGGATAGAGTATCTTTATATGATACTTACCTTTCAAGACTTGGTCTCCCGGCTTGTGTAACAGTTCTATACCCACAGCCCAGTTGATGGGTTCCCCTGGTAGATTACGTCCAGCTCCCAACATGTGGACAGCTACAGCAATATCCATGGCGTCGATACGTTGAATATAGCCTGGTAAATAGGGACTAAATGTAGACAATGACTGACTATATAAATATAAATAGTTCTACTTAGTGACGGCACGTGGGAAGCGTGGACGAGAGGCTAAGTGCGCTTGAACTTTGCTTAGCTTGGCTACCTAGAAAGGGGCTCGTGGTTCGACACCCAACTCGGGCACGGAAAACCAACTCCTAGATACCCCCTCACCCCCACAGGTCCACAAATGAGATTGGACCAAAGCGCTCTGAGCATGCTATAAGCATGAAAGTAAAGCTATATGAAAGCTATAAATGTATATATAAATATATACTTCTGTTTGATCGTTTTCATTTTCTTTTTTTTACGTTTATTTATAACTCATGATTTCATTTGCACTGTAATTTTTTTTTAATATTTAGCTCTAGTTGTTTTTTAAAGCTCGACTTTCATGCTTTATCATGCTCAGAGCGCTATGAACCATTGTGAACCATTGTGAACCATTGGGGCTAAGTGGTACCTTTAGGCGCTCAGCAAACACAACTCAGCTGAGACGAAATTCGAGCTCAAACCCCCTTGATAAGTAGCCTATGCCTCTCAGCCACACCTCCTACATCTTAATATTGAAAGTAGTTTGTTGTTGTTTTTTTAAAGTAAAATAGCCCTTTCAAACAGTGAGGTAATATGAAAAGGTCTGTTCGCAAGGATGTTTATATAAAGCTATATATTGCATTATGATTATTTTAAATTATTAGTTACAACAGGTTAGTCTATATATTTATAAACCATTTCTTAAACACACAATTAAACACTTGCTTTATTAACAAAAACTTTAGTTTATGAATACATGATTCATCTGTTATACTTCGAATAAATAAGGTTTTATTTTATATCCTGGTCCACATACAGACTAGGCGTAGGAAAAAAATATTGATTTTTTTTTTGACATGTAAAAACGCTTAACATGTTTTACCATTTTGATGACACTGAAAACAGGTTGTACTCTTGGCTTGTGGTAGTAATGCAGTGGGGTCTAGGTCAGGGTCACAAAGATTATCTGCTAAGGTCGCGTCGACACCTTGGCACTTCAGCATGGCACAGAATTTGGACAAGGCTTCTTTATTTTCTATACTCTTACGCAATTTCTTGGACGCCTCTTCTACACTGTCAGAAAAGCCTCCAGCATGTAATAATTGACCACCTGGAAAACAAAACTGCCAAAGATTATTTAGGCCTATCCATTAATTCCATATTCTAGAGCAGTTAACTTAAATAGAACTATGGACGAGAACAATTGTATTGATTGATTGATTGATTTTTTGTACAATGTTTGACATGTTTCGGATGTTCCTTCAGAGTTGAAGATAATTTACTTCCTACTCCAAACAACCCACAGGACGACGGGGGGTGGCAGCGGGTAAATATGAACCTGAGACCATCGACAAGTCCAAACGACAGTCCAGCGCGCATACCGCATGTTCCTTCAGGTTTGTTCCTTCAGATTTGTTCCTTCAGATTTGTTCCTTCAGATTTGTTCCTTCAGATTTGTTCCTTCAGATTTGAAGATTATTCCATCCGAGCAGGAGCCTTGCGCAGGTCGACGGGGGATAGCAGTGACAGGGATCGAACCCGGGACAATCAGGACGACATCCCAGAGTTCATATCATCGAGACCAATCGTCTGATATCACACGACCAGGCAGTGATTGTAGTTTTGGTTATAAAACATCATTTGATGGCTGGCGAGATTCTCATTATTGAAGTGTGTATGCTTACATTATGATTCTGTTCTACTATGAAGTTTTACACATACTAACATTAGGAATATACCGTAGAAGATCTTATTATACACGTTTTAGTAGAGTCTGTGAATTGGTTCGAATAATTAACCTACCTTTTGTGACGTTGTTTTTAAACCGTTCTTAAGAAAATATAGGTGACCTTGTTTTTCGTTTCGTTTATATAATTGGCTGAAAGTTTTTTGTTTTTTCTCATATCACAACAGAAAGAAATGCACTATGTCTCTAGTCAACTGGAACAGTATCAATTATCTAGTAACTTTGTGTCAACAGTGGCGTACCAAGGTCAGAGCCTTTAGAGTACATAGATCTAGATCTAGAATCTATGCGAATAGTGCACTAATAAAAGGGACATAACATATGAAGTTTAAACTTAAATTATTCAATATTTTATTTAGCATGATTGCTAAAATTCAGGTCACTTGGAGGAAAAAATGCATTTAGTTTAAAGGCAGGAAGAATAACAAGGTTGACACTATATTATGGCCCATTAGATATAGGGTGGAAACTTGTTACTATCCTTTTATTGTCCGTGTATGTGTGTACTTGCGCGCAAGTGTATGTTCGTGTGTGAATGCGCGTTTTTGTTAGACTGGGTTGTACGTGTGTTGGCATGAATCTGTGTGCGTGTGTTTCGTTGTGTTTATTAAACAGATATATTGCTTCAGAAGAATAGAGCTTTTTTTCCTTGCCTGTGTTAAGTGCTCTATCCAGAGTTATGTGCTCTAGCCTGTGTTAAGTGCTCTATCCAGAGTTATGTGCTCTAGCCTGTGTTAAGTGCTCTATCCAGAGTTATGTGCTCTAGCCTGTGTTAAGTGCTCTAGCCTGTATTATGTGTTCTAGCCTGTATTATGTGCTATAGCCTATGCTAAGTGCTCTAGCCTGTGCTATGTGCTCTAGCCTGTGTTATATTCTCCAGCCTGTATTTTGTACTCTGTTTTATGTATTCTGTATTATGTACTATAGCCTGTATTTATTTACTCTGTGTTATTTTGATGATCTCAAGTAGAACAGCTCGGTGACTGAATTCATGGAGTTTGCAATGTATTTATTACCATAGTGGACTCAATGAGAACTTCAAATGCGGTCATGACAGGAAGGGCTATTTAGCGCATGGCAAGACAATTGCACTTCATGGTACCTCCCATTCAGGTCCCGTAACTCTGCAGACTAATTCGCTTTCAGTTTTTGAAACACCCATCCAGTAAACCTACGTGATAAATTCTACTGCAACTGGGCACCTGAAGTGAACTCCGATTGGTTTCAGGACAGGAAGTACTAGTCCTCCAGTAGTGTCCTGGTAAGAAACTCTTTGTTTGATGTAGTGCCTCGTAGCTCTCATACAGGCCGAGTGACATACAGGTCGAGTGACATACAGTTCCCATACGGGTCTAGTGACACACAGTTCCCATACAGGTTGACTGGCACATAGTTCCCATACAGGTCGAGTGACACACAGTTCCCATACAGGTCGACTGGCACATAGTTCCCATACAGGTCGATTGACACACAGTTCCCATACAGGTCGACTGGCACATAGTTCCCATACAGGTCGAGTGACACATAGTTCCCATACAGGTCGATTGACACATAGTTCCCATACAGGTCGAGTGACACATAGTTCCCATACAGGTCGATTGACACACAGTTCCCATACAGGTCGAGTGACACACAGTTCCCATACAGGTCGACTGGCACATAGTTCCCATACAGGTCGATTGACACACAGTTCCCATACAGGTCGAGTGACACACAGTTCCCATACAGGTCGAGTGACACACAGTTCCCATACAGGTCGAGTGACACACAGTTCCCATACAGGTCGACTGGCACATAGTTCACATACAGGTCGAGTGACACACAGTTCCCATACAGGTCGACTGGCACATAGTTCACTTACAGATCGAGTGACACACAGTTCATATACATATCTAGTGGCACACAGTTCATATACAGATCTAGTGGCACACAGTTCCTATACAGGTCGAGTGACACATAATTATAGTTTCCATACAAGTCCAGTGATACTGCAGATACGTTATCCCGCAGATATCTGAGCTGATGACAATCATGCAAGAAGTTTGCCTCTATCTCCACCGTGTCGGAAACGGGCATTGAAATTTGGTCGGAACCGGGGAAAAAAAAGGATCTATGGGGCAGCGCTACTTTCTACACTGCGCAATTGTTTAGTAAACACTTTGGATTGCCACGATCCGGGCGAAGCAAATGCTGCCAGATTACAAAGGTCCTGTCAGACCCATCCCTGGATTTCAACCCCTTCTCATGTACCCACTCTCGTATTCTAGTCGTAGCTTGGTTAAACATACTTGAAGCCATGAAAGCGGGCACGACCAGCGCTCCTCCAGCTAGAATACCAGCCACGTCACGACACAATGTGAGGGCGTCCATTGCATCAGTACGACACCTACTGGGCACCTGAGATGAACTCCTATTGGAAAATCAGAGCAGGAAGGACTAGTCCTCCCGTAGTGCTCTGGCAAGAAACTTAGCCGTCCGGCGTAGTGCCTCATAGCTACCATACAAGTCGAGTGACTGCACAGGCAAGTCCCCCCTTAGCTCACGGAGCTGGGGACACTCGTACAAGACATGCGACACTGTTTCGACGCTCTCTCCACAGTGACGGCATCGGGAGTCAAAGTTAGTGCGGAACCGGGCAAAGTATGCCCCAATAGGACAGTGTTCCGTCCTGCACTGCGCAACTATTGACTGCTCTGACCTCCTCAGTCGCCACCATGGATCGTCGCGATCTGGGTGACGCATGCGCTGCCAGACACCGCGTGCTCTGTCGGATTCCTCCCAGGACTTTAACCACTTCTCATGAATGAGTGCTCGGATTTGTGCCGTTGCTTGTAAGTACGTGCTTGGTGCTTCGAGGTGTGTGGCTGCCATTGCACCCTCCCTTGCGAGGGCGTCTGCCGTTTCATTGCCCTTCACGCCGCAATGTGAAGGCGCCCACTGCATATAAACGACAGCTCCAATAGCTCGGCGGATGTTATCTGCGGCGCCGATTGCCTCTTCTATTACGGGCGACCCTCCCCCGCCGCCACCCATAACTAGGAGACTGGAGCGAGAGTCAGTGACCAACACCACCGTAGTGGCGCTAGTCTCGCGTTCGAGCATTCGGGCCCTAATGGCCTCGAACGCCCTGGTTACGTTTACAAACGTGGCACCCTTACATCTTAGGAGGGAGAGGGCAGTACTTACGGCCTACGAGCGCTATAAAAGGGGCGACTCTAGGCTACCCACCTCAATTTTAGTGCGACAGTGGAGAGAGAGGAACCGCATTAAAATGCGATCGTTCCTACACATAGCGGCCAATTTGTCAAATACAGCTGGACTCTCCACTGATAGAATTCCTATTAGAAGAATCAGTACGTGCCCTCCGTGGAGGAGATTGCCGGCCCCACAAATAAACCTGTCCCTGTTAGGGCAAGAGGGAGCCACCAAGAGGCGATTAACACCTCTTCTATTACGGGCGACCCTCCCCCGCCGCCACCCATAACTAGGAGACTGGAGCGAGAGTCAGTGACTAACACCACCGCAGTGGCGCTAGTCTCGCGTTCGAGCATTCGGGCCCTAATGGCCTCGAACGCCCTAGTTATCCCTGTCAGTTCGGCATCCATGGAGCATGCAGCGTAGCCGCATGGACCAGAGAGCCTATCTGGTTCAGTCCGGTCGGGGTAGACAATAAGGGCCCCATACCCCGATCTATCGGGGTCCCTCATTACCGACCCATCGGTATAGCAGAATATGGCATCTGATGGGTAGGACTTTATAGTAATGAATGCCAAATTTTGGAGAATGGCAGGTGTTAATCGCCTCTTGGTGGCTCCCTCTTGCCCTAACAGGGACAGGTTTATTTGTGGGGCCGGCAATCTCCTCCACGGAGGGCACGTACTGATTCTTCTGATGGGAATTCTATCAGTGGAGAGTCCAGCTGTATTTGACAAATTGGCCGCTATGTGTAGGAACGAACGCATTTTAATGCGGTTCCTCTCTCTCCACTGTCGCACTAAAATTGAGGTGGGTAGCCTAGAGTCGCCCCTTTTATAGCGCTCATAGGCCGTAAGTACTGCCCTCTCCCTCCTAAGATGTAAGGGTGCTACTGGGCACCAGAATTGTTTGCTAGTAGATATCACACAATATAAAGATTTGACTTTCCGAGAGCATGCTACTGGACCCCAGATTGAATCACTAGTTGTATGAATGTCTTTACTCACCAAGACTGATCGTTAGATTCAGCAAATCTGCAGGACCTTGACACTGTAGACATCTTATGACTTCGATGACCTCTAAAGCGTTGCCCACCATGTTGCCAATCGGGTCATCCATGTCAGTCAGCAGTGCTGAGGCCTTGATGCCCAAGCGATGACAGCAGGACAACTTAATTTGCATTGAGATAGGTAAAAACAACAACTTTCCATTAGGAAGGGTCATAGTAGAGCAATGATACAAATACACAAACTAAGCTTGCCTAAATAACAGTTTTCTTAAACAGTTTGAAAAATTCAACAATGTTTTCTTATAAGGAAAAAAAACATGGTAAAGAAATATTACAAAAAATAAAAAAAATAAAAAAAAACGCACGGTTCACAGTTATTAAATGTGTACTCACCATTGATTGCGCTAGTTTGGCAGCCTCGGTCTCGTTCTTTAGAAACGCACCGCTTCCTGTTTTAACATCTAGAACCAATGCTTTAATGTTTTCTGCTGCTTTCTTGGAAACGATGGAAGCTGTGAGGATTCAAACGCATCCACCGTTTAAAACAGGTTCAACAAACAATAACTTATTTGTGTTTGATTTAAACTAAACTCGGTTTTGAACACCTTGCATTCTCTTATCTAAGAAGCATATTAAACGCAGTGGCTCACTCATTTCATTGAAATTGATTTTAGACAAGTTGCTTATTCGCTAGAAGAATATTAGAAATCACCAAAATGAACAGTAGAAATAATACAGCAGGGCCGGCCTTAAGCATATGCCTATTGTGCAGCCTCTTAGGGCCTCCAGTTGGTAGGAGCCTCGCACGGGACTAAAAAAAATAAGAGAAAAAAAAGCGATACTTGGATCAGATCTGAAACACAGTAGGGCACTAGGACTCTTGACTACGGAAATAGCGATACGTGGATTTCATTTATTTGTCGATTCATATCTAGAAACAATCAGGCTTTAATAAATTGCGAACCTTTTATTTATTTATTTTTTTTAAGCTTTTTAACAAATTTCATTTCGGGCCACCAAATTCACTTTGCCTTGGGCCTCCAATTATCCAAGGCCGGCTCTGAAGGTGAGAAAAAAGGTGAATGCACCCATCTACTTGTAGTAAGAAGTTCATCAAACAGAAACATATGAACGAACCGAATTAAATGAAATAACAAACTGTTAGCATGTCTGGCTTAACTAACTGTTAGCATGTCCGGCGTAACAAACTGTTAGCATGTCTGGCTTAACAAACTGTTAGCATGTCTGGCGTAACAAACTGTTAGCATGTCCGGCGTAACAAACTGTTAGCATGTCTGGCGTAACAAACTGTTAGCATGTCTGGCTTAACAAACTGTTAGCATGTCTGGCGTAACAAACAAAAAGGACAAAGTAAACAATGTCGTACTCAGATTGCGACAAAAAAAAAGACAAGGTATTACATTATGCTACTCTAAGAAACATTTGATTCTATTTGGGTTGAAAAACTATTTAGTTATATTTCGTTTATAAGATTATTATTTAACACACATAGCCTAGTATAACATATACACAAATAGCCTTGTTGAGTATAACATATACACACATAGCCCAGTCGAGTATAAGATATAAACACATAGCCTAGTTGAGCATAACATATACACAAATGGCACAGTCGAGCATAACATATACACAAATGGCACAGTTGAGCATAACATATACACAAATGGCACAGTTGAGCATAACATATACACAAATGGCACAGTTGAGCATAACATATACACAAATAGCCTAGTTGAGCATAACATATACACAAATGGCACAGTTGAGCATAACATATACACAAATGGCACAGTTGAGCATAACATATACACAAATGGCACAGTTGAGCATAACATATACACAAATGGCACAGTTGAGCATAACATATACACAAATAGCCTAGTTGAGCATAACATATACACAAATGGCACAGTTGAGTATAACATAAATACACACATAACCTAGTCGAGTATAACATACACATAACCTAGTCGAGTATAACATATACACACATAACCTAGTCGAGTATAACATACACATAACCTAGTCGAGTATAACAAACCTGTTATTAGGCCAATTTGATCAACAGTTGCCGTAACGTCTCGTATAGCATAAGTCTTCCTATCTGCTGGACAAATGTCAGACGTCTGGCCAGCTATGAAGCAGCCCACCTGAGCAAGAATCTTGACCATTTCTTTGTGTGACAGGGAAACGTTGAATCCAGGTATTGCTTCCAGTTTGTCTAGAGTGCCGCCTGTGTGAGCTAGACCTCGACCAGAGATCATAGGGACCTATACAAACAATTGTCTCTTAGTTTTCACGTTCTTCTCTCTTGATTGTCTGTCATTGTCATCTGTCGTCATCGAAAAGTATATAGAAGTCTAATTCATATAGCGCTGGTTGTGAATGTGTATGTGTTGTTCGTATATTGTTATTGTTACAGTAGTTACGCTGAGGTGGTCAATTGTAAAACTGAATTTCCATTTGATTGGACTAATACAAATTATCTTATATTATCGTATTTTATCTGATTAGTTCATCATTGGCGTTATCTCTAATTTGTATCGAAATGTTCCAAGTGACTACAGCCACTAGGTCCCCAAGTACTAGGGGGTACATATGACTCAGCAGGCTCGGCATTATAGCTGTGAAAAAGTGTCCGACGGCCTAGAGACAGGAGGTTGAAAGGGGCTTTGCTTTAAAAAAAAACGAAGATATACAAGATGCAATATTGGGGCTTTCATTTGCACTTTGCACATTGCCTCAACATTGCAAAGGCTGCCCTAAGACCCAGGCAGGCCAATGCTTCTCAGCCTCAACGTAGCGCTAGGGTGGGTCGTTAGAAGATAGGATTAGGCCAATAGGAAAGCAAAACAGAAGTCCCGTTGGGCCTAAGTATCAAATCCATTGCACTGTCGGGACTGAAAGAAAGCTCAAAAAAACATGTCACTATATCCACAAACTGTCCCGCTAAAGACCGTTATTTATGGCGGACACCTGCACGACTGATGTGGTACAGAGAAGGGATATGGGGGAATTTCACCGGTGTGCATGGTCTTCTAACCCAAGCGTCTTGGGAGACAAGCCATAGGATGTAAAAATTACATCTGCTTTGATTTTTACCAGACAGGAGTTTGTTCAGACAGGCAGGTGAAGGCAAGCTTCCATAAGCCTAGATTTCCAAGAGTCTTCGACTTTACTCTTAGGACAATTACGAAGGAAAACATAACAGGCCTCGTGTCATAATAGTGTTTTTATATTTTTAGTTGTTTTTTTTTTACTAGAAAAACAGGTTACATTATTTTTTTTATTTTTTTTCTTTGTTGTAGATTTGAGCTAAACTAAGACCAGTAACTTTCTTTTCTTAAATAGACTTTAGAATAGGTTATTATTCTTACAACCGTTCTCCCCCCCCTCCCTTTTTTATCGTTTTTTTAAAACTATTTTACTCATTCAAGTAGTCATAATACTAGACCCTACTAATAAACACTAGAACTTAAAATATTAATAGTAAACATGAAACGAAATTCCTGATATTCCCTCTATGGTATGATTACCAGACGTCCGGTGAATGACAAGCGTAAGAGCACTGGCGGATCCAGAACTTTGGAGTGGGGGGGGGGGGGGGCGTACAGCATATATATATATATATATATATATATATATATATATATATATGTATATATGTATATATATATATATATATATATATATATATATATATATATATATATATGTATATATATATATATGTATATATATATATATATATATATATGTATATATATATATATATATATATGTATATATATATATATATATGTATATATATATATTTATATATATTATAAAGTAGAATGTGAGGGGTATGTATGTATGGATGGATGGATGTTACTTATAGACATCAAAACCGCTTGACCAATCTTGATAAAACCAGGCAGGAATGTTCCTTGGGTACCAACTTAGACAGTAGTGTATGTATTGTAGCCCTAAAACAAACTTAAGACCCTCAAAAAAAATAAAGTTGTCCGACTCTATTACAGCTATAGTATTTTATGGATCTAGGCCATGTCTACAATGTTGACATGAGAAAAGATAGAAAGGATTTAGACCTAGATCTAATTTTAAGAAATACACTTTGCGCAGATAGTTTTTTACTTTGACACATGAAAATACAAAAGAAGATCCATTGATTTCATTATATAATAAAATTAACCTTCAATTTTGTGTTTCAAAAGCATTTTTTACATTAATTAGTTCCTTATATCTGTGATTACAGATTTCCTGACGAACATTCTTTCATTAGACAATTCCGTAATGAATCGCGTACTAAATATTTATTCGTTTAATTGTTTACTTTATAATCCCATCCCTAGATCTAAAACTCTAATTCAACTCTAAGATGATAAAACTTCTCTTCGCACAGATAGTTTTATACTTTAACAAATAAACATATTAATTAAAGTCCATTCATTTCATATTTTGATCAAATAAACATTCAAATTTGGTTTTCTAAAGCTACATTCATCTACGAAAGCTGCGAAGCCGAGTTAAAGGCCTAGATCTATATTCATTCATGAATCACGTACTAAAAATTATTTCGTTTAATTGTTCACTTTATAATACCATTCATTTAACAAAGCTATCGCTCTTTTCTTTTTTAATAGATAAGAATGTATCGACTTCGGGTAAACCATTTTCGCAAAACTAATTTTATTTTCGTAGCGAAAGAGAAATAACGTGAAAGGATCATTAGCTACGTTTAACATACATCTAAATCCAATCCACTAGATTATTCAAAAGCAAATGTTTTAATTTTTAAAAAAATGGATTTTCCCCTATTAGCTATTTTGATCTGATAGCTTCATTCACACTATTTTTACATTGACACATTCGCTTTACTTATTACATTATTATTTCGTTTAATTGTTTACAAACACTCTCAGTGACTATATCGAAAGTAATGCGCAAATAAAGACCCGCGGGTCGCGGGTAACATATGTCTAGTCTATATTATAAAGTAGAATGTGAGGGGTATGTATGTATGTATGTTACTTATAGACATCAAAACCGCTTGACCAATCTTGATAAAACTAGGCAGGAATGTTCCTTGGGTACCAACTTAGACCTTAGTGAATGTATTGTAGCCCTAAAACAAATGTAAGACCCTCAAAAAAAATAAAGTTGTCCGACTCTATTACAGCTATAGTATTTTATGGATCTAGGCCATGTCTACAATGTTGACATGAGAAAAGATAGAAAGGATTTAGACCTAGATCTAATTTTAAGAAATACACTTTGCGCAGATAGTTTTTTACTTTGACACATGAAAAGACAAAAGAAGATCCATTGATTTCATTATATAATAAAATTAACCTTCAATTTTGTGTTTCAAAAGCATTTTTTACATTAATTAGTTCTTTATATCTGTGATTACAGATTTCCTGACGAACATTCTTTCATTAGACAATTCCGTAATGAATCGCGTACTAAATATTAATTCGTTTAATTGTTTACTTTATAATCCCATCCCTAGATCTAAAACTCTAATTCAACTCTAAGATGATAAAACTTCTCTTCGCACAGATAGTTTTATACTTTAACACATAAACATATTAATTAAAGTCCATTCATTTCATATTTTGATCAAATAAACATTCAAATTTGGTTTTCTAAAGCTACATTCGTCTACGAAAGCTGCGAAGCCGAGTTGAGATAGGCCTAGATCTAAATTCATTCATGAATCGCGTACTAAATATAATTTCGTTTAATTGTTCACTTTATAATCCCATTCATTTAACAAAGCTATCGCTCTTTTCGTTTTTAATAAATAAGATTGTATCGACTTCGGGTAAACCAATTTTCGCAAACCTAATTTTATTTTCGTAGCGAAAGAGAAATAACGTGAAAGGATCATTAGCTAAGTTTAACATACATATAAATCCAATCCACTAGATTATTCAAAAGCATTTTTTACATAAATTAGTTCCTGATATCTACAGATTTCCTGGCGAACATTCTTTCATTAGACATTACCAAATGGTTACACATTAACATATCTCTATTCTGAGGTCTGAGTCTATTCCTAGGCCTAGGCCTAGGTCTAAAACTCTTACTGAACTCTAAGATGATAAAACTTCTTTTCGCAAAGATAGTTTTATGCTTTTACACATAAACATACTAATTCATTTGATATTTTAATCAAATTAACATTCAAATTTGTTTTTCTAAAGCATTTTTAATACATTCGTTCGCTGTTCGCTAAAGCTGCGTAGCCGTGTTGAGATAGGCTTTTATTCATTCATGAAAAAAAGTTCACACATGCGCAGCACAGAACTCTAGATAAGTGTAGATTTAGATCTACGTCTACCTCAAGATCTACTTTATACTTTATACACATGAACATACAAAATTTAGTCTATTCAACTCAAATTTTAATCAAATATATGTAGGCCTACAAGCAAATGTTTTAATTTGAAAAAAAAAATGGATTTAATTAAGCCTATTAGCTATTTTGATTTAATAGCTTCATTCACACTTTTTTTACATTGATTTAATTTAATTCGCTTTACTTATTACATTATTATTTTGTTTAATTGTTTACAAAACACTCTCAGTGACTATATCGACAGTAATGCTCAAATAAAGACCCGCGGGTCGCGGGTAAACATATGTCTAGTCTATATTATAAAGTAGAATGTGTGGTGTATGTATGTATGTATGTATGTATGTTACTTATAGACATCAAAACCGCTTGACCAATCTTGATAAAACTAGGCAGGAATGTTCCTTGGGTACTAACTTAGACCGTAGTGTATGTATTGTAGCCCTAAAACAAACTTAAGACCCTCAAAAAAAAAAAAAAAAGTTGTCCGACTCTATTACAGCTATAGTATTTTATGGATCTAGGCCATGTCTACAATGTTGACATGAGAAAAGATAGAAAGGATTTAGACCTAGATCTAATTTTAAGAAATACACTTTGCGCAGATAGTTTTTTTACTTTGACACATGAAAAGACAAAAGAAGATCCATTGATTTCATTATATAATAAAATTAACCTTCAATTTTGTGTTTCAAAAGCATTTTTTACATTAATTAGTTCTTTATATCTGTGATTACAGATTTCCTGACGAACATTCTTTCATTAGACAATTCCGTAATGAATCGCGTAATAAATATTAATTCGTTTAATTGTTTACTTTATAATCCCATCCCTAGATCTAAAACTCTAATTCAACTCTAAGATGATAAAACTTCTCTTCGCACAGATAGTTTTATACTTTAACACATAAACATATTAATTAAAGTCCATTCATTTCATATTTTGATCAAATAAACATTCAAATTTGGTTTTCTAAAGCTACATTCACGTACGAAAGCTGCGAAGCCGAGTTGAGATAGGCCTAGATCTATATTCATTCATGAATCGCGTACTAAAAATTATTTCGTTTAATTGTTCACTTTATAATCCCATTCATTTAACAAAGATTCGCTCTTTTCGTTTTTAATAGATAAGAATGTATCGACTTCGGGTAAACCCATTTTCGCAAAACTAATTTTATTTTCGTAGCGAAAGAGAAATAACGTGAAAGGATCATTAGCTAAGTTTAACATACATCTAAATCAAATCCACTAGATTATCCAAAAGCATTTTTTACATAAATTAGTTCCTGATATCTGTGACTACAGATTTCCTGGCGAACATTATTTCATTAGACATTACCAAATAGTTACACATTAACACATCTCTCTACCGAGTCTATTCCTAGGCCTAGGTCTAAAACTCTTATTGAACTCTAAGATGATAAAACTTCTTTTCGCAAAGATAGTTTTATGCTTTAACACATAAACATACTAATCATTGTCCATTCATTTCATATTTTAATCAAATTAACATTCAAATTTGTTTTTCTAAAGCATTTTTAATACATTTGTTCGCTGTTCGCTAAAGCTGCGTAGCCGTGTTGAGATAGGCCTATATTCATTCATGCAAAAAAGTTCACGCATGCGTAGCACAGAATGAACTCTATAAAAGCCAATGTTTAACTCTAGATTAGTCTAGATCTAGATCTATGTCTACCTCAAGATCTACTTTATACACATGAACATACAAAATTAAGTGTATTCATCTCAAATTTTAATCAAATATATGTAGGCCTACAAGCAAATGTTTTAATTAGAAAAAATGGATTTAAGCCTATTAGCTATTTTGATTTGATAGCTTCATTCACACTATTTTTACATTGACACATTCGCTTTACTTATTACATTATTATTTCGTTTAATTGTTTACAAAACACTCTCAGTGACTATATCGAAAGTAATGCGCAAATAAAGACCCGCGGGTCGCGGGTAACATATGTCTAGTCTATATTATAAAGTAGAATGTGAGGGGTATGTATGTATGTATGTTACTTATAGACATCAAAACCGCTTGACCAATCTTGATAAAACTAGGCAGGAATGTTCCTTGGGTACCAACTTAGACCTTAGTGAATGTATTGAAGCCCTAAAACAAATGTAAGACCCTCAAAAAAAATAAAGTTGTCCGACTCTATTACAGCTATAGTATTTTATGGATCTAGGCCATGTCTACAATGTTGACATGAGAAAAGATAGAAAGGATTTAGACCTAGATCTAATTTTAAGAAATACACTTTGCGCAGATAGTTTTTTACTTTGACACATGAAAAGACAAAAGAAGATCCATTGATTTCATTATATAATAAAATTAACCTTCAATTTTGTGTTTCAAAAGCATTTTTTACATTAATTAGTTCCTTATATCTGTGATTACAGATTTCCTGACGAACATTCTTTCATTAGACAATTCAGTAATGAATCGCGTACTAAAAATTATTTCGTTTTATTGTTACTTTATAATCCCATCCCTAGATCTAAAACTCTAATTCAACACTAAGATGATAAAACTTCTCTTCGCACAGATAGTCTTATACTTTAACACATAAACATATTAATTAAAGTCCATTCATTTCATATTTTGATCAAATAAACATTCAAAGCTACATTCATTTACGAAAGCTGCGAAGCCGAGTTGAGATAGGCCTAGATCTATATTCATTCATGACTCGCGTACTAACAATTATTTCGTTTAATTGTTCACTTTATAATCCCATTCATTTAACAAAGCTATCGCTCTTTTCGTTTTTAATAGATAAGAATGTATCGACTTCGGGTAAACCATTTTCGCAAAACCAATTTTATTTTCGTAGCGAAAGAGAAATAACGTGAAAGGATCATTAGCTACGTTTAACATACATCTAAATCCAATCCACTAGATTATTCAAAAGCAAATGTTTTAATTTAAAAAAAAATTGGATTTAAGCCTATTAGCTATTTTTACATTGACACATTCGCTTTACTTATTACATTATTATTTCGTTTAATTGTTTACAAAACTCTCTCAGTGACTATATCGACAGTAATGCGCAAATAAAGACCCGCGGGTCGCGGGTAACATATGTCTAGTATATTATAAAGTAGAATGTGTGGTGTATGTATGGATGTATGTTACTTATAGACATCAAAACCGCTTGACCAATCTTGATAAAACTAGGCAGGAATGTTCCTTAGGTACCAACTTAGACCGTAGTGTATGTATTGTAGCCCTAAAACAAACTTAAGACCCTCAAAAAAAATAAAGTTGTCCGACTCTTTTACAGCTATAGTATTTTATGGATCTAGGCCATGTCTACAATGTTGACATGAGAAAGATAGAAAGGATTTAGACCTAGATCTAATTTTAAGAAATACACTTTGCGCAGATAGTTTTTTACTTTGACACATGAAAATACAAAAGAAGATCCATTGATTTCATTATATAATAAAATTAACCTTTAATTTTGTGTTTCAAAAGCATTTTTTACATTAATTAGTTCCTTATATCTGTGATTACAGATTTCCTGACGAACATTCTTTCATTAGACAATTCCGTAATGAATCGCGTACTAAATATTTATTCGTTTAATTGTTTACTTTATAATCCCATCCCTAGATCTAAAACTCTAATTCAACTCTAAGATGATAAAACTTCTCTTCGCACAGATAGTTTTATACTTTAACAAATAAACATATTAATTAAAGTCCATTCATTTCATATTTTGATCAAATAAACATTCAAATTTGGTTTTCTAAAGCTACATTCATCTACGAAAGCTGCGAAGCCGAGTTAAAGGCCTAGATCTATATTCATTCATGAATCGCGTACTAAAAATTATTTCGTTTAATTGTTCACTTTATAATACCATTCATTTAACAAAGCTATCGCTCTTTTCGTTTTTAATAGATAAGAATGTATCGACTTCGGGTAAACCATTTTCGCAAAACTAATTTTATTTTCGTAGCGAAAGAGAAATAACGTGAAAGGATCATTAGCTACGTTTAACATACATCTAAATCCAATCCACTAGATTATTCAAAAGCAAATGTTTTAATTTAAAAAAAAAATGGATTTTCCCCTATTAGCTATTTTGATCTGATAGCTTCATTCACACTATTTTTACATTGACACATTCGCTTTACTTATTACATTATTATTTCGTTTAATTGTTTACAAACACTCTCAGTGACTATATCGAAAGTAATGCGCAAATAAAGACCCGCGGGTCGCGGGTAACATATGTCTAGTATATTATAAAGTAGAATGTGTGGTGTATGTATGGATGTATGTTACTTATAGACATCAAAACCGCTTGACCAATCTTGATAAAACTAGGCAGGAATGTTCCTTGGGTACCAACTTAGACCGTAGTGTATGTATTGTAGCCCTAAAACAAACTTAAGACCCTCAAAAAAAATAAAGTTGTCCGACTCTATTACAGCTATAGTATTTTATGGATCTAGGCCATGTCTACAATGTTGACATGAGAAAAGATAGAAAGGATTTAGACCTAGATCTAATTTTAAGAAATACACTTTGCGCAGATAGTTTTTTACTTTGACACATGGAAATACAAAAGAAGATCCATTGATTTCATTATATAATAAAATTAACCTTCAATTTTGTGTTTCAAAAGCATTTTTTACATTAATTAGTTCCTTATATCTGTGATTACAGATTTCCTGACGAACATTCTTTCATTAGACAATTCCGTAATGAATCGCGTACTAAATATTTATTCGTTTAATTGTTTACTTTATAATCCCATCCCTAGATCTAAAACTCTAATTCAACTCTAAGATGATAAAACTTCTCTTCGCACAGATAGTTTTATACTTTAACAAATAAACATATTAATTAAAGTCCATTCATTTCATATTTTGATCAAATAAACATTCAAATTTGGTTTTCTAAAGCTACATTCATCTACGAAAGCTGCGAAGCCGAGTTAAAGGCCTAGATCTATATTCATTCATGAATCGCGTACTAAAAATTATTTCGTTTAATTGTTCACTTTATAATACCATTCATTTAACAAAGCTATCGCTCTTTTCGTTTTTAATAGATAAGAATGTATCGACTTCGGGTAAACCATTTTCGCAAAACTAATTTTATTTTCGTAGCGAAAGAGAAATAACGTGAAAGGATCATTAGCTACGTTTAACATACATCTAAATCCAATCCACTAGATTATTCAAAAGCAAATGTTTTAATTTTTAAAAAAATGGATTTTCCCCTATTAGCTATTTTGATCTGATAGCTTCATTCACACTATTTTTACATTGACACATTCGCTTTACTTATTACATTATTATTTCGTTTAATTGTTTACAAACACTCTCAGTGACTATATCGAAAGTAATGCGCAAATAAAGACCCGCGGGTCGCGGGTAACATATGTCTAGTATATTATAAAGTAGAATGTGTGGTGTATGTATGGATGTATGTTACTTATAGACATCAAAACCGCTTGACCAATCTTGATAAAACTAGGCAGGAATGTTCCTTGGGTACCAACTTAGACCGTAGTGTATGTATTGTAGCCCTAAAACAAACTTAAGACCCTCAAAAAAAATAAAGTTGTCCGACTCTATTACAGCTATAGTATTTTATGGATCTAGGCCATGTCTACAATGTTGACATGAGAAAAGATAGAAAGGATTTAGACCTAGATCTAATTTTAAGAAATACACTTTGCGCAGATAGTTTTTTACTTTGACGCATGAAAATACAAAAGAAGATCCATTGATTTCATTATATAATAAAATTAACCTTCAATTTTGTGTTTCAAAAGCATTTTTTACATTAATTAGTTCCTTATATCTGTGATTACAGATTTCCTGACGAACATTCTTTCATTAGACAATTCCGTAATGAATCGCGTACTAAATATTTATTCGTTTAATTGTTTACTTTATAATCCCATCCCTAGATCTAAAACTCTAATTCAACTCTAAGATGATAAAACTTCTCTTCGCACAGATAGTTTTATACTTTAACAAATAAACATATTAATTAAAGTCCATTCATTTCATATTTTGATCAAATAAACATTCAAATTTGGTTTTCTAAAGCTACATTCATCTACGAAAGCTGCGAAGCCGAGTTAAAGGCCTAGATCTATATTCATTCATGAATCGCGTACTAAAAATTATTTCGTTTAATTGTTCACTTTATAATACCATTCATTTAACAAAGCTATCGCTCTTTTCGTTTTTAATAAGATAAGAATGTATCGACTTCGGGTAAACCATTTTCGCAAAACTAATTTTATTTTCGTAGCGAAAGAGAAATAACGTGAAAGGATCATTAGCTACGTTTAACATACATCTAAATCCAATCCACTAGATTATTCAAAAGCAAATGTTTTAATTTTTAAAAAAATGGATTTTCCCCTATTAGCTATTTTGATCTGATAGCTTCATTCACACTATTTTTACATTGACACATTCGCTTTACTTATTACATTATTATTTCGTTTAATTGTTTACAAACACTCTCAGTGACTATATCGAAAGTAATGCGCAAATAAAGACCCGCGGGTCGCGGGTAACATATGTCTAGTCTATTATAAAGTAGAATGTGTGGTGTATGTATGGATGTATGTTACTTATAGACATCAAAACCGCTTGACCAATCTTGATAAAACTAGGCAGGAATGTTCCTTGGGTACCAACTTAGACCGTAGTGTATGTATTGTAGCCCTAAAACAAACTTAAGACCCTCAAAAAAAATAAAGTTGTCCGACTCTATTACAGCTATAGTATTTTATGGATCTAGGCCATGTCTACAATGTTGACATGAGAAAAGATAGAAAGGATTTAGACCTAGATCTAATTTTAAGAAATACACTTTGTGCAGATAGTTTTTTACTTTGACACATGAAAATACAAAAGAAGATCCATTGATTTCATTAGGCTATATAATAAAATTAACCTTCAATTTTGTGTTTCAAAAGCATTTTTTACATAAATTAGTTCCTTATATCTGTGACTACAGATTTCCTGACGAACATTCTTTCATTAGACAATACCATAATGAATCGCGTACTAAATATTTATTCGTTTAATTGTTTACTTTATAATCCCATCCCTAGATCTAAAACTCTAATTCAACTCTAAGATGATAAAACTTCTCTTCGCACATATAGTTTTATACTTTAACACATAAACATATTAATTAAAGTCCATTCATTTCATATTTTGATCAAATAAACATTCAAATTTGGTTTTCTAAAGCTACATTCATATACGAAAGCTGCGAAGCCGAGTTAAAGGCCTAGATCTACATTCATTCATAAATCGCGTACTAAAAATTATTTCGTTTAATTGTTACTTTATAATCCCATCCCTAGATCTAAAACTCTAATTCAACACTAAGATGATAAAACTTCTCTTCGCACAGATAGTTTTATACTTTAACACATAAACATATTAATTAAAGTCCATTCATTTCATATTTTGATCAAATAAACATTCAAATTTGGTTTTCTAAAGCTACATTCGGTTACGAAAGCCGCGAAGCCGAGTTGAGATAGGCCTAGATCTATATTCATTCATGAATCGCTTACTAAAAATTATTTCGTTTAATTGTTCACTTTATAATCCCATTCATTTAACAAAGCTATCGCTCTTTTCGTTTTTAATAGATATGAATTATCGGCCTCGGGTAAACCCATTTTCGCAAAACTAATTTTATTTTCGTAGCGAAAGAGAAATAACGTGAAAGGATCATTAGCTACGTTTAACATACATCTAAATCCAATAAACTAGATTATTCAAAAGCATTTTTTACATAAATTAGTACCTGATATCTGTGACTACAGATTTCCTGGCGAACATTCTTTCATTAGACATGACCAAATGGTTACACATTAACACATCTCTCTTCTGAGTCTATTCCTAGCCCTAGGTCTAAAACTCTTATTGAACTCTAAGATGATAAAACTTCTTTTCGCAAAGATAGTTTTGTGCTTTAACACATAAACATACTAATTATTGTCCATTCATTTCATATTTTAATCAAATTAACATTCAAATTTGTTTTTCTAAAGCATTTTTAATACATTCGTTCGCTGTTCGCTAAAGCTGCGTAGCCGTGTTGAGATAGGCCTATATTCATTCATGAAAAAAGGTCACGCATGCGCAACACAGAATGAACTCTATAAAAGCCAACTTTGAACTCTAGATTAGTGTAGATTTAGATCTATGTCTACCTCAAGATCTACTTTATACACATGAACATATAAAATTAAGTCTATTCATCTCAAATTTTAATCAAATATATGTAGGCCTACAAGCAAATGTTTTAATTTGAAAAAATGGATTTAAGCCTATTAGCTATTTTGATTTCATAGCTTCATTCACACTATTTGTACATTGACACATTCGTTTTACTTATTACATTATTATTTCGTTTAATTGTTTACAAAACACTCTCAGTGACTATATCGAAAGTAATGCGCAAATAAAGACCCGCGGGTCGCGGGTAACATATGTCTAGTATATTATAAAGTAGAATGTGTGGTGTATGTATGGATGTATGTTACTTATAGACATCAAAACCGCTTGACCAATCTTGATAAAACTAGGCAGGAATGTTCCTTGGGTACCAACTTAGACCGTAGTGTATGTATTGTAGCCCTAAAACAAACTTAAGACCCTCAAAAAAAATAAAGTTGTCCGACTCTATTACAGCTATAGTATTTTATGGATCTAGGCCATGTCTACAATGTTGACATGAGAAAAGATAGAAAGGATTTAGACCTAGATCTAATTTTAAGAAATACACTTTGCGCAGATAGTTTTTTACTTTGACACATGAAAATACAAAAGAAGATCCATTGATTTCATTATATAATAAAATTAACCTTCAATTTTGTGTTTCAAAAGAATTTTTTACATAAATTAGTTCCTTATATCTGTGACTACAGATTTCCTGACGAACATTCTTTCATTAGACAATACCGTAATGAATCGCGTACTAAATATTAATTCGTTTAATTGTTTACTTTATAATCCAACCCCTAGATCTAAAACTCTAATTCAACTCTAAGATGATAAAACTTCTCTTCGCACAGATAGTTTTATACTTTAACACATAAACATATTAATTAAAGTCCATTCATTTCATATTTTGATCAAATAAACATTCAAATTTGGTTTTCTAAAGCATTATTATTAAGAGACTACATTCGTTTACAAAAGCTGCGAAGCCGAGTTGAGATAGGCCGCCTAGATCCATGGGCGTAGCCAGGATTTTTTTTCGGGGGGGGGGGGGGGGGGTTGGGGGGGGGGGATTTTTTCTTCCCCCCCCCCCCCCCGCGAAATTTTTTTTTATATGTATTTATGTGTGTGTGTGTGTGTTAGTACATAATCTTTATTGCATTCTGACTCTTCATTCTTTCGGAAGACGTTTATTGTGCCCTAGAATAGGTTCTTCCATGAGTTAGTGGAAAAATTGTAGATTCCCCGCGAATACTAGCTAGGGGGTTTGGGGGAGCGTTAGGAGCTCCCCCAGAGCGGGGCGAAGCCCCGCCGCCAAGCACTATTTCTGATATTGAAAGCCAACAAAATGCATATTCTGAGGTATCTACAGTGCATTTTCCTGCTATTAAAAAGTTTTATTTCAAAAACCTAATGTGCTATTCTTACTGACTTAGACCCTCCAGCGCCGTTTGGCGCATTTGCCGTCAAGCTGTTTCCATAAAATTGTAGATTCCCTGCCATTACTAGCAATGGGGTCTGGGGAGCGCTAGCGCGGGTCGAAGCCCCGCCGCCAAGCACTATTTCTGGTATTGAAAGCCAACAAAATGCATATTCTGAGGTATCTACAGTGCATTTTCCTGCTATTAAAAAGTTTATTTCAAAAACCTAATGTGCTTTTCTTACTGACTTAGACCCTACCGCGCCGTTCGGAGGATTGGACGTCAAGCTGTTTCCATAAAAACCTGTCACTGGTAATATCTGAAGCCTCTTCCCACCTGCCATGAGGACCTCAATGAATGAGTGGAGTCAATTTGTACTAGGATATCATTGCAACTCTTCTTACGCATAATTCATTTTGTCGGAGAACATGTCCCGCAAACCTCATGCGTCGCTCTCTCACAATCTTACTAAAGGGTCGACTCCCAGTTCGGCATAGGATTTCCTTGATTTAAACCCGATCTCTATAACTGACTCCTAAAATCTGTCTTAGCCATCTTTGTTGAGCCACATTTAGTGTTTTTCAATTTCGGCAGATGACTATTCACTGCAGTTTATTAAGGGAGCCCTGCCACTGGTAAAAATGTATAACCACTCTTGAATACGCTCTTGGAATTAAGTGACTGTAGTTTGCTTTAGATTTTATATCGAAAAGAGAAGTTTTATCGTCAAAATCATCTTTTGGGGGTTTTCCACCTCAAAATGCTCTGTAGGGGGATCTTAAACTCAAAACCATCTGGAGGGGTTTTAAACTTTAAACAAACGCCATCTGTAGAAGAGGGGTTTAAACTCAAAACTCCCGATTGGATTGGCTACGCTCAAATAATTTTAGTGTGCAATTTGCTTTTTTTTTATGTTGAAGAGGTATTTTTAGCATTAAACCCCTCTGAATGGGGGTTTAAACTCAAAACCCCTTTTGGCAACGCTCATAGCATTTTGAGTGCGTAATTTGCTTTTTTTCTTACACTGAAGATGTATTTTTTAGCCTCAAACACCCCTGGCGGGGGGTTTAAACTAAAAACCCCTTTGGCTGCGTTCATAGATTTTAGTGTAAGTAATTTGCTTTTATTTATATTGAAGAGGTACTTTTTAGCTTCAAACTCCACTGGAGGGGAGTTTAAACTCAAAACACCTTTGACTACACTCAAAACATTTTGAGTGTATAATTTGCTTTGTTTTTATTATTAAAGAGGTAGTTTTTACCTTCAAACCCCGCTGAAGTGGGTTTAAACTAAAAACTAAGTCAAAACCCATTTAGCTACGCTCATAACATTTTGAGTGCCTAATTAACTTTTTATATTGAAGAGGGGGTTTATCGTAAATTTTGGAGGGGGTTTTAAAATCAAAATCTCCCTTAACTGTGCTCTTGGAATTAGGGGATTTTCGTTTTGTTTTGTTCTATAGAAGAGGGGGGGTTAACTGCGAAAACCCCAAGTAGGGGGTTTAAAACTCAAAACCCCTAGTATGGGGTTTTAAACTCAAAACCCCTGGTAGGGGGTTTTAAACTCAAAATCCCCTGGTAAGGGGTTTTAAACTCAAAACCCCATTGGTTGTGCTGGGGCAATTGATGGTTTAGTATTAACATCTCACTTAAAATAAACAAAATCAAAGCAAAAAATCATTCACTAAATTCCGACCCCCCCCTTCGGGGGGGTTTCATTTGGGGGGGGGGTTGAACCCCAACCCCCCCCCCTGGCTACGCCCATGCCTAGATCTATATTCATTCATGAATCGAGTACTAAAAATTATTTCGTTTAATTGTTCACTTTATAATCCCATTCATTTAACAAAGCTATCGCTCTTTTCGTTTTTAATAGATATGAATGTATCGACTTCGGGTAAACCCATTTTCGCAAAACTAATTTTATTTTCGTAGCGAAAGAGAAATAACGTGAAAGGATCATTAGCTAAGTTTAACATACATCTAAATCCAATCCACTACATTAGTAAACACAAACTTAGACCCGCAGGCCGCGGGTAATGCCAGGCTAGTATATATATATATATATATACTATATATATATATATATATATATATATATATATATATATATATATATATATATATATATATATATATATATTGGTTTGTCCGATGGGGGGAAGGTGATTGCATGTTTATATTATATAGATATTCGACTAATTTTGTTCACATACATACACTACGATTTCTCCATAAAAGAAGGACCGTCCCTCCCCCCACACAAAAAAAAATTAAAAAAAAATTTAACGCTATAGCATAATAAGCTACATCTTTAAAGAAGGTAGGTTTATAACTAATACAATAGTATAGGTCCCATGTTAAAACTATGATACAATGTTAAACGAGCATATTCACATCACCTTCACACCGAATGTTGCCAGTGCTGGAGCTAGCACAAGACTGACTTTATCACCTACTCCACCTGTACTGTGTTTGTCCACCAATACGTCTGTCCATTCATTGGGCCAGTGAAGTGTCTCTCCGGAGTTTTTCATTTCTAGCGTCAATGTTGCAACCTCACGTTCTTTAAGGCCCTTACAGTAGATGGCCATTAACATAGCGCCTAGGGAGAAGTTGTAGAGAAATGTCTCACTATGCATTTGTATATTTTATTGTAAACAAAAATAGAAATACGCATGATTCACTTTTGGTTTTATTTGCCTTGGCTGGATGTGGACTTGTTTGTACCAGGGATGGATAAGTGCTAGAAATGGAGCACTTTCTCTGCTCATGTATACATTACACGGCTCACTGGCTCCCTCTCCCTGTCATTCCCTGTCTCTCTTTCTCTAATGCTACTCATTTGTTCTTAAGGGATTTAAATATTGTTGTAACCACGCTCCCGCGCTACACTAATGGTGCGCATCTGAGCACTACTGAACACGACTAGTGAAAGACATATAGAGACAGGAAGAAGGACTGTTGTGAGCCGGCTAGAAGTCAGGGGAGTTTGAACAGTCTGGTGCTGAGTGCTGTCCTAAGTGATACTAGGAAACTGTGTGGGAGACCTGGAGCGACACTGGGAAGTGTGTCGGTGGTCTGTTCTGTGTTCTGGTATGAAGTAGGACTCTTAGAACTTAAGACATATTACTCCCTGTGACTTTATAGCAGACGTCCAAGTCTAACTAGTAACTATTACTATTTGTTGCTGCTTATACTAGTTATACTAAATAAATACATCATTTACTCTTGTCAACCTGTCTTTCGTTGAGTGCCTGCCTTAGAGAGTTACAACAATATGCAGGCGGCCAGGAGGTAGTCGAATAAATTGGTGAACAGACGTAGACCTAACGACGATATAAAGTAGATGTAGACTAGTAACCTAGTAACAGTCACCATTCGAAGTTTTATGGAATTATTCAAAACTATGAGACGTCTCCAAATTCACTTCATAATTTATTTCTCCCTTCTAACTGTCTATCTCTATTTTTATTACTAAATATACATGAACAGTAGACATTTGTATTAGGCCCGTATACATTTTACATACCTATTTGAGGTTCTGACATGGAGCCAGATGTGACCCCCTTAACAAATTCCTGGATCTCTTCATCTAGAAGTTCTTTACCATCTCTCTTCTTAGCGATCAGATCCGGAAATGATGTAGGCATTCTCACTGTCCTGTCCAAGAGAAACACATTGATTGAAATGTTGCAGACATGTCACGCTCACAATATTCGGACGTATTCGTGTGATTGCTGGTGACACTGGATCCTATTTCTATTCTTTGTGATTTAAAATACAAAAAACTTTTGCACAAACATTTACTAGTAATGTTTTGTAAATACAGGAGACAGGTGCCAACTGTCGTATAGATTATATCCTGGACATTATAGAGATGTGACTTTAGTAGTTCGGCATATCGAATTTAAAAAAATATTCAGAAAAAAAACAACAACAACTCAAAATGAAGATTTTCTGAAAGATATTGATAAGCATTTTACTCTTAATTCTCCACTTGCTAATTCTCCACTTAAGAACAAATTTTATGAACGGGCTGAGTCCATGAGGTCCATTGAACTGTTAAGTTTGGACTACAGTTAAACGTGTTAGCGCCAGACATTTGTTTTTTTCAATCTTCACGTTGTCCACTAAAGTTTAGCCTGTGCTTAAATTTCCATTATTTTTTCTCTTTTATTGTTAAAACTGAAATGTTGGGCAAAAGGTGAAGTCAACTTGTCATACAAACTTTTGTTGTTGTGCTTGTTGTGAACAGTTTAAGACGAATTAGTTGACACGTCTCTCCCTCAGAACCTCTCTCTCCCTCTCTTTCTACCTCTCTTTCTTTCTCTCATACACAGAGATTCTTCTCCCCAACCAAAATATTTGCATCAAAAAAGAAAAGTTAGTCGATATTAGGGTACCCCGACAAAATAGCGCGGACAAAATAGCGCGAACAAAATATATTTCAGTCATTTTGAAAGAAATACTTTAGATATC
This sequence comes from Biomphalaria glabrata, assembly GCF_947242115.1. Taxonomy (NCBI): domain Eukaryota; kingdom Metazoa; phylum Mollusca; class Gastropoda; family Planorbidae; genus Biomphalaria; species Biomphalaria glabrata. The sequence goes on from NC_074716.1 coordinate 25,107,959, forward strand.
GTAAAACATGTATAGAGCCAATTTTTTTTTTAGTTTTAATGTTAACATTATTTTTCAATTATTTTGGAGGAAACACTTTTGATAACTTAAAACATAAATATGCAAACAGTAAGCAAAAACTATAATAAAATAAAATGAATAATTTCAAAATGTATAATTTATTTACATTCCAAAAGTGTACTTTGAAAACAGGCAAAGATACTTGTCAGATATATATATATATATATATATATATATATATATATATATATATATATATATATATATTGCTATATCTTAGCCAAATAACCTCAACGAAAGAATTATAAAATAATAAAATAGAATGTTTAATAATAAAAAAGAAACTAGATCTAGAGCCACACTAATCACATCACAAGCTTCCTTGTTTTCATCTCTAATCATCGGCCATCTTGCTTCCTCTATCCTCTCGTGTCCCTGTCCTGTGTCTCATGGTGCACAGTCTCGCACCTAATGAAAGTGCGCAACTTAGAGTCATAACAATATATATATATATATAAATCTGGAAGGGGGCAATGATGGTTTTGCATTAAAATCTCACCTAAAATAAACAGAATCAAAGCAAAAAATCAGTCACTAAAGTCTGATTTCCCCTTCGAGGGGAAGATTTCATTTCGGGGGGGGGGGGAGGGGGTTTGAACCCCCAACCCCCCCCCCCCTTCCTGGCTACGCCCATGATATATATATATATATATGTATTTTTTCCGCGCTATTTTGTCGGGTCACCCGATATTAGACACTAGATTGACCTTCTGGTCATTCGATCTATTCCTTGTGTGCAGTATATATAGATCTAAGATTGGGATTATTTCATGCCGGATGTTTCAGTTTCCATCAAACATGCGTCTAAAGAACTGGATTTCTATCTTTCATTATAACTACAATAGTTGAGTGACTACAAATATTGGTGTTACGTAGAGCTTGACATTTCATGTCCCGGCTTGGCTTTTAATGGGTTCATGTCAAGTGTGTTAGTTTTAGAAGGCCATAAAATCAGCTCTTTTGTTTTATTTGATAACTTCGGCATTAAATTGATTCTTGTTTGTCACTAGATAGTAACAAATAGTATAGGAATAGAACAGCCCAACATACAACGCAGAAAATTGATTTCTTGACCACCAAACTTTAAAGCGTTACTAACCAACGTTGATATTGTAGAACTACAGAAACAAAAAACTAGCTCGGAGTTATGAAATTCAATTTAGAAACTTTATTCTTTTTTCGTTAGTTTAAACACTCAAAATGCTAAAAAAAATAATGTTAGTTTGGGATGTATGTATGATGTTAGTTTAGGATGTATGTATGACGAATAGATGAGTGAAATATAACAAGACCTAGCAATGTTCCACTGTACAACTGAATTGGAGATTTTCATTCATGGCGGAAAAAAAAACTATAAATAGCCAGCTTTTTGGTGTATCCGGTGTAAAAACAAAATGAAGGAAACGTTGAGAAGTGATTCGCTTTGAAAAGTCACGTGATAACTATTGGAGTATTATTTCAAACAGCTTCCGTTTGCAGCACAAAGATACCGTCACTAGAAGGAAGTATTAGACTTTCTATGCCTTAAAACTCATTTAAGAACATAATGAGCTACACTGGAGCTTGAATAAAGGAAGATCAACTGCCAAGCAGTGAGATGTGTTGAGACTAGAGCTCAAGTCTTTTTATTATTTAGTTGGCAACATTTAAGTTCAATTTAGCGTCCTTGACATTGCTTAGTTTGTGTGAACATCTCCACTATTTGGTCTATTCTGTTTGGTTTGAGTGTTCATTGTTTCACGTTCAAGATCAAATGAACGCTGCCATAGCAAAACCAAATTACGGCAAAAGGGAGTTGGCAATGGACCCCATTCACCAATCGTAAACAGAGAACATTAGCCACGTGAAAATATTGATAAAACAATGAAAAAATTACGTATCACGTGACAACCTTTATGTATTGCGTAATTTGTATAGAAGATATAGAGAACCACGTGGCAAAATGTTGTTTGTTTACGATTGGTGAATGAGGTTCATTGAGAAGTGGACTCGATTGAAACTCGATTCTCTTTCTTCATGAGTTCATAGCAAGTTTGGCTACTCAAAACTAATGCGGATATTCTGAAATGCATAACACAGCATTTGGAGAGGTTGCACATGTGTTTGAAAAACAAATTTCCTTGATTTAAACAAAACTATTGAATGGGTAAGATATAGATCTGGTTAACATGAACACATCCATGCCAGAAAGTTTATCGCATGCGGAAGAAGAGCAATTGTTGGAGTGGCCTTAGACACAGTCTTAACAAATAAACATTGGGCGTGTACTTTAACATGATTCTGGTTACAACTGCAACATGTGTATCTGGTTGTAACAGAAAAAGTGCTGAAGTACTCCTTGCCTTTCCCAACTGTACATCTATGTGTGAAGTTGTTTATTTCAGCATTTCTTGATCTGAAGTCGAAAAAACAAGGAACAGACCGAAAGGGAACATCATCTCAGATTGAAATTAGCAACCAGGGAACCAAATTATAAAGGTCTGTCATCTCAGCACAAACAATGTCATCTTTCTCATTGATCCAAATAAATGTAAGGATACAATTTAAATTTTATTTTGAACAATATGTCTTTTCGTTTCTTTGCGTATGTACCGAAAAAAAAACAACAACAACAAATAATTAGATTTTTATTAAAATAATAAATCCATTTTTTTTCGAGGGGTATTCAGCGTTACAAAAATTATAGAAGTTGTATTCATAAGTCAAAAGTTTGAGAAACACCGAACTAAGGGGTTACAATGACTTTGATGTAACTCGGACAGGCTTCCTGTGACAGCTGCTCTAGTGGTGTGGCTATAAACTTAGTGAAATTTATTTTGACAAAACGCAAGGTTAAATTGTTTTAGTAAGAAAGGTCACAACAGAAAGAATGACACCAACACTGGTGCACAGTTGTAAACACACACACGCACACACACACACACAAAGCTTAAAAATAAGTTACGATAATAGGTCAAGGACAGGAATACATTTCTGTTTTCGAAAGTACGTCTTTTATTTCTAACAATGTTTTAATGGTCAAGATAATTCGGTTCAATAGATTGGTATTACAATCAAAATGATTTATCTTCTCAATATTGCTAAGCCTATTGGGATGGTTACTGTTAAAGTACTCAGACAGGATTCAGTGACAAAGGTTACGCTTGAGAGAAACACGAAGGAAGACATATCGCCTGGTGATCGGAAGAGTCTAAACTAAGCCAATGAAAAAGATCCCCTTATAGTCTAGAATGGAGGCAAATTATTAATGTCTGTAATGATTCCAAGCAAACATGGCTCACTGGACTCTTCTCAATGTAGAACACACTTTTCAGATTTCTATGGTTTAACCCTCGGACACTCGGGACTAGAAGGAGAAGCTGATATGGCACCCCATTGGCCCATCCTCTGTATGGACGTTTCTTGCTGGTCTCCACTGATAGCTAGAGGACAAACAAGTTGAACAATAGGATGAAGTGGAGAGGCTCGCAATTCAATAATGTGGAAAGATCCTTACCACGAGTTGAGAACCTTTGTTGCACGCAGTCACATCATTATCCAATCATATAACACATACACCGTTACAGCACATACGTACACAATGTCACATTACACACACACACACTGGTCTAACAAATACACACAGGGCCGGTCTTAGGCCACTGCCACCAATGCCGCCGCATTGGGCCCCGCACTTTCATAGGCCCCGCGCGATGCGAATTGTAGGTGTAAATTATTAAATTAAACCATTTTAAATTATTATTAAAGGGTTCCTGGAATTCTCCTGAAATTATAAAATATAAGAAAATGTCATGAAAATCACCTGAAAGTATTATAATCTTCTGAAAACTGATGCAAATCTTAAAACAGACAAAATTGTCATTTCGATGTGTCTTTCAAAATGGAAAACGCCAGTGCTACTCGCGATTCAAAAAAAGATATTATCAGCTTTCATTTAATAAAAATGTAATAATAAGCAGAATTTTAACCAAAACAAGAACTTCTAATACTTATTTACTTAGATAGCCACTAGCATACACATATAGATCTAATCATCTAAATCTATTTCAACCTCTTATATATATATAAAAAAAGCGATATTTTGCGAGTCGATAGTAAATCTAAAGGCAAATCTGATGTTTACCAGTTTTTTGTTGGAAAACTACTATCTACTGTAGATGGCTAGTAAAGTTAATTTAACAGTGATTTTGTACTTAGTAAAGTATGAATAAAATGCAAAGACAAATTTATGTTCTAATTCAAAAACTTAATTTTCACTTATTATCTTTATCAAAACCCAAATTAGGCCCCGCGAAATCCGTTTCGCATAGGGCCCCGCAACCTGTAGGACCGGCCCTGAATACACACACTGTCACATCACATACATACTTTCAGATCACCTACACTTTCACACAAGACACACTGTCACATCACAACCACACTGTCACATCACACAGTCAAATCGACAACAAGCACTCTGTCATTTCACACACAGTGTCCCACCATCATTATTATTATCTCATCTGGATTACTGTATTCATTATATTACTAGCATGCGATATATGTGTGTGATATTCAATATTCCACCAAATAAATATTTTGAATACATATTTGTTTGAATTGTAAAATGTATGATTTAATCATGAAAATTGTATTTACTTAATAATGAAAATTAAGATTATATGACATATATTCTATATATGACAGTTTAGGTCAGTCTAGGTCTAGAGTAGAGTAGAGAGGCTCGGGGTTATTCAGTTACGCCGAGTTACGGTATTCTAGATCTAGTTAAGTCTAGTCTAGATAGATCTAGTAGATATACTATATTGACTATAGTAAAGTTTTCATTGAAAATGACAGAAGTTCAACTTAAACCACCAACAGAATTAAACATAATAGAAGGAAATGTTAGTGAAAATTTTCAGCAATGGCGAAGACAGATGCAGATTTACCTTCTAGCGTCAGGCGCCGACAAGAAACGGAAATGTCAAAGAAAGACAGGAGCACAAGTTCAAGAAGTATGTGAACATTTTATTTATGAAGACAATGAAGATAGCAATGATCCAGACATAGTGTTACAAAAGTTACATGACTACTGTCATCCAAAGAAGAACGAAGTACTTGAAGCTTATAGGTTCTGCAATATGACTCGTATCTCTTCATATGACTTGTTTATTACTAGTTTGAGAACACAGGCTGAGAAGTGCAATTTTAAAGACAAAGACCGAATGATAAGAGATAAACTCGTCTTTTCTGCTAATCAACGTTTACAAGAGAAGCTACTAATGTGTTCAGATTTGACACTAGAAAAGGCTATAGAAATATGCCAAGTCTATGAACAAACTTCCAATAGTCTCAAGGAAATGAATAAAGAGTCTAAGCAAACTGACTATGTTCTGAAGCTTGAGAAAGCAAAAGCAAAGCTCCACAAAGAAAATTTATCAGATTTTGTGGAGGCAGACATGAATATAACAGACAGTCGTGCCCGGCTTGGGGCAAAACTTGTTTCAACTGTCAAATGATCAACCACAGTGAAATGCAAGTCACAGAAGAGTAACCATAGGAAGAAGTCGTCTACGTCTAATCAAGACACTTGTATCAACTCTATTACATGTAGTTGTAGATTGTCGTTGAAACGTTTCAGGGAACAAACTAAGGACAGTAAACTTCCAGAATGTAGATGCTGTGGCAAGTATCATGCCCATAGAAACACTGTTTGTCCAGCCCGGGGTAAAGAATGCTTCACGTGTCATAGACTGAAACATTTTTCCTCCCAGTGTACTAGACCGTACCATAAACAAAGTGAACATGTTGCTGTGAAGAATTTGAGAAGATTCCGACAGATCTCTGGTAGAGATGAAGATGTTTCAGAAACAGATCTCAGGACAGTACCGCCTCAACATGACATTGAATGGACAGGAGACATTACAAAAAACCCAGGAGTCTGAGGGAAGCTTTGATGATGAAGGAGAATTGCTGAAACATTGTGAACTGTTATCTAACCATTCAGATGGATGGCTCTGCTGATGAAATTGACACAGATACTATGACATTTTATGACATTTATTTTGATTTTTTTTCCTGGTCATATTTTGTTTTCTTCATTGAATGATGACTTATATGTGTTATATTATTGTTTGAAAAAGGGGAAGATATGTTGTATTATTTATAGAATATGTGATCAGGTGTATTATGTTATTTTTGTAGAGAAAGAAGGATGTTGATATATGATGTAATGTTGCGTGAGAGTTAGTTCCTTTAGCGGATTAGGAATTGTGTGTTGCTGTTCGTTATCTAATATGGTGGAATAAAGACTGTGTGTATTTTAATAATGAAAATTAAGATTATATGACTTAACATGATCATTGTATCAACTACAACTGTTTAACGAGGTTTCTTATAGTGTAAAGACTGTTTTGGGGTTAATGGTTAAGGGGTTAGGGTTAGTTCCGATGACCAAAATGGAGGTCTACAAGGCATGTGTCTAAAGCACGCTCCTTCACGGCAATAAGTCATGGACTACCTTTGCAAAGCAAGTTAGAAAATGAAAATCATTTCACTTGCGCTTCCTTCAGATGATCAAAAGAAAATCTCTTGGCCAGAAAGAGTGTGTAACACTGGGATACTTGAACAGGTCTTCCCAGCATCTTTACAATCCTCAGACAACACCGTCTACGCTGTCTTGGTCATGCCGCTGGATGGAGACCAATCGTATTCCAAAAGTTATCATTTGTGGTCAACTTTCGACCGGCTAAAGAAAAAACTGGTCGTCCACCCCTCCTATAAGTGGATATAGTAGAACAGAACCTCAAAGAAGTGGACATCGATGTTGACTACTGGGAAGGCATAGCCCTGGACCGCACTCTGTGCTAAGAGATGGAGGCTACGAAAGCTGGACAGCGAAAAACCATTGGCCTCAGCTCTGGAAGAAAAGGGTGCCAAAGGAAAAATGTCTGGTTCCTCTACCACCAAAGCGAATGCCACCTTACCTGCGTTACGTGTGGACGGGAATCTCTCCAGAACAGGGCGCTACAGATACATAAAAAAAAGTGCTCTACGAGGTGAACCATAGTTATACGACTGTAGGAAAACAACAAAGAAATTGTTTGTTTATGGATGCTATTTAGAGTATTTCTAGACAAGCTTGCTACATCTCAATACATTTTAGACTTATTTGTTTTATTGTTAAATCATTGACATATATTGTTAATTTTTTATAAAAAAAAATTTTTTGATTTAAAAAAAAAGTGTCTAAAGTAATTTATTGGCTTTTTAAGAAATGGAAATGACATTTTCACAATACTACTCGTTATCTTATCCTGGTGTTGGGAATTTATTTAGAACTCTGTAAAACGGGGAAATGCTTACAGTATTAGTTAGGAAGTTAGGGGTTTCATTATAATGATGAAAAAGGCGAGAGACTTAACGACAAAGAGGAGGTCAGACATTTAAAAAAAATAATTTAGACTATAATGATTTTAAGAGAAATCTCTCTCACACACACATACACATGACACTCAGGCCTTGACCTTTACCAACACTCCAACATACGTCCCCGCTACTCAGTGCTGGCCAGGTAAGTGGTACAACACAAAACAATGTCATTACGTCTGGCCAACAGTTTTCCCGGAAAGTAAGATTTACTGCCCGCTATCTCAGAAAAAAATACCTAACTTGTATACACATACACATTGAATTTCCAACATATACACCCACATATACATACACATCGAACTAACATGTTGATGTTGGGCAATCTCTCTGCCAGCGACAGAGCAGAAAGGGGGGTGGGAGCATTAGGATAAGCAGATATCACGTTCACCGAAAAGGTCATCATGACCAAAGCTAAATAACTCCTTAAAAGAGCTTTAAAGATAAAAAGTTCTTAAGACTTGTATATCATTGAACTGAAGAAAGCACTTATAAACTTCAACAGAAAGAAAACTGTTCTCCAATGGATCCCAGCACACATCCCAAAAAAGGAAAAACAAAAATCAAGTAAAATATAAAAAAAATACTTTTAAAAAATAAAGCTTTTATTGGGTGAAATTGCAAAAATTATTTTGAATCCATCGTGTAATTAATTTTACAAATCTTAAATCAACTCACTCTGTCTGGTGAAACGTATTGTTATAACTCTGCCATGCGCACCACCATCCAGGCTAGTGCAGAAGGTGCGCACTTCTAGAAACCAGACTAGGAAGGATGTTGACATTAGGAAGAAGAACGATTTCCTCCCAAGTCTAGAGCCTAAGTGAAGATGCTGTGCTCAAGGCAGATGTCTTATGTGTTTGTCATGTCCTCTAGTAAATAAACATCTATGTCTCGTTGAGTCGTTATTACAGTATACACCCTCTATTTCTCCCACACATCATCTCGGATCAAGTTGAAATTTTTTCAAAATTATTTTTTGTAGCCTACCCGACAAAGCAAGATTAATAAAAAAAAAAAAATTAACCTATTGATTAATTAACTATTGGCTATTGATTATTTTGTTGCGGTGGTATAAGTTGAATTAGTCCCCTTGATGAGAGCGGAACCCTTGGTATCGAATTCTAGTCGTACAACTTGTTAAAACAAAATGCATTGAAAAAGCGATCCCGATAACATGCACTTAGACCCTTTCTTCCCCCTCCCCCTTTACTAAGTATCCAGACAAGTGATATATAGGACCATAGTGCATTGAGAGCGCTAAAAGTATGAAATTGCGCTAAGCAAAAACAATAGGTAAAAACGTTTCTAATCGCACAGCTTTATTTTGTTAGTCTAAATCTATTACAGATTTAATTACATGACTGATCCAGACTAATTGATACAATTACACTTAATACAAGTTTATTATTATTTTTTTTTACAAAAGTATTTTTAATGTTTTTCTTATTAACAGACCTACACTAAAAAGAATAAGATTGTGCAATAGGAAATATTTGTATTTATTTTTTTTTGTTGTGCTATTCTTTCATGCATACAGAATGCTCAGCACAATGCGCTATGGACCAATCACTTTTGTGGACCATCTAGTAGGATGGGGTGGGGTGGGATGGGTATCTCGAAGGTTTACGTGCTGCTTTTTCAAAAGATTTTTTTTTTTAAAAGTTTCTCCAGTCTAAATTCGAATTGAGGTCTCAAGCCTCCATGATGGAAGACTGACGCGTTAGCCACTGAGCTATACAGTTACTTACTAAAATAGAAGGTTTTATACTCTAAATAAGTCTAGAGTTTACTTTTTTTTCCCTCCAAGCAAGGGTTACCTTCCCTTAAATTAGTACATCAATTATATAAACTAGAAAGTAAGGCGTATGTATGTATGTATGTATGTTACAAATTGAAATCAAAACCGTTTGACCAATCTTGATCAAACTTGTTCCTTGGGTACTAACTTAGACCGTAGTGTATATATTGTAGCCCTAAAACAAACTTAAGACCCTAAAAGACCAACTCTATGAAAGCATTATAACTTTATCGATCTAGACTATGTTTACCATATTTACAGGAACAGATCGAAAGGATCTAGATCTAGATCTAATTTTAGAAACTACACTTGCGCAGATAAATTTCTACTTTGACACATGAAAATACAAAATATAGTCTATTGATTTCATTATTTAATAAAACTAACCTTCAAATATGTGTTTCAAATGCATTTTTACATAAATTTGTTCCTTATATCTGCGAATTTAGAATTCCTGACGAACATTCTTTCATTAGACATTACGCGAAAAGTTGCACATCTCTCTATTCCTAGGTCTAAAACTCTAATTTCACTCTTAAGATGATACATCCTGCGATGTAAAGTTTTACCAACATATTAATTATAGTCCATTTATTTCATATTTTAATCAAATTAACATTCAAATTTGTTTTTCTAAAGCATTTTTTTTACATAGATCTACATTCGTTCGTCAATGTTTTCATAAAAAAATTGAATTCAGGTCAATTAGCTATTTTTAGCTCCATTCATAATATTTTTTTATTCATGAATTCATGCATTCGCTTTACTTATAGCATTATTATTTTCTTTAATTGTTTCTAATGCACTATATCAGTGACTACATCAGCAATACGCAAGTTAAGACCCGTGGGCAGCGGATAATATCTGTCTAGTTTCTATGTAAAACAAAATTCATAACGACTAATTAATTAACTAATTGGTTTATTTTGTGATTGATTCGTGTGTTGTCATCGTAAGGCCCAATCGCACTCTCTAGAAAATAAACTTTATGGAAACCACTGAACAGTTCAGCATGGAGGATTCATCTGACCCCTCCTATGGGATCATGATGACAACGAACAATAAAAGATTGTACGGGTATAGCTTCTTTTATTATCAAATATGATTTTTCTAAACTTCAGTTTCTATAGAGCTTTATATTGCATTACAAGCGACTCTGAGCTAAAAAAAATTGTTTACGGTGACATTTGAAGTACTGCCAAGATCTAGAGTTCCGTCACGAAATGCAGATTTCTCACTGTGCTCATTACGTTGAACATAGATCAGTTAGATCTATATATTTTTGTAACAGGAGATTCCTTTTGTTTCATCAAATTTTGAACGGGAAAATCCGCTTTGCTTATTTCCTCGAAAATGAGGAATCTAATCCGAGTGCAACAATTTTTTTTAAATTAGGGCAGTTTGTTCTATAACACAGGCTTATTGATTTATTTCAACGCATACATATATCTTTATTGATTGTGTATGCTGTATAAGTAATTGTAACTAAAATATAGAATTAAGTTTATAGACCTAATGGCTTATATTACCATTCTTCAATGTAAATATATATATCTATAAAGTCTTAGTAAGTATGGTTATTGAACTAACTCGAGTTTATTTACGTAATAAAAATATAAACAACAGAATATTTTTTATTGGAAGTGATTTATGTCTGCTTAATAAAAGTAATTACAACTTGTTTCTACTGACCTGTATATGTTTTATGGTGTTACTTGACGTTAACTTTAATAGCACAGGTTAAATCTCAATCTTAATTCTTATTAATTAAGTTTAGATAGACCTAGATATAGCCTTTAGATCTAGTCTACCTACGTCCGACTGCTTACTTATAGAAACTATAATAAAGTTTTTACATACAAATGTGAACTTTTCCCCAGAAAGTTAGTCCGACCAGCAACGTGAAAGTGAACTAACCTATTAAAAAAATGACTCGGTGGTTCACAAGACGCCAGCAGACACACACAGTGCGGACAAGAAAAAAAAAAGGGGGGGGGGAGAGAGAAAAGTCGCTCGCTTTTGTTTTTGTTTTCTTTTGTTATTGTTTTTTTTTTTTAGTTTGTGACGCGTTTTACATCTCTTAAAGAAAAACATTGTGGCGTAGAACAGTGTTTCCCAAACTGTGTTCCGAGGAACCCTACTGCTCAGCGAGGCCTGGATAGGTGCTCCACCATCTGCTGGAATAATTAACCAGTTGGACACCATGCAAAGTGTTCTGCTAAATATTTTGGAATATGCGATGTGTTCTGTTAAGAAAAAAGTGTAAGAACTACTGACTTACAAAAATTAAAGCTCTTAACCGTTTTCCAATCAAATGAGATCTAGCAGAGTCCAGGCATATGGACTAGATCAGGCCCGCCGCCAGTTGGAGGGTAGTGGGAAAACAAACAGGACTATAGTCCGGTGCCCCAACAGAAGGGGCCCCTTTACGTTCTTTTTTTAAATGCATCTCATAAGCCTATTGTCTATGTATTTAAAGATTTTTGACACGTGGGAGTCCAAATATTTCTTGTTCGGACCTGGAGATATTTATTCTATAACCTATTTAGGTCTGGGGTGAATAGGTAGAAGTGCGTTTTTTTTAATAAGAAATTAAATTACTGGACTGGTAATTTTCGCTCTAAAAGTGAATCACAGTAATCTGCTCTGTATTTTCATTTTGATTTTTAAAGTTAATTTATATTTAAGCAATAAAATTCAGTTCGAAATATTATTGAAACTTAGCTTAGAAAAAACATAGACTATATGAAAAAAAAAACGCTATAAAAGGCATGAACACTGACCAGCAAGATCTCAACATCTCAACATGTGGGCAGTGGAGACGAATAGCTCGTTGCCATGTCGCACAGACCTGTCAATAATGAAAGTTACCTGGAGTCTTGTTCTCTTAAAAAATTTAGTAAAAATGACATATTTAAATTGGGATAAAATTAGGATAAAGGATAAATTAAAGACATGCGCAGTTTTAGTTATAATAATGGTAATGTCTTCGTTTCCGTAGATTAAGGATGAGTGCAGTGTTTCACATGACTTTGCAGAACGAGTTGCGACCTGCATATTTTCCCGCAGCTCATGCAGACAAAGCCGTTGTCCACTTGCGATCTATTTAGGTTGTTTTTTTCCCATTTTCTGCGTCTGACTTCAAGAATTGCTTTTCTTTGAGGCTCAAATGTTTGTTCCGTAGCCTTTGTGATAGCTCCCCAACTGCCTCTTTCATAGGCCATCTGCTGCCTGCTACTTTCCTCTATGCCAGTAGGTCAAAATGGTGCCTAAGTTAATCTTTAGAGCGCTTACGGGAGGGGGGGGGGTCGCACCTCTGTTATTGAAAATAAAACCGGTCGGACCAGTTTCATGATGCAGATGACTATAGATAGATACCATGCTATTGTGTATCCGGTTCACAGAATACAGATGTATTAAAGATTTTCAAACATGGAGGAATGTATTTTTAAAAACAAATAATTTTAGCACAGTATTTTTGTAAGCATTTTTAGCTCTGCAGTCTCAGTGCAGATACAAATTTCTAAGGTCTTTACCCTTGTAGCACAAAGTAATTATTATTTAGTTGGCAAGTGATCGTCACTTATCTATCTAGCGCTCAAGTCTTAAACAACTCACCTGCCACGTTAGGCTACTTTGAGCCCCTACGTACTCATTGTTTTGAAAGGATGGGGGATAAACAAATGAATCATTAGGAAACAACAAAAACATTTTTTTAAACCCAGTTCCTCTTGTGGGGAGCTCCCGGTGACAGGGTGACCTGGAACAGTCAACACACTTGTGACAGGGTGACCTGGAACAGTCAACACACTTGTGACAGGGTGACCTGGAACAGTCAACACACTTGTGACAGGGTGACCTGGAACAGTCAACACACTTGTGACAGGGTGACCTGGAACAGTCAACACACTTGTGACAGGGTGACCTGGAACAGTCAACACACTTGTGACTTTTCTCATTTTTCTTGCAAGGTCAGTTACCGTCAATCTGTGTTTGTATGCTAGGGCGGATACAAAACTTTTGAGAGGGTGGGTTTGGTTTCTAAATCCTATCGCACTAAACCCTAACACGCGTAATGATGCCAACAAATTTGACCTGCAAATATTTTCAAACAACAGAATCAAATCTTATAATTTAAAGGCGTTCCTTCAGAAGTGAAGATAATGAAGTCCTACGAGTATCCATGTGTTAATCTAGTCCTGTAACGGATGCATGTGTAAGTCAGATGTAGCGGAAGTATTTCTAAAGATGATTATTTAGACTCAGTGCGTGCGTACCTTGTTGAGTGTATTATGACTGCGAGTTCGGGACATGAACATCACGTTATTGAACAGGTACTAAACAAGAACACAGACTCAATGACCAAGTTGACTCAAGGTGAACTTCAAACAAACGTTTATTACAGAATGGGGCCACAGTCTAGTCTGTCACTATAAAACGATGTTATCCCCTCAAGAGTCTAGCGGTAACTGATTAATTAAAAGTCTATTCTAATCTCTAACCCAAAGTCTATGTCGTGATTGTCGTCACTATATAATATACGTTCACTATCGGTCTAACAAAGTGCGCAACCCAACTAACTCAACTAGCTATCTAACAGTTGTTAACTAGAGACTTAAACACTGCTAAGCCATTGGTTTTCATGGCTGATTCAGGCAACCCTTCCATGCTCCAGAGAAGTAGAAACACTGGTACGATTTTGTTTAAGCACATAGAATACATGTGTCTTTGTGTCTTTCTGGGTATTTTATTCGTTGTTGTTTTTTTTTCTTTGTTTTTTTTTTGCATTTATAAGTTATGGTTCAGAGTTGTATGTTTTTATTGATACTCTACTAATGGTGTTACTCTAGTCAAATGTGAATATTCATTTGTTGTAAATCTCACGGCTCTATTTTAGGTCTGTTCTAGCTTCTTTGTTTTCTTAAGTTGAGGTTTCCCAAACGGAAAACGCATATTCTAATACTGGTTTTACCAAGGTTAAATAGTCTTTATGTTTTTGTCTAATTTGCAAAAAAAAAAAAATAAAATCGTTCAATAAACCTAAAGGATTTATTCGATTTTTTCATAATCTGAACAATAAGGAGATTCCATAACTTTTCACTTATTATATCACCTTAGTATTTTAAGATTTTAGTCAGTGGAACTGGCTTGCTGTGAATAAGATAAGCTTTTATTCAGGACATAAAGGATATATTAAAATAATAATAAAAAAATGGAAGGGATCTCTAGAAACGAAAGAATTTAAATTTATCTAGATAAAAAACAACAACTTTAAAACCTTTTAATTTGGGGATTTTTGACTCTTCTGAGCCAACCCAACTCTAATGGGTAATTAACAATAGTTGGGAAAAGTAAAAGCAGTTAATCGTTGTGCTGGCCACATGACAACCTCGTTAACCGTGGGCCATATATGATCTTCACAAAATCTGCCCTTATAGATGGTTAGGTCTGAAAGGGGTACTTTAGTTGACAAACAAACAGCGTTTGTTCAACTCATGTGAATGTATATTAGTTTGTAGAGAGCTGTTTGGAAAGTGCTTGGGACAAAATGGATGGGCTAGTCAAAACCCTCGGGGGTGGGGATTTTAAAAAAATTAAATATCACTCTTATATTTGTTAGGTTTAAGAAATTTGAAAAAAAAGAAGTTTATTAACTGTTAGAAGTATATCTTTATAATAATTGAAATGAAGCAATTGTCGCAAATAAGGCTGGGAAATGAGATTAGTCCAACTCATACTTAAAAGTTTCAATCAAATTTTGGAAAATAACAGAAATAAAACCTTGCTTTTAACTAACAGTGACACACTTTAAAATATTTATATGTTTAAACTTTTCTATTACACAGAATTATCTGACGTCATTTGATTCTCTTGTTCAAATGCAAGTATTACATTTAGATTTCTAGATGAGTGAATTCTAATTCAAGAAAGTGGGGCAGGGACACACTATAGAAATGTTAAAATATCAATATACAACATAGTTCAGTTGTTGACTAATTATTTACACAGACACACACAAAACGCCCTCCCCACCCCACTAAGTTTGAGAGTGTATCAGCTGACCGATGGCACAACCTCGTGACTTGCACATTTTACATACTTTATACACACGCTTTTCACTACTAATACTCATACACACATACAATGAAAAGTAGGTCGACTTCCCCTTTCGAATTCACAGAAATATATTATTCTTGTTTTGTAGCGTGTGTTGTTTTTTTCTACTAACCACTGCTACACACAACTACTCGCAGACACACAGGCACATACTATTCTCACACACGAACACACTCAATCTCTTCAAATGTATACCTTTATATTAGTATACATAGTATACATACACATAGCATACATGCATAGCTTACATACATAGCATACATACATAGCATACATACATAGCATACATAGCATACATACATAGCATACATACATAGCATACATAGCATACATACATAGCATACATACATAGCATACATACATAGCATACATACATAGCATACATAGCATACATACATAGCATACATACATAGCATACATAGCATACATACATAGCATACATACATAGCATACATGCATACATACATAGCATACATAGCATACATACATACATAGCATACATAGCATACATACATAGCATACATACATAGCATACATAGCATACATACATAGCATACATAGCATACATAGCATACATACATAGCATACATAGCATACATACATAGCATACATACATAGCATACATACATAGCATACATACATAGCATACATACCATACATACATACCATACATACATACATAATACATAGCATACATACATAGCATACATACATAGCATACATACATAGCATACATAGCATACATACATACATAGCATACATACATAGCATACATAAATAGCATACATACATAACATACATAACATAGCATACATACATACATAGCATACATACATAGTATACATATATCTGTTGCTCATATTCACCGATTCTAATTCCTGCACTTCTAGTGATGGAGTCATTGTCCCACTCACCACACTTCTAGTGATGGAATCATTGTCCCACTCACCACACTTCTAGTGATGGAGTCATTGTCCCACTCACCACACTTCTAGTGATGGAGTCATTGTCCCACTCACCACACTTCTAGTGATGGAGTCATTGTCCCACTCACCACACTTCTAGTGATGGAGTCATTGTCCCACTCACCACACTTCTAGTGATGGAGTCATTGTCCCACTCACCACACACGCAATGTCTCTCTCACACATGTTACAATTGACATTGGGACGTTGACACGCGACAAACACAATCCCTATTTGTTACATCATTTCTCTCACACACACATATTCTAACTCACAACACATCTAGTGATGGAGACATTGACACACGCTATGTATAATTATTGTAGTGGAGATACAATAGGCTTGTCTTTCTTTCCTTATCTGTCTAGAGGGCACGGCGCGGCTAAAAGTGTCCAGTGCACTTTGTAGATTTGACAAATCGTCACGCGCTCCCAAACTTTCGGAGAAGCTACGCCCCAGAGAACATTGAAAATAGGTAAATGGTTTCCAGGATATATGACTATATAAAACTACATTTAACATATAGAGTAGAGTCACTATTGCGGAACAGGCATGTTTTCGGAACAGCTCGTCGAAATTAGTTAAAATCTACTTTAATTTTCAGCTAAACTACTCTAACGGTACTGCGCATGGTCCATTTTTCTACATTTTCAATATACAGGTTTTCCTTTCACAGCAGAAAATTAATTTTGACTCCATGTTAAAGTGGACGATTCCACTATTTTTCACGTATCAGGAGAACCGCATAGATCAAGGCTTAGGGCTTTTAAAAATGAGAACGACCCATCACCTGCACGATACACCTAATTGTCGGTTTATAAATGGATGTGGAAAAACGTAATTGCATAGCCATCTACCAGGAATTCAATTTAAAAAAAATATTGAGAGGTGTTCACCCAGTTTTTACCTTTTTAAAGATAGTCACAATTGTGAAACACTATAGATGTTATTCATTTGACCTGCGCATTTAGCTTAATATTTACATAGTGATTTAGATTATCGGAATTTAAATATGAGTTTGCATTAGTATACATACATTTAAAAACATTTAGAGAATAATATTACATATATAGAATATACATAGAATAATAATATAGAATTTATGATTACCAGATGTCCAGAAAAAAGTAGACAAATCATAATATCATATATCATATAGACCTATATAATATTAATATAACAAAAAAGAATTTAAGAATAGTGGAAAATGAAACCTTGCAAGGAAAATCAGAGTAGTGTGACGTCAATTACAATTAAAGAAGAAGTAAAAAATCTAGATTGTAAGTCTTAGATCTAATGTGTGTCTTTAGCTTTAATTTAAAAAAATTAATGTAAAGAATAAGGAGTTCAAGTATTATATAAGACTTTATATAGACTTTGTTCCGACATTTTTACCGTGTTACGCAATTGTGACTTCTTAAAAAAATCCTGTTCCGTTATTGTGACTGACCATATCTCAGTCGAGCTGAATTTCAAAATGTAACTATGTGTTACAAAACGAAACAATGGGCGTCTCTATTTGTATCGGAAAATGGATGGGCAATGCCTTGGTACTTTTAGTTTTTACTGTTAATTTTGCGATTAACAGTTTACGACATTAAAATAAAACAGGTTTGGTTTTCTCACAAGTTTAATCATTGTAATCACGACATCGGCCTTTTATTGTCGAAAACAGATCACTGGATTTCCGGAGCAGCTTCCTTTTCTTTTGTTCCATGAAAACCTCGGAGCACAGCAAGTAGGCGGTGTGCTCCTCTTTGTACACGTCGTCTAGGCGACGGACGTTCATTGGTGTGTCATGGAGGGAGAAGCCTTCAAATAGTAGGGGCTCAATAGCAGCGTCGGAAGCAAGTTGAAAAATCCATAAACACGAAAATTCTCCACCTGAAAATGTAAGATCTATAATATCAATGGTGCTGCTCTAATTTAGCAATTATTGTTGGGATTGGGTTAACTTGGTTTAAAAAAAATAAAAAAGTAGACGCGAACTTCTAGGATTAGGAATGAGTCGAACATTTCGCCTAACTAAGCAGAACCACTTGAGGGTTAAAAAAAAAAAAAGGTACCCCATTCAGACCTTGCGTTCTATGAAGGTAAGATGATGTAGAGGAATACAAGAGGAGTGTCTTTCTTTTCTAATCTGCTCTAGAGTAGTGTTTTCCAAACGCTTGTTGTTTTTTTTTAGGTCGGATTATTTCCCATTTATTTAAATAAAATATTAGTTTAACAAAATTTAGAATTTTATTTATTTTCAAGTTGAAAAACTATTATGTATACAAAAATATGGATAAGAAAAATGAAGGTTTAAAGAATAATCTGACCTAAAAAAAAACAACAAGCGAAGTATTCCGCTAAATTCTACCAAAATGGGAAGTATTCCGCTAAATCCTACCAAAATGGAAAGTATTCCGCTAAATTCTACCAAAATGGAAAGTATTCCGCTAAATTCTACCAAAATGGGAAGTATTCCGCTAAATTCTACCAAAATGGGAAGTATTCCGCTAAATTCTACCAAAATGGAAAGTATTCCGCTAAATTCTACCAAAATGGGAAGTATTCCGCTAAATTCTACCAAAATGGGAAGTATTCCGCTAAATTCTACCAAAATGGAAAGTATTCCGCTAAATTCTACCAAAATGGAAAGTATTCCGCTAAATTCTACCAAAATGGGAAGTATTCCGCTAAATTCTACCAAAATGGAAAGTATTCCGCTAAATTCTACCAAAATGGAAAGTATTCCGCTAAATTCTACCAAAATGGGAAGTATTCCGCTAAATTCTACCAAAATGGGAAGTATTCCGCTAAATTCTACCAAAATGGGAAGTATTCCGCTAAATTCTACCAAAATGGAAAGTATTCCGCTAAATTCTACCAAAATGGGAAGTATTCCGCTAAATTCTACCAAAATGGAAAGTATTCCGCTAAATTCTACCAAAATGGGAAGTATTCCGCTAAATTCTACCAAAATGGGAAGTATTCCGCTAAATTCTACCAAAATGGAAAGTATTCCGCTAAATTCTACCAAAATGGAAAGTATTCCGCTAAATTCTACCAAAATGGGAAGTATTCCGCTAAATTCTACCAAAATGGAAAGTATTCCGCTAAATTCTACCAAAATGGAAAGTATTCCGCTAAATCCTACCAAAATGGAAAGTATTCCGCTAAATTCTACCAAAATGGAAAGTATTCCGCTAAATTCTACCAAAATGGGAAGTATTCTGCAAAAAAAAAGTTTGGGAAAAACTGATCTGGAGTGCACGGCGCGGATAAAATTGTCATCTGTTTCTATATCCGACAGTTAATGATGGTGTCATGTGGCACACTCAACCACCAACCGCCTTTACTAAGGTACCCATTAGAGTTAGGAGGATTCAATGGCGTCCTAAGAATCCGGAAGTTCAAAATCTCAATCTCTATGGGTATTTGATCCCGGGACCTTCCAGTTCGGAAGCCAGCTCTTTACAACTCGGCCAGAACGCCAGAGAAAACCAGTCGCGACCTCCATATTCTGATTCTCCTGATACAGACAATCGTCTGCTGGATGTCTATTTCAATTCTCTATTTGACAACTTTCTTTGGACTTTAAAATGTGTCGGTCTCAGCGAACGACAAGCAATCAATAGACAATAAGAAACATTTGGCCTGCCGCCTGTATCTATATCAAATTGTATTTGTTTATACATCAATCCAGCTTGGGAAGTCCGACCATTAGCACTGTGTTCGCAAAAAACGTTTACAATTCAATCACATGTTCTTGCAAAAAACATTCAATGTCTTTGTCACATTAAACGTTCGAATATTTAGCTCATAGAGCCCACATAGATCTAGAGCATATATACTAGGATAGAATTCTTCATAAGCGGCGTACCATCGTATTGTTGACGTCATTGTCGAGACCAAAACAGGCCCGCCTTTAAACAAAGTTGATCTTACGACGATCAAGTACATTACTGTTGTTACCCGGCTGGTTAAGTCGGAACAGTGGATACAACTAACCGATGTAGGCGTATTAATACAGTAGACTTGATAGAAAGTTGAACAGGCTTCTTTTAAAACTAACTTAAATATAAGTTTTGTTTCTAAATATAAACATCTTCAGCTTTAAAGTAGATCAATGTTGAAACATACATGAAATGATAATTTAAACAAAATCTAACTCTCTAAAAAAAATACATGTCTGCTCTGTTTCTTGTCTCTAGTTAGTCTTCCCCTCAACTTTCCCACGTCCTTTTTACGAAGCTTATATCAACTCACTCTGTCTGTCTGGTAAAATGATTTTACACGTTATTTCTCTCACACCCAATCTCGGATCTAACTGAAACTTAGCAAAATTATTTCTTTTACCTGACAATACAAGAATCAATTTTTAAAAAATAACCAATTAGTTGATTAACTATTGGTTATTAATTATTTTGTTTGGTATCTCAAATAATTTGTACTTGACTGAAGTGGTGGTATAAGCTGAATAACTACCCTGTATAGGTCGTCGTCTGAGTCTTAGTGAACACAACATGAAAACATAGGACGAGACTATAGAAACAAGAGATAACTGTACAATATACCATGTTCAAAGGCTCTCCACTACCAGAGTGGTTACCGTGTTGGCTTGAGAAACCTGAGTTCGAATTCAGCCCTCTTTTTTTAACTTTTTTATTGTTAGTCTAGATCTATTACAAATTTAATTACATGACTAATCCAAACTAATTGATACAACAACGCTATATATAAGCTTTGTTATTTTTTAAGTATTTTTTAAGACTATGTTCTTGTTTATTCACTTCATTTACGACAAACATCTTGTGGTTTCACTAGAAACTCTTCAGCAAGTACAGCCTACACAACCAAAACATCCACCCTAATTTCCTTGTGGTTACGTTAGAAACTCCTCAGCCTACCCTAAACAACCACCCCTTCCATCGCGTTGTTTTTCCAACACATTCCTGAGTATTGTCCAGATTAGGCATCATGTTGACATTCTGGACAATGCAAAAAAAAAGTAGAAAATACTAAGACCTTCCTTTAACTTACAAAAAAAAATGGCGGAAACAAGAGTGTCGGAAGAAAAAAACAAACAAGCAAAACAAAACAAAAAACAAAAGAATACGTTCTTTCAAAAATAAACCTTATCTAGGATAAAGAAACCGCTAATTACAGCCTTTCATATCAAGATGGTAGGGTTTAGCTCCCTATCTGCTATTTATGTAAAACAAAATAAAGTAATTACTACCAAATGATTAACTAATTGTTTAATTTTTGGAAGGGGCAGTTTTGTTAGTATTTCTCCATTGGATTCGCGTCACAAAAATCTTGCACGAAGGGAACAAACCAACTTACGCCGTGGGTTTAGCTGCACTGGGTCATACTGCATCCAAACCACTGTGGCCCCAGACTGACTCTCTATCGCTTGCTTGACCTCACAGTGGCTACATCCGGGAAGGCTGGTCCTGAAGCACAGTCTCCTGGGTTGCGGAGGCGGTAGCTCTTTGCGAAGACGCATCATTTGCAGCTTTTGCAGATCGCGGTGGTCACTGGAGCAGTGACTGGCACAACGCGAGCTTGACTTACTAACTGGCGCCTTCCTGTGGATAATAAGAAAAACAGAACGAGAAATAGAGGAGCGCGGTGGCGGAGTGAGCCTAAGTGTACCGGGTTCGAATCCTGGTAAGACTTGGATAGTTAATTTCGGGATCTTTGGGGCGCTTCTAAGACCTCCCAGCTCTAATGAGTGGGGAAAAGAAAAAGCGTTGGTCGTTATGCTGGCCACAAGACGCCTTCGTTAACAATGGACCACAGAAACAGGTGACTTGTACATCATCTGCAGATCTGCCTTATAGAGAGCAAGATCTGAATGGTGAAGTTTTCTTGTTTTAAAAATCGGCAATAGCCTTTTAGATTAGATTAGATTAGATTAGATTAGATTA
The DNA here is from genome assembly GCF_947242115.1 of Biomphalaria glabrata. Taxonomy (NCBI): domain Eukaryota; kingdom Metazoa; phylum Mollusca; class Gastropoda; family Planorbidae; genus Biomphalaria; species Biomphalaria glabrata. The sequence continues at coordinate 25,130,233 of NC_074716.1, forward strand.
GGATAGGATAGGATAGATAGATAGATAGATAGATAGATAGATAGATAGATAGATAGATAGATAGATAGATAGATAGATAGATAGATAGATAGATAGATAGATAGATAGATAGATAGATAGATAGATAGATAGATAGATAGATAGATAGATAGATAGATAGATAGATAGAAGACATGGAATGTTCTCTCAATAACTTTGTCTATTAGATCAAGCATTAAGTCTCTACATGTCTCTAAACGGATCTTTATAAATAACATCAGAAAGATCATTTTGCTTTATTTAAGAATATTTTCAAAAGTTCTTATATATTACACTTAGACCTAGTGAGTCCCAGCTGTTTACCTGGCCCTGTGACTGGGTGGAGGCACTATAACATCCATGTGAGCAGTTATTTCTTTATAGTGTTTATTCTCGGATTTTTCATTGTGCTCATGGGAGTATCCTTCCAAAACCCATCTTTTATCAGTCTGGGGTGTGCGCCTTTGATCCCCTTGACTTTCTCTCATCCACCCCTTCTTGTTATAATTTAGTTCTGTCCCTGCCTTGCTTCTCTCCTGGGCCAGACTCTGCGCTCTCCGTTTCTGACGTAAAGTTAGACCACTGAAAGATTTCGCCTGTCTTTTCGTTCCTTCCAGATCTTCGTCCGTAGGCCAGCACATAAAGTGGCGGCTCAGCATATTTCCGTTTGCGTCTTTCCCGTTGGCAACATTGTCTTCTGGGCTGCCCTGATGGTCCGTGCCTGACGTTAGGTAGGACATGACAGACTCAACTGAATTGGGTCGACCCAGCTCTTGGTGAGATGAACTCGTGTCCCCCTCGAAATCTGACTCGGAATCGGTCTTATCTAAATAGTCCTGAAATACACGAGATTTCTCGTTCTCGTGGCCGAGAGGCGTATGTGGCAATTCTACTTCCACTTGGATGTTTGGATTTAGAATGCCAAATTTAGTCTTCAAGTCAATTTTTCTGTTGATGCAACCTGGAAAAAAAAACGAAACAACATTTCGACACAGCTCACGTTACAGATAAGTTTATTTAATATTAAGTTAATATTAAGTTCCCCTTTCAAACCTTACGATCTATAGGGCAGATGATGTGAAGTTCATCTGTTTCTGTGGCCAACGGTCAACGAAGGTGTCATGTGGCCAGTACAACCAGCCAACCGCCTTACTCTCCCCAACTGTCAGGTACCCATTAGAACTAGGTGGACTCAGAAGCCTCCAAATATCCCAAATTGAAAATCCCAGGATTCGAACCCGGGACTCTGGTTAGGTAGCCAAGCAATTTACCGGTCACCCACCGAGCCTCATTATTTAATATTAAGCTTTTTTTTTTACAATTTCTCCTATTTGACTGCAAACTCTACATTGGTTCTGGCTAAACACTGGCTGGACCAATATCTCGAAAAAAGCTCTTGCGATTTTCCTAACAATTTTGACAGTTTATGTATATCTTTGGGTAAAAAATACTAAGTAATAAATCGTACAGCGAAAACTTTGGTTCGACCGTTAAAATGTTTCAAAATATAAAGTTCAGCTTACGCCATTTTATTTTGAATTAGTTCTCAGACGCAATCCCGCCCCCCCCCCACTCGACTCCAATGTTTCTTTGTATTCAGTCAAAAGGTTAATAAGAACTAGACGTACATGAACATTGTGCACACCGTCTTGTAGAGAAATGGCTGGACTGTTCATAGAAGAACTGGATTGCGCAAAGCTGTGACTAGAAAGACTTCTTGCAATAATGAAGCAATACAAGAAACTAAATCAGAATTCTAGACGGCCGTCAGCTTGGTAAAGGAGGAAGTGATGTAACAAACAAAAACAGCACTTTTGTATGCTACTTGTTTCAAACATAAATGTCACAAAGTTGTGTCTTTTTATTCGAAGAAACTTCCGCTGGACATTTTGTGGTCGCCTTTTAGCAGTGACATGAAGGGGGAGGCTGAGAAATATGCTCACCGCACTGGGTGATACCAACTAGAGCGCGACACCAAAGTGGGAAAAGAAAATAACTTCTTATCTGTAAAATCAGAAGATTATCTTTAAAGACCATCTGCTAGATTCCCTTACAAGCTTCTCCGTGTTCAATAATTATAATAATAATAATAGCAAGAATAATGTTTCTATGACAAGGTTTTCTTTGGGATTGGGTGTTTGAGGGTGAAACGCCTTTGTTGGTATGAATTATTACGCTCCACCTCTGTTTGTTAGAATAACATTTTTGACTTCATGGGAAAGTTTTTCTTTTCTTGATCATTTTATAGTTGTAAATGTGGAGCTCTTCCCCTTAGATAAGCTGGGTTTTTTTTAAGTATTTTTATATATTGCTTGTTTATTGTACTTTTCGACGTGTGCACTTTTAGTATTTAAGTTTTGTCAAGCTTGGGTCTAAAATTACTTTTCTAGCTCTTGAGACAGATTGATTCGGGAAAATGGAAAATTGAAATAAAAAAATGAGCTAAGAACCCTTCATTAGGTCATCTGTCACTCCACCACGGCCTCAGACTTACCAAAATGAGAACCTCTAACATTTAACCTCTCGGCAGCGGCAACCAAATATTTCCCACGCAATAAACTCAAGTCGAAGATATTGGATTGACTTTCATCCTAAAGTAGACATGCAGTAGAATTAGCCTCATAGCGTGGCATCATCATAATGATAATAACTTACAATTATAATTTACTTTTTTTTTTTACATAGGCTACGTTAATAGAAGTACACATTTATATACACGGCCCTTCTTTCCTGCAAATGTTATTAGATGTGATTTTACGTGTGCTTGCGTACACAGGCACTAACAAAACGAAAACAAAAGTTCTAACTAGTGCTATCATTGCCTTTCAGCTGCCTGGAAATAGCCATTTTTTTATGTGTGCAGCCAAATTATGACTTTTATCTAGATCTAGTTGGGCAGCTGGACCACGTGACCTGCGCTGGGTCTAGTCAGCTAAAGAGAAGAGAACACTTATGTTTAACTGGGTAGCCTACATAGAAAATTGAAAGAGTCAATCCAATAGCATTCCCGATAAGAAAGATGATCGCAAACTAATGTCTTGAAGGCCATGTCCATGGAAGACATACCTCTTTCAAACCTTAAAATCTATGAGGTAGATGATGTAAAGCTCAACTGTTTCTATGGCCGATGGTTATTATGGCTGGCATGTAGCCAGCACAACGACCAACTGCCATTGCTTCCCCTGGTTCCCATTATAGTTGGGGGGGGGGGACTAGGGTTTTAGCACTAAAAATAACGAAATTTAAATCCTAGTCCTCGACATCCCAGATTCCCAGTCCATAGAAGATGAGGCATCAGAAGACAATAGTTTCAATTGCGGCTATTGTCGTAGGCCTATAGTCTGTAGCTCATGGCAGTTTACAAAGTAAAGCAAATAAACCTACGTCAAAGTTACATTTGATAAGTTCTTACTTTAGCTTCTGTCATTTGGTGCTGACGACCAAGTCGTGCAAGAAAATTCTTTGTGTTTTTCTTCCAGCCTTGTGTCAGCAGTAGTTGAATGGGGCGATCTGTCAGGTGAAAATGTTCATAAAAAATAGATTTTAGTTTTTAAAAGTAGACTCTCTATAAGAATTAAAAATAAACATCGTTTCTCCACATTTTTCCCAAGCAAACCTAGCGCCCACACCCGCTTCCTTTTAGCCTTTTACAAATAAAGACAAATTCTGAAGTTACTCCTCTAACTATCATATCGGCAACAAAAAAGTTTAATAGAATATGTTTAATAGTTCCTGGAATTGAATCCAATGGACATCTACCGCCAGTTCTAGACATAGCATACGCTCGAGAAGCGACTCACACTACAAAATATTCTTATTCTTATTCTTATATAATACAGACGTTACTTCAAAAAAGAAGATGATTACGTCCTACGCGTCATGCATTTAGTCATGCATATTAACCAATGACTTAAATTCTGCCAAGTCACTGGTTTTCCTGGCTAGCTCAGGCAACCCATTCCATGCTCTAATAGCACTAGGGAAGAAGGAGTATTTGTACAAATTTGTCCTAGCATATGGGACGAGGAATGTGCCTTTATCTTTGTGTCTTTCAGAGTATTTTATTAAATTTTGCTTTTGTATTTGAAGATTATGGTTCAGTGTTTTATGTATGATTTCTACTTTACTTTTGAGCCTTCTGTCCTGAAGGCTTTCTAAATTTAGTGATTTTACTAAAGGTGTTACTCTAGTCAAATGTGAATATTCGTTTGTTATGAATCGCACTGCTCTATTTTGTGTCTGTTCTAGTTTCTTAATGTTTTCTTGAGTTGAGGGGTCCCAAACAGAGGATGCATATTCTATTATTGGCCTAACCAAGGTTAAATAACATTTTAGTTTTATGTTCTTATTTGATTTATAGAAATTTCTTTTAATAAATCCTAATGCTTTGTTTGATTTTTTTGTAGTTTCATCAATATGTGGATTCCATGACAGTTTTTCATTTATTATAACACCTAGGTATTTTGCGTTTTTAGTCTGTGTTACTGGTTTGCCATGAATAAGATAAGTGGAATTTGTTTTAGTTTTTTTGTTACTCTTAACAACTGACATTTTTCTGGGTGGAAAGACATGCTCCAATTTGATTCCCATTTCTTTAATTCATCTAATTCTCTTTGTAAAATATCTGTGTCTTGTGTTGTTCTTATTGTTCTATATATTATGCAATCGTCTGCAAATAATCTGACTTTTGTTCCTGAAGTAATGCAATTTGGTAAATCATTTATGTAAATTAAAAATAGTAGTGGACCTAAGACTGTTCCTTGAGGTACACCTGAGTTTACTGTTATCGGTGTTGATTTAGAGCCATTTATTATTACAGTTTGTTCTCTCCCTATCAGAAAATCTTTAATCCACTGATGCAGTGGACCATTAATGCCGAAATATTTTAATTTTTTAAGCAAACTATGGTGGTGAACTTTGTCAAAAGCCTTAGAAAAATCTAGTAAGATAGCATCTATTTGTTCACTATTATCTAAACCTTTTGAAAAATCATCAATTAGTCCTATTAGTTGTGTTTCACATGATCTATATTTCCTAAAGCCATGTTGGTATGGTGTGAGGACATTATGTTTGTCTAAGTGGTTTATGATGTTGCTACATATTATGTGTTCTAGGATTTTACATGTGATGCTGGTAAGTGATACTGGTCTGTAGTTTCCTGGGTCAGATTTTTCTCCTTTTTTAAATAGGGGGGTGACATTAGCTTCTTTCCAGTCCTTTGGTACTCTGCCCTGGTTAAGTGAAGCCTGAAAGAGTATTTTGAACACTGGGGTTAGCTCATTACTTAGTTCTTTGAGTAATCTAGCTGGAATACCATCAGGTCCAGAAGCTTTATTTGGTTTGGTATTGGCTAATAGTTTTTGAATTCCATTTTCTTGTACTACTATATCTTCTATGTTGTCTACTTGGTTCAAATTCAGTAATATGTCTTTGTCTCCTGGGGCTGAGAATGCTGATGCAAAGTATTTGTTTAGGATGTTTGCTTTAGTTTCATTATCATTATGTATTATGTTATGTTCATCTTTTAATGGCGCTATGCCTGTTGTTTCCATTTTCTTAGACTTAATGTATGACCATAGGTTTTTGTTGTTATCTTTAGATATTACATTGTTTATGTATTCACTCTGCAGCTGTCTGCTTACTTTTTGGGTTAAGTGTTTAATTTTTATATACTTTTTGTAAACTCTTTCTGCATTAGTTTCTTTAAATTTTCTATATAGGTTTTCCTTCTGTTTACAAAGCTTCTTTAGTCTATTATTAAGCCAGCATTTATTTATTTTGTTTGATGTGTATTTAGTTGGTATATGATTTTCTATAATGAATTTAAGATGAATAAGATGAAAAGGTGAAGTGATATTGATATTAGATTTCCAGATATAAAGAGAATTTAAAAACAACAACAATAAAATGTATAAATTTAAAACATAAAAACAACTAATGTGTATAGCTTGTTTTTTTTTCTTAGTCTCATTTCAAACTAGCTTAAATCATTTATTTATCTATTTTTGCCATTTGATGTAGAGCTAAGTATAAAGTTAATTAGTTGAGCCGACTCACAGTTTAACTGAAAAAAAAAAAGGCCTACCCGAGTCAGACTTGGTCAGTTTGATTGTTCTGTCAAATTTGGAAGCAGTTCGTACATTTAGGCAGGTTATTACATTTTGTCTTCCTTTCTTTCTGTCTCCCAAGGCCGAGTTGATAGATGCAATATTCCGTCGCATCATAGGTTCGTCAATTACATTCACTTCTGCTTCTTCCCAATGGCACCTGCAAGTGACTGTAGCGACACCTGGCGTTGTTTGTCTCTTTCTATTTATTTCAATACCTTTATTGTTTTCCTTGAAGCGGCCCACTTGCTCCAACCTTGGTGTACTACTTAAGTTGTCGCCATTCGTCTCACTGAGTTCAACTAGAGTTATGGGTGGCTCTTGCAATCCGAAGTTATCTAATTCAGTATCGTTCGGGTAAGATCTAGATAAATCTTGATGGGGTAGATATTGTTTCCTTGTTGACATTGCACAAGTGTCGGCCATTTTATTCTCGGTGTGTAGACTAGGAAAATTGTTACTTTAAAAAATGGGTTGTTATCTTCTGACTCATCACGAATCAGACTGAAGTAGATGCCCTTGCCGAGTCGTTCCATGCCATTGTAAAGATTGTCATTTCTAAAGCTAAATAGAAACATCATGAATATGAATGAAATATATATATATATATAAAGCTTACTAGTTAATTAAACAGTTTTATTCTAATCCTATACTCTTAAGCGAGCAATTCTTGTATATATATATATATATATATATATATATATATATATATATATATATATATATATATATATATATATATATATATATATATATATTTATGGGGGGTGGCGGGATTGTTGATGCCATCGGTCCCTCCCGGCCCCACCAAATCGGGCAACATACTAGAGGGGGGGGGCGAAATAATCTAAAAATAGGTTGGAATATAAATAATTAGTATATATTATTAACATAAGTAATAAATTCATATACAAATTGTTTGAATGCTATACTAAAATTCGTCCCCCCCAGGGGGGTCGGCCGAGTGGGGGGGGGGGAGCGATCGCCCCTACCGCCCCCCCCCCCCCCCCGCCTGGATCCGCCAGTGGATTAGTTATTGTGTTTTAAAGGCAAAATATACTTTAATTGCGTAGACCAGTAGGTAGCTTTTACTTTGTTATTATTTTGCTGGTGAATTATTGCAATGTATTCAAGCTTCCGCTTCTAAGTCTACTGTCCCATACCAAAACATAGGAAATGGTCATAACACAGCTTATCTGCGCCTTACTTGCACACACTGAACATGATATCCATTGCCGGCGCTAGTACATTTGCGGAGCCCTATGTGAAATGGATTGCGCGCGGCCCAGTTAGGGTAGGGATAAGGATAATAAGTGAAAAATAGGATTTTGTATTAGAAAATAAATTCGTCTTTACATTAAATTTTTATTAAATGAAAGCTGACGATGCCATTTTTTTTATTACGCGTAGGATTGGCGTTTACTATATTGATTGACACCCAAAAATAACAATTTTGTCTATTTTAAGGACACTTTTATGAGCTTCTGGAAATTTCCGGGAGCTCCTTAAAAACAAGGAGACCACGGGAAACTATTATAAGTTATAATGGTTTAATTTAATAATTTACACCTAGAATTAGCGCGGGGCTTACGAAAGTTCGGGGCCCACTGCGGCTGCATAGGTTGCAGTGGCCCAGGGCCGTGCCTGATGATATTCAGTTCGCGGTCAACAAATTTTCATTACGCTGTCGCCTCTTTTGGTTTACCTATAAAGAGCTCGGTAAAACGGAAGTCATGTTCCAGAAGTCAACCAATAAAACCTACTCAGCCCAAAAATCACCACGCATAGACATCCCTTAACGTGGTAGATAACTTCACATATCTGGGAAGCATAATATCAAATGACGCATTGATTAAAAGGTAGGTTTTGATATGTGACCAGGGATAGTCGTGCATTTGGACACCTCCAAGCGAGAGTGTGGCGAAATAAATCGCTCTGCCTGTCTACAAAAATCAGTGTGTACCAAGTAGTGGTTCTCTCAACCCCTCTTTGTGGATCTGAGACATGAGTACTTTCTAGAAAGCAACAAAGACTTCTCTTGAATGCCTTCGCCAAAGGCAGGTATTTGCACACCATCATGGACATACGTTGGCAAGACCACACTGCAAACAGCGATATTCTTGCGAAACGGTATGAACTTCATATAGTCCGACAGTCACGCTGGACAGGGCACTTATCCCGTATGGGGGACGAACATATGCCAAATGAATTTTCTTTAGTGAGCTGAAAGATGGTTGGCGTAACAGAGATGCCCCACAATAACGCTTCTTCAGAATACTAACGCGATGTTTTTAAGTCTCTTAGGGAAAAAATGCGCTATTTTACTTTGTTACAAGGTGCACGTTTTACCCTAGAACGTAGAGAGTTTTCATCACTTGATGCTTCGTACTAAGGACTTAATGAATGTAGGCCTACTCATTGCACTATTGAATGTCAGAACGTAGCCATTTTAGAAGTTACAATGCAAAGACTTTCTTCCAAGCCAATAATAGCCCAATAGTTTTACGTAAAAGATGCATTGTAAAACGTGACGACGTGAGCTGTGGTTTGTCTAGACTGTTGGAGGGACTTCAGAGACCTTCTATTCAAATCGTCATGTACAATTACATTGAGAACTGACAGAACGAAAAAGCAACTCTTCGGATTGATAGTCTTTACCCGAGCGTTCAATTTCGTAATTATAAAAACATTATTCCCAAAATGACTTCGGGTATAGAGTTTATATCCTTCCTTAACAAATTATTCATCCGAGCGAGGCGAGGCCACCTGGTACTTGTATTTAACACGCATTGATACACAACTGCACCTTGTCAATCGTTTCTTTAGCCAGAGTGCCAAGCGTAATTAAATTAAAGATAGAAGAATTAAAAGTAAAGTAGCAATAGTGTATAAAACACACTGAAACATAAACTTCAAATACAAAACCAAATAAATATTCAGAAAGACACAAAGATACACCTTGAATGATAATGCGATTAGTCAGATGAAACAGACACGTGTGAGACAATCATGATGTGAAAATACACACACTTCACCCTAATAAGGTCCTAAGATTCCTAATGAAGTGAACCCTAAATACTTAGGTTGATGCTACGCGACATTCATTTTTCATGTTACGCCTTGAGTTCACTACACTGACCTATGCATACTTAGACAAAGTAAAATATGCCAATATTTGTCCTTGAGCTGATTGGTAATGTTTGGGAAACAATGGTAACATAATCTGGCAGTGAATGGGGATCAAAACTTTTTTTTAGATCAGTGAAAACAGAGTTACCCTATACCTTAGTCTGAGTCTCCGCTGTGAACATTTCCCTATGTCCTGGGTGAGGTCTGGCAAGGCGTTACATATAGATTCATATCCAAAAGTTAATTAACACAAGAGCCTGAAAAAGAATGAACGATACCAAGCGTGAAATGACGGTGCGATGTTGTAGGCCTATTATTATTATTATTGATTATTAATTTATTGTTAATTTAAACGCGAAAAAAAATTCGAGTAAGAAGTTTAAGGCTGAGAACAGTGTGTCACGTGACAAGGCAGACCCAGTTTTAACCTGCACATTTTGCTACATTAAATGAAGACATTGTCCGCCGGGTGTCTTTCTTCTCGTTCTCTTTTCGCGATCTGCGCCTGTCTTCGGCAAGTTCCAGGTCTCAAATGTGTCAGCTTTCATTGCCAGCTGTTTTCCTCTATGCCAGTGAGTGAGAACTGACGCCTGAGTTGATCTTTATAGCGCTTCCGTGGAGCATCTGTGTTACGTCGTTCTCCTCAAAACTCGCCAAAAGGTTTCCTTAGCCAAAAGTTCATCCCCCATGCTGGATAGCTGTTCCACTCAGCGCAGCGAGTAGTACCTCTACAGTGACCACAACGGCGTCCAACAGAACATAACCTAATTATTTGTAATGTAGATTTGTCAGCGTATATCCATTATTGAACGCAGGCACCTTTGGAAGTAGAGTTCGAAGAGCCTACGAAGCTTTTAAGAGAGCATACAGGTCTCAGAGCAATACACAAGCTTTCAGAACCTCGACTTCATAGATATTTTTTTTTTCTCTTTTTAACAGTCGAATAGAGTTACTCCAGAGTACTCTCTTTCGGGGGTGTGCGCTGTTGGTCTCAGCCAGATCATTGGATACTGTGCTGCTCACAAAATAGTCTCCACAATCACATTGAGTCGCAATGACAGCAGCTAAAGCTAAAATCACATTGAGTCGCAATGACAGCAGCTAAAGCTAAAATCACATTGAGTCGCAATGACAGCAGCTAAAGCTAAAATCACATTGAGTCGCAATGACAGCAGCTAAAGCTAAAATCACATTGAGTCGCAATGACAGCAGCTAAAGCTAAAATCACATTGAGTCGCAATGACAGCAGCTAAAGCTAAAATCACATTGAGTCGCAATGACAGCAGCTAAAGCTAAAATCACATTGAGTCGCAATGACAGCAGCTAAAGCTAAAATCACATTGAGTCGCAATGACAGCAGCTAAAGCTAAAATCACATTGAGTCGCAATGACAGCAGCTAAAGCTAAAATCACATTGAGTCGCAATGACAGCAGCTAAAGCTAAAATCACATTGAGTCGCAATGACAGCAGCTAAAGCTAAAATCACATTGAGTCGCAATGACAGCAGCTAAAGCTAAAATCACATTGAGTCGCAATGACAGCAGCTAAAGCTAAAATCGCACAGTAGGCATTTCACTACAACTAGAACAACTGGCATAGACATAACATAGTCTCATGGGCGTAGCCAGAATTTTTTCGAGGGGGGAATTTTTATTTCTCACCCCCCCCCCCCGGCCATCTATATAAACATGTGTCTGTATATGCTTGCGCTTGTGTACATAATTAATCTTTATTTCATTCCTACCCTTCATTCTTTCGCCCTAGAATAGGTAATCCTGGAGGTAGTGGAAAGACTATAGACACCCCACTCTTGCAAGCCGGGGGGTCTGAGGAAGCGCTGTGAGCTCCCCCCAGCGGGTCCTAGGCAGATTCTGAGGTAGGTATCTATAGAGTATTATCCTGTTATTAAAAACTTTTAGTTAAAAAAAAAACAAATCTGCTATTCACTGCACTTTATAAATGGAGCCTAGCGACTGGTAGAAATTCGAAACATCTCTTGGTGACTGTACTTTGCTTTAGATTTTATATCTAAAAGGGAAGTTTCATCGTCAAAACAATCTGTTCGTGTTAAGGGGGGGGGGGGGTTAAACTTAAAAATCTCCGGAGTTTTTTTTTTTTTTAAACAAACAGGTGACTGTAGCTTGCTTTAGAATAATATTGAAGAGGCGATTTTAACCTCCAAACTATCTGTATGGTGTTTTAAACTCAAACTATCTGGAGGGGGGATTAACTTAAAGCCCTCTGGAGGGGAGTTAAACTCAAAACACCCACTTGACTAAGCTCATAAAATTTTGCTTTAATTTTATATTGTAGACATGGTTTTTAACTTCAAACCCCGCTGAATGGATTTTAATCTCATTACCCTCTAGACTTAACCTCTTCAACTTAAAGCCCTCTGGAGGTGTTTTTTTTTAATTCAAAACCCCTCTTAGCTACGCTCATATAATCAACGATCACCAGATTAATTAAAAGAAATTTCTACAAATCAAATAAGAACATGAAACTAAAATGTTATTTAACCTTGGTTAGGCCAATAATAGAATATGCATCCTCTGTTTGGGACCCCTCAACTCAAGAAAACATTAAGAAATTGGAACAAACACAAATAGAACAGTGAGAGTCATAACAAACGAATAGGCCTATTCACATTGATTACAGTAACACCTTTAGTAAAATCACTAAATTTAGCAAGCCTTCAGGATAGAAAACTTAAAAGAAAGTAGCAATTATACATAAAACACTGAACCATAATCTTCAAATACAAAATGAAAATCTAATAAAATACCCAGAAAGACGCAACGATAAAGTCACATTCTTCGTTCCATATGCTAGGACATATTTGTACAAATGCTCCTTCTTCCCTAGTGCTATTAGAGCATGGAATGGTTTGCCTGAGACAGCCAGGAACACCGGTGACTTGGCTGAATATAGGTCATTGATTAACATGCATGACAAGATTGACCTAGGGATACGCGTAAGGACATAGTCATCTTCTTTTTTGAAGTTACGACGTTACTAACGTCTGTATGTTATAAGAAGATAATGTGCCGCTAAGAGTCTTGTAGGACTTCATAGGCCAAAGAGAAAGTGAATATTAATCGACCACCGGCGGACAATGGTTAGGCTATGTCTGCGCTGCATGTGGCAAAATATGTAGGTCGAAGCTGGGGCTGCACTCCTCGTTAATCTTCGGACTGGAAAAAAATCCTTATCGTTATTATTAGGCTATTAACCTACATTAAATACTAAATACATTTAATACTAATCTGCTCGAATGTTTAGCCAAACTGACGTCTATTTGATAGCTACAATCAGAATACACCCGAACTTCTGAATTCACCAGATCTTTGACTAGACATGAGAATCACAAGTCAATCTAAAGAAAGTCTTCAGGCACTGCTATTTGAATTTAGTGATGTGTTCATTATAGTGATTGACCTTTTACGCACGTAGATCTACTTGTTTCATTTTATTAAAGGCGTGCATTTAGAGTGAATTTTGAAAAAACCAGTAGGACTAAATTATAATTCAGTCATAGAGATACATAGTGGAGATTTTCATACATGGAAGCTAATCCATAAATAGCAAGCCTGATATTGTTTTTTGTTTCACTTTTTAGTGCTGCAGAATCAAATTGTCCGTTTGTAGATTTATTTTGTTGGAAACATTGAAGTTAAGCGTCCTTGACACAGTTCAGTTGATCGTGAACATCTCCGATAGCAGTGCGCTCTGGACTGTCGTCACACTGGCGGATCCAAAACTTTGGAGTGGGGGGGGGGCGATTTTTTTCCAAACCCTAACTTTAACGACCAGTAAACCCTAACCCTATGCATAAACGTGCGTACAGCATATTCGATATATGAGAATAAAATAAGACTGTTTCTCAATCTTCGGCAAAAAAACAGAAAAAAAACAGTCTTTCTCTTGCAAGCTTGGGGGTCTGGGAGCGCACTGTAAGCTTCTTCAGTGGGGTTCGGGGCGAAGCCCCGACGCCCAAAAGCGTTTTCTTGCATTTTTCTCTGCAGAAACGCATTCTTCTGACATCTACAGCTCATTATTTATCAGTGGGGTTCGGGGCGAAGCCCCGACGCCAAAAGCGTTTTCTTGCATTTTTCACGGCTGAAACGCATTCTCTTGACATCTACAGCTCATTACTTATTAGTGGTGTTCGGGGCGAAGCCCCGACGCCAAAAGCGTTTTCTTGCATTTTTCACGGCTGAAACGCCTTCTCCTGACATCTACAGCTCATTACTTATTAGTGGTGTTCGGGGCTAAAAGCGTTTTCTGGCATTCTTCACTGCAATAACGCATTCTAGTGCCCTACAGCTCATTATTCATTCTATTATAAAGTGCCTTTTGAATAATGAGAAAAATATTCTAATATGAATTTATAGTCCCTTAATACATTGCAAATAAAACCGATTTGTTCTTTGAAAAGATTAGATACCCCACATATTTAGATTAAGGTTTTGAGGATCTCCGCCGAAAAAAAAAATATTCGATTAATAATATTCAATAAAATTCTAGCATACATTGTGAGTTATAGTCCTAAATTTATTTAACTAGAAAAATATGAGATAGAGTAAAGGTTGGAAAAAGTCGACTAGGAAAAGATTATCTGGCTTTTGAACTCATCTCAACCGTGACTGTTATATTGAAAAATTTCGTTTGAATTATAACTTTTCCAAAGCAAAGTCTTTCTTAAAATAGTTATGATAAATTCATGTCAAATTACACAAACTCTGTCTGGAAAGGGCAAGGGCGGTAAAATGAAAACTATTAATTCTCGCTCCTTTTTTTTATAATTTCTGCTATTGATTGCATTTTGCATTAAAGAATAGGGGTTGGGCGACTCGATATAAGAATTTACTTTATAGCATATATAAATTACATTAGTGACAGATTTTTTTTATTTTGTAATTTCTTACTATAATACAAAAAGAAAAAGTATTGATTTGTCCGATGGGGGGAAGGGGATTGCATGTATCGCACTTCCACCTGTTTATATTATATAGATATTCGACTAATTTTGTTCACATATTATGATTTCTCCATAAAAGTATAACCGCCCCCCCCCACTCAAAGGGTTTAGATGGGAAGGGCGGTGGAGGTATTTTCTCTTCCCCTTCCAATCGGCCAACAGGTGAATGAAATTATATAAAGACCGGTTAAAATACCAATAACAAGTTTTAATCATATAGATATTTAAATGATTCTCTTAGCAAACTGTGATTTCTACAAATAAATAGGAACGCCCCCCCCCCCTCGAAAGTTTATGGTGGGGGGGGGGACGGATTGATGCCATCGCCCCCTCCCGACCCTACCAAATCGGCCGAAATACTAGAAGGGGGGGCGAAATAATCTAAAAATAGGTTGAAATATAAATAATTAGTATATATTATTAACATAAGTAATAAATTCGCATACAAATTGTGTGAATTCTATACTATAATTCGTCCGCCCCCCCCCCTTCGGGGGGGGGGTCGGCCGAGTGGAGGGGGCGATAGCCCCTACCGCCCCCCCCCCTGGATCCGCCAGTGCTGTCGTCTTCATGGTTCCGGTTCGTAGCTCTACTCTGCACACCATCATCCCTCGCCGTCCTACTCGTGGACTAGGATATAATAATGGCAATGTCTTCGAATCCGAAAATTAGAGATGAGTGCAGTGTTACACATGACTACGCAAACCCAGTTACGACCTGCATATTTTTCAGCATCTAGTGCAGACAAAGCCGTTGTCCGCCGGCGGTCTTTTTAAGTTTTCTTTCCGTCTTCTGCGCCTGTCATCAATTATGGGTTTTCTTTTCAGTCTCAAATGTGTGTCTCACAGCCTTCGTAACCGCTCTCCAACTATCTCTTTCAGAGGCCATCTGCTACTTTCCTCTATGCCAGTGAGGGCGAAAAGGCGCCCGAGTTGATCTTTATAGCGCTTACGGGTGGAACACCTCTGTTACGCCGTCCTCCTTTCAGCTGGTGAAAGAAGATCGCCTTTAACATGTGGTACAGGTGTCCTAATTATTAAAAGTATGTCATGACAGAGGTTTTCTGTAAACCAACTTTTCTTCTAATGACGTGTATAGAAACTTGCAATTATCATTATTCTGTTCTCTCCTTGTCTGTGACTATCTCTCTCTCTCTATATATATATAGGCCTATATATACAAATACATATATAACATATATACATAAATATACCGGTATATATATATATATATATATATATATATATATATATATATATATTTATTTATTGATTTATTTATATACACACACATATATACATATATTTATATCAGTGATGCCCAAAATCCGACCCGCGACGTGGTTCTATCCGGCCCGCCGAAACGTCGGCACAAAGTGTGGAAAATCCATTGTCCAAAAAAAAAAGTTTAAAAAATATCTTTCCCTACGTAGAGTAAATGGATTGGTATCGATAGTAAGCCAACATATTTGTTTTATAAAGAAAAAGTGGCTCTTTTTAAACAGCTTTAGGAAATCAAACAAATAAGGCAACATTCTTGGTTTGAGACGCGATAGTTCGATTACACCTAGAGTGGAGGATGGATGAGAATATTTACCTAAATGAGAAGAAAATGATTCGGCTGCATGTCTATTTTCTGTTGCCACTGACGAGTTTAGCGACATATCTGATATCGCTCAAAATTTTGGTATTTATTCGTAATAAAAACAAGTTTGAAATCAGATAAGTAGTAGCTATTTGGAGCATGCATGGAATCGCAAGTGGCGAAACACTGACAAAAAAGTTTCAACCATCACAGAGAATCTTTGTCCCTTGGAGAAATTAGACTACTGATGGTGCCACAACTATGGTTGACAGCAATAGTTTTTAGAAGTCAAATGGAACTGAGCCTCTGTGCTATAGTTGAATTATTCACCAACAAAATCTACGGACCATGTGATGATGATCGTGTTCAGACTAAACAATATTCGTCGTATCTAAAATCCATCTGCCACCAATGTGTCAATTGCCCAGACAGTGCTACAACTGAAACGGATAGACTTACAAACTAGACATCCTTGCTGGATACATTTCAAGTGATGCAAACTATTGATTTCTACTCCGTGTTTCTTGCATAAAATTTTGGAAATCTAATAAAACAAGTTTTATGGATGATCACAATAATTGACTTACTGACTTAACCCTGTGCACTCCCAAGGGAGCGTAGGTCCGCAACCACACCTCTCCACCGAACTCGGTTCTGAACAGTTTTCTTCATCTGCTCCCAATAATTACAAGGACTTATTAGTGAGACAAACTTTTTTCAGTGATGAATCGTGCGAAATTGATGCTACGTAATCGTATCGTCTCTTAGACGAACATCTAGAATTCTAGATTATGTTCTTTGACCTGGCGTCTCAACTATGCAGACGAATATTTAAAGTAGCTTAGGATAAACTTCTCATGAATGTCAATACTAGATTCACGGGTTTCTAGTAAAAATTGGTTTATTGTGAAATTCCCTTTTTTTTTCACTTTTTCTTCATGTGGCCCGCGACTCGAGTGTCGGATATTAAAATGGCCCGCCGTCCGAGCGAGGTTTATATATACTTAATTTATATATGTAACACACACATACATATATACATAGCCCATACTCTCTGCAGGCCTGAGAGAAACAGGACATTAGTGACCTCATGCCTCCACATGTGTGTGTGTGTGTGTGTGTGTATCACAATTGCTGCGTCATTCGTAAAAGGCATTTCTCTTCTAAGAGTGGTTCTGATTTTTGTTTTCGCCCTGGTCTGGCAATACCGGTATTCAAACGTTTGACATCGTATCTGTAATGGAGATGGATGGTGAATTTGTTAAACGTGTGGTGGATTAGCAGCAAAAAAAAAAGTATTCATGGGGCCAAGACACTTTCTTGTTTTAACTCCGCTGTTAATGCTAAAACTTTCAAGTGCACAGTAGCCATCATATTTTGATGGAAAGAAAGCAGCTTGGGCGGACAGCTTCTTTTCTGTACAATTTGAAAGGGCCATCTCTGCTGACTAGATCGAAATACAGGCTAGTGTGGATGTAATCCAACGGGATCTCATAGCAGTGGACACTGATGTTGACTTCTGGGAAGATCTTATCCTAGAGACCTAGACTGAACTATGTGGAGAGAGATGGTGACCAGGAAAACTATTGACAGAAAAAGCATTGGCCTCAACTCTGGAAGGAAAGCGTGCCAAACGAACAGTTTCTGGCTCCTCTACCACCAAAGCGAATGCCATTTGAACCTGCGATACATGTGGACGGAAATATCTCTCGAGAAGAGTTGATCTACGAGATGAACAACTGAAGGGGGCTAACAAAATACATCTATAAATTATTAATTCGATGTGACTTTGTGAGTAGTACACTGATGAACAGCATTGCATTTATAGATTCATATTGACTCTTTCTGCAATCTTTGGTTAAACTACATTTGTTGGTTGATGCTGGCTGTAAATCTTCTTAAAAATAAAAATCATCTTTACTATAGTTGTTTGCTTAACATGGGTGATAGCTTGTACAACTTTAGCTATTTAAAGCACCCACCAAATTAATCACATTCAAAGTTGAGATAAAAGCAATATTTAAGTCAACATAAATTTTGTGTACAAAATGTGTAATGATAGAGAGTCACGGCCAAACAATATTCAATGAAACAATAATAAAGACAGTATTCTAGTTCCAATATACAGGTACATTACATATTTATTCACTTATAAATATACTATGACACACAAAAGAAAAAAGTTGTGTGGTCCTAACAGTTCATTAGTCATTAAAAAAAAATATATATATATATTTATATATAATTCATTGAGATACTAATATAATCCAAGGACAAAGTCTCGAGACAAAAATGTCAAATTGATTTGGTTCGACAGTTTTAGTTCAAGAAATATTAATAAAAGTTACTCAATATAAAACTATCAAACCATTCTGACTTTAATGGCAGTTAATAAGACCTTGTACTATCAATATACACAACAAACTGTGGCTTATTGATAACTAGTTAATTATTATTCCTATTCAGTACACAAGAACATTAGAAGTCCTTCAAATGCTGAGCACACCATTATTCTGTCCATACTGGAGTGTATAAAAACATGTCAACTGGTCTGATATGAAACTAACAACTTGATCACATGGTCTGCAATGGGCCTGCTATGTCACAGAGTATGCTGCCAAGAGGAAATCAATGGATAAAAAAAAACACTTTCTTTCAATAGATGATAAAAACACACAAGCAAAAAACCACACTTCAATAAAAGACAGTACAAAGTACACCTTACTTAACTGAAGTATCTAAGACACAATGCACATTTGTGGTAGAGTAGAAATAGAGGGTTCACAACATCCTAACAACCCTTGAACTAGAAAAGAACTTAAGCAAAAAATATATATATATAGGCCAGTGCACTGATATCACAGAAAAGAAAAAAAAAAACATCTGTAAATAGATCATTTCAAAACAATGAGAACTATGGCTGTTTCTGTTGAGCTGGAAATTAAATCAGTAGGTTTTTTTTTTTTTGCCATTAATTTTGCATTGTTCAATAGATTGAGTATAAAATCTGTGGCAAAACAAAATATAATTATGGCACAAATGAAATCCAGAATGCTGTGGTCAGTTCTGTACCAGGTATTTGATGAAATAAATGTCTATATGAAAAAGTAATAATTATTTTACACAATTTTTGTCAGTCAGCCAGATATAGAATAGACAAAGGAATGGTTACAATTGCTTGAATAAATCTCTCAAGTGTGTGTTTACAGTTTTTTCCTTGATATATTCATTAAGGTTTGTGCTTTAACTATCTTCTTGCCATCTAGAAGACAGCACTTCAGACCTGATGAAATGCCTCAGTTCTGAGTTCAAGTAGGTATTCTACTTCAAATCTGAGCTAAGTCCAACCAGTGAGCAATGAAAGATATTTAATTAAATTAAATTAATGCCACACATACCCTCATTTTAAATATAGTTAAGGACATATTTGAAATCTACTAGACCTGGTCCTTGAGATTTAAAAAGAAAACAAATCTTTTTCCAAAGCACTTGAACAAGTCATTATCAAAGGAATAAAAATAACTTGAATAGAGCAAAGTACATATTATTTGTATCTAAACAACAGAAACTGAGCAACAAATAGACTTTTACTCTTTGTTCTGTTATACAACATGACATTATGAATTATGTAAAGCAGACAAATTGTACTACCTGCTCATACATTTGATAATATCTAAACAGAGAACCGGGCATTCAACAAGGAAATAATTATTTAACATCACATAGAAGAAATAAGAGTTTCAATTTAATGGAGAAAAAATATAATGTTGATAATAAAATTGTCAATAAACGGCTGGCTATATCACACCATGGAAAACAACCCCTAAAAAAATGTTTAAAGGTGTACACCGGTTGAATTTCAATAAATAACTTTACAAACACACACTAATTAGATATACAGGATGTTTGCAGATGGTCAAGATGCTGACAAAATGTGTGCTGGTCAGAGATGAAGAATGATTCCAGGCAGATATCAGTTTTTAGAGAACATCTCTCTCATGTCACATAGAGATTTTTTCAAGGTGGCCCCAAACTTGTGAGAGTCCTGGCAGAATAGAAAAGTATATTAGTTCACAGAGAAATAACTCTAAAGTCTAAGTCTATAAGAATTAAAATTTTCATGATGAAATATCTATATTATGCTAGTTCGAATAATTTTGTCTACAAGAGTTGATGAAGCCTAATATCTAACCAATAAACTTCTAAGTGTGTGGATGTTCCAGCTTTAGAATGTTGGTTTTAGCTTCCTTACCAAAAGATTGTGTCACAGTTTTTTTCCTTAACATGATCTTTAGTTGATAAACAGCTAAATTCTGACTCTTTTCAAGTCTCTCATCTAACCCTTTATAAAACAAAGCTATATAAAGACTTTTTTCTTTTTGTTATAATTTACATTTAATATTTTATACAAACAAAATCATACATTACATCTCAAAATTTGACCAGATTCTGACCCCATCTCAAGACTCATCCTGGTACATCCATTGTCTTCCAAGACAGAAGGAGCCATATATATATATTTAAATGATTTCTAACTTTTAAATTGTGGCAACAAAAGAAGTGTAGCTGAAGCCAAATTATTAATGTATGTTCTTTTAAACAAATCAATTCAGATTGCAAGTAGTATGAAATGATGGCAACTCTAACCGTGTGTGGACATGATACTTTGCAAGATATATGGAAGAATATTGTGTCTTCTCCTGCTATGATGTAGGACACACCATAACCATCATCTGTCACCTGCAGAATGACAAAATTAAAATGACATGTAAAACAAGATTGAAATATTTAGAAAACTGGTCAAATTGTGTGCAGTATCATTATTTAGTGCAGAATTTAATGAAATTACCAAACTAATACATTCACTTTCCTATGTTAAGGATAAAATTATTATAAACAGATGTTTTTTTACACTAAAAAAAAATAGAGTTTGTGTTATTTTTACTCATACAATAAGTTACACATAAGTGTAGAGCAAAACTTCAGAACTAGTTTGAGCATTATGAAGTCAGTGGTGAAATGAGGAGTTTCAATACTGCTATTAATTTTTGAGACCTAAACATTACTAACAGACAAAACAAACCCAACTGCGACAGCTAAAAAAGAAAAAACATATTTACTATTTGAACCAATACAAAAAAAAAATTAGAAAAAAAATATGCAATCGTTATGTCCCTTTAAAATAAACTAATCTTGTTAAATGTTATCATAAATGCAGTACTCATTTTTTGCGTTAAGATTAATTAAAAATATTTTCCATTTGCATGGCCACCAATGGGCTTGTACATGGCAAGACCACACTACAAAAAGAGATGTTCTGGCAAACACCTAGAGTTCCACAGATGCTGGGCAGGACACATATCCCATATGGGGGATGATCATATTCCAAAGGCAACATTTGCTGGTGAGCTAAAAGGTGGTTAGCTTAACATAAGTGCTCCCCGAAAATGCTTGAAGACCAACTTGCTTAAACTGACAGAAGAGAGCACTCCGAAGGAGACAGCTGGAGATTTCTTACAAAGGCTGCAATATACACATTCAAGACTAAAAGTAAATCCATTGCTGAGGACAGACATAGATGGTGAAAAAAGAACCTAAATTGACCACTGGCGCACAGCAGTTATGTCTGGGCTTCAATACTGCACTCCTAATTAATCTTCAGAAGAAAACTTACAGGACCAAAGCCTCCTCCTCCACATATACGATCTGGATATTTATTTAGGTCAAGCCTGTCTGTCTGTTGATGGGGAGTCTGTAAAATAAAATGAAACTAATGAATACCTACACTTAATAATCAGTGATTCATATGAATGAAAGTATAAGAACAAAAAAAGGAAACAAAACTTCAAAGATATGTCCTCAAAAAGAAATTTAAAACAAAATAGCATTTGAAAATAGCACACACATTTGACTAATTTCTTTAAAAACATTTACATACTGAATGAATAAAGTCAAGAAAAACTTTCTTACCTGACTTGTGGAGAGCTTCCATGGTTCACTGAGAGCCTTAGACAGGAAAGGTGACTCTATATCCAGATACTTGGAGACAACATATAGACAGAACAAATGTCTATCAACCCCCCGGCCTGTCATGGTGTCACGGTACAGCTTTTGATGAGTCTCTGCTGCTTTATTCAATAACTTGATACATTCTGATTTCTGAAATCAAAAATGGTTTTTATTTTATTTCTATTGTAATTATGAAGACATTCTTTAGCCAAGCAGAAGTTCTATAAACCTGTTTCAAATATTTCTCACAGAAAAATTACTATATAAAACTACAGTGGTTGAAAAACAGGCTAACATAAAGTAACTTACAGGCTTCCCTTCATTAAGAGCTAGGGCAAAGTTACACACTTCTGCTGTACATGACCTGACAGTTTCTGTACGGCCTTCACGGAACAAACGAGTCATAGATGATTCATATGTCAAACAAAATTTGTTTTCCATCTGTGGATCAAAATGAATATTTGAAAAGAAGCTGAGCAGACAGCTCAAAGAAATGCATTCATGTTTTAGAATCAAACTAGTTGGTCCAGAGAGAATGAAGCCTTTGAAAGATGCATACAAATATAAACTCCTACATTGACCACCTCCTAGCAATTGGATATGAATAAAATAAAATCCTGAAAAAAAAAAAGACCAACAAAATAAATTTGAAAACAAGAAAAGAAATACCAATAAGACAGAATAAGACATTGCTCTAACCCTATAGTAAGTCAGCTGCAGGGCTGCTTGTATGAAGGCATCAGGACTGACTTTACATGTCTTGACAAATCCTTTCCCAAATTCTGTAAACATCATGATGTGAAGATCAAGGTCATTCATCAGCTTAGTGGCCACCTGGAAGCTGCTCTCTATGACATCTATGCACTACGATAAATTAACAAAAGAAAAAAATTGTGTTAATATATTTCTAAATATAGATATAAATGCTTGTTGTATGCTATTTTACATTTTGTCTTTCTGATGCTGGTATTAAAACTTAACTGTTAATACTACCATACAATGTAAAGAGCTATGAGAAAAAATATTTAATGTTTAGAATGCGAAACATTGTAACTTATGCTAGATGTAGTCTTAACAATTTAGGTTTTGTCTTCAGTTCAAAGATTAAGGAATATTGCAGACTAATATTTATATTTCTGGGAAATGTAGAGAACAATGTTTGTTGGCTTTTTGTTTGTTATTCTAATGAGTTTGTTGGCTGATTGAAACATGTTTACAAAGAACTATTGGTATCACAAAGTAAATAATTTTATAACTATTAAGTGACATTCTTTTTTGAAAAAGCTCATTACTAATCAAACTAATTAAGGGAATATCTGATACCAAATTTAAATTTGATTACCTATTTCTTTTTTTTTTTTGTAAAAAAAAATTTAAAAAAATAATTAAGTTTAGAAATTCAATTGTTTAGTCTAGTTTTCTTTTAACAATCTTTTAAATATTTTGAATGGCATTTCAAAATTTAATGTCAGAATTAGGAATCCAACTCATGGATGAGAATGTCATCCACCAATTTTTTTTTTTAGTAAACTTCTCTTTTCAATCACATTTTGTAGGCATGTGTAAGGCTTTTAGATAACAGGGGTTAAGGCTAAGTTCAAGGCCACTATTCAGCCACATGTCTGGTTGGTATTTGAGAAAATATATTTAACAAAAGAAGTAAATGTCAACACATTCAATGTAGATGAGTAAAATGTAGACAAAGACAATTTATATTTATTAAACAAGAAATCTGCATGCAATTTCAGGTAGGGTGAGAGCAATTATAGAATATAGTAATAGTATAGAATATAGCAAGCAAACTGTTCTTATTATGATGATAAGTTTATTACTATTACAATAAAAAAAAAGCATAAAAAAACACTAATTTTTCATGATCCAATGCTAAACTTGATGCATATTAAAATCATCAGAAATCATTCAGCCTTTATAATTTAAAAAACAATCACAACAAACTGTGAATCACTCACAGGTGTAGGAATCTCCCAATGCAATCTAATTGGATGTGGAGGCTCACACTCTGGGGTGCCTAAACAGTGACCTTTCTCATCATATCTATTGATGCATACAGATAATATTTAACAAAAACTTAAAAATAAATGTGCATATTATAAAAATTTGACATTCACTCATAGTTTGAGCCAAAGTCATCATGACCTAGATATATCAGCTTAGTTCACAATTTAAGGTAGATCTTTACCTTAACAAGTTAAAACATAATGATTAACACTGACTTAAAAAATATATATTGTCTTTATGATTACTGAAATAATGGAGATGTAAACAAAATCTTTTAATTTAATTTTTGATTTTTAAGTATTTCTTAAAATTATACATTATTATGAAAAATCTGAAGAAAAAAAAACAACCTACAAATGTTTAAAAAAATTTGAAATAAAATTTCAATTCATAACTATAATATTTAAATACAAAGAATTAATTTAGTTTTAAGCATAATAGTTTTGTTACAGCAGCATTACATCACAAAATGAAAATAATTAATTGTATATATATATATTTTATAAGATAGAAATCAAATACATTTTTTTAGCTCTATAAGCTTTAAATATTACTGACATAAAATTGTCATTTAAAAAAATCCAAATTAAGTAACAAAATATGAAATGCTTTTAAAAGTAAGCAATCTTAAAGTAATCTAAAAATACTTGTTTAAAATCTCTCTTGTTATTAATTAATAAACAAAAAAGATATTACATATATATGAAATACTATGAATAATAATGAATATCTGGTGAATATATAAAAGAAGTTCAAACCAGCAGTACTATTTGTGTTTAAATACATCTAGAAAACTAAAATGAGTAGTAATAGAATAAGCATATAACTCCTATTCAAATTCAAATTATTCAAATGCCATACATTTATCAAAATTTAAATTTACACTACTAGTAAAAATTGAACGTAATTATATTTTAAGTTTTAAGATTAGGCCTTTTAGAAGTGTAGATACTGCAACCTTGTAAAATTACTTTACTTATCATAAATTATAGGTAAAGGTAACTAAATTCAAAATATTGAAGGAAAAATGATACAATTTTACATCTCTTTTTAAAGGTATTTATCTTGAGAAATAATAAACTCTAGATGCTACAAAGTTCAAATAATATGGGATGACTGCTACTTTAAGAAATAAAACAAGAGAAGAATGTAAGGATGACAACTAATCTCAGAGAGTGAACATTCTGATGCTGAAATGATGGGCATTCAGAACAGACATGATAATAATGTCGAATAGACAGCCACACTAATGATAATAAAGAAAATACAAAGCAACCTATTCTGCTTAAATATGTGTGAAAGCATTAAGAAAAAAAAAGGTTGGTGAAACAGGGTACAGGGAGTTTACCCTAATTTGTATTGCTCATCTTGAGCTATCTCCCATAGCTGGGCCATCACAGGTGCATCGGCCCTAAGTACCAAGCACACAAATAAGAAGGTGATTAGTTAAAGATTTACAACCAGATGGAAATTGGGATACAAGTAAATGACATCTGGCAGGCATGTCAGGTTTGCACAGTAGCATATGTCCAATTTTAGGACACTTCTGAATTTAATAGAACTTTTCCTAAATACTAAAATGGAAAAACAAAATTAATTCTCAGGTATAATTTACTAATATACTGAAGCAAATGATAAAATGCATGAAAAAATAATACAACAAGCAGATCTAAAAGAATGAAGATTTTACAACATAGGTGAACAGTCAAGTTTTTTCCATTTGTACTGGCTGTAATCTTATCCTATGTTTATTGATCTTCGTTTATTTTCTTTTATTTCTGTGTTTATAACTACAAACAGAGATAGAAATTCTAATTTTAGAGTTAAAAATGAAGTTTACATTTAAAACTATTTTTAAGTAAATAGGAAAAAAAGACATCCTCATGTTTGATAGTTTATTTTTTCACTCTTGATAAATAACAAGACTTGACTGATCCCCCATGATGCATAATGAATGAAAGTCATTTAGCTGAGCTCCAGGTGAGCTAGTTCAATAGTTCAAATGGATAAAAGCTTTCAATACTTTTATGTTTTGTTTTTTTTTCAAGTTAGTTGTGATACAGCCCAAGTAGTCAATAGTAATTTCTGAAAGTTGCATCCTTAAATATGTAGCCAACATTAGCAGCATCTCATACACTTTATGAACCTATGCTAAAAATGATGGCTAAGCGTATTTTTAATTTAAATAAAATTATTTTTAAAATGCTCAGAAGAAAAAAAATGTAAATTACATTTAAATGTATGTGTTCCCTGTTAGATTTCTCCCAATTCATCATTTTAAAATATATTTACAAGCTAATGACTACTTTTTTTTATCTGAGAAAGAAGGCAATTCCAGTTTATGACTTCGTGGAGTTAAAAAAACTGACAATAGTAGACATTCCTCAGAATGCTTGTGAGGAACTAAATGTTACCCAATGCTTTTTTTTTTTTTTTTTTGGAAGTCCTTCATTCCCAGATGATAAAAAATATTACACAAAGCATATGTTTAAAAAAAGTCTTCAAATTAAAAAAATTCTAATAAAATATATGCAACAAATATTAGTTGAAAAGCAAGTCCCCCCAAAATACCAGGTGGTTAATGAAAACATGAATAAATGTAACATCCATACATACAATACAAAAAGATAATAAGAGAAAACAAGAAAATGCTGTGAGATCAAACAACTAGTACATGTGTTCTGTGTGTGTGTACATTATATTAAGAATTACCCATGTCTTAATTCATGTTGCTGACAAGCTTCCCATGTTTGGGCCATAAGTGGTGCATCTGCCCTGAATTACACAATTAGTAAAGAAAGTTCATCAATATTATTTTAAAATAAGAATTTAATGAACCCATTGAAATGCACAGACAATTTTTTTTCTTCAGACCTGCAAGAAAATGTGTAAACAATTATTGTTTTCTCTCCAAATGTAGGAGAGTATGTAATGATGGCCCTTAACAAGATATGAAAGACAACGAGTTCAGATGATAAACAAAATAATGTGTGAAAATGGGCTTCAGAATGTTAATTTGATAGAATTAAAGTGAACATTTCTT
Source organism: Biomphalaria glabrata (assembly GCF_947242115.1). Taxonomy (NCBI): domain Eukaryota; kingdom Metazoa; phylum Mollusca; class Gastropoda; family Planorbidae; genus Biomphalaria; species Biomphalaria glabrata. The sequence goes on from NC_074716.1 coordinate 25,157,124, forward strand.
TATTAAATACATTTCTTTATTAAATCAGACTAGTTTAAAATAACTTAGGTAGATACATAATATCTATTAAGGAATTTTTAAAAAATAATTTCTTGTTTGTAGAAAACTACAGCCAGTATTCAGCTGGAGGTTTTATATAACTACTCAATAAAGTAATTCTAAAGTAAAGATAAAATTATTAATAAGACATTTCTCCTGTTTAAAAAAACATAACCTGGGGGCCATCATTGCATATTAAAAATAATCCTTCTTCTGTATCAGTCCTGAAATGTCATTTGACACATTAAAGTAACAAATGGTGGAGAGGTGAAGAAAAGTTGCATCCTGTCAATTAACATCTCTCTGAAAGTGGGCTATACTGAAAATCTTGTAAGCCCTGCTGTTGACTTCATCTCTGTAATGGCTACAGACACAGGAGGTAATTAACTATTGTGATTAATAATCAATATAGCTACCCAAAAAATAAGATGTTTATTATATAAATAGTTGGAAAAAGTATTTTATTTTATGATTCATTGATACTACTAATTAACCAACCTCTACCAAATGACAGCCCAAAAATTCCCAGAAGGCATAAGCCTTTATAGATAAAAATAAAAATAAAGCCATGCTGAAAACATGTATCCCCAAAGCCTATATGTCAATATATGCATAGAAAGCTTTTTTTTTATATATATATATATATATAAATCATTAATAAATATGCTGAAAGGCATCTAGCTTTAAAAAAAAAAGTATCTTAATTATGAATAAACAATAACTCAAATGTTTTTTTATATTGCTAATAGTAGATATCTATAAGTTATTAACAGGTTAAAAAACAAACACCTATATATATCTATATATCAGGCTAACCTGGCTGACATTAGAGAGATTGAAATAATGAGCTACAGCTCTCACGTTGACATGAATATCCAATAATTAAAGCATTGTTTGGGTTTTGTGCATTGCCAACAACTGGGTTTTTTGTGCTAGAGAAAAGGAGGTGAGTGAAGAGGATCATGCAACAGTGCAAGTCAGAAACAGTTTACCCAAGGTCAAAGTCATGTCTGAAGGTTACCTCACACATCTGAGACAAAATGGGAGCATCTGCCCTATGTACACATAGTGTGGATGACATTATTGATAGAAAGACTAATATTAGCTACAAAGCATTTAAAAGACACAGATGCATTGGACAATGGGCAGCAACTTCATTCTGAAACCATTAAAAGAACAATGCAAATATGAAACACATTCTTTTCAAACATTGATATGCTAAGATAACCATGCCTATTATTTAACAGATGCATTTGATACACAGTAACTAAACTAAAACCATTTAACATAAAGAAATGTTAAAAGTTTTGTGCAGTCTTTGCATTACAAGTATCAATTATAAAAGTATTCTCAGAACACAACAGTCATTCAGTGATGAATTAGGTGATGAACTTATGTTAGGCATATAACTTCTATTAGTTTGTTTTGTGCATATATAATTAGTTTCATTAGTTTCTGATGTATATTATTGCTCCATGTAAAATATGGTTAATAGAGTGCTTTCAACTTTTTTGTTTAGTATGCTACTAATGCATGCTTTAATTAAAATCTTGTTTACAAATACTTTATTTCTATTTCATGCAAGAAAAAAAAATTTAAACTGCTTAGGCTAAACAAAGAAAGTGAACCAAAAAAAAATGAAGCTTTAAAAAGAGTCAAAAGCAATGTTCGTTGTCAGCTCCCATCATGCACTATTGAGATACTAAATTATGTACCCCAACAGTATGTGTTCTCTGGTCACTACGACCTCCCACATGTGAGCCATAATGGGTGCATCTGCCCTGAAAGAGATGACAACCCTGATGAAGCTTGCTGTATAGCAAACAACAATCACACTTCTAATTTATGCTCAACTAGTTTGGGTATTACAATTAATTAAAACATTTACAGCTACATTAAACCAAAGATTCTCAATCACAGCCATGCCAGTATTGCTATGTTAGATCATGGAGACTTAAAAATGAGCAAAGCAAGTAGTAGTTTTATGTTGGACCAGACATTATCCAATAAGAGGTGATAAGAGTCATTCTCTAGTCATTAATGGGCTCTTGGTATGACATACCAGTATTTCTGTTAAATCAGCCTGGGAGTGTGGAGGACTCAAATAACTGATTTTCATGTATATATTCATTTGGTATTACATTTCATTATTATAGTAGACAAGTTTGAAACAAAAAAAAATTATTTTAAAGGGCAAAACTTTCTTTCATATATGTTTCGATAAATGGCAAAAAAAAAAATTATCATAAAAAAAAAAATATTGTGTAATGCAGAATTAAAAAATCCTCTCCAAAACAAATCAAGTAAAAAACAATGTTTAATAAAATATCTTAAACCTATCAATTTTAGATTCAAAAGTGTGAAAGAAAAATGTTATTAAAAAAAAACATACGTATATAAAGAGATAAATAAGTTTAATTCTCTAATACAAAAATAAAAGGAATATTAAAAATTTGAAAAAAAAAAAATCATTCTGAAAAGTCAATCAAGCAAGAAAAATATTTTATAAAATATATTTTTTTTAAACACAATACCTCCTTTATACAACATATACAGTGAATATTTTGCTCTAAATTAACTAATGAATGTTAGATTTGCCCTCCCCCCTCCCCCAAACCAGGAAAAAATTTTGGTTAAGGTTACAAGACATAATAGGCCTTTAAATCTATACTTAGAAGATGGTGTGCAAAATGTTCCTGAACATAATGCCTAAATGGGTAAACATAGAGGACCTATAGTCTGTTCAAGATAAAGATCTTCTAGTTCTCTAGCCAAATTTAACTTATTTTCTTTTTATACTTTAAAAAATTAGAATGGTCAAACTAGAGTTATCCCAGTGTGGCCAACAAGGTAGTCATTCTTTTTCCAACAATATACAGCAACTGTCAAATTTCTAAGAAAATCGTTTGAACCGTTTTGGAGAATCAAAAAGTCCACCCACCCTTTGACCACCCTGAAGGTTCCACTCAGAAAAAGTGACTTCAGTAGAGGTATTGTAAAAAGATTTTTAAGAATGGCATCTAAATATTTAAACACATGATAAATGGAAAGGAAAGTCAAAAATTAAACTACATAACAATCTTACTTCTAGTGTACACTATGGATTAACTCCTTGTGGACATGGCACCTATGTTTCACAAATATCTTTATATCTATCAGGACCAATTACTGAATTACAACTAAAAAAACACACGAACATGTCCAAAACTGAAGTTCATTTATATTAGATTTATTAGATATTACATATATTCTTAAAGATTTCAATTACCCCTTTAGTTAATCTAAAAATAATTAGGTGAAAAAAGTCATTTCTAATTTTACATTATATCTAGGCAGTTTTTAAGAAATTGATGATTTTAAAAACTATGGTTTTATGGTCGCCTTCTGTCAATATGCATAAAAACCTTTTTTCCGTACATTTAATACTGAAAGTTTATTTAGGGAACTCTAACTTTTTTTTTACATTAATTTTCTTAGCACTTGATAAAGTAAATTTCCATATCAATACAACAGACTATCATCATATTAAGGTTTCACTAGCTTAAATAAAAGAAAAATGTTGAAAACTTGTCTTACCATGAGTGTTCAGCATTAAAACCAATCTGAAATTATAAAAATTGTATGTTCTATGTGTTCTTAAAAACTATGGTTGCTCAAATAGTGGAACACATCAGAGATTAAAACTTCTTACCTGCCCATTAGAACAAACTACAAATGTAAAAGACTTGTCAAACCATCGGTCGTAACCCTTTCCATGGATCATAGCTTTACCATATCTGTCCAACTTGCTGGGATCTTTCTGCAAGTAAAATTTTAGTCCTAGGAAATATTGTTATGCTTTTTGGACATTGCTAGTAAAATAAACTGATTATTAATGAAAGCCTATTACATACAGGGACAAAATTGTATGGCAGGGTTAGTAGCACTTTTCCATGACAAAATTTTAGGAGGTCTTTTAAGGATGAAATATATATATACATATGGAAGCGTGGTCGAGAGGCCAAGTGCGGTTGAACTTGGCTTGGCTACCTAGAAGCGGGCTCGAGGTTCGACACCCGACTCGGGCAGAGTTGTGTTTACTGAGCACCTAAAGGCAGCACGGAAAACCAACTCCTAGAAACCCCTCCCCCCCACTGGTCCACAAATGAGATTGGACCAAAAGCGCTCTGAGCATGCTATAAGCATGAAAGTACCGCTATATAAAAGCTATAATAATATATATATATATATATATATTTATATATATATATATATATATATATATATATATATATATATATATATATATATATATATACATACATACATATATATATATATATATATATATATATATATATATAGGTGTGTGTGTGTCCTGTCGGTTTGTGTTATACATTGTATAACATACAAAAAAAAACAATGATTTTGGAAATAATAAATATCTTTCCAATATCCCACCCAGAACACAGAAACAACGTCATCAGCTGTGGTATGTGACGGTATACCCACAAAAAATGTAATGAAAGTTAACTTTTAATCAAGTAACAACTTGACTGTCATCCCCAAACCTCATACAACCATTTTTTTTTTCAAAGATTTATTAAAGAACATTACAAATGGTTGTTATTCCATTTTTTTAAAATAAGAAACATTCTTAGAGATGCCTTCATAATGTGTATTCTCTGAGGTGGAAATGTATATTTCTAGTTCCTATGTGTATATTATAGATACTAGAGTCATGGTGTGCATTTGAGGTAATTTTTTATTCTTATATTAACTGTGTTTAAATCCTCCTCATAAACAGCCTGTAATATACAAGCCTATTTGTATGTTTAGTTGACATTTGCTTACTAAATATTGGCTTTTGGATTGGATTTAGGTTAGACCTATTAGCGTTTTATTTTTTCAAGCACAATTTCATTTTCAACTATGTAGTTTCTCTGGGTTTTATGACCGAAATAACTTTTATGGACTTTTCACATCTATGTGCGAAATATTTTCGTTAAATCTACAGTAGATCTAGACTCTTATCTTATCTTATCTTATATAATACAGACATTACTTCAAAAAAAGAAGATGATTACGTCCTACGCGTCATGCATTTAGTCATGCATATTAACCAATGACTTAAATTCTGCCAAGTCACTGGTTTTCCTGGCTAGCTCAGGCAACCCATTCCATGCTCTAATAGCACTAGGGAAGAAGGAGTATTTGTACAAATTTGTCCTAGCATATGGGACGAGGAATGTGCCTTTATCTTTGTGTCTTTCAGAGTATTTTATTAAATTTTGTTTTTGTATTTGAAGATTATGGTTCAGTGTTTTATGTATTATTGCTACTTTACTTTTGAGCCTTCTGTCCTGAAGGCTTTCTAAATTTAGTGATTTTACTAAAGGTGTTACTCTAGTCAAATGTGAATATTCGTTTGTTATGAATCGCACTGCTCTATTTTGTGTCTGTTCTAGTTTCTTAATGTTTCTTTCTTGAACTAAGTCACTAATATTGTTGAACTTTTCATGTCTCTGTGAGAATTATCTTCACTGAGACTGAATCTACCGTAAATATGGTAAATCTAGACTCTAGCTATAAGTCACTAAAATATGCGGACTTTTCACAGCTGTGAGAGAATTATTTTAACTGTATCTACTGTATATCTAGACTCTAGATCTAAGTCACTATAATTCACAACTTTTCACGGCTGTGTGCGAATTATTTTAACTAGATCTAACTTTAATCTAAATCTAGATCTTTTTCTAGCTAGAATATTTACAGAATTTCCACGCGAAGTCACTCTTACTGTTACAACAAGGAAATTTAGATCAGAGAGGGCCGGAGGTATGTAGCCTACACATTAGGCTGGTAATTGCTCTAATTGTAGACAATACACAATAGTCACTACAGACTAGATATAGCGCGTCTTCAGATATAACAATGAAAGAAAAACAACCATTTCTACGCTGCCTTCAGAAAAATAATGCCAGGTGAAATGCTTGCTTGAGCCAAGACCATCTTCAATCACGAGGTTGCGCTTCACAAGTGGGTGAAAGGCAGTGTAGACGCGTCACTGGTCAGCTCATTAACACAGCCAGCCAGTAACGTCATGTGATCAGAATGCCTAGTTACGCTGCTCATCCCCACATTTTTAGAAAGAAATAAGCAAAATTATACTTGAAAAAAAATATTGGGTAAAAATTTTAGGATAGTGAACAAAATTCTAGGAGAATTTTGACAATTTTTAGGAGAATTTTAATTTTTTAGGAGATTTTAGGAGCGCTACGAACCCTGAGAGATAAATTATAGATCATTGGAATAGAAAACAGCTTTTAACCATTAACATTTTTTATTTTATGAACATCTAATGCGAAACAAAATAATCTAATTTCAACAGTAAATGATATTAACAAAAAACTAATGAGATCATACAAGTAAATCCACCAGAAAAAGTTGGCACTAATCTTTCAGAAACTTGCTGCTTATGATTATTTAATTGATGAAGGAAAAAATGGTGTTAATACAGAAATATAGCCTAAAAAATCCACCATATCTGAGAGCACAAGAGGTGGTCTACCAGAAATTCCCTGACCTAAGCTATTATTGCCCTATGCTATTGCCACATCTGATCTGATCTAATTTTGCAAGATTTAGTCTACCTTTAATTTGCCATGGGAGGAAAATAAACAGTCTCACTTCCTGAATCCTATTTCAACAAGTCATGGTAACCTCGTAATTTTGATCTGTATTGTAACATACACACTACTCACAGGATTTTTATCTGAGGCTTTTATAAATTCAGCTTCTCAAATCTACTTTTAAAAAAATTGATTTTAATGATAAAAAAAGATTATAATGTTTTGGTAGTTCATGTTTTAAACAAGTTTAAAAAGGATTAGTTCTAATCACATCAATCTCAAACTCCAACCTAAATCAAATTAGCAACATAGACCTTAAATTAACCATCATGAAAACATCATTAACTTTGTAGCAGAAAAATGAAGATCTTTGTCAACTTCTTTTGTCATTTTTGTCAGTCAAGGTCCCATACAGCTGCTAAATAACCAACACTTGAAGTGTTTTAAAGCTATCATGTAAATATTGTTCATACTGGATCCAATTCAAGCATGATGAAGATGAAAGAGATATTGATTTTTGCAAAGGCATTTAGTTTTTGAACTCTAAATGTGATAGGACAATACAAAAACAATATCAGCTTTCTTTAAAGAGACCTCTAGCAAAAGAAATCTCTAGTTGAAGTATGTTTCACTTACTGGATCATATTCTTGAGGTTCAGTGTCAAAGGTTACACAGAAGGCAGCCTGTTGAAATTATAATTTTGTGCTATATTATATAATTTCACATAAGAAACATATTGTCACTGAATCTTATACACATTGTTATCAAACTATGAACAATTTACTTCAACAACAAATAGTAAATTAAAAAATGTGTTGCGAATTCACCTTCTCTATTGCATCAAGTGAGGTCTTGTTCTTGCCGTGATTAAAGTATTCTTGCCTAGCTTTGGCCCAAGGGATCCTCTCACCAGCTGTCAGAGCAGCCAAGTGCTCTTCACCCTCCATAGGGGCTGAATTATCATCTAGAATCTTCTGGAAAATGCTGTATCAATGAAACAAAACCTAGCCTGAGAAATGCTTCACTGCTTATATTTGTTCCAATAAAATAGTCTTTTGTTTTAGATTTATCTTAAAGTGAAATGAAGGTGTTCAAGTTGATTGGTTTGGTTTTAAAGCCCCTTCAAAATTATAAAAGTGTATTACTTTTTGAAAGTATTAGAATAATTCTTGTTGTAATCTCCATTTGCTAAAGACAAACATAGTAGAATGATTCAACCTTTTGATATTAAATACCTGAAATTGTGCACAAATACAAAGCAAATCAAAACAATAACTTATCTGTCACTAGCTTCAGTCCAGCAATTTAAGCGACTTACATTTCAAGTTCCGCTGGTTTCAAAAATCTTTGTTTGTGTTTGATAAGAACTTTGAAATAACGTCCCTTGTGGTAGACAGTGATGTGGTTACTTTCTTTAAAGTGAACTAGTTTATCTGAAACATTTTGTTGAGTAAGGTTAACTTTGTTAAACATGGTAAAAGCTAAAGAAGAGTACACAAGTTTTGTGATGGCTACACTAAGAAAGGGGTTAAAAGCAGGGCTGTCATTGCTGGAAGTGGTAATGGATATAAGCACTCCACTACCTATAACATGTGTCTCAAATAGCCTCTGACAACCAGTCCAACTTCTGTTTTTCATGGGTGGCTCAGGTATTGAGTCTGCCGGAACTGTTTTCTTGAACAGAAGAAGGGGCGAAGGCGAGTAACTAGTGCCTAAACCAGTAAGCTTCAAGCTCGTTAGCCATTGCTGGCTATCCCCTGAATAACTATGAATCTCTGAATTCAAACCTCTGCTGCCTTGCAGCTATACACAATCATGGGAAAGGCTTCTGGAGTCAAACCTAAGGCAGTTTGCAGCACTCAGTGATACACCCTGGCAGAGACTGTGACCCCAAAGTGTATAGGCACTAGCAGTTCCTTTGAATACATCAGCTGCATGGAGAGGGGGCAACTAATGAGTGGGTGACATCATTCCAACCTCCACCAAGGCATTCATCTCATTTCCAAAAGATAATCCATAGAAAGGAATGCTTCATCAGAATAAAAGCACTTTCTGAAAAATCTTAACTGAAGACATTTTTGAATTACTAGTGACACTGAGTGAAAATTTATAAAGAAGAATTTACAATGTAAACAACATATATATTTCAACACATTGTAACAAAGTTAAGTGTCACAATAAAGTTGCCATTACTTCCAAAGCATGTGAGCTGGCTTTAAAGCTAACACATTGTAAAAGTGGAATTGGAGCAACCAGTGAAATCTTTGAACTACAACACTTTAGAAGAGCTAATGCTATGCAACAAGTATTGTGTGGAAAGATGCTCATGCCCAATAAAGTGGTCAATTTTAATTTAGAACAATAAGTATCATTTCAACACACAAATTTACATTTACATTTCAAAAGATTATTCCACTCACACCTATCATTTAAATACCAAAAAAAAGGACTATATAAATTTTATTTAGGTAAATAAATCTAATCCTTTGCAAAAACAATCGCATGGCTTTTGTCTTGATGCTAATCTAAATACTGAAAAGTTGTTTCAACAAGTTAGTCAAAAGAATTCAAGGTTACAAAGCTGTTGCTCTATTGTACTTTTTCATTTAGTACAATAAAAATCTAATCGTTTCTAAACGTCAAACAAAAAAAAACAAACAATTGAAATGAAAGAGGTTGAACTAAAACCCTATGCTGATGACTTGATTCTATTTGTATTTCTCAAGCTAAGAAGAGAAATTAGACCAACCTGTTTCAATGCCAGGTATACGAGTTGTGTTGAACTGTCGCTCATACTGAGCTGAGCACAGTGGAACAACATTGTTGATTAATATCTGGATATCAAAACAATACTATTAGAACACATCTTCATGAGTTTTCACACCAAATTCATTGCAATTAGTACAAATAGTTCAATGCCAAAAATACATTAGTATTTTTCTTTTTTTCTTTTTAGCTACATCTAAAAAGAAAAATGTATAAATACTTTTTATTTAAAACAAAGATTATATTAAGGGTAGTTATATCAATTAGTTTGGATCAGTCATGTTATTAAAATTATAATAGATAGACTAACATTAATAAATCTGTGCAATTGTAAATATTTTTCCCAATCGTTTTTGTTTAGCACAATTTCATGAGTTTAGGTTTCTCAATACACTATCTATTGTCTGGACCAGTTAAGAAAGGGGTGGGGGGTATTAAAAAGATCAAAAGAGAAACTTGATATTGAAGATTACTTAATCAATGGTTGCAGTCTACATTTCATATGGGTCTAACAACACAAATAATGAAAGGAAACAAGATTAAAAATAAAATAAGTAGTTTGATCATTTTCAATTTTATTCTTTTAAAAATTTAATTAAAAAAAAAATTTTCCCATAGACCCAATTAACTAAATGCAGAAGTCACTAAGACTAGGCTACCATTAGCAGTATTAATCCTAGCAGCTTGCCTCAAACTCACACACTGTTATTCTTTTAACTGTCTATTAAGAATGTTCATTGAATGAAAGTCTGAAAGGCAATCCTGCTTACTAGGTCATGTGTTGTTTATTTACAGTACTTACATCTTTAAGTCATACATTCAGGTTTTTTAACAGCTTAAAAGTAGATGAGGTTGTTACTGAACAAACTCTCTGGTTAATAGTAAGTGTGTACAAGCTTTGACCTTTTTAAATCTTCTCCATGCCTCAGAAAGTACATAAAGTACAACCTAGGATTTAATGCTTCTGTCTTTTTTTTATTTATTTCTGTGATTTAACTCAGAGTGGACAAATTTAATAGTCAAATAACTTTTCATTTAGTAAGTAAAGTAAAAGTATGGATTGTTACACTAAGCTAGATGGATGTCTAACTTTGATCTGCGGGATGTGTGGCCATGAGGCAAAGTACGCTTGAGCTTAGCTTGGCTACCTTACTAGGGAACTCAAGGTTCGACACCTGACTCGAGCAGAGTTGTGTTTACTGAGCACCTAAAGGCAGCCGGAAAACCTTCTTCCAGATATCTCTCCCCCACAAATGAGATTGGACCATGGCGCACTGAGCATGCTATAAGCATGAAAGTTAGGCTATATAAAGCTATAAAAAAAAAAAAAAGGAAACAACTCACAGGTCTTAACTCCTCTCTGTCTACTTCTCTCCTGTACATTAACATAGCGTAGATCAAGTTGGCTGCTCGAGCAGCTTGTACACTTGTATTGTGAACCAGCAATGCATCCTGAGTAATATACAAATTACTAACAAATATAATTGTGCAAGCAAATAAAAAAATATTTTTTAAAATAAAAGGTAGCCTTAACAGCATAATTAGAACGAATTTAACGCAGACCACAAGATTTTTTCTGACTATTTAACAAAAAATTAAAATAGCTTCTTCTTAACTCAGTAGAATTTAAAAAAATAATTCTACAAATTGGCTTCAATGTTGTTTTTTTTTAGTTTAAAGAATACTTTTTACATCAAAAGAAATAGATTTGATCATTTTGCAAAGAACAATTGAACCACATACCAAACCATAATAGTTGCTGTTGATCATTATCGGTGAGCGTCCCCTCAGGTAGATGTACTCCTCCCACCAGTCAGATACCTGAAAAAAAGATATTGACACCATGCCTTGAAATAATAACATAGATTATTTTTGCAAGATAAAGAAGTGAAGTTGTCCACAATGTGTATATGTGTGTGTAATTTGTTACTAGAATTGACAAGAGAGTTAATATTGTAATGTTGTATGAAATGTGTGTAAACTGTGTTAAGTGAGTGTGTTAATAAAAGGATTCATAAATCTGGCATTAGACAATTGGCATTATTTAATTAGTATTATGTGTATCATAAACTTACAGAAGTTACTAATCAATTACACATTAATTCCTTAATAAAGCTAATCAAAACTGGAATATATTAGAAAGTTTGTTTAAGTTAAGTATTAAATATCCATAGAAAGTTAATTTTTAAATGAAAGACTTCAAGGAACAACAACAGAGAATAAATGTAAGCTCAACATTGTTGTCTAGTAATAAAATTATTTTTTCTACATAATTTTACACTTTTTGTATCTGGTACCTACATAATTTTTTTACATTTACATTTTCGTCTAGTACTAACATAATTTGTTAACATTTTTTCCAGTACTTACACAATTTTACATTTTTGTCTAGTACTTACATAATTTGTTAACATTTTTGTCTAGTACTTACATAATTTATTACATTTTTGTCTAGTACTTACATAATTTGTTAACATTTTTGTCTAGTATTTACATAATTTACATAATTTGTTACATTTTTGTCCAATACTTACATAATTTGTTAACATTTTTGTCTAGTACGTACATAATTTATTACATTTTTCTCCAGTACTTACATAATTTGTTGCCCACCAAGATTTCAGAATAAGGTATCTCTGAAATTTTTTCCCAACACCTTTACAGAAATCATCAGCTAGTGTTTCAACTTCTTTGTACTTCTCTGCTGGCATCAAATGTTGCACAGAATTCAAGTACTGAAAGAAAAAAAAAGTGTATTTGCAGAAAGGATGGCTGAGAAAGTTGTTGGTCAATTACAAACCTTGAATGTTATTTAAAATAGCACATTTCAAAGTTAAAGTTTAAGAAAATGATATAATTTAACTGTGTAGTTGCAAAAAGATAAAGCATAAAATGTAAGTCTAATGTTACTGGTATGAGAAACTACCAGGATGCGTAGAATGTACTTTTAACTACTGATTTGATAGTAAAGGGCTTAAAACCTGCCTGATATCAGCCTAATCTGAAAAATGTGTGACTTATTTGATGTAATAAATCTTTTTATATTGTAAGGAAATACAAGTAAAGTGAAACCTTATAAGAGTTCATGGAAGCATCTAAGCTGGTTTCATCTTACCAAATAAAGATTCAATCAAATAGTAGTGAGGAGGTACTTAAACAAAAGTAGTTTTTTAATTTATATATAATAGTTATCATTATAATCATAACAGAATGTACATAACTCACATTATTTACAGATGACCTCAGGTCAGGCACTGGTAACTTTGGAATAGATGCTTGGTAACTCATTAACAAAGGTTTTCTGCCTCCATATAGTTTGATCAATGTCTGCATGAGTAGGGAATAAGGTAAAAAAAACTGGAAATCTAAATATACAACTAACAAGTTAACAACTTCTATAATATAATAATAAATACAAAAAGCTAGTATAATATCATAATTTGAGTATGGTGATGACTGAACTTGATAATGTACTGATTTGTCCTTAAAAAGAAAACATGTTTAGTATGTGAGTTGGTCTTTCAGCACGAAAACTGTTTATTATTCTTTTTTTTTTATTGTATTCTATCACAAGACAAGTGGCCTAGCCTTAAAAGTTGTAAAAAAAAAATTCAACTAGAATAATATTTACTCTAGTATTTTCAAAATTGCTATATGTATCATAAAAAATTTTGTGACGTCACAACAGAAGTCTAAAAATATCATTGGAAAATGATTACGTCCTAAGTGTTTTCCTAGGTCAATCTAGCCATGCACATTAATCAATGACTGAATTCTGCCAAGTCATTGGTTTTCCTAGCTGACTCAGGCAACCCATTCCACAAGGGCTCTAGGAAGAAGGAGCATTTGTACAAATTTGTTCTAGCATATGGAACAAGGAATGTGCCTTTATCTTTGTGTCTTTACAAGTATTTTATAAGGTTTGGTTTTGTATTTGAAGATTATTGTTCAGTGTTTTATGTATAATTGCTACTTTACTTTTAAGTCTTCTATCATGAAAGCTTTCTAAATTTAGTGATTTTACTAAAGGTGTTACTCTAGTCAAATGTTTCGTTTGTTATGAATCTCACTGCTTTATTTTGTGTCTATTCCAGTTTCTTAATGTTTCTTCAGAGGATGCATAATCTATTATTGGCCTAACCAAGATTTAATAACATTTATGTTCATATTTGATTTATAGAAATTTCTCTTAAGAAACCCTAATGCTTTGTTTGATTTTTTTTTTGTTTCATCAATATGGGGATTCCATGACAGTTTTTCATGTATTATAACATCTAGGTATTTTGTGTTTTTAGTCTGTGTTATTGGTTTACCATGAATAAGATAAGTGGTATTTATTTGTTTTAGTTTTTTTAGTTACTCTTAATAACTGACATATTTCTGGGTGGAAAGACAATTTGATTCCCATTTGTGTAATTCATCTAATTCTCATAGTAAAGTTTCTGTATATTGTGTTGTCTTTATTGTTCTACATATTATGTAATCGTCAGCAAAAAATCTGACATTTATTCCTGAACTAATGCAATTTAGTAAATCATTTATGTAAATTGAAAATAGTAGTAGACTGTTCCTTGAGGTACACCTGAGTTTACTATTATTGGTATTGATTTAGAGTAATTTATTATTAGTTTGTTCTTTCCCTATCAGAAAATCCCAAATCCATTGATGTAATGAACCATCAATGCTAAAATAATTAAATTTCTAAGCAAGCTATGGTGGTGAACTTTGTCAAAAGCCTTAGAAAAATCTAATAAGATAGCATCTATTTGCTCATTATTATCAAAACCTTTTGAAAAATCATCAATTAGTCCTATTAGTTGTGTTTCACATGATCTATATTTCCTAAAGCCATGTTGGTATAGAGTAAGGACATTATGTTTCTCTAAGTGGTTTATAATGTTACTTGAACTTGAATTGGAACTGTCTGCTATTTGGAAGTGCAAAATTAAGGGTTCCAGAGAGAGAGGAGGAGAGAAAAGGGGGGGGGAGAGAGAGAGATAAGGAGGAGGAGAGAGAGAGATGGAGATAAAGACAAAAAGAGAAATAGCGGACCATTCTGATTCAAGTTAATAGTCTAAGTGGGACAGCACTATACAGGGTTGAAGGAGTTATAGAAAGAGAGAGAAATCAGGCCATTCAATTTTCAACAAAAGATACTAGAAATCACAAGTTAAAAAGGATTGCTGAAATGTGGGTCATTTAAATGGAAGCGCAAAATAGAATAAAAAATAAATACAGAAGGTGAGGTTTGAGACAAAATTTTAAAAATACATAGCATTTGATGAAATCAATGACATAGCATGTGTGTAATGCTAGTAGTATATAAAAAGATACTGGCATATTGTTGAGGTTTTGAATTTTCATTTAATTAATACTACTAGTTTGGCTTAACAAATCTATTTCTTGTCAATTCAATGTCATGATTGAAACATATAATAACTCCTGTTCAATTAATTTTTCTAAAATGTTTATATTTCAGCTTATGGTTTATGTTTATGTGCTTTACTCATTATAAAGTGTGTTGTGTTTGTGACGATAAAGAATCAACAAAATCTATTATTATTACTGAAGATATTAACAAAACAGGAATAATAGAACACAACAAAATCCATTAAATAGAATCTTTTAGGTCTGGTGTTAAAGAGTTCAAAAATTTAATTTAAAAAAAATAATTTTTAAGCTATTGTTTTTGCGGAATACATGTCAATAAAAATGCTAGCACACTCAGGTGTAGTATAAACAGGTCCACTTGATTACTTCTTATTTTTCTTGTAATAAATGATTTTTTTTTATGTTCCTCTGAAGACAGAGAAAAAAAAAAGTACTTACAAACCAAAGCTTTGTGGTGAATGAAGTTCTCCCATGGACTTCGTAAATCCACTTGTGATAGGACAACAGCAGCTTGAGTAAATACTTGAGCACTAAGAACTTTGCAATCCAAATAAGTGTGCCAAAAACAATGGTACTAATATAAAGACCTAACAGTGAAGAGGATGCACTATTCACACTGTAACAAAAATTGTACTCACAAAATTTGATGCAAAAAATAACAAAATCTTGTTAAACAACTTCCATTCCTGTTCTATTCTATAAACACTATTTTACTGCTAATACACTTAACACATTCAATGAGTTGTAAACATTGCTACATTTTTTTCAAGCATTATTTTTTGAACAGCCACTGTTTTTTTTTTCATAAAATAATAATATATTCATTGAACTAAAAATATTTTATGAGGAAGGGAACATTGGCTGAGGTCAAATGGTCAGCTTTGTAACCAAGAAATTTAAGTTCAAAATCCCAGGTTATTTTTTTTGTTCTTGTTGTTGTTTTTTAATTTAGGATTATTTCCCTGAGTCCAGCTAGCTGAAATGGTTACTTGACAAGGACTGAGGAAAATAAAAGCAGTTGGTCATTGTAATGGTTACATAATCTAAAAAGCACACAAAAAAAAAGGTAATCAAGATATCATCTACTACATGGACCTCAAGTGTTGAAGGAAAACTCTACTTTATGTCTGTCTTTTTTTAAATGCAAAAACAAATACTTAGTGAATTTATTGAAAGTGGTCAGTTGTCCTTTTAAAACTTTAATATACTGTACAAACATCTTTCACTAAATGGCATCCTAAATACTTTGACACACAGGTCACTTACTATGGTATATGAAGATGTATCAATTGAATGAACCCAAATGAAGGATCATAGCTAACCAATTGGACAGCAAGAACTATTGTCACTACAATCAGCCATGAATAAAGTGATGCTGGAAAAACTCCATTGTGAATATTATTCTGTAAAAAGCAAAAACAGACTGATTCAATAAAATACACAAGTTTATAAAAGGAAGCATGGTATAAAAATCATAAAAGGATTTAACTACTAAACTAGTGGTCACAATATTGAATCCCAGTGAAAAAAATGATTTTAATTAAATATTTGGTAATACTCTAGCCAGCTCTAATACATGGAACATTTGTAATATTTGTGGGAAAAATCAATGAAGTTGAAATGAGCAGATTTTAAACATTTTTTAAAACTCCAATCGCAAAAAATAAATTTTATTAACTGCAATTTTTTTTACACAAATGAAGTAATATATTTAAAAAATGTTTCCTTCATTGGTCAATACATTTTTAGCGGCCCCCGAAAGGGGAAAATACGTTATTAGTTTTGTGTGGAATGTCTGTCTGTCTGTCCGTCCTGTTTAGATCTCATAAACTAGAAGGGATAGTGAAAATCAGACATCACAATACTTTAGACCATTCAAAGTTCTGATGCAACGGCTACTTTTTTCTTTTCTGAAAGTGAAAAATCTAATTTTTTAAATCACCTATGCAAGCAGTTTTTTGACAAAAATACACCACTTTTACAACTATTCACTATTAATAGTAACAAACACAGGAAGCTCTTAAGTAGGGGAGATGAATATTTACCATATTTTTAACACATTTATGCAAATTGTTTTAGACTTTTTGTCAAAATATTTTATTGTTTATTGCTAAGTTTAGTAAGGTCTGTCATATTAACTACTACTTTTTTTAAAGAGAAAAAATCTATTTAGTATGCATATAAGTTGGACACAATTTAAACAACAATTAATAAGTAGTTTTTCATATCACATGAACTGCAGTGCTGCGCTATGATTATATACTAAACTAAAGGATTTTTTTTTTACCAAATGTTTTTTTCTTGAGGATTTGAATAAGAGATTGACCCTTTACAAAACAATTAGATCAATTAGATATTCATTATAAGACATCACACAATATCTGTCAACCTTCTTTCTCCATTTTTTTCTTTTTGTCTTTGAAAGAATTTCATTCTGATGTTCTTTCTGAAAATATTGAAACCTGCCTTTTTTACCTGCTTGGGTGGACCACTTCGGGGGCCAATTTTGAGTTTGTGTTTCCACACAAACTGTCTTTGTAACCATGTTAGTTTACATTTTTTGATGTGATTCTCTTTTATTAGGTGCATTCTACCAATAAGTACATGACCTAATCCTTACTTTAAGTTTTCCAATCCTTTTCTTCCAGGACACAACACCACTTTCCCAAACAGCTTTAAGAGCCTCATGATTAATGCGAACATCATAGCCATCTGGTGTGACTGTGAACGAGAAGGCGACAGCTGAATGTGCTTCGGCCATCTTTTATCCGCCTACAACCTGATAATGTAGAGATAAAGAAAAAATATGAAAGTAGCTCATTGGCATAACCATTAGCGAGTATTTTAAAATCTGTATAAGACATCAAGTTATCTTATTACGGACTTCCTTCATTACAGAAGTTCCACAAGTCATGCACAAGGCAAGGAAAAACAAAAGGTCAAAAAGAGAGTCCAATCAATGGATTAACTAAAAGTGCATCTGCTTCCGGGGCATTCAGGTGGGTTATATTTTTTTAATATGTTATACTATATTACAGATATACTGTATTCCTATACTGTATACCTATTCTGTGGCCATGATGAAGCTTTTAACAATAAATCTAGTAACAAATGTCACATTATCATTGAAAGATTCTGATGCATTCCAAATATTTGGTATATACAACAGCCACACCAAAACTCAAGTACTGGACCAAAACATTATCTTCATACCTTGCTAATTCATTGATAACCAGCCCATCTCAAGAAGAAATAGATGGCTTCAACTAAATTTTGAACTATATACTACTCGACTAACTAGTTAAGTCTAAGGACACCATGGAATGGCTGGAGAGGCCTGAAAGAAAATGTCCTTCTTACTATCTCTACCAAGTCAGTGTATTAAACACTACTCTAAGCTAGACCTGGACCACCCTTCATAGGTTAGTCAAAAAAAAATAAAAATTGAAATATTTTTAACCCATTCAAAAGTATCCTAAAAAAATAATATGGCAGAAATGTATTTCAAATACTGATATTTTCTAGGAAGAAAAAAGAAATAAAAACAATCTCCTATTGGTCTCTAATTGTGATTTAGTGTCTCAAAATACACAAGTCCTCATAAGGCAAAAAGATCTACCAAAATAATTTTAAAAAGTACAGTAATATCGTCAAATACTATAACTTTGTAAACATTTGAAAAATACTTTTTTAATGCTAAAACAAGTCCTTTTTTTCCTGAAAAGAATTATCCTGTTTAATTTTTATATTGTTATCTACTGTATTTATTTAGACTTTTCCTCTCTCCCAGAGAAGGAAAATGTTTTTCTCTCTAAACAAGTGTGCGTGTGTGTGGTTTCTCTCAAAATTGTTCAGATGTTTTGTTATAATAAGAAACTTCAAATTGAATACATCGACTACCTGTTGAACTTAAGGAGGGTTGGGGAGAGATCAAATTTCTTTTTAGAAAGAAAAATTCATTCATGCAAGGCAAGAAAATTTTTTTTACTTAGTATTCATTTTTAAATATTAACTTAAAACTGGACAAAAATCGAATTGCATTTTTTCATCAAAAGATGAAATTATATCTCTGGTTTCAAAAAAATGTTAATACATATTCCTTGTATAAATAGGCTTTAAATTTGTAGAAATGTTTTGTTAATACCCAAGGTATGTTTCTAAAAAAAGATTGCAACACATGGTGCATCTTTCATCTTTTCAACCATCACTCAAACAAACTATCTCGCCTAAGAACAATACACTTTTCCTAAGCTAGATTTATCTCTTGATTTGTAATGCAATCATTAATACAGCTGAATATATCTTAAAATATGACCATGTAAATATGCGCACATTAATAAATCTTCATCATTTCTTTTATGTATGACAAAGTTTTACAACTAAATCCTACAACATGTTTGGATTCAACTATTTGCAATGCATTATACTAAGCATGGGCGTAGCCAGGATTTTTTTCGGGGTGGGAGGGGGGGAATTATATACATATGTGTGTGTGTGCGTGTACATAATTAATCTTTATTACATTCTGACCCTTTCGGAAGATGTTTATTGTGCCCTAGACTCCCCGCCCTTGCTAGCAAGGGGGTCTGGGGGAGCTCGCAGTGCGCCCCCAGGGCGGGCAAAGCCCCCCGCCGAGCACTATTTCTGGTATTGAAAGCCAACAAAATGCATATTCTGAGGTATCTACAGTGCATTATCTTGCTATTAAAAAGTTTTATTTCAAAAACCTAATGTGCTATTCTTACTGACTTATACCCTCTCACACAGTTCGGCGCATTTTCCGGCAAGCTGTTTCCGCAACTCTTATTATGAGTAATTCATTTTGTTGGAGAACATGTCCCTCAATACCTCATGCGATGCTCTGTCAGAACCTTACTAAGGTGTCGACTCCCAGTTCGGCATATGATTTCTTTGATTTCTATATCTCTATAACTGACGCCTAAAATCTGTCTTAGCCATCTTTGTTGAGCCACATTTAGTGTTTTTCAATTTAGGCAGATGACTATTCATACTTTATTAATGAAGCCCAGCCACTGGTAGAAATGTGTAACCTCTCATGACTACACTCTTGGAATTACATGCCTGTATTTCGCTTTAGATTTTATATTGAAAAGGAAAGTTTTATCGTCAAAATCATCTGTTGAGGGGTTTTAAAATAAAATCTCTGGAGTTGTTTTTTTTATTCAAAACCCCATTTAGCTACGATCATAGAATTTGGTGACTGTAGTTTGCTTTAAAATAATATTGAAGAGAGAGGTTTTCAACTCAAAACGCTCTGTAGGGGAATTTTAAACTCAAAACCATCTGAAAGGGTTTTAATTTTTTAAAAAGCCATCTGGAGGAGGGGGATTTAAACTCAAAACCCCTCATTAGCTTAGCTACGCTCAAATAATTTTAGTATGTAATTTGCTTCTTTTACATTGAAGAGGTATTTTTTAGCATCAAAACCCTCTGAAAGGGGGTTTAAACTCAAACCCCTATTTGGCTACGCTCATAGCATTTTGAGTGCGTAAATTTTTTTTTTAGCGGCCCCCGAAAGGGGAAAAGACGCTATTAGTTTTGTGCGAAATGTCTGTCCGTCCGTCCCGTTTAGATCTCGTAAACTAGAAAAGATATTGAAAATCCGACATCACAATATTTTAGACCATTCAAAGTTCTGATGCAACGGCTACTTTTTTTCTTCCTGAAAGCAAAAATCTAATTTATAAAAGCAGTTATGCAAGCAGTTTTTTAAAGAGAAAAAGCTAATTAGTATGCATTATAAGTTAGACCTAATTTAAAACGAATAGTAATCTTATAAACTTCATTTTCTTAAACTTTTTTTTTATATTTTATATATTGTTTTTGAAAATTTAAATAAAAGATATAGCTTTTTCAAAACAATTACATTATGTAAAGACCAGGACAGGCTCGGTAAAGCGCTTAGCTTCCGAACCGAGGGTCCCGGGTTCGAATCCTGGTGAAGACTGGGATTTTCAACTTCGGAATCCTTGGGCGCCACTGAGTCTACCCAGCTCTAATGGGTACCTGACATTAGTTGGGGAAAAGTAAAGGCGGTTGGTCGTTGTGCTGGCTACATGACACCCTCGTTAACCGTAGGCCACAAAAACAGATGAACTTTACATCATCTGCCCTATATACCACAAGGTCTGAAAGGGGAACTAGTTAGGCCAGGTTCACATCTAACTTTGCATTCACTTGCACCTATCCTTTGATCTGCTGCACCGTTGGGGCACTACACAAGATCTGTCAAGCTTCTTTCTCCATTCTTATCTGTCATTTGTCTTTGATATAATTTCATTTGGATGTTCTTTCTGAAAATATTGAAGCCTGCCAGGGTGGACCACTTCGGGGGCCAATTTTAAGTTTGTGTTTCCACACAAACTGTCTTTGTAACCTTGTTTTGTTTTTTTTTAATATTGAAGAGGTATTTTTCAGCTTCAAACCCCGCTGGCAGGGGGTTTTAAACTCAAAACCCCCTGGTAGAGGGATTTTTATCTCAAAACCTCCTGATAGGGTTTTTTTTACTCAAAACCCTCTGGTAGGGGGTTTAAAACTCAAAACCCCCTGGTAGAGGGTTTTTAACTCAAAACCCCTTCGGCTGTGCTGTGGTAAGTGGTGATTTAGTATTAAAATCTAATCTAAAATAAACAAAATTAAAGCAAAAAATCAGTCACTGAATTCCGTTCATTTCAGAGGGGGTTGGAACCCCCCCCCCCCCCCCCGGCTACGCCCATGATACTAAGTCAAAAATGGGGAATAAACTTTTGCTCTAAGCTATTAAGATTTTACTTCTAATACACTTTTGTTTTGTAGTTGTTTACAAAACTTCAGCATAAGTTTTGTGTTTAATAATATTTTGTGTGCATCTAGGTCATGCACTTCTAAGTTTATATGCATGTTGGAATCCATATTTTCTTCTGTTGCCATAAAAATGCATGTACGATTAATAAAATCAAATATCATTTCTATCTTTACTTAGGAATTACACCATATGCACCCAATTTCACCTATTCAGGCTCGCAAAATACTGAACAGAGTTTGAGAAATCTGGATCAAGGCAAATATTTTGTTAAATAACCTTCAAACCAAGGTTTACAACTGTTCCAAATTGTATGTAATACATTAATTTTAAACAATTAAAAATAAAAAGGTACATAAAATGTACTGATATTAAATCCAATAATCAAGCAAACATACACAGAATACACTGTCATGATGGTTAAAAACTTAAATATCTACTATAAAATTTAACTTCCTAAGTTAAGCATGACTTTTATTAGCAAAATGCTTGTAATGTAGACAAATTATGTTATCAAGTTAAAAGTTTATATTTACACTTATTGTGAAACTGGATTAAATCCTAAGTTGTTAGGTATTAGAAGGAAAAAAAATCCTGCATTTGTAAATATTTTTAAAAAATTTAAATCACAGTTAAAGAGATGAGGTGAAAGGAGGCTAAGGGATTTAAATGACAACTTCAACCTGTCAGGGTAAAGAAATATGTATTCATGGAACAAAGGTGAAAGCTTGACAACTTTTAATGACAAAGTAAAGGTGTTAAAAACTATTATTTTAGTGCCATCATAGCATGTGTTGTATGAATTAGTTTTTCTCAATTATGTTTACAATTTGGAAAGTTGTTAATAAAACGTAAACTTTGTAACTACTCGGCTTTAAAGCAGTAAACAATGAAACAAACAAAAACACATTTGAAACGGTACAGCAATTATAAACATAATCTCCATCAGCATGATATTGCTGTTTAAGATTTTTTTTTGAATTTTATTTTACAAAAGTTAGTTTTAGTACATGCCCAAAAATCTAAAAAGATGTTTTATTCTTCTTTTTTTTTAAAATCTTTTTTAAAGGTGACAAACTAAAAAAAAAAGGGGGGGGGGGGTTACAATAATGTTTTTGTCCTTCTAAATTTTTTAAGATCAGGTACACAAAATCATTTTGTTTGATTTTTTCCTTAACAAATAGTTGGAAAGGATTTAAAATGCAAGGAAGATATGTATTTCCTCTTTTACTTGCTTTTTATATAAATATGTTTATGTACTTGCAAAACTGAAAATAAAATACACATTCAAAACTTCAAAGATAAAAAATGATTTCAACATTAATAAGTCTATTCTCTTAAACTAAGAATAGTGATAGGCCTTCAAAACCAGATAATGAACTAACACCAGTCCATGTGTACTGACTAAAGCAAGGAAATGAATATTTGCTTTGTAGGTTTAATTAAAACATTTGAATAGCATCATTAATGAGCTTTACATAAACACTTTTAGGCTTTTAGATTAAGTGATGTGACTACAGCATAACATAGTAGGCCACAGACCTTTGGAAATAGGCCTACTTTAAAAAATCACACAATTGTACCAGTACTTTAAACAACCAAGCCTGGTTAGGATATATCAAAATTCATTACTTACTTCAACAATAGCAATCATTACAAGAGAAACAAAAGCAGCCTTTACTTATGAAAGCTGCTAACAATAAGATCACAGCCTTTTGTCTTCTTTGTTAGAGATTTAATTTTTTTTGCACATTTGTCATCTGTGACAAAAAAAAAAGGGGGGGGGGGGGTTAAGCTAGAACATTTTAGTACAGAGGAATGAACCTTTCAGCTACCTGTTCAAAATAATTGTGACATGCCCATCTCAGTGTCCTGTAGCTTACTTTTAATTGAAAGCAGAGCACTCAGTTGAACAATACAGTATATTCTAAGTGGTTCAATTCAATAAACATGTTTATTACTTATGAATGAACATGATTAAAAGCAATTGTGTGCTGGTATTTTTATGAACTTAACATCTTTGTGACAGGTTTTTTTTATGCTCAAAAGTCTTTTATGTTAAGACAAGTCAATGTTGATCAAACAAGTATGGTTAACAAACACTACCCTATACTACTCACTGGATATTACTGTACAACTGTTACTACTCAATAAATGCCAGCTTTGCTATCAAGAAAAGCTCTAGCTAGGTCAATGTGATAATAAAGCTTTATATATGTTCCCTAAACCTTGAAACTTATATATATATATATATATATATAAATGTACTGAAGAGTCTGAGAGTCTGCTGGCAAAATTATTCCATGAATGTTTCCTAGCTCTCAATGGAACATCACAAACACAATTCATCACAGAATGAACCAATGCAGTAGTCTCCTCCTGACTCCATTCACACTTGAAATAGTTTGACCCAGTTTTGTTTATTTTCTTTCATCTTATCTGAAGCTGAACTTTGGACTGATCAGCACTGTGAAACTTTTCTTTTTGTATCATATTTAAATAATCAATTATATTTTTTGTCATTACTTTTGTTTTGTTTTGGTATTAAAAAAGAAAAATTACACACTTGCTGTTGGCTTTCATTTAATATTTAATTAACAAAAAACTCCTTTAACCTCCTTCCTCTTTAGTTAAACAGATAATGGATGGATTCTATTTGAAGGTGCTTGTTATAATCAGAGAGAGAGAGAGAGAGAGAGACTATACATACTAAGTGAGAGACAAACTGTAGGAGGGGAGGGAGTTTAAATAAGTACACAACAACAGATAATATGACAAAGTAAAAAAAAATGGGCTAGTCTTTAGCACAAAGTTCAATGGTGTGACTTTGATACAGGTGAAATTATTGTATATTCAGATTGATATAGACTTTGCCCTTTGAATACAACACATGTCATAGTTCATGCTAGTCTATATCTCATTCATATCTTAAAATTTCCTATCAGAAGTGATCACACTTTTAACTATTTCTGTTATATATATCTATTTAGAATAAAATTCTCACAAGAAACCATTTTTTTAAATTAATTAATTAGTTAAAGAGCACATTATGATCTTAAATAAGAAACCTACTTAAGGATAGTACTAACATTTTTTACCTTTTTTTTCTTGCCAATTAAAAAATAATTGATCTAATGCAAAACAAAAAAAAGGGTCAGTTGTGGTCTAGCATTGGATTATATATTGTGTGATTAGAAATATATACTTTTTATTCAATTATAAACATTATTAAATTAGTTTAATTAATTATTAGTTTTAAATGCAGATATATTTAATTAAAAACAAGTAGTTTTAAATTTCATGTATATTTGTTTATGTTCTACATGATTTGGATGTTCCTTCAGATTTGAGTTTAATTATATCCCAATGCTAGCCTGCCACAAGACGATTACTTCAAACACACAACTGCATTAACTTTTTAACCAATGTATATCGATGTTTGTTTGTTGTTGTTTTTTTTAGCATTTTTCAGACAAGTAGAAGTGGTCTAATAATAATAATTAAATAATAACTAAACTAATTAAAACATAACAAAACAGAAACTACACATCTAACTTATAAATTATGAATGTTTCTTCAAAACAGAAGATGATTACATCCTACGCATATCCATTTGTCAATCTTGTGCATGTTAATTAGAGACTTAAACTCTGCTAAGTCATTAATGTGTCTGTCACTGAAATCAACTTTTAGAAATAGAATTTTTTAAATAATCAAGCAATTAAAAACAGTGGAAAAGTCTTATAATAGATCTAGTCAATTAGTGTAGGTATGCATACTCATATATTATATGAACATTTATATGTGCAGTCTACATCTGAAATAAGACTACTAGATCTATCTAGGTTTATATTTATATATATTGATTTCAGCAACTTTTGGAAAAAAAAAAAAAGAAATGTATAGTATACTACTAGAATTACTAAATACTCTACTTTAAGTGTCTTAAGTTAAAAGTGCTATTGCTTACTGGTACTGATATGAATGGTCTTCCCCTCCTTTGATTTGTTTTTTTATCTCAAATTTTTTAAAACAGGCAATATTAATTTTACAATGTATATTTTGTGTTTTTTTCATTCATGAGTAAGCCTGAAAAAAAAAATTGGAAAAATCTTAGAAGACAGCAGCCACCTGCTCTATCATAACTACAAGTCGTCGCGAAGTGGGCCACTTCTGTCTATCAAGACTAGAACCGAGCAGTACAAAAACTAATACGTTCCTTACTCGATAAGACTATATCAATGCCACTCGTTGATCAAGAAACATGAAAATGACCAAGGTATCTCTGTGTAGTCCTCAATGAACTCTGTTCTATTTATGTGAATGTTTCTGTTGTGTTGTTTTTATATGAGAAAAGAGTCCTTGTAATCATAACAAAGTTACATAAGGATCAATAAAGCAGTATTATATCTATTCTATATCTATTATGCTAAATCTAGATCTATTCTAGATGTTATCTAATTATATTGAATCCAGTTAGAGTAAGTTATGCTATCCAAACACCTATAGGCCAAAGTTTCAAAGTTTGACTTTAACCATGCATTATTTGATAATGGTTTGACATAGAAAAGAAAATGAAATACCAAAATGTTCTTTAGTTTAAGGAGTAAAGGATAACTGCTTATATTTGTACCCCTAACCTATATTTATTATTTATATTTAAGGTAAAAGAGGCCATGTGTCATTATTTTATCTGAACATATTTTTCACACTTTATTTGATTCCAAACACCAAAATTTATTCCAAACAGTCTCTATATTTTAATATCAATAAACTCATATCTTAACTCTATATTAATATTAACTAAATTTTAAAATCCCCCATGCATTTAAAAAAAGACAGTCTTTATTTATTTTTTTAATTTCCAAGTAGTTTTGCCATACTAAAATCAGTTTATATTGTATGACTGAATATAGTTAGATGAAGATTGTAGCCTAGATATTAATTTGTACTGTTTATTTTATGTTTGCATGATTTACTGAGTGTTGCAATTTAATTTGGACTGTTTATTTTATGTTTAAATGATTCATTGAGTGTTGTACTTAATGAATGTTGTATGTATTATTTTTCCCTATTTTTATTAATATATAATTTCAATTCAAGTTTTTTTGTTGTTGTTTCTGACCATAAGCATTTTATTAATGTCATTTAGATTATTTACTTTCACCAATATTTAACAAAAAATAAATTTAAAAACAAAGACTTATAAAGATTTATATACAGCTATATTCAAATTTATATTTACAATTTCAATATGTTTATATTCACAAATGGCGTGATTTACAATTGTAACAGAAAATAAAACTCAAGTGACCATTTTTAACTCTTAATAATAATAATACAACAATAATAATAATATGAATGCTATAACAATAACAATAATATGAAAGCATTTAGTATAGAAATGTAAAGAGTTATATAAATATGTATGATAACATAGTCTGTTTTTTTTTAAGTTTAATGTGAACTAGCGATATTGATTGGGGCAACAGGCAGAACACAGAAAGTTGAATTTTTCTAATCCTTCTTCTGTTCCATTCTGAGGGACTGTTGTGCAACAAGTGTGCCACCACAGATCACATTCTTCACATAGAACTTAAAGAGTGCCTTTTTTTCTAGTAAGGCAACCAGCAGGACAATCTTCATTCCCTCCTCAACAAGACTGTCAGAAACTTTATCACCACTTTCATTGTCACATGTTTTCTGTTCTGCCTCCATCAGTTTCTCTACCTCAGGGTCATCATCGCTGTCTTCATTTGTCTTTCTTCTTAGCAAAACTTTTAAAACTCTTTCCTTCTTTTTCTTCCTTGCTTCATCATCTTTCTACTGTTGTCTCTCTACCTTCTTCTTTTCTCTCAAGACTTTTCTCTGCAGTGCATCTTCATCTTTTTTTTTTTCTTTTTCTCTCATCTTTTTCTACCTTCTTACTTATTTTAATATTTTCTTGTTCATCTTTTTCTGTGATCTTGCGCTTAAGGGCTTGCCGAAATTCCTCCCCGCTTACAAGACTTGGGAGAGTTGGAGTTAATTTTTTGGCTTTAGCAGTTCTCTTGTCCTTGCTCTTAAAGGATGGTATCTGTAAAATGTCCTGAGCAATTAGAGTAGCTTTTAGTTGTGAATTATCATCTGCAGGTACTTGACAGAATTTTAGGAGTGAGAGGGAAAGTTCACTAAATTTTTCAAATATAATTTTGTCAAGAGCATTGGAAATTTCCTGGGTTAGGGGATTAGCTTATATTGAAAAAAACTTAAGGTTCATGGGAGAGTTCTTCAAATAAAAAAAGCAAATACTGATTTAGGGCACCTAATTGGTGGGCAGTCATTGTTTTACATCCAGTTAGGGTCTGGGGTGTGAAATCATATGAGGTAAAGGTGAATCAGGTGATATAGCTGGTAGATGGAAGAGGTGGGTTATAATGGGAGGTTAAAGGAAGATGTAGAATATCATTGGAGGAGGAAGCAAAAGGTGAGACATCATGGGAGTGCAAAGAAAAAGGTGAGACATCATGAGTGATGGGAGGACTATGGGAGGCAGAATCAAGAGTTGAGACATCGTGGGAGGTGGGAGAAATAAACGTAATTATCAATTTTGAAAGTGCACAACATTAAACAGGAACAAAAAAAAAACTCTTAACCTGGAAGCTAGTTTATCTGAATGATATAGAAATAAAAAATGGCTTACCATGCAACTTTGAAAATGTTGTATCCTGTCTGGAAAATGTCGAAAACGAACGAAAGTGATCTAGAGACAATTGAAAATGGACATGCAAATTGCACAAAACTCACTTTTGCAAATAAATCACATCAAAACGAGGTAAAATCAACAATACGGCAAGATGTCCGATTTCATGTTCGTTACGAAATAAATAAACTACTCTATATCTAGAGTAGAGACTAGAGTATATCTAGATCGTGAATTAATTATACTTTTATTAACTTAATTTTATTGATCTCTTGTCAGTCTAGTCTCTAGAAGTTAATCTAGTTGTTTGCTTTTTTGGCCTTTTTAAAATTAAATCATATAAAAAATAGATCAAATCTAGAATAATCTAGAATCTAGATCAAGATCTAAATTATTCTTGAGTCTAGACTAGTCTAGAATCTTAATTGACTTATCTTCATACTGTTACTACTTATACTTATGTCTTATACTTATTAATCATTAATGATTATATTTATTAATGCCATACCAAAGTTTATTATTATTGTTAATAAGGGCTCAATTGATCTAAAAATAGTCTCAATTAACAACAATACCTCACTTTACCCTGGCCTAGATTTTAAAAATCCAATCTAGAGATAGATCTAGATTGCTAGATTCTCTATTTCATCTTCACAACAGCTCAATCGTTGGACTTTGAACTTTTGGGTATAAACAAAAGGCTAAAAATAGAATGGAGTCAAGTGACCGCATTTCCCATTGCCATTGCTATCTAGTCTAGGTCTAGGGCTAGGCCCTAGGCTGGCAACACTCAGTAGTCCACAAATTTGCCAATCAATAGTTAATCTGATCTAGATTAGAATTAATTAAATTAGATCTAGATCTAGATACCTGGCTATAGAATATATACATAGCATAGCATAGATCTATATAAAAAAAAAGACTATTTAAATTTGTTAAATACTGAGACTTTAATGACTTTATTTAGATCTAGACTCTAAATCTAGATCTAGATTCTAAATAATACTAATAATAGCTAGTAGCACCCCCCCCCCCTTTATTTATTACCTGCCTAAGCCTAAGCCAGGCTAAGCTAAGGCTATAGTATTATACTAATTATAGGTCGAAATTATCTAGACTACTTACAACTAGGTCTTAGATCTAGATCTTTATACTCTAGATCTAGAAGAGTTATGTACTAAATGTATATATACTTCTATTAGGCTACTATCTCTAGAATCTAGATCTATCTAGAATCTAGAACAATGTTTGTGTTTCTGTTGGCTCATTGATTCATTATGTTCAGAGTTCGGTTACTAGTTGCACAAAGATTTAAAAAAACAAACTAGAATCGAAGTATAAAAACATCAAAAAATACCCAGATCCTTATTAATTTTATGGTTCCAAATCTGTTAAATTCAGTTCCATTTACATTTACAGACGATCATGTTGATTTATACTAAACTAGCAGTAGACATCATCTACTCCCGTTAATTTGTTCCCTAGCTTTATATTATTATGGCCGGAACACCCCTTTCTTTTCTTTTCTTTTTTCTTTTTTTTTTTTTATTGTAATAAACGGGCCACATTTTAACAACCAAACTAACATACTTTTTTAGCCCGTGAATTAGTGTAACTGACTGTTACAATTAAATTGTACAGCCCGATCTCTATCCCCCCCCCCCCTCTTAATCTCTCTCTGCCCCCCCCCCCCTTTTTTTTTTTTGTTTGACCTGCGCATCGTAATTTCTCCAACATAGACTTTGACTTGATTTGGAAAGACCCGCTTCATAATGCGCCCCCGACACATATATACATCATGGGCGTAGCCAGGATTGGTTGGTTTTTTTTTTTGTTGTTTTTTTTTTTAAGGGGGAGGGGGTTTGGGGAGATTTTTTCTCTTCCTTTCCCCGCAATATAAAATCTTTATGTGTGTGTGTGTGTGTGTGTGTGTTGTTAGACACTTAGTATTGTTAGTTTGTATAGAGACGCAACAAAATTGACGGACTTAGAACGCGACTATAGTGACGTTATGACTTAGTGGGTTAGAGGCTACCTATAGAGACTTAAAAGTAGTTGGTGATAGGATTTTCATAGGGATAAGACGTATTTATCAACAGACTCGACTGTGGCCTTTTGCTGTATTAAAACCATCATTTGAATTGTCTAACGGTTTGGACTTTTCACTTGTTAACTTTGTGTGAGTTCTTAGTCTTAGTGGTTAGTCGCATTGAATACACCCGCACAAGAAACCCAGACATTTCCAGAGTAATCTGTCGAAGTCAGATAGGCATCACTAACTACAAAATAGATAGGCTTCAATCCTCATCACAGTGTGTGTGTGTGCGCGCATAATTAATCTTTATTATATTCCGACCCTTTATTGTTTCGTTTATTGTAGCCTTACCTAGAATTGGGTTTTCCTGGAAGAGTGGAAAAGCCGTAAACACCCCGTCTTTTGCCAGCAAGGGGGTCTGGGGGAGTGCTGCGAGCTCTCCCAGCGGGGTACGGGACGGAGCTCCGACGCCAGGCACTATTTCCGGTATTTGAAACCAAAAATATATGTTCTGAAGTATCTACAGTGCATTATCCTGCTATTAAAAAATTTTAGTTCAAAAACCTAATCTGCTATTCTTACTTACATAGAACTTAGATCCTCCCGCGCCGTTGGACGCATTGGGCAGCAAGCTGTCTCCACAAAAATCTGTCACTGGCAATGTCTGAAGCCTCTTCCCACCTGGTGTCCACTGCTCTGAGTCTTCCATGAAAGTGTGGCGCCAAGTTATACTAGGATTTCTCTGTTTCCGCTTTCCTCGTAATGGCCTACATGTCATTGCAACTCTTGGTATGCGTCATGGGCGTAGCCAGATGGGGTCGGGGTTCAACCCCCCCCCTCCGGAAATGAAATACCCCCCACAAGGGGGGGGGTCGGAATTTAGTGACTGATTTTTTATTTATTTTAGGTGAGATTTTAATACTAAAACATCACTTGCCCCAGCACAGCCAAAGGGGCTTTGAGTTTAAAACCTCCTTCATCGGTGTTTGAAGCTAAAAAAAAAACTCTTCAATATAAAAAAAAAAGCAAATTAGGCACTCAAAATGCTATAAGCGTAGCTAATTTTGTTTTCAAGTGTCAATCTAGTCATGCATGTTAATCAGCGTATTTAACTCTGCTAAGTCGTTGGTTTTCCTGATTCAGGCAACCCATTCCATTCTGTAACGATCCTATGGAAGAGGAGCAATTTTACGACTTTGTCCTAGCATACGGACTAAGAAATGTGCCTATATCTTTGTGTCTTTCTGAGTATTTTATAGTTTTGTTTTTCTATTTGTAAACTATGGTTAATTTTTTTATGTATTATTGCTACTTTACTTTTTTATTCTTCTGACCTAAATTAAGTGTGTCTAAATTTAGTGATTTTAATAATGGTATTTTACTGTAGTCATTGTGAATATTATTTTGTTATAAATCTCACTGCTATATTTTGCGTTCGCTCTAGTTTCTTAATGTCTTAATGTTTTCTTGAGTTCAGGGATCCTAAAAAGAGGATGTATGTTCTAATAAATGGCCTAAACAAGGTTAAATAGCATTTTAGTTGAACGTTACTGTTTGCAGGGCGGATTTATGTGGAGGCCCCTGGGCAGTAGTTTTGTGAAGGCCCCTACTCTTTTTCTTCTTTAAAAAAAATATTTAATATATATATTTATGTTTAAAATTATCTATATTTGCGTTTGTGGAGGGTAAGGCCCTGGAATGACGTACTGTTATGGTTCATGAACTGCATTTATTTATTACGAGCACGCTATCATCGAACAGCCTACTTCTTAACCACGACAGTGTTGCCAACCGTAAGATTTAAAGTATTGTCACTAAAAAAAAAATTTAAAAAATTTAAATGTAAAAGTTTCTGACCCGTCGAAATTTGGATACTTTAAAACCTATTTTGTGGAGGCCCCTCTCTTGTGGAGTCCCTGGAGCCCCGCCTGCCATCCCCTAAATCCGGCCCTGCCTGTTTGATTTGATCACAATATAGGCCTATATGCAAACCATTTCAGAATCAAATTTTCATACATGGAGGCAGATCCATAATTATTTTTTGTGTTTGGTATATCCGGTGTACAGATTACGGAAGTATTGATAAGTATTGGATGGCTGCCTGGTCGTGCGCTATGCGCGCTGGATTGTCTCGATGGTCCAGGGTTCACACCCTGCCCGCTGCCAACCCCCGTTCTTCAACTCTGAAGAAACATCCGAAATATTTAATACTTTTTTTGTTGAGTGCACTTTTCAGCAATGTAGAATCAAATCTCTACGCCCTTCTGGCACAATGTAATTATTATTATTTATGTCACAACAGTGATCTTTCGATATGGCGTCTTAGGTTCTAAACTTTTTAACCCAACGGCCCCAGTATGTTAAAGTCAACAACACCAAATCGTCAACTCGAGTACTATGTACGGGTGCTCCACAAGGTTGTGTACTTTCTCCTGTGCTATACACTCTTTACACTAATGACATAAGAAGCATCTATGACTCAGTTAAACTCATTAAATTCGCTGATGATACTGCCATAGTCGGTCTTATTTCAGGAGACGAAACTCAGTATCGAAGCTCGATAGAAGAGTTTACAAACTGGTGCACCGACAACTTTCTAGAACTGAATGTAACAAAAACTAAAGAACTTATAATAGATTTTAGAAAGAAAAAACAAACTATACGTGAACTGCAAATAAACACTACATCTATAGAACAAGTAAAGGCATATAAATATCTAGGCATTATCATCAACAACAAGCTTTCATGGGAAGACCACCTTGGAACTCTGACAAAGAAAACAGCCCAGCGACTCTTTTTTCTATACAAACTCAACAGTTTTAAATTAAACAAGAAGATCCTTGAGACATTTTACGGCGCGACAGTACAAAATCTGCTAACATACGGAATAAGTTGTTGGCAAGGCAACGCCTCATCTAAACTGTTGCAACGTCTAGAAAACATCATTAAAAAAGCATCAAAAATTACACTCACAACATTACCACATTTAAAGGAACTTTTTGAACAAACGTGCCTAAGAAAAATCGAAAAAATCTTGGAAGACAACGGCCACCCGCTCCATCAGAACTACGCCAGGTCGTCGCGAAGTGGGCGACTGCTGTCAATCAAAACAAGAACGGAGCGGTACAAAAACTCGTTCGTACCTCACTCGGTCAGACTCTATCACCGCCACTCATTGATCAGGGAACATGAAATGCACCAAGATACCTGTGTGTAGTCGCTGAATGAACTCTTTATGTTGTCTGTTGTATTTATGTGTATTTTTCTGTTGTGTTGTCTTTATATGAGAAACGAGTCCTTGTAATCACAACAAATTTCCGTAAGGATCAATAAAGCAGTCTTAGTCTTAGTCTTAGTCTTAGACATATTTTTCTTTTTTATTCCTTTGCCCATTCTATTCTTTCGGTTAATTTTGGTTGGCCCCAACCACACACACACAATTTTCCATATCGCTCTCTCTCTCTCTCTTTCTCTCTCTCTCTCTCTCTTTGATTTCATTGCTTAAAACCGTATCTTAAAAATCGAAATGCAAAGAAGAAATTATTGTGATTAAATTTTATCATACAATTCTTCAATAGTGCTTTTAGTTCGCGATCTCCAAGTGACAGACAAGACAATATAGCATTAGAGGATTTTCCCTGCGTAAGCTACTTCGGTAGAAAATTGCATTAAAAAGAATCAATTAGGCTAAAATACCCATATATAGCAGCAAATATCCAGCTTTGAAAACACTGTTTTTAGTTGCAAAGCTGATTGTTTTTATATCCAGACTTTTTTCAAATATAAATTTAAGGTATTAAAATCTTATTTGTTCCGTAGAACTCGGAACGAAATACAGTTTCAAGCTAGGCGAACTCTACTCCAGTATAATAACTACATTTTGACCTAGATCTATTTAGGTTCTGTCAAAAAATCATAATGGTGCGCAGGTATTTTAAACAATATGATTTTTTTTAACAATTTCTAGATCTAAACGAAAAATATTTTTAAATCAAACAAATAGATCTTAGAAAAAAAATTTTTTTTTTTCGCGTCTTCCGCTCCCCAGTTATTCTACAACGTAAAAGCTTAACACCCCAAGAAATATTATGTATTATTACTTGATAATTACCCACACACACACCTTTTCCAAACAATAGTCGACGCCTCGATTGGCTGTGGATAGTGATCGAAATAAGCTTTCTGTAAAACAAATGCAAAAATGTCTCTTTTTTGTATGCGACATCCAGTGCATAGGAATAAATATTCAAAGGCCAAAATCCTACGAATAAATGCCGAAACTAAAGGAAAAAAAGTTTTTTTGCGTAGTGCAATTTAGAGCATTGTAATTTAATTTAATTTGTCGGCGATTAAAGTTAAGATAGTATCTCTCCTCTTTACAAGACGTCCTCATTGGTGATTGTATCTTACCACCTTATTTTCTGAATGCGCCTTTTACAACTCCAGAGGTGGAAGGTAAAGTAATAGTTCACAAAGAATTACCCAGACTCTTATCTGTAGGCGTGACATGGAGCCCGTGCCTTAGACATCAAATTATTATGTCCTTATCAAGTTACATACCAATGAAGATAAAGAAGCCTAGGTAGCGGAAATTATCAACTATTTCCAGGGGTTGATCATACTGTTTACGTAGGGCGCGATGCTTGCGCTTTTGGGCTAGTGCTTTGGTTTGGACAATGCTTGAACCAAATTTCTGGTTTGCAGCAGACACTTTGCCATCTAGAGTCTGAAGCTGAGTAGCAAAGTCAACAACAACAATAGCGATAATATAAATAATAGTAGGCCTAATAACAATAATTATTATAATTAAAATGGACTGTCGTTGGTAGAACACGTGGAGGTAGAAAGATTCCAATGGACGAGAGAAATACATATTAATATAGTCAAAGCAGAATTTAAAAATTGTGGTGAAGAGTTTTTAGAAAATCTCCTTGAACATAGGCATACCTAAGAAGATGTTACAAGATAGAGTGCGCTCTGGCGGCAAATATCAAAGGTGCAGCAACCATTGCCTGGAGAAGCTCATTGCGCCCGGGACCATGATTAATTAGGGCCCACGGAAGCCATTGCCTGGAGAAGCTCATTGCGCCCGGGACCATGATAAATTAGGGCCCACAGGAGCCATTGCCTGGAGAAGCTCATTGCGCCCGGGACCATGATTAATTAGGGCCCACAGGAGCCATTGCCTGGAGAAGCTCATTGCGCCCGGGACCATGATTAATTAGGGGAGCTATTGATGATCGTTATCTATTTTGTTGATGTGGGGGGTTTGGCACAGAACTAACTAAATGACATGACGAAGGCAACTCGTAGGGCGATTCCAAACTGTTTATTATACATTAAAGACCTGCAGCCATCCATAAACACATGGTGTAGAACCAGGCACAAACAGGGAATGGAGACGACGTAGGTCCAGTAACGTACGGACACTACAGCGACAAGAGATGCCGGTCGAATGGACAGTGCCCACGTTCGTATGCCTTGTTATGCGCGGACACAAGGTGCCATCTAGGGGGAAGGGTCACGTGGATATCGGGGTGGCCGGTGTTTTCTGAAAAGATATCCACTCCACTACAGAGCCCCTAGCTTGAAACGACCCGTCCCGGGGCGTTCAGCCTAGTAGGTTTCTGAAAACTGAAACAACTGTTTCTTGTCAGTGTCTTCTGGAACGACACACATCTTTCCAGTTTGTAACGTGCTGAGTCCATCGGTCATACAGAGTGGTCTGTCTGGTTTTTCCTTGAAGCTACCGTCTTTCTCGACCCATGATGTCTGGGAAGCTGTAGAAAGTGTGGTAGGGAGTAGTGAGCGAGTTCGTCTTTGTGGCTGGTTAAACTGCTTGTAGTTTCTTTTTTGTCTATGTGTCTTCCGGAGTCTGTCATGTCTGGTCTGGTTAGGCTGACCAGCCTTAAATTTTCTATTCCTCGATGCGGGGTATGTTTGAATTGAGTGAATAGCATCTGTATTGTACATTGCATCAGCTTGTTGCTCACTGGTTCTTTGTTCTACTTGGTGGGTTGGCTGTGAAACAATGGGTTCACTATTGCACACAACAGATTGAACCTCAGCTGTGAGTTGTGGTGATTGCTGACAGTGACGCCTTACATGTCCAACTTCCCAGCACTGGGTGCAGACTGGTGATCCATCATCAGTGTATGGGAAGAATCCTCTCTTCGTCCTTGACCACACAAGACCCGGCGGTGCTGTTGGTCGAATTCTGTTTTGGTTGCTATTTTTCGTGTGTCTTTGTGTGGGTCTCGTTGACTATGTGGTTGACTAGAGAGTGGGTTAGTTGAACTTGGCAGACTTTTATAGCCAGACCCTTGGTATTGTTGACAAGAGAGTGAGTCAGCGTTAGTTGAACTTAGCAGACTGTTATAGCCTGACCCCTTTATCTCTTCAAGTTGCTTCTCTAACTTGGCCAATTTCGCTAAGAGAACCTCAGACCACTGCTCTTGAGCTCGAGCTGCATCTTTGTTCTGGTTCTCCAACTTGAATGCATAGTTTCGTAGACTTTGAAAACTTATCTGGGGATGTTGCGCTATGAACCTAAACAGCTCTCTGCGAAGTTCTGGATCTCTGACTCCATAGGCATATTGGTCCCTCAATCTTTCCCCCTTGAAGCAATCTATTCCTTCTCTTTGTTCTTGCCTGATGGCCGTTGTGAACTCCTTAAATAGTCGGTGAGAGAATTCGAGCAGTGACTCACTTCTTCTCTGCTGCGACATCAGAAATGTAATCTCTGCCTCTCGCACCGGTATAACTACTTCAAACGCAGAGGTAAGTGCATCGAGCAGAGCTTCTGGATCACTTCTGATATGAGGTGGCTGAAGATCTACCTCTAATCTAGCTGGACCACTTATGTTTGCAATGATGGTTGCTGTCTTCTCTTGAGGCGAGGGGTAAGGCCGAAGTTCCCATAGATCTCTTATTTCTCTGACGAAATCTTCAATTAAAACCTCAACATTTCTGCCATCCCCACTGAACTGTCTCATTTTTCTAGCAGGTTCTATGATGTAATGAGGGCGCTGACAGGCCAGTTTCAATGCCTCAAGTTCAGCTTGTAGTCGAGTCAACATCCCCTTAGTGACACGTTCCATTCCCTCCGGCTCTCCTCCACTGCACGTGGGATGCACGTCTCTCCCCTTCACTGAACTAGGTTCCACCATACTTCTCTCCATCTGGCTGCAGGTCTTAAGAAACTCTAACAATAATAGTAACCTAATAACTAAATCTATCTCAAGAGAAACAATTTTCAAGCTAAGTAAAATCACAAGTAAGAAAATAGAAGCAAATTATTTTAAAATATACTACACTAAATCTAACTACCCTGAAACAAAAAGAAGAAAACAAAAAATAGAAAATATTTGAAAGTACAGAAACAGGAAAAACTAACGGTTACTTGTAGACATCTAGGCCTACGTCTGGTTGTCACTTTCTTAGTTTCGGTTGTCAGGAAGCAGATTCTGAGACGTCTTCTGATCCCACAGTGTAGTCTCTCTTCCTGACCCCACTCGTGCTACCAAGTTTCTGTGGTGGGTTTGGCACAGAACTAACTAAATGACATGACGAAGGCAACTCGTAGGGCGATTCCAAACTGTTTATTATACATTAAAGACCTGCAGCCATCCATAAACACATGATGTAGAACCAGGCACAAACAGGGAATGGAGACGACGTAGGTCCAGTAACGTACGGACACTACAGCGACAAGAGATGCCGGTCGAATGGACAGTGCCCACGTTCGTATGCCTTGTTATGCGCGGACACAAGGTGCCATCTAGGGGGAAGGGTCACGTGGATATCGGGGTGGCCGGTGTTTTCTGAAAAGATATCCACTCCACTACAGAGCCCCTAGCTTGAAACGACCCGTCCCGGGGCGTTCAGCCTAGTAGGTTTCTGAAAACTGAAACAACTGTTTCTTGTCAGTGTCTTCTGGAACGACACACATCTTTCCAGTTTGTAACGTGCTGAGTCCATCGGTCATACAGAGTGGTCTGTCTGGTTTTTCCTTGAAGCTACCGTCTTTCTCGACCCATGATGTCTGGGAAGCTGTAGAAAGTGTGGTAGGGAGTAGTGAGCGAGTTCGTCTTTGTGGCTGGTTAAACTGCTTGTAGTTTCTTTTTTGTCTATGTGTCTTCCGGAGTCTGTCATGTCTGGTCTGGTTAGGCTGACCAGCCTTAAATTTTCTATTCCTCGATGCGGGGTATGTTTGAATTGAGTGAATAGCATCTGTATTGTACATTGCATCAGCTTGTTGCTCACTGGTTCTTTGTTCTACTTGGTGGGTTGGCTGTGAAACAATGGGTTCACTATTGCACACAACAGATTGAACCTCAGCTGTGAGTTGTGGTGATTGCTGACAGTGACGCCTTACATGTCCAACTTCCCAGCACTGGGTGCAGACTGGTGATCCATCATCAGTGTATGGGAAGAATCCTCTCTTCGTCCTTGACCACACAAGACCCGGCGGTGCTGTTGGTCGAATTCTGTTTTGGTTGCTATTTTTCGTGTGTCTTTGTGTGGGTCTCGTTGACTATGTGGTTGACTAGAGAGTGGGTTAGTTGAACTTGGCAGACTTTTATAGCCAGACCCTTGGTATTGTTGACAAGAGAGTGAGTTAGCGTTAGTTGAACTTAGCAGACTGTTATAGCCTGACCCCTTTATCTCTTCAAGTTGCTTCTCTAACTTGGCCAATTTCGCTAAGAGAACCTCAGACCACTGCTCTTGAGCTCGAGCTGCATCTTTGTTCTGGTTCTCCAACTTGAATGCATAGTTTCGTAGACTTTGAAAACTTATCTGGGGATGTTGCGCTATGAACCTAAACAGCTCTCTGCGAAGTTCTGGATCTCTGACTCCATAGGCATATTGGTCCCTCAATCTTTCCCCCTTGAAGCAATCTATTCCTTCTCTTTGTTCTTGCCTGATGGCCGTTGTGAACTCCTTAAATAGTCGGTGAGAGAATTCGAGCAGTGACTCACTTCTTCTCTGCTGCGACATCAGAAATGTAATCTCTGCCTCTCGCACCGGTATAACTACTTCAAACGCAGAGGTAAGTGCATCGAGCAGAGCTTCTGGATCACTTCTGATATGAGGTGGCTGAAGATCTACCTCTAATCTAGCTGGACCACTTATGTTTGCAATGATGGTTGCTGTCTTCTCTTGAGGCGAGGGGTAAGGCCGAAGTTCCCATAGATCTCTTATTTCTCTGACGAAATCTTCAATTAAAACCTCAACATTTCTGCCATCCCCACTGAACTGTCTCATTTTTCTAGCAGGTTCTATGATGTAATGAGGGCGCTGACAGGCCAGTTTCAATGCCTCAAGTTCAGCTTGTAGTCGAGTCAACATCCCCTTAGTGACACGTTCCATTCCCTCCGGCTCTCCTCCACTGCACGTGGGATGCACGTCTCTCCCCTTCACTGAACTAGGTTCCACCATACTTCTCTCCATCTGGCTGCAGGTCTTAAGAAACTCTAACAATAATAGTAACCTAATAACTAAATCTATCTCAAGAGAAACAATTTTCAAGCTAAGTAAAATCACAAGTAAGAAAATAGAAGCAAATTATTTTAAAATATACTACACTAAATCTAACTACCCTGAAACAAAAAGAAGAAAACAAAAAATAGAAAATATTTGAAAGTACAGAAACAGGAAAAACTAACGGTTACTTGTAGACATCTAGGCCTACGTCTGGTTGTCACTTTCTTAGTTTCGGTTGTCAGGAA
The DNA here is from genome assembly GCF_947242115.1 of Biomphalaria glabrata. NCBI lineage: Eukaryota > Metazoa > Mollusca > Gastropoda > Planorbidae > Biomphalaria > Biomphalaria glabrata. The sequence continues at coordinate 25,197,182 of NC_074716.1, forward strand.
GCAGATTCTGAGACGTCTTCTGATCCCACAGTGTAGTCTCTCTTCCTGACCCCACTCGTGCTACCAAGTTTCTGTGGTGGGTTTGGCACAGAACTAACTAAATGACATGACGAAGGCAACTCGTAGGGCGATTCCAAACTGTTTATTATACATTAAAGACCTGCAGCCATCCATAAACACATGATGTAGAACCAGGCACAAACAGGGAATGGAGACGACGTAGGTCCAGTAACGTACGGACACTACAGCGACAAGAGATGCCGGTCGAATGGACAGTGCCCACGTTCGTATGCCTTGTTATGCGCGGACACAAGGTGCCATCTAGGGGGAAGGGTCACGTGGATATCGGGGTGGCCGGTGTTTTCTGAAAAGATATCCACTCCACTACAGAGCCCCTAGCTTGAAACGACCCGTCCCGGGGCGTTCAGCCTAGTAGGTTTCTGAAAACTGAAACAACTGTTTCTTGTCAGTGTCTTCTGGAACGACACACATCTTTCCAGTTTGTAACGTGCTGAGTCCATCGGTCATACAGAGTGGTCTGTCTGGTTTTTCCTTGAAGCTACCGTCTTTCTCGACCCATGATGTCTGGGAAGCTGTAGAAAGTGTGGTAGGGAGTAGTGAGCGAGTTCGTCTTTGTGGCTGGTTAAACTGCTTGTAGTTTCTTTTTTGTCTATGTGTCTTCCGGAGTCTGTCATGTCTGGTCTGGTTAGGCTGACCAGCCTTAAATTTTCTATTCCTCGATGCGGGGTATGTTTGAATTGAGTGAATAGCATCTGTATTGTACATTGCATCAGCTTGTTGCTCACTGGTTCTTTGTTCTACTTGGTGGGTTGGCTGTGAAACAATGGGTTCACTATTGCACACAACAGATTGAACCTCAGCTGTGAGTTGTGGTGATTGCTGACAGTGACGCCTTACATGTCCAACTTCCCAGCACTGGGTGCAGACTGGTGATCCATCATCAGTGTATGGGAAGAATCCTCTCTTCGTCCTTGACCACACAAGACCCGGCGGTGCTGTTGGTCGAATTCTGTTTTGGTTGCTATTTTTCGTGTGTCTTTGTGTGGGTCTCGTTGACTATGTGGTTGACTAGAGAGTGGGTTAGTTGAACTTGGCAGACTTTTATAGCCAGACCCTTGGTATTGTTGACAAGAGAGTGAGTTAGCGTTAGTTGAACTTAGCAGACTGTTATAGCCTGACCCCTTTATCTCTTCAAGTTGCTTCTCTAACTTGGCCAATTTCGCTAAGAGAACCTCAGACCACTGCTCTTGAGCTCGAGCTGCATCTTTGTTCTGGTTCTCCAACTTGAATGCATAGTTTCGTAGACTTTGAAAACTTATCTGGGGATGTTGCGCTATGAACCTAAACAGCTCTCTGCGAAGTTCTGGATCTCTGACTCCATAGGCATATTGGTCCCTCAATCTTTCCCCCTTGAAGCAATCTATTCCTTCTCTTTGTTCTTGCCTGATGGCCGTTGTGAACTCCTTAAATAGTCGGTGAGAGAATTCGAGCAGTGACTCACTTCTTCTCTGCTGCGACATCAGAAATGTAATCTCTGCCTCTCGCACCGGTATAACTACTTCAAACGCAGAGGTAAGTGCATCGAGCAGAGCTTCTGGATCACTTCTGATATGAGGTGGCTGAAGATCTACCTCTAATCTAGCTGGACCACTTATGTTTGCAATGATGGTTGCTGTCTTCTCTTGAGGCGAGGGGTAAGGCCGAAGTTCCCATAGATCTCTTATTTCTCTGACGAAATCTTCAATTAAAACCTCAACATTTCTGCCATCCCCACTGAACTGTCTCATTTTTCTAGCAGGTTCTATGATGTAATGAGGGCGCTGACAGGCCAGTTTCAATGCCTCAAGTTCAGCTTGTAGTCGAGTCAACATCCCCTTAGTGACACGTTCCATTCCCTCCGGCTCTCCTCCACTGCACGTGGGATGCACGTCTCTCCCCTTCACTGAACTAGGTTCCACCATACTTCTCTCCATCTGGCTGCAGGTCTTAAGAAACTCTAACAATAATAGTAACCTAATAACTAAATCTATCTCAAGAGAAACAATTTTCAAGCTAAGTAAAATCACAAGTAAGAAAATAGAAGCAAATTATTTTAAAATATACTACACTAAATCTAACTACCCTGAAACAAAAAGAAGAAAACAAAAAATAGAAAATATTTGAAAGTACAGAAACAGGAAAAACTAACGGTTACTTGTAGACATCTAGGCCTACGTCTGGTTGTCACTTTCTTAGTTTCGGTTGTCAGGAAGCAGATTCTGAGACGTCTTCTGATCCCACAGTGTAGTCTCTCTTCCTGACCCCACTCGTGCTACCAAGTTTCTGTGGTGGGTTTGGCACAGAACTAACTAAATGACATGACGAAGGCAACTCGTAGGGCGATTCCAAACTGTTTATTATACATTAAAGACCTGCAGCCATCCATAAACACATGATGTAGAACCAGGCACAAACAGGGAATGGAGACGACGTAGGTCCAGTAACGTACGGACACTACAGCGACAAGAGATGCCGGTCGAATGGACAGTGCCCACGTTCGTATGCCTTGTTATGCGCGGACACAAGGTGCCATCTAGGGGGAAGGGTCACGTGGATATCGGGGTGGCCGGTGTTTTCTGAAAAGATATCCACTCCACTACAGAGCCCCTAGCTTGAAACGACCCGTCCCGGGGCGTTCAGCCTAGTAGGTTTCTGAAAACTGAAACAACTGTTTCTTGTCAGTGTCTTCTGGAACGACACACATCTTTCCAGTTTGTAACGTGCTGAGTCCATCGGTCATACAGAGTGGTCTGTCTGGTTTTTCCTTGAAGCTACCGTCTTTCTCGACCCATGATGTCTGGGAAGCTGTAGAAAGTGTGGTAGGGAGTAGTGAGCGAGTTCGTCTTTGTGGCTGGTTAAACTGCTTGTAGTTTCTTTTTTGTCTATGTGTCTTCCGGAGTCTGTCATGTCTGGTCTGGTTAGGCTGACCAGCCTTAAATTTTCTATTCCTCGATGCGGGGTATGTTTGAATTGAGTGAATAGCATCTGTATTGTACATTGCATCAGCTTGTTGCTCACTGGTTCTTTGTTCTACTTGGTGGGTTGGCTGTGAAACAATGGGTTCACTATTGCACACAACAGATTGAACCTCAGCTGTGAGTTGTGGTGATTGCTGACAGTGACGCCTTACATGTCCAACTTCCCAGCACTGGGTGCAGACTGGTGATCCATCATCAGTGTATGGGAAGAATCCTCTCTTCGTCCTTGACCACACAAGACCCGGCGGTGCTGTTGGTCGAATTCTGTTTTGGTTGCTATTTTTCGTGTGTCTTTGTGTGGGTCTCGTTGACTATGTGGTTGACTAGAGAGTGGGTTAGTTGAACTTGGCAGACTTTTATAGCCAGACCCTTGGTATTGTTGACAAGAGAGTGAGTTAGCGTTAGTTGAACTTAGCAGACTGTTATAGCCTGACCCCTTTATCTCTTCAAGTTGCTTCTCTAACTTGGCCAATTTCGCTAAGAGAACCTCAGACCACTGCTCTTGAGCTCGAGCTGCATCTTTGTTCTGGTTCTCCAACTTGAATGCATAGTTTCGTAGACTTTGAAAACTTATCTGGGGATGTTGCGCTATGAACCTAAACAGCTCTCTGCGAAGTTCTGGATCTCTGACTCCATAGGCATATTGGTCCCTCAATCTTTCCCCCTTGAAGCAATCTATTCCTTCTCTTTGTTCTTGCCTGATGGCCGTTGTGAACTCCTTAAATAGTCGGTGAGAGAATTCGAGCAGTGACTCACTTCTTCTCTGCTGCGACATCAGAAATGTAATCTCTGCCTCTCGCACCGGTATAATTACTTCAAACGCAGAGGTAAGTGCATCGAGCAGAGCTTCTGGATCACTTCTGATATGAGGTGGCTGAAGATCTACCTCTAATCTAGCTGGACCACTTATGTTTGCAATGATGGTTGCTGTCTTCTCTTGAGGCGAGGGGTAAGGCCGAAGTTCCCATAGATCTCTTATTTCTCTGACGAAATCTTCAATTAAAACCTCAACATTTCTGCCATCCCCACTGAACTGTCTCATTTTTCTAGCAGGTTCTATGATGTAATGAGGGCGCTGACAGGCCAGTTTCAATGCCTCAAGTTCAGCTTGTAGTCGAGTCAACATCCCCTTAGTGACACGTTCCATTCCCTCCGGCTCTCCTCCACTGCACGTGGGACGCACGTCTCTCCCCTTCACTGAACTAGGTTCCACCATACTTCTCTCCATCTGGCTGCAGGTCTTAAGAAACTCTAACAATAATAGTAACCTAATAACTAAATCTATCTCAAGAAAAACAATTTTCAAGCTAAGTAAAATCACAAGTAAGAAAATAGAAACAAATTATTTTAAAATATACTACACTAAATCTAACTACCCTGAAACAAAAAGAAGAAAACAAAAAATAGAAAATATTTGAAAGTACAGAAACAGGAAAAACTAACGGTTACTTGTAGACATCTAGGCCTACGTCTGGTTGTCACTTTCTTAGTTTCGGTTGTCAGGAAGCAGATTCTGAGACGTCTTCTGATCCCACAGTGTAGTCTCTCTTCCTGACCCCACTCGTGCTACCAAGTTTCTGTGGTGGGTTTGGCACAGAACTAACTAAATGACATGACGAAGGCAACTCGTAGGGCGATTCCAAACTGTTTATTATACATTAAAGACCTGCAGCCATCCATAAACACATGATGTAGAACCAGGCACAAACAGGGAATGGAGACGACGTAGGTCCAGTAACGTACGGACACTACAGCGACAAGAGATGCCGGTCGAATGGACAGTGCCCACGTTCGTATGCCTTGTTATGCGCGGACACAAGGTGCCATCTAGGGGGAAGGGTCACGTGGATATCGGGGTGGCCGGTGTTTTCTGAAAAGGTATCCACTCCACTACATTGACAAATGTTGAAAGTGTGGAAATACCCGTGAGTTGATGGAGCACCACATAGACTACTTCCAGGATATACAGCTTTGTCAGAATCTGCTTATCGTGGTCGCCATGACCAAGTTCCAACTATTCATCAGCATCTGGTCCTGACACATTTAGAGATAAATACGCTTTATTACTACAGACACTCACCATCAAGATATTATCACACCCACTACCTACTCTACAGACAAAACATTTGGATATCGATCAGATCTACTTTTTATTGACGAAGAAATCCACAATAATCATTGATATTGCAGCAACTCTATTCGACTAAAGAACACAATAAAAAAAACATTTTCGAAGCCCTGAACATGCATAAGAATATTATTATCGGAACTGCTGCAGCCCTACTGTGTCATTTGAAAAGTCCTAAGTGGAAACTGTTATTAATGAATGTTATTTCTTTTAAAGAATCTACTTAGCAGTGCCAGAGAATGACTTTTACCCTCAACAGCAGAAATAGGCATAAAACTACCACACTACACGAGGACAATAATAGCTGGTGACTTCAATGCGCACTATTGCGCACACATCCTCCCTAGGCTACCCATACTACAACAAGCGTGGAAATAGAGGATGTAGCAAATGCCTCTAACCTTCAACTTCAGCAACTTCTGCAAAACAAAACCTCACCTCCAACATTCCTCCATAGAGCACACAACACAACTAACCTGACCTAACTTTCATCTCAAGAGACATTATCAACTTTTCTAAAATTACAGTTCTTGAAGACATAGATGGTGACCACAGGCCTATACTCCTCAATATAGGAACATCAGGTAGGTACCAACACAGCAAAACAACTAGATGGAACTATAAAAAAGCTAACTGGGCAGCTTTTTCACAAGAAACAGACACAAGACTATCAAGCATAATGAAGACAGATGTCAACACAACCTATCAACTGTAGTCTCTAACATAACACATCCCTCGAGGTCAAGTTAGGAAATACAAACCCTTTTGGACACCAGAATGAGATAAATTAGTAAAAGAAAGAAACATGGCCAGGAAGACTGTAGAAAAAAAACCTACTAAATAGAACAAGACAAAGTACAACAAATTGACAGGGCTTATTAGATACAAAACTTGCTAATTTAAATATAAACAAAAGCTAGAATTATATTTATGTATAGGTTAATTATATATAATATACAAGTGCAATTCCACTTGGGTGCCACTCCTTGGTGGGTGTCACCCGACGCGGCCAGTACCCCTTAGAGACACCAATGTCTTCTTCATTTTAATTTTTTTTTTCATTTCTACCCCTCCCCCATAAAAAATCATGGTTGCGTCCAGGTCTCAGTCGTACACGACGTTTTGGTGCAGCCATTTTGGCTCGAGAGATTCTGACCATATAATTTATAAAACTCAAAACTTTTATAACAAATAATGTGTTTTTTTTCCCACAATAGACATACTTATAGTATACATTCTCGCCCTTTCTGGCCCCTCTCCTTTATTGTCCACTCTGGATGGCTGCCTGGTCGTTTGGTATGTGCTCTTCTCGTTGGCCCTGGGTTCGAACCCTGCCAGCCGCAATCCCCCGCCATCTTGTGGGAGATTTGGACTAGGATGTAATAATATTCTTTTCTGAGGGAACATCCGAAACATGTAAAGCACAGAAACTATGAAAGATCAGATTCCTCATGAGACAATGATATTAACATGCCCCCCCCCCTTTCCAATACATAATAGGCGAGGTGTGCGTAGCGCACAGGATGGTGTTCATTGTTTTTTTTTTTAATTGGAGTTACTATAACTCAAATAAATCATTTTTACATCAATTTTCCAATAATTTTTTCATTTTGTTTTTGGACAATATTACAACACACACACACACACACATTATAATGTTAGTGACATAACAATGGTTACACAACAAGAATCCCAAGTCAAATGGACATGAAGCAAAATATAAAAATTCTTTTTTGGAAAGCAAAGCTTATATGAAGTGAAGGGAGAGCACCGTTCAATCGTGAACGTATCTCCTCTTTTTCTATATAAAAATGATTAATTACCGCTAATTGATTAAATAGTGTTTTTTTCTTTTATTGATTCCTGTGTTGTAATTGTATATAATCGTGTTTTGTCATCATCTCAAAAAAATATTTTTTCCAGAACTTTGATTTTTTTTTTTTTAATTAAAAATTTCCAGAAAATCAATTTGTCTTCAATTTTTTTTGGCGCCTCTCTGCGTGTGGCGCTCCTCTGTTCGGGGGCATTTACTCACTATGCTTATGGTGTAGATAAATTTAATAGATCAAATTCCTTCTAAAACACTCCTTCTTCCCTAGTGCTATTAGAGCATGGAATGGGTTGCCTGAGCTAGCCAGGAAAACCAGTGACTTGGCTGAATTTAAGTCATTGGTTAATATGCATGACTAAATGCATGACGCGTAGGACGTAATCATCTTTTTTGAAGAAACGTCTGTATTATATAAGATAAGATAAAACATTTTCATATTGTTTAATAAGAGATCCCCCCTCTCCCATTTTAAGAGATCGATTAGATAGATTCTATGACCCGTGGCCGTGGACTAGGAACCCCTGCTGGCATAAAGCACTGACCTATAGAATCTAGATCTAGAATATTTACAAGAGCTATTTATAGATCTATATGTCTATGACTAGAGCTCATAAGAAACAAAAATAGATTTTAGAGGAAACGAGAAGGTAAACACTGTAACTTCACTTTCCAGATGAATCGTAGAAAAAAGTGTAAGCTTATCTATTAATGATAATTTGTGTTCACACAGCTGCCTATTTAAAAATAAATTAAATAGATCTAGAAATTTGAATCTAGACTACTAAAATAGTAGACTAGTTAGTAGTAAAGTGTTAAAAGTCTAAAGGGTATTAGTATACGAGACTAGAAACGCTAAATCAGGTTTCTCTTATATTTTAAGAATATGCAGAAAAAAATGCAGATTACAAATATGTAATTTGATTTCCTCGGAGATAAATAGTTTTTAAAATATAAATTTTTAAGTTTTATTTCTTATTACCATATATTGTCATAGGAAATAGCCATTTTGGTTTTAAGGCTTAATACTAGACTATCTCCCTTGAATTACTTGCCAACATTTTTCTGTTGCTTTTTTGTCTTTCTTTCTAGCAGCTATTAGATCTAATATTAAAATTCATTTAAAATGATAGCATAAGAACAAAAAACTCTCTTTAAAAAAAGTTATTGAAAAAATGAAGAAACAACTTCATCAATTTATTATTAACATTTTTTTAGACCTTCATTTCAGTAAATACACTTAAAAATGCATAAGTTGACAGCATAAAAACAAAAATCTCTGAATTAGTCCCCTTTATAGGTTATCATCTGAGTCTTAGTGAACACAAACCTGAAAAATAGGACGAGAATATAGATACAATAAATAACTATACAATCTTCCATGTTCATAAGCTCTCCACTAGCTGTGGTTACCATGTTAGTATGAAAATCCTGAAAAGGCTTAAGCCGTCAGTTCGAATTCAGCTCGATCCCACTTTTTAAAATTTTTTATAAATGCTTTTTATTGTTAGTCTAGATCTATTACAAATTTAATTACATGACTGATCCAAACTAATTGATAAAGTACACTTAATAGAACCTTTGTTTTTTGTTTTTTAAGTATTTTATTTTGTTTGTTTTTTTCTTTTGATCTAGTATTAATGTTATAATACTTATGCACTAGACTTTTCATAGCTATCATTTATAATTTGTCTTTACTTGCACAGTACTTGAAAGATGAATTTTGCATCCAAATATATTTTGACAAACGATGAAGAGGAGTATGAAAGTGTTTCAGAGGAGGAGTTTGAGCAAGGAATGCATGTCAGGTAGGGAATTCACTGACATGTGGTTATATCAGATTTTACAAATTTGCAAAACTTCTAGCTTCTATGCTGCTGGTTTAGCTACTCCTCATAACATGATGTGATAGGATTTTCATTGTTAATAGAAAAAATTCTAAAGAATGGTATTTTTTTGTAATGTAAAATGTTTTGTTTTCAAGTCTGAAGATTAAGGAAGAGCACGCTATTTCACAGTGTTTCACATGACTACCCTGACTTGTAATCTATATATTTTCCTCATCCAACCCAGACAAAACATTGTCTTTTTGGGGTCAAAATAAGTTTACTTTTGCAGTCTTACTTATTTTGGTCTCAAATGTGTGTCTGAAATTTCTCCAGCTTTTTTTTGAGGGGGAAGCTATTTGCTGCCAGTTGTACTTGTTTCCAATGGGCACCTCAATATAACTGAGCCTTTCTTTCGTAAACTGTTAGGAAGTGGAAATTAGCCTAACAAAGTATTTCCACTCAAGGCAGACGCTTGCAGCTTGTCAAAGGTAACATAAAATGCTTTAGACATTTTGTTTGACTTGTCATGCTCAGCAATCTACTAAAGCTTTTAATCACAGCTGTGTATATAACCTTTAAAATCAATAACAATGTCATACCAGTGTTGTTTAAAGCTTTATATTAATAGGAAAAATTATGTATGCTACTTATAAACATTTTTAAGCTAGACGATATGGGCTAGACTGAGAATGGCTTTTGTCTTTTTTAAAGAATCTCTATCCCATATTAAGTTGGAAGTCAGAAATGAATGTTTCAGCTACTTTCAATATTTTGCTGTAACATTTTGTGTTGTCCCAACTGATACTTAGTTAGTTTTTTTAGCTGGAATTAAGTTCAATGAGGTCCTATGGTCAGCAGTATTTTATTTTGGGAAGCGTGGCTTTGCTACCTATGAAGGGGGCTTGAAGTTCTACACCTGACTCGAACAGAGTTGTGTTTACTGAGCGCTTAAAGGCAGCACGGAAAACCTTCTTCCAGATACCCCTACCCCCGACTGAAATTGGACCATGGCACTCTAGTATACTATAAGCATGAAAGTAGCGCTATATAAAAGCTGGCTTGGACATGTTCGCTGGATGGAGGACAAGCATATCCAGAGAGTCATCCTCTATGGACAACTCGCGACTGCCACAAGAAAAACTGGGCGCCCCCACCTCTGTTACATAGATGTAATAAAATGTGACCTCAAATCAGTGAACATCAATACTGACAATTGGGAAGACACAGCTCTAGACCGCACCAGATGGAGAGAGACAGTGTCCAAGAAACCTATGGACAGTGAAAGTACCTGGGTCTCAGCTCAGGAAGAAAAACGTACAATCTGAAAAACGGCCAACTCCTCTACCACCGAAGCCAAAGCCACCTTAACCTGCGCTATCTGTGGACGGGAGTGTCTCTCCAAAATAGGGCTCTACCGCCACATGAGGAAGTGTGCTCTGAGATGAACCATAATCGTTCTATGACTGAAGGAGGCCAATGATAAAAGCTAAAATTTAAAATTTATTATTAAAAAAAAAATAGATTTTAAAAAAATGAATGTCAATGCTTGTAGATTAATAGGCTATGGAAAGTAAAAGAAATAAATATATACTCTTAAATATAGAACTCTGCTAAAATGATGATAATAAAAGAACTGTCAGTCTTCTTCAGAGCCCTTAATTTACTTTTGAAGATTGTTGGTGCCTGTAATAAAATCGGCAATGTTGTCCCGCTGACTTGTCACGGCAGCAGGCAGAAACGCGTGTGGTCTCAGGATTTGAACAAGCTGGTCCTGATACGCAAGCGGGCCCGGAGGCTTGCTGAAAGGAAGGGTACTCCCAAAATCCTTCGGGAATACAACAGGCTCTGTTGAGCGACGAGTGAACTGGCCCAACGCGTCTGGTCGGACCATTGGAACACTGCCTGTGCCGGAATGGATCTTTTGGACTCCTTAAAAACCAGGTGTCTTCTTCTTCTTGAGGCCAAAGACACAGTGCGAACGGCTGCCCCTCTATCCACACCCAGAGGGTCGGTGTCAGCGGTTAACAAAATGGCCGACTTGCTAAATCGACACTTTGCTAAAATTAGCAAGTCCGAAAAGAAGACAGCCATATCCAAAGCCCTCAATAAGGAACGTAAAGGCTCGAGAGGGAGCCAGATGAGCCTGAAAGCCAAGCAACGTGCAACGCGCCCTTCTGTCGTGCTGAGCTTGACAGAGCGATTGCAAAGTGTAAGAACCGAAAGACTCCTGGGCCAGACAAAGTTACCCCTGACATGGTAAAACACCTCGGGGGCATTGCAAGAGGTAAACTCCTAGAGTTTATGAATCAAACCTGGGCAGAGTCCAGACTACCCAGGGCCTGCAAACATGCTATCATGACTAACGTGGAGTCCTGCAGACCCATTTCACTAACCTCAGTTAGATTGCAAATTGAGTACAGCTATACAGTTCTAGTAAAACAGCCCTCAAATCACTCGATCGAGTACATACCCTAAGGTTCATTTGTGGCACCTTTCGGACAAGCCCAACAAATGCTGCTGAAATCTTAACTAATGTGGCCCCATTAAATTTAAGGAGGGTGAGGGCGGTACTCACGGCTTATGAGTGTTATAAAAGGGGCAACTCTAAGCTACCTACCACTATTTTAGTAAGCCAGTGAGAGAGAGGAAATGCGTTCGTTCCTACATATTGCGGCCAATTTGTCAAAAACAGCTGGGCTCTCCACTGACAGAATTCCCATTAGAAGAATTAGTACTTGCCCTACATGGAGGAGAATGCCAGCCCCACAAATTAACCTGGCCCTTATAGGGCAGAGGGAGCCACCAAGAGGTGATTAAAACCTGCAACACTCCAAAATTTGGCATCAGCTACACTAAAGTCCTACCCATTAGATGCCATTTTCTGCTATACAGATGGGTCGGTATTGAGGGACCCCGATAGATCTCGGTATGGGGTCCTTATAATCTACCCAGACCGGACAGAACCAGATCGGCTCTGTGGCCCATGCGGCTTCGCTGCATGCTCCATGGACACTGAATTAACAGGGATAACTTGGGCATTCAAGGCTATTAGAGTCCGAATGACCCAACATGAAACTAGTGCAACTACTCTAGCGCTAGTCACCGACTCTCGCTCCAGTCTCCTAGCTATGGGTGGCGGCGGGGGAGGGTCGCCCATAATAGAAGAGGCAGTCAGCGCTGCAGATAACATCATCCGAGCCATTGGAGCTGGCGTGAGGGGCAATGAAATGGCAGATACCCTTGCACGAGAGGGAGCTTTGGCAGCCACACACCTCGAAGCATGAAGCACGTTTTTACAAGCAACGGCAGAAATCCGAGCACTCATTTATGAGACGTAGTTAAAGTCCTGGGAGAAATCCGACAGAACACATAGTGTCTGGCAGCATATGCATTATCCAGGTCGTGACCATCCGTGGTGGCGGTTAAGGAGGTCATAACAAGCAATCATTGCACAGTGTAGGATGTCCTGTTGGGGCATACTTTGCCCGGTTCCGCCCGAACTATGACTCCCGATGCCGTCACTGTCGAGAGAGCGTCGAAACAGTGTTGCATATCTTGTACGAGTGTCCCCAGCTCAGAGAGCTACGAGGCGGCCCAGTTTCTTGCCAGCACACTACAGGAGGATTGAGTCCTTCCTGCTCTGATTTTTCAATAGGAGTTCATCTCAGGTGCCTGCAAATGAATGGTACTGTGCAAACTTGCCTCTTTGTTTCCCTAAAACATATTGAATCTAAGAGTTCAAAAAATTATGATCTACAATTTTGTAAATTAAATAACAAGGACTTTAGATTCATATACAATAACTGCTTAGAATATTGTTAAGCTTGTAATTTAAATATATTGCACGCTAAACTGCACTGGTACCTTAATATTATGTTACTTCAGGAACATGCAACAGTGAAGATAGACAATGTTTTTTTTTTACTATTCTAAATAGATTTTTTTAAAACTCTGATTGCTTTCAAGTCTATTAATTGTATTGCTATGACTCTCTTTCTGGTTGTTTGCATAAAAATGGTCAATATGACACAACTAACTAAAGAACTTGACAAGTTGATCTCAAGTTATTATTTCTGAACTAAACTGTACCTGACCATCTTGACTCTGCCACTTTCTCTCTTAACATAGGGTCCCAAATGACCTTCTAATAAATGACAGAATGGCCAAGGACCTTGTTGCTAGTCTTTTCTAGATGATCACATAACCTAATCATATTGTTATCCAAACCCATGTCACCAGTTCAGTTATAAAATGTATTTTGTAGAATAATGTTTAATAATTTGTTGGTGTAATTTAATTGTAATCATTTGTTACATTATCTACATGTATGTTTTGATAACATTTTCTTCATTATTTGAACTAGTGATTCTGGATCTAGTTCTGAGGGAGATGAAATTCAGGCTTTGTCTACTTCTAATGCCAGACAATGTAAGTTTCTTTTTTTTAAACATTAAGCCATACCTAATTTCCTCATTTCTATAAGCTAAAAACCATGCACTTAATAAAATCATATAATTAGATCACATATATTGAATTAAGAGTTTTGTCAAATGTATTATTACTTTCATTGTTTTCAAATTTTAATAATTATTTTCCAAACATCCTAGATAATATAGCTTTCTTAATAACAACTGGATTGTTTGCTACACAGTTATGATGACCTCTGTTACATAACTTATTATCCTATTTTGTCATGCACATTGTTACTAGATTAATTAAATCTTTTTATTTAGTTATTTTAGTTCAAAACAAAGAATGTAATAAAAAGTTTCATTGCAACCCATAGAGGCTCAGTTTAAAGTTAATTACATATTATTACATTTTGTGGGTAAACATGCTATTCATTCTGGTACATTATATTGAAGTTTTACTGTAATTTTTCACAATCATTTAAAACTGTCATAATGTAAAGAATGATACATTTGTTATTCTGCTCATTTGTTGTTGCAGTGGATTCTGACTCCAAGAAAAAAAAACATAGGAGTCATCACTGGAAAAAAGAACTCTCTGCAGAAGGGAAGATAAAATGCTCTCCTTTAAAAGGTTTTTTTTTTCTTAGATATTTGGAAAATTTAAAGCTGGAATAGTTCCTTTTAATGATACAGATCATATTTTAACATTTTTAAAGGGGGGGGGGGGGAAGAATAACCTTGAAAGTCTGATGTCATGCTGATTTATTGTAGTAATTCTAGATTTATATCTTGTGACAAAAACCTTCTAGCCTAATGCAAGGGATCTGTTGGAAGAAATATTTTTTAATACAAATTAAATTTTAATAGGTACCGTAAGATGAATTGTAGAATAAATAGGCAGGCCTGTAACCTGGGGGGGGGGGGGGGGGGGACAAACAGACTCAAGTCTGGGGCTTCTACAGAAGGGGGGCTCTTTAGCATTTTCTGTAATGCATAGTGCCAACTTTGCTTTAATTGACATAAAAAAGAGTACCTGGCTGCAAATGGCTTCAGAGATTACTTACAAAGGCAACAGGATACACACTTGAGACCAAAAGAAAATCCACTGCCGAGGACAGATGTAGAGGGTGAAAAAAACACAAAAGCAAAGGGATACACACTTGAGACCAAAAGAAAACCCATTGTCGAGGACAGAGGTAGATGTCGGAATGAGAATCTAAATCAACCACGGGTGAACAATGGTTATGTTGGAGCTGAATGTGGTAAAATATATAGGTCACAGCTGGGGCTGCATAGCCATGTGAAATACTGCACTCCTTACTAATCTTCAGACTTAACTAGCCTTATTTATTTATGTATAAATATTATATATGTATTTGATGCTTTTAGGCTGGGGGGGGGGGGTGCAGAGGGTTCACACATACTGTACTCAATTGTCTGAGGCCCAAATATTTCTAGACTGAAATATGCATAAATAAATCTTCTATCATAGAACACAATGATAATAATAGAATTCATAAATGAACAGAACACTGAAATAAAACATGAATGAACAACTGACTTTTTACCCTTTTTTTTACTTTTTTAATCTAAATTTATCACTTGGAGAAGTTTGAATCATCTAGAAACATAAGTATTATTCAACATTTTAAAAAAAAGATCTTCCCTGAGCTATTTTAGCTTTCTTTATTAAAGATAGAAAAATCAAGAAATAGCTACAATACCTATATGAATGTTAAATACTATTCTTTAAATAAATGTTTATGTAAATTATGAATAGAAATATTATTCTTGTTCCTAAAATTAATATAAAAAAAAAACTAAGTTGACAACAAAAATAAGATGTACATAGTTACGTCTTGTTTTTGCAATACCAATTTGTATAATCCTCTAATGAATCCTAGACAAAAGTCCAATGAGGCCAGTGTCTTCCAAGCGCAGATTTCAAAGAGCGCACACCAATGTTGTGTCTGTCAACTTTAGCAGTCTTCAGGCCCCAGGAAATATGCACGCTGGAGAACCTGTCATTTGTAGCAAGTGTTCAGCTATATTGTCTCACATTAGTTGCATAGATAATGAGAAAAAGGTGAAAATTAAACAACTAAATTGTAAATTTTATATTTTCTTACTGATCATGAGAGATTGCTTAAATTCTTTATGTTTTGTTATAGTCTTAAGTCTTATCAGAATGCTTCTGATTACATTTCTACTGAACCATACAGGAGCAGGTTGAACTGATTATGTGTTGTAAAGAAAAATGATGTGAAAATAAGATCTGATTTAGTCATTGCTTGAATTGTAGCATAAAATATATTAACTAAAATATATTTTTAACTCTTTCTCTCCTAATTTATGATGCCAATGTTGATTTGACCTTATTAAACCAAATTGATTTTGGATTTATAAACTTTAATTTGTGTTGCTTTAAAAGAGCATGCAATCCCCTATAATTCGATACCAAATATAACATTTTCTGATAAACATACAAACAAGTTATTGAACTTTAATCATAACAGGGTAGTGAAATACAAATGAGCAAAATGAATAATTCTTTTGGAACGAGGAAAATAATTACTTAGAGAAAGAGTTAAAACTAAAGTTGTTTTTTTTTAAACTTTTTAACAAAATTTTTGAATGGATATTTTTGATCAAAAGTCCTGTATACTTTTCATCATCAGGAACTACTGCCAAGACACTGGAAAGTTGTATGACTGACTAATAATATGTTTTAAGAATTATTTTTCCAGATATTTTTGGCTTAGTATCATTCATTAGGTTACCATAGCTTTTGTTAAAATGTGTTCACTGGGTCTCAGAGAATCATATAATTGTAATTCTTTTCACAGTACTCTTTGGCTTTGATATTTTAATAAACATCACAGAAAAACGTAAAGCTATTGAGGAAACTCTTTTACAATTTCTAAATTATTTCTGACTAGGTTTGGAAATGTGAGTTTTGTGAAGAACTAATACCTTTGGATATTGAGCCTGAAGAAGTTCCTACCACAGAGGATGTAACTTATTTACTAGAGCCAGCCATGACAACAGCTGCAAGCACAATGTCAGGGCTTGACCAGTCACTGGTCATTTTCTGTGTTGATACTTCTGGCAGCATGTGTGTTACTACTGAGGTACCAGTAGATGGAGCATTCATTTTATAAAATTTATTACTACTGCTAAGTCAAGACATCAAAATATTAAATGTTTTGAAAAACATAGCTCTTAATTATGTTTACTTGTATTCTAGTTGAGGACATGGTGGCTGAGTGGTAAAGTGCTTGGCTTCCAAACTGAGGGGTCCCGAGTTTAAATCTGGTGATGACAGGAATTTAAAATTATTTTTTTTTAGGGCACCCCTGAGTCCACCCAACTCTAATGAGTACCTGACATTATTTGGGTAAAAATAAAGGTGATTTGTCATGGTGGGGTGTCATGACATATTAACTGTGGCCACATCATCTGCCCTATAAATCACAAGGTTTGAAAGGGGAACTACAAGTACTACTCTAGTTTAATTTATATTCTTACCCTGAAAGTAATTTATTTGTGAAATTTTAGGCAATATAAACATTTTTAAACCGAAGATGCATGAATGATAAAACTGTTTAGATTTCAGGCTCAATAAAGCTGCGAGGCACCAGCCAGCTCAAAAGATTGCATAGTTTCATAGAAGCTGATGAGATAGACCAGCGCCTTCCCTCACAGCTTGGTCATTCTGTGACCTACATCTCGAGATTGCAAGCCATGCAGGCTGCTGTTGACCACCAGCTAGGTGAAATGGCAAAGAATCATCCCAATAGACGGGTGGCTTTAATTACATTTAACAATGAAGTGAGTTTTTTTAAAAAGAAGGATTTCAATAACACATTTTTGTTTCACAGTAAAACAGATTAAAATCCTGGTTACATTTTTATATAATAATTTGAAACCTTTCACTTCATAGGTCACTATAGTTGGAGATGGCACTCAAAGGGAGGTAATCATCTCTGGAGACAAACTGACTAATGAAGACATGTTGATAAAAATTGGTACTGAGTTATCTCTTCCTCAAGCTATCAAAAGCAGCAGACATATTCTTGGAGAAAAAGTGTACAAGTAATAAAATGGACTATCCATTTCTTTAACACTGACTAGTGTCTGCTTATTTTACATCCCAAGTGATTTATTGAAATTGCATTTAAACCCCTTCTAATAGACCTTAATTGATTTTATTTACAATCATCCACTTTTAAAATAATGTAATTACAATTAATTATAGGGAAAATTTGTTTTAACCTAAAACATTCTCCCACTGGATTACATACAAGGTTTCTAAAGATTAAAAAAAAATATTCTTGTGTCTGTGTAATGAAGAAGAGATAAATTAGAGGGAATAATAAGAAATAAAATGCTTTCAAAATGCATCTTTAAGATAAATGAGAATATTTATCTCAGTTCCCTTTACCAGTATTTTGTCTGCATTTAGAGATGAGGCACTTTTAATGTATTTGGAACATTTTGATATATACATGTTGATGCTACCTGTGTCCTTTGTATGCAGACTATGCACAATTTTAAAATAGATCTTTATAATTCATAGTTAAAAATTAAACTTAATGTGATTTCAATGCTTCTTGAAACAGTCTGACTGAATATATTATTTTGAGGAAGCACTTCTTTGTAGCATGTTTTTAACATTGGGGTTTCATTTCTAAATGAGGTTTGACTAAATGTAGCAAGAACTTAGTGATGAAAAAAAAAAAAGATCTGAAAATACACCAAAAATACATTTGATGACACTAGTCAATCTTTTTATATATTTAAACATTTACAATGTATTAAAAATTCAGCTTTGAGATCAATGCTAGAAATGATTTTCAATGTTACAGTCTTGAAGAAGGTGGTGCTACTGCCTTGGGCCCTGCACTGATTATTGCAACCAATTTAGCTGCTCATCATCCTGGTTCAAAGGTTATTCTTTGCACTGATGGCAAAGCTAATGTTGGGCTGGGGAAACTAGAGGAGGAGAATACAGATGAACAAACGGCTTTTGATTTCTACACTAAAGCTGCCGAACATGCTTCAGCAAAAGGGTAAGTCCTAATATCTTATTTTAATAAAAATTATTAATTCATATTATTTAGTGAATTATGTACCAATACTTTATTATGTAACATGTTTTTTTGTTGTTGTTTTTTTTTTTGGTTTGATCTTAATAAAAATTACAAGCCATTTTTTTTTGTTGAAATTTTTAGTAAGCACATGGTTGAATGATCATATATATATATATTTTGTTTTTAATGATCAGTGTTACAATCTCAGTGATTACTATTCAAGGAACAGACTGCAAGCTGGTGCAGCTAGGTACATTGGCTGACAAAACTGGTGGCCAGGTAAGCTTTGAATGATTTGTTATTTACATTAACAGAGATTTTGATTACATACAATTTCTTATGATCCTTTTGCATTTAATTTATATTATGCTAACTGAAACTGATCTCTTTTGTTGGTGTCAAAAAAAAGTCTAAATTATGCTGGTGGAGGAAAAGAACCATGTATTTTGTTGGGAACATACTGGCAGAAATTTAACCTTTTTATACTGACATCAGCCAAAAAGTTTTGTTTCTTTTTTTCTATTCAATTTTCTTTTTTAACTTAAGAGGTAACTTGAAATATAATAATTAACAAGGAAAAAACAAGATAAGAGAACAGAAAAATGGGAACAAAAAATTAACAAACAGTGAACAACCAGCTTATGAAAAAAATAAACTAATGCTGTACAAAATAGGATGGACATTAAAAAAAAACAGAATTGTTTTAACACAACAATGATTAGGCAGAATAGTGATTATACAAAATATTGGATAAGAAAAAAAGATGTACTCTTGAACTAATTAGTTATTAATTTATTTGACCATGACTAGGTAAATATTGTGGATCCTCTGAAGCTTACTGAAGAATTTGGTAACATTCTTGCTGACCCAATCATTGCCACCCGAGTCAAAGCCAAATTCATTCTACACAATGATCTGTGAGTGAGACGTTTATGTTTTCTAAACCTGGCATTAGCATTCAAATTACATTTAACCAATTCAGTGTTTTCATTATTCATTTCATTGATATTGATTCTGCCCGGTAAGGTACGTGGTAGATGAAAATGACCCCAACAGCCAGCTTAACAGAAGTGAATACAACGCTGGCAATGTCAGGTGTAGTTCAACAATAACTTTTGAATTTGCCAAAAGAAGTAAGAAAAAAAGTAAGTTTGTAATGAAGCTAAATAATTTTTTAAGGGCATATTTTTGTTGATTTAATTTTTAAAATGTTTACATTATTAAAATTATTAGCTTCTAACAATAGCACATATTTAGATTTATTTCTATGAATGTTGTCACAAGGGAAAAAAAATATTTTTAAGATGCATAAGTTAGATGTTATAAAAAAATTTTGTGATTAACACACTTTCAATCTCTAAATAAACATTTTTGTTCTTCAAATTATTACACAAAAAAAACACACTTTTTAACTTTTCTTATGTGCATTTTTCATTTTTAAATTTATTATATTTAGAATAATTTATCTTGTACTATTAAAAAATTTAATCCATTTTTTAGAAGTGACAAAGGTCTCAGAAGAAAATTTAACAGAAAAAAATGAGACTGCTGAAAATGAAACGGTTAGTTGGTCTTCTCTGATAGTTGTTTTTTTACCATTCTTTATTGAGAAGTATTTCTATTTTGGTAAATGAAGAAGAAAATCTTTAATGTTTTTGAAGATGAAATTCAGAATTTTATGGTTTAAAGAATTAAATATGTGATCGTTTTTTTTTACTTTTTTCTGTTTTTATTTAATATGTTAAAAAAAAATAAGATTAAAATTGTTTTTAAAAAACAGCTATTGACTTCAGGAAACAGGAAATAATTTTTTTTTTTCACTCATTGACAGGCCTCTGAGCAAGTAAGCAATGAAACCACAACTTCTAAAAGTAATGAGAGCAGTTTAACCAATCATGATTTACCATTTCAACTTCAAATAGAATATGTTGATATTGAGGGGAATAAAGCATTAAGAGTACTGACCCGCAAAATGCCATCAACAACAGACAGGAAAATCACTGAAGACAGTAAATTTCATTTTAAAAAATTAATTACATTGAGAAATATGTAAAGAATATAGATATTTTATTGGTTATTTTTTCTGGTTCTTTAGATGCTAATTTGGAAGTGTTAGGAACCCATGTGGCCAAGAAATCTGCAGATTTAGCCCTGAAAGGACACTTTTCTAAATCTAGAGGTCTGGCATTGATGAATCAGAGACTTGCCTGGCGAAGCAGGTAAATCATCTACTTAAGAAGTAAAAAATGATTTTAGTTAATGAAAAAATAAGTAAAATTACTGATATATTTGTGAATTATACTTGATGTTAATGTTGATTCACAATTTCTATGTTATGTTGTGTCTGCACCAGTCATAGCGAGAGTTCCTCCACATTGGATCGTGCCAAGTATAAAACTATCTACAGCAGAATACAGAGCATGGAGAATTTTGTGCAAAGAAAACAAATGGTAATATTTGTACTTATAACTTTTCAATGTAGTTTGTACATTCTTAGTGAGTTGAGAAAACAGCTATTGTCAACTCAGGGTTTATAGTTATTATGGGCATTTTGAAAACCTTGAAATAAATACAAAAAATTCAGGCTGTAGAAAACACTAATGGAATCAATCTATAGAAAACCTAATTGAGCAATAATTTAACATCTCAATGCATGGCAGTTGATTGTTGTATCAAAGTCAATTGCCCATTTGTTTTAAAATAAGTTTTACATGTGAAAGTTGAATGCTTCATATTAAAATTATTTTGTACTACCAACAGAAGAGTTTGGAAGTGTAAGGAGCCTATTTGGCCAAGAAAAACATGTTATCTACACTTTCTTGAATGTGTACACTGGATACGCCAATTGTCTAGAGTTTTCTCTGCCATGTATGAAAAATCTCAAAGAATTTAGTTAAATTTAGTCTTAGTTATTTATTTAAAAACTAATAGGCCTGTATGCTGGGAAAATTTATCTATAAATCTAGGCTTGAGCTTACATAATCTGAGTATAACAATAAGTTCTCTGATATTAGAAATCTGTAACTAACATAGATGATTTTATTTTGTTTCCTTGAATTTGAGACCAAGACAGGGACAGACCACAGCTACTAAGCTATATCTATATATATATATTCTTTATTTAGAGTTAGTCAAGTCTAGACTTCTTTTTCTTTTCATTGATACAATTTTAACTATTTTTATAATTAATATACAAATTTTGTGCAAAATAGACATTGCATATTTTTAAGTTGTAAATTTTGTACTAACAGAATCCTCAATGTGAAAGATTCACAAAGTTGTACTTTTTAATTAAATCATTTTTTCTTCCTTAATTTAGTTTCTTTTTGTTTTAATGAGCTAGAAATAAAAAATGTACAAGAAATCTATACCTATGATTATGTTTCCTTATATCAACATCAGTGTTTCCTTATAGCAACATCAGTGTTTGTGATCATTTGTTTCCTTATCTCTCTCCAGCAAGAAATCAGTGCTTTTGGTCGTACAAGAAGTGATAGTGAACCCAGCGATGAGGAAACATCTCCAACACACCTTGCCTTACCATCATCATCATCAACTTCACCATCACAAAAGAAACAGAAAAGAAGTGTGAAGAAAAAGGTACAAGCTTTTTTTTTTTAATAAACTATTGTTGTCTTTTTGCTTTAGAGTTTAGACTTTTCTAAAACGTTTTTTATTTATTTTTTTACTACAAAAAATTATAACATGATTGTTGGAGCCATGAAGCTTTTTATTATGTAACTTACTTTGACTTCATATCAAACATCTGAAATGATAAGTATGTGACCAGCCAGCCAGTCATCTCTTATTTAACTTTTAAAGTTTTGTTTGACCAATCTCTTTAGGCCTATCAATAATATTATATTTTATCTATTTTACAGTGCATTTATAGGGATGGTTTCTATTGTAGGCTGTGCTTCTTCATCAAGCAGTATAGATTTAAATAAATGTGTAGCCAGCAAATTAAAAGAAAAGTATTTAGTGATTAACTTGACTGAGTGACTGCTTTTAATTTCCCATTCCAGCTTTAAATATTTGTTGTAAAAATGTTTTACATGTTTTGGATGTTTCTTCATAGTTGAAGCTAATAATTTACCTCTTAGTCCGAACGTTCCGCAGGACGACCGTGGTTGACAGCAGGCAGGGTCTGAACCCAGGACTATCGACAAGTCTGAAAGACAGTCCAGTGTGCATACTGCTCAACCAGACAGCAGTGTATCCAATTGGAGCACTGCATTTTGAACATTAGAAATCAGATGAACATTGTTCTCAATATTTCATTTGCTTTCAGCTACTTGAACGCTGCTTACAAATGGATGATGGGATGGCAAATATGATGTACCGATTACGGAGTGTGGATGCTAGTGAGTTGAGTGCTCCTATTCCTGACAGATCATCTTCCAAGTCTTCAAAAAGTCTAGATGAAAACAGCAAAAGAAAATAAAAGTTTAAAATATTTGCTTTTGTATTCAAATCTTGATCTTCCTGTCAGGATAAAATATTTGCTTTTCTATTCAAATCTCGATCTTCCTGTCAGGATATCTAAATATAGAAAAATGTATCATATTGGCAAAATTATAAGATTTTCTTACTAGTATTTTTTTTTTATTTTAAAAATATATTTCTTAAAAAAAATTGTTAAAAAAAAGCATGTAAATAAAATGTTTATATTTTGACCTATTTTTATTGACAATTGTTTCTAGTTAAATTTTGTTTGAAAACTAATTATATCATGTACTTTGGTCATTACTCTTTTTTCTCTCTGAATTCTCATTGTTGATTTCAAAATGGCAGTTAGCAAACATATTAACAAAACAATGTTGATGTATTTAAGCATTTATTTTCTTTTTTCTTAGAGCTATAATTAGTTTCCAGGTTTAAAACATTCTGTTCTTACAGTTGTCAAGCATGTATAACAAATTCGATTTTTAATTTTTTTCTATTGTAGTAAAAATATAATGGTAACTGGTATTTAAAAGTTTTACTTTCAACTAAATTATCATTTTAAAAAATATATTAGCTCATGGACATTTACAGTACCCTATCAAAATTAACCCTTAACTTTATACTAAATGAATAGACATAAATCTGTGGCTTGTGATTCTTTTGGTAGTGCAGAGTAAAAACAATATATTTTTACTTAGTTCAAAATATTGTCGTTAAGCATTGGCCAAAGAAATAGAAGACCTTAATATCATCTGCACTACAGAACACAAGGTCTGAAAGGGGAACTTTTATTAATTTCACCAAGCAATCTGACTGGGCCTAACTACAGATGTGTTTGTTTGCATTTCCACTTATTTTTTTAATGAACTTGCATAGTGCGCTTACCTTCTAGGCAAAACAAGTCAGTGCTTTAACTTCTTACATGCATTTTATGTAAATTTTGCATTCAATGTGTTGCTCAGTTAGCTGAAAAATTTATATTTCCTTTGTGTACAGAGTTGGTGGTGCCACTCAAATTTCATTTGATAATATTTTATGATTCACAACTTTGCTGCTTGAAGACATTTTTAATGGTCAATTTTCTATCGTCTTTATTTCTCAGATGTGAACTACATCATCATTGAGCCTTGAAAACAATTTTCATAAGAAACTTTCATTTTTTTCCCATGTGATTCTGATTACATTCTATACACTCAAAACAAATGTTCAAATTGTGATTGTAATTGTGATACTTGGCACATAATTTTTTTTTATATTTCTTTTATTTGTACATACAACCCTACGAATCTGCTGCAAGCATTTGATAAATTGTATACTCTTATTTATAAAAGCATTTTTTTGTCATAAGCTAAACATTTTCATTAATAAATTATTTATGAAATTGAATTTTCATCTTTTAGTTTTATTTTCTGTTGTTCCCATTTAAATTTTTTGTCAATGTTGAACACAAAGGTGCATTTTAAACTTTTAACTAGACGATTCCCATGCTCCACTACATTGAAATAGTCGGTTAATGTTTTGTATCTTTGATGAAACCCTCCTTTGCTGGAATGTCCTGCTTTATAACGCCACCCCCACCTTTAGCCAGTGTATGATTTGAGATAAAATGTTCTACCTGTGGAGCAGTCCAGTTAAAACTAACCCTTTCCACAATTTAGTTGTCATTACCTACATTTGCACTATCTGTTAAATCAAAAGTTGTAGCTGAGACCAATGGTTCTCTGTTTTTTATACAATGGAAAGAGCCACATCATAATAAACCCCATGCCAACTTTTTGCCAGAACCTTTTTTTTTTGTATCCTTCAATGGAAGGTCCCTATAATTAAGCCTCCCATCTGACCATACTTTGGCTCATGAATTCATGAATATTTTTTGGAAAAGTAATGCTTGGCTCCTCCCAAGACATTTCTGAAGGATGCCTCTCTCCATATTTTAGCCCCTCCCCTTTTGCAGATACATTTGTCTTTGACCAGTTATTTATAATCAATAAGCATAACATATATCTACTTTGTCTCTTTTAACATCATACGCCGCTATTTTGCAGGGCTGGCCTTAGGTGACCGCAGTGGGCTCCGCACTTATGCGACTGCAGTGGGCCCCGCACTTTCCGAGGACCTGCGCTAATTCTAGGTGTATAAATTATTAAATTAAACCATTGTATAACTTATAACAGATTTCCCGCGACCTATTGTCGATTTACTAGGAGCTCCTGAAATTGCAAAATATACGAAAAAGTCCTGGAAATATCCAGAAATTATTAAAATCTTTTGAAAACTCATACAAATCTCCTGAAAAATAGACAAAAATTGTCATTTTAGGGTGTTATTCAATATGGAAAATGCCAATCTTACGCGCGATTAAAAAAAAAAACGGCATTATCCCGTAATTTTGGAATCTGGTGAAAGAAGCTTCTCGCACCTCAAACTAATGAAGAATTACTTTAGTTCAACAATTCTCATAGATAGCTTGAAACATTTGGTAATTTTTTATATTGAGCGTGATCTATGTAGGATATAGAATTTTTATGATATACTGTATGACTTCCCTACACGCAAGGATCGTAAAGTAATTCTGTGTGTAGTAAAGGATGAATAAAATGCAAAGACGAATGTATTTTCTAATATAAACTCTTAATTTTCACTTATAATCCGTATCCCCTACCCAAACTGGGCCCGGCGAATTTCGTTTTCCCATAGGGCCCCACAATGTTTATGTCCGGCCCTGCTTTTTAGTGACGGGTGAATACAGAGTTGATTACTTGTTATATATATAAATATAGACAACCGACAGCGTAAGATACTGCAACCTATCCGACCGCAGTGGGCCCCACACTTTCATAGGACCCGCGCTAATTCTAGGTGTAAACATTTTTGTAAAATGTTTTACATAATTCGGATGTTCCTTCAGAGTTGACTTCCTAGTCCAAACCTCCCGCAGGACGACGGGGGATGGGAGCGGGCAGGGTTTGAACCCTCGACCGTCGATATATCCGAACGACAGTCCAGCGTGCAAACCGCACGACCAGGCAGCCATCCAGGTGTAAAATATTATATTAAACCATTTTATAACTTATAACAGATTTCCTGCGGCCACCTGATTTACCAGGAGCTCGTGGAAATCTCCTGAAATTGCAAAATATATGAAAAGGTCATGGAAATCTGAAATTATTAAAAATCTTTAGAAAACTCATACAAATCTCCTGAAATATAGGCTTATAGACCAAAATTGTCATTTTGTGGTGTCATTCAATATGGAAAACGCCAATCCTACGCGCGATTAATAAAAACGGCATGATGCATTAGCCATAATTGTGTAACCTGGTGAAAGAAGTTTCTCGCGCCTCAAACTAATGAAGAATTACATGAGGTCAACAATTCTTGTAGATAGATTGAAACATTTGGTAATTCTTGCTATTGAGCGTGATCTATGTAGGAAATAGAATTTTATGATATACTGTATGATTTCGCTATACGCAAGGCTCGTAAAGTAGTTTTTTTTAATACTAACTCTAAAATTTCACTTATTATCCGTATCCCTACCCGAACTTAGCCCCGCGAAATCCCTATCGCATAGGGCCCCACAACAGTTGAGTCCGCCGTGCTTTTTAGTGACGGGTGAATACAGAGTAGATTACTTGTTCTCCCCCCCTTCTCATTTTTCGCCGCTACGTGAGGTAGAAATAAAAAAAAGAGTGATCTTTCTTGGTCACAACTGTCCGGCCCTGCTATTTAGTGACCGGTGAATACTTGTTCTCCCCCACCTCCTCTTTTTTTTTTCCTGGTGTAACTCTAGTTCGTCTGACATGCAGAAATAAAAGAGTGATCTTTCCTTTACTTCTTGCTTGCGTGTCCAAACTCTTGAGCCATAAAGAGAATTACATATATTTTTCAACACTGATCACTCAGCTTCTAGTTGACTGTTAGCTTTCATATTTTGCATTATAACTTAAAATAGGATGTCCAAGGGCCCCCAGCAGAATTTTCATAACTTTTTCTAAAATGAATTTTCAAAAATATAGCATTCATAAAAGATGGAAATTTGCTTCATTATTTAAAACTAAAAAGTTAATAAAAAATTTTGAATTCAAAATATTCCTTTAAACCTTCTAGAGGCCCTGCACATATACATAAAGAATGGATATGGAAAAATCGAAAGCAAAGTGTCAAGCTAATATATGCATCTAAAAATGTCATATTATAACATTTTTCATAACTATTTAGCCCCATCATTTGAATCCCATTCTCTTTCTCCCCCCCCCCCCCCCCCCCCCCCCCCCAAAATACAAATTTTAACTCTTCAGTTCTAGATCTAAATGTCAGTCTATCCCTTACTGACATTTACTTTCACACTTCACACACAAAGGTTTTTAACTAATTTTTTTGTATCACATCTACGTAAGAGAGTTATTGATGAGTGAACTATAGCTTTGGCTTAGAGAAGATGGCCAATACATTTTAGATTCTAATGAAGCTATCTTGTTGCAACAACAACAAAACAAGTGCACAGAGAATTGGTAAAACTGATACTTAAATAAAACAACAATAGTATGCTTTTCTACCAGTGGTGTATTTAATAATTATACATTTTTATTCATCAACAAAACTATGGAGGCAAGACAATGAGACTATTCTGAAACATTAAGAATATTTGATTTTCATTTCACAAGTCAATATTTAAAAAACAAAAAAGCTTTTATAAATGCAAGACCAGCAAAACAAAATAATACAAAAAAAATAAATACATTTCAATAAAACCCAACACAAATATAGACATTATAATGTAAAAACTAAACCGTGGTGCTATTTTTTTTATGCGAATCAAAATGAAATATTTTTAAAAGCCAAAAAAGATAGTAAAAGATCATAACCTTCTGAGAAATTAAAAGATAGGACAATGCAAGATGTTTTTAGAAACCAAAACATAGGATGTCCAAAAATAAAATCTTTAAATACTAAACCAATAAAAACATATAATTCATGTATTCTTACAAGAAGTTGAGGTAGAACTAACAACTGTGAATTCTTCATAGTTTGAACTTTTAAAGTCAAGCATGTTGATTTATATTTATTGAAAACAATTTATAATGTTGTTTTTTAACTCCAAACAGACAAGCAACCAATTAAAAGCAACATTTGAAACAAAATAATGGAAATATCAGATCTAGTTTTGAATGATAAAAGCAACATTTTCAAATGAACTGGACAATGCAGTACTAACAACTGGACAATGCAGTACTAACAACAATTTCAGGTTTGAGCTGAACTTTTTTTTTTGCTGCCAACATTGAGTCAACAGGACAGAGAAATAATAATGGAAGCTATTCAAATAAACAAAAAGAGTGTTTATATTTCATGAGTTACATTTCTGATTCATAATTTATTCTTCATACCATATAAGGACAGGTGTATATCAGAACAAGTTATCTACTTGTTTAAAGCACTTGCTTATAAAAAAAAAGCGGCTATTGTCCTTTCAGGGGCCGCTACATAAAGAAGAGTTGTATAAAGTACCAGTATTATTATATTTTTGGTGTAACAGCAAACAAGTTAGTGTTTTGGCATTGCTGAAATGTTTTTATTAAAAAAAATTATTCCAAAAATAGTTGTGATGTTATGAGAATGATAGCAAGAATAAAATGGGATAAATCAATGCAGCATTTCTCAAGCTCACAGGGGCATCCCTGACAGTTTGACTAAAGGGAAAGGAGGGGGAAGGGGGAGAGAGAATGCAGAGCCAATCAATTTATTTTTAAGAATAAAAATTTTGTATTACTATTGAAAAAAAAAATTTGTTTGAATATTAATCAAGTTAAATGACAATGTATGAAAAAAATTGTAAGCAAGAGACGTTGCATTTTCTAAAGTAAGGCATATCGACTCAAAACCTTTTGAAAAAGACATTTAAATGATATTCTTTTCAGCTATCTGTCAGAAAGTCAAATTTCTTTTGATTGTCGTACATCATTATGTCAACGACTTTCACATGAAAAAAAAAAAAGCTTTAACACTTCAAAAATCATTCATTCCACCTGAAATATTGTTTGAAATGGCGAACAAATTAATTTTTTTTTTCGTTTGTGGTGGCACAGGTAAAAATTTGAGAACACGGAAGTAATGTAAGGTGCTGAAGGTCATGTATTTGAACTGATGGTTATGAGGTACAGTAAGCTTAACACTTCCAAATAAATAAATGTCCACTTTACATTTTGTATTACACAGCTCATGACTAGGTCATAGCAGAACTAGTTATTTCTATAGTATTGGATCAGTTGCATTCATTTACTGAACAGAACTGTCAATTTAAAAAAAATAGCCCTTTTTATGACTATTAAAACTAAAGCTTAACACATGAGTTTAAATGGGAGCTCTGGAAATCAGGCTGCTACTGATAAATGTATGTAGAATTATTTTTTTAAGACAATGATACCAATATAAAGTCTATGACTTCACATGAACTGGTGACCATGAAAAAGAACAAATTTTAAACTGACAAAGGTTTCTCAATGTTCTAAAAATGGTAAAAAAACCCAAAAAAAAACCAGAATGTTAAATAAATTTTTAAAAGAAAAATATTTTAGGACAAGCTATTCACAATAATTATAATTTGGTTGTGAACAACAAAAAATGTACTCTGTGTATGATCTTTGAATGCTAGGTGAATGCATATATTTATGATGATAAATCATTCATATATATTGATTTTGTTTCAACAATGGAAGAAAGGTTTCAGGCAGATCTGAAGTTCAGTAAAGTAGAACATATGTTAATCATTGCACCTCTAAGATAGAACTTTATGCTTTGTAATAGTTCCCTTCAAGAGAACATTGCTTGTTTTAAATGCCAGAAGTAAATACTGAGAATTTGAAATATAAATAATAGAACAGCTACAGAAATAGCCTTCCTTCTCTTAATGTATTTTAAAGAGGTTAAAAAATTATATTTCAAAAGTAGATAAAACCAGCTAGTTTCCAAGGCCTGAACATTAAAACATGGACATTTTGGAATGTTTGGGATTGTTTTGTTTTTTTGTCTGCTATTAGTTATTCTATTTGCATAATACTAATCAAATACTTCTATATGTTTATTAAACTTTAATAATCACTGAATGATTTACTGAAATTTACAAAAGCAAAACTTTTTAAAATATGAAATTTATTACAAAATGAGTTTCCATGTTTGTCAGAAACAAGAAACTTACTGGTTTATGGCACATTGGCAGTGAATAGACCTTATATTGGAAATATAAACACAAAAGAAATAGGTATGTTATAATAGCTTATGAAATATTAAAGAAGTTATGCAAACAAACTTCTAGCTAGAAATAAACTAATGCACAAAGCATGTCCAAGTTTTTTTTTCTCCACAATGGAACGATTGATATTATTAGTTTAGAATAAAGTAGTATCAATATTCATATCATAGTTCTTAAGTGATTACTGATCAGCATTATTTTAAGTTTTTTTTTTAGGCTGAATATTTCATTTGTATTAAAAATATTTGTTTTATATTTCACAACAAGAGGCGACATCTTAAGCACAAGATAGTTCATATAAAAAAAAATAGTTTTCAATATTTGTATAATTAATCACTAAATAAAGCAACTGTAAGCAGCAGAATCTGGAGAAAAATAAATTTTGTGATCTTCATTCCTCATAATGTGTAATCTCCCCTTCAATTAATTTTTTTTCTATTTGATTTTTAAGATTTTATTTTATTTTTTATTTTTTTATTTTAGGATCACTAGACTAATTTGTACACATTGAAATTGTTTTAAGGGATAGTTGAAGGTGATTTATTATTACACTGATACACTGACAATGTCCATCTCTCTTTTTAAATGAGATTACCAAGCAAATACAAGAGCTGTATGACATGACATTATTAAATCAACAGAGCAAATGTTTATTAACATAATGACATTAAAAAAAAAATAACCTAGATTTCTTAATACTTCACAACAAGAACCAATAAAAGAATTTTTAAAAATGTAATCTAGTATTTAACAGATTTAAAATCAATATCTTTCCCCCCAAAAAATGATACATAATAATTGGCTAACATATACCTGAATACTTTATAATATTGGTACATAGTCCATCCAGTCATGTCATGTCTAATGGTCCTATCCTTTCTTCTTCACACACCATTTACAAATGGTTTCATGAATCAATTAAATCTATACTTGACTCAATGAAATCTATATTTGACTCAATGAAATCTATATTTCCTAGCAGGTTTCAAATTAACATATGTAGATTTGACCTCATCAGATTCCTTTTTGGAAATTTCAGAAAATTTTTCTCCTTTCATACTTACTACCTGACCATCTCTGTAACGAACCAACTTTTTGGCTTCCTATTTAAAAAAAAACAAGAAGTCCTTATAAATAATGTGTACAAACTTTTTACCAAACAGACAGACAAAGTACACAATTTCTCCCACACCAAATCTCGGATTAAGCTGAAATTTTGCACAATTATTTCTGACAAAACAAGAATCAATAAAAAAAAAATGAACCAATTAGTTAAATAACTATTGATATTTAATTATTTTGTTTGGTATCTCAAACAAGGGAAAGAAATTGTACTGATGTGCTGGTATAAATTGAATTAGTCCTGTTTATACTTTGTAGAGAGAAAGGTTTGAAACTAGCCAATAGATAACTATAAAACATTCTATTTTCATAAGCATTTCCTTGGAACAGTGGTTAGTATATTAGCTTGAGAATGCTTTAACCTTTGAGTTCAATTTCACCCTTTTTAAAAAAATAAATGCATTTAAAAAGAGGGTCAACCAGATGCCACTTTCTTTCTCCCCCTCCACCCCTTTCCAACTAGTCCAGACAAGTGATAGGATCATTGCGTGTTTAGAAAGCTAAAAGCATGAAATTGCGCTAAAAAAACGATTGGTAAAAATATTGTAATCTAACAGATTTATTATTGTAGAGATCTATTACAAATTTAATTACATGACTGATCCAAACAAATTAATACAACTACGCTTAATATAAGCTTTGTTTTTTAAATTAAAGTATTTTTATGTTGTTCTTGTTTTTGTGTGTGTAAGCCCCTAAGAAACTCTTTGTGTCTCTAAATAGTTGAATTTCCTTGAATTTTTAAAAAACTGCATATTTCTATTTTATAGTTGCTTTCCAGTCTTTTACTATTTTTTTTTAGTTAAAGGGTGTACAAACTCTAATTCAACAAACCATATAAAAAAAAAAAGGTTTACCCCTTTTGGAGGCTGTGGTCTGAATGTCTTTTTATCTTCTTCTGTATCAACAAAAGAATATCTGAAAAGAAAATGTATAGGTATTATATTTCCCATAAACCCCATTGTCATTTACAACATACTAACAATATCTTAGGACACGTTTAAAGAAAGCTAACCAGACCAGAAACATATTTTGTTAACTCTTAAGAATAAATAACTCATAATGGCAGTTGGCTTAGCCCTAAAAAAGATTGTTCAAGAAAGACAATAAGTGCCACAAAGAAATATAAGAGGATGATGGGACTAAAACTGTAAATGGCACTCAGAAACAGGGGTCAAATGGTAGAAGGCTTTCTTTATAGCTTGAGAGAAAATTTCCTCTACCACATTATCAAATTAAGTGAAGGTTGAAGGAGTTGCACCTAAGAATTTCAAATATATTACTTCTTTAAAACACCAGATTTAATGCTGTCATCATCCAGTTTATAGTCAATCACTTTCTTGAATTTATGGCTCCTCTGTAAAAATAAATTGATTTGCAAATAGATTTTTCAATGACAAAAAATAAACAAAAAAGATTAAAATAACTATTTGAGTTTTATAACAAAGATCAAGTAGGAAGGGCTGTTGGTGCTAGTTAGTTATTTTAACAACAAACTTAATTTTTTTAGTTATTCCTTTTTCATAGAAAACTTATTGAATTAGGTCAAGTTTGGATTGGCCATAACATTCTAAAAGATAAGAGGGAGTATCTCACCAAGTCTAAACCAGCAAGTTTTGTACACTTTTCATAAAGCAGCATAGGTAGCACTAATTTTCAGAATAAGACAGATTAGATGGATGGATTGGTGGGAGGAAGGTGGTGGACAAAAGTTTCAATGGCAAAAGGTAATTCAAGATGCTGGTCAAGAGAGCACCATGTACCACATTATGAAAGACTGCACTTAACACTGCAGTTTTAAATGAGCAACAGCTTTGTACACTAATTAGTTTGTTCTTATCACATAAAAAAAAACCTCAACACAATGAGGTTGTTCCGGATTTCTCCCGAGTCATGTGGTTGTTGTGTTTCAGTTAGTTTATAGTGGGAATCTGAAGCGTTTTAAGTCAATATTTAGTGGTTTTAATTTATTCATTAGCACCAAACTATAATTTGTTAATAACAGGAGTATCTAGAGATTCATTTGTTTAAATAGTTTCAACTAAAACAGATAGTTCAACCTCTGATAGAAGGTACCGAAGCCTTGGCCTATTGTTTGACATACTCATACTGAGATCTAGATTTCTTTATTTACACTTACAGATAAGTTCTTAGCATTTGGGTAACCTACCCTAGAAATAAAGAAAAAAATGTAACACTTTCATCCACCCCGCTCCCTCTCTATCCAAAAGTAAACAAGCTAAGACTTGAGTAGAACAATAAAAAGTTGGACAGCAGACCAATGTGTATTGAATTGGTCAGATAGCTCTAGGCCTAGTTTAGTGTGTAGTCGATATATTGACAAGTTGCTCTAAAAGATGAAAGGAAAGCCATGTGTTTTTCCTTGTGCGTAAAAGGCTTGAGTTGTCTAGCGAACAAATAACACATCTCATAGTCAAGGATACATCTAGATCTACTCTTGCACAGGCCAGCCAAATGTGTCTTACCCCGCCCTTTCATTGTTGGTTACTAAACGAAATGGATCTAGATCTATTTCGTCTACACATTTTTTATACTTAACTGTAACATTTTGTATAAAGTAACTCATTGAATTTATTAAAAATGCAAGAACTTCAAGAACGTAATAATACATCCAACACACATTTTAATCAATCTTAATGTCATCGATGTGCATAATGTACCAGTATATGAAATACATAACATAAAAATAGCTAAAATTTATGAAAATAACCGTATAAGAATGTTTCAACAAATATGCATATTATCCTGTATATATATGTGTGTGTGTGTTTGTTTGTTTACACCAAGCTTTTTTTTTTTAATCTTGCAAAAACGTTTGTAAAAACATCTTCTGTACATGAATGTATCATAGGCAATGTGTTGACGCTTGTCATGGACTATATAAGAAATATCACTGATAAATTCATCCTTAAACAGTTCTTGGCCCTTTATTAAAACATTCGTATAGTTATTAGAACATTCATGAAATTCATTAATGTGCTCTGTATATTTTAAGATGTTTGTGAAAGTAAAACCTTTTAAAAATAGAAGAGCAACATCAATGGAAATATATAGAAGATATGACCATTCTTCTCTTTGTTGTTCAACAACCATGTGACTTAACTTCAAGTAGGTCAGAAATCCGGAACAAACTCATTGTTTCAAACAATTTAACTGTGTTTTACATTAGTCTTTAGGACAAGACTTTGTTTGTGTCAAAACAGTGTTGTAAACCTGAAAATATGTTTGGACATGGCTATATGTAAGTTTGATTTTTGTATTACCCATGATCTTAAATGTTTAATGTTTTTGTATATTTTGTTAATAGTTCAACTCAAGATACTTGTTGAACTAAAAGAAATGTATCAAAATATACTAAATTTAAATATATTTTCAATATAATATATATGACTCCAAAAAAATAAAAAAATATATATCTTGACCAATCTGGTACCTGATGTATTAAGTGAATAGACTTTGTTGTCATTTTGATGTTTGGTGATGTGCACCCCTAACCCCTGTAACTACAACTGCTGTTTTTTTCTTCTCCATACCCAGAAGCATTATGTAGATTGAAAATAATGTGCTTAGGTCTATGTATAATGCACATTTAACATAAATAATATAAAAACTACATTTGTTTGCTGTTTATTAATAGTGTTCTCCTGGCTCGGCACATATTTGATATTTTTGTTAATACCTACAGTATATTTCTTGCAAAAGTAAAGAATTATAACCTATAATTTAAATATAAAACATCTAAATTAGCCAGCATTAGCTCGATGCATTACTAGTTATCAATTTCAAAGAAATCTCAACTCTTTGTGATCAGTTGTCTACTTTAAAACAACATGGGTAAAAAAAATTTGCCAGATATTTTTTATTTTGATTATTTTAGTTATGCGAAGAAAAAAAAAAGCACATGTAAATAGATTTAGGCCTAGTCATTTGATGTTCATGTGTGCCAAATAATTTTGACTAAATGTGTGTTGAATATGAGCTATAGATCTAGAGCAGTATTTCTCAAACTCGGATATCAATGAGGTTTAGTGAGGGGTATAGTATTAGAGTTGGTAATAACAAATAAACTTCAACAAAACAGTTTTCTGTGTTGTAGTAAAAAGATTGAAAGTCCAATATAGATTAAGTAAAGCCTTTCTTACTGAAGTTGGAGCCTTTCTGTCAGTGATAGCCTGTCCAGTTTCTTGCCTGTCCATAATAAGTTGAGCTGCTCTGTCCATATCTCCAGCAGAAAGTTTTAAACAGTGTCTGGCTTCCATAGTACAGGCTCCAGGAAACATCTCTAGAAGAGTTTGTACACAAGACTCTTCTTCAGTACTCAACTGTTCAGGCTGGTCAATCAGAAGCCCAAAATGGTTCATTGAAAACAGATACAGATCATTTACATTTGTAAATAATTGACTGAAGAAACTAGTTCCAGCTCTGAGTATTGTTAATAATTTCAAGTAAAAACTGCCTGACAATAATTGATTAAATGTGAATTAATTACAACAGATGTGCATTAATTATTAAAGTGCAACATTCACAAAAAAATATTCACTTTAGATATTTGTCTCCTTAACAAGGATGTAAAGTTTACCATTAAATCAATGGCTAACAGGGAAACTAACCTTATTTACTTTCTCCTTAGATAGGGCACCCTATGGACTTAGATTTAAAATGTTTACTTTCAATTAGAATGAATGAAAATCCCTCTTTACCCAGAAGAAATGATGAAAATAATAGAGTGTAGAATAAACGAGAATTGGACCAGATCACATCCCAATTACAAGAATAAGGATGCTTATTAAAAGCTATATCAACATGACCAACACATAATTTTTCAGCTCAGAACCAGACACAACAGAATGAGTCAACATATGTTACGGAAGCTTGAATTCGGGACGAGCGAAACCTGCCCTTGTGGAGCATCACCAGAGAATGCAGACCATGTCCTTGTATACTATATCAAGAGGCCCGAACAATACTCTGGCCCCAAAACCCTCCAATAAAAAAAAACTCTAAGGAGAACTGCCTGACCTGGAAAACCACTGCACGGCTCATCTCAGATATAAGATTACTGATCTGAATCATCCGACATGTAAAATGAAGAAGAAGAAGAAAGAATTAGATTCAAACTTCCTCCCTTGGTCAACAAACAAAGCACATTACAAAATAACAACCATCAATAAATGCCATAAAGCTTTAAATAATAAAAAAAAGCAACCTTTTCATCTGTGCTTTCTTGTGAAGAGCAGCTCAGTTGTCTACCTTTCCTCTTAGAGTGAGACAACTTTTCAGTGGGTGAGGATGACAGAGGCAGAAACAAAGATATAGAAAGTGGTGATGACACTAAAGTCCCTGACTGAGTGTTGGGCTCACAGCAGTTGACACCGTCTGGAGAATAAACAATGTCAAACTATATTGATATCATTAATTCAATGCTTTGCCTTTTTATTTGGGAACTTGACATAGTGCAATGTAGATTTAAATATTTCAGTTAATAATAAAAAGGACAAAATTCTGACCAACCTTCTAAGTTCTTACTGTGTATACTTGTATTAATATTATGTGGAGGTGATGAGCAACCCAAACTAGATTTAAAAACACCCATATTTAGATCTATGCACTTTGAGTCTTTGGAGTACTCATAACTTGGAAACTTCTTTTCTCCATCTGTCTCTGTTTCTTTGCCAACAGAAGCAATGCAGTTGGTCCTGGTATCCTCTACAGGGAGCATAGTTTTTTCAGCATAAGCATCTTCTTTAGATTCAGATTCTATGGGAGAGATAATGCATACACTGAACTACAAAATTTGGTCATATATTAATTATACTTTTCTTCTGTTCAATTGTGAGCTTATAGCACCAAATAATCTTTAAAGCCAATAACTATTTTGTATACAGATGATTAAGTTATTGAAG
Organism: Biomphalaria glabrata; assembly: GCF_947242115.1. Lineage (NCBI taxonomy): Eukaryota > Metazoa > Mollusca > Gastropoda > Planorbidae > Biomphalaria > Biomphalaria glabrata. The sequence goes on from NC_074716.1 coordinate 25,234,254, forward strand.
TAATGTAAAAAAAAAAAATTAATAATACCGGTAATAATCAAACAACTATTTAAAGGTTTAAACAAAAGAAAATTAATTTATTTCCATGAAATAGTTAACTACCATTTAACTTACTCTCTTTTTCTGATGTTAAAAGTCGACCAGCAAGTCCAAACATCCAATCAATTACTTTTTCTCTGCAGACAAATTATTGATGTGTACATTACATGTATCAATGAAATTGCATTTAATAGCTATAATTAAAATTAACTAAAGCAAGGTGAAGGCAGAAAATTGTAACAAATTTAATTTAACCACAAGAATAAGGTCAACATTGGTTTTCAAATTATTTATATAAATTTGAATTAATGATAGAATCTAATTACCTCCCAATTAAATCAAAACCAGGCAAATAAGCATTCATCATGTCCATAACATCATCAAGATCAAGGCCTTCATCTCCTTGAATAACTAGCTCGACTACCCCAACAAAGTAGGTCAGAACTATTTCATCTATATTTCTAGAGAAACAAAAACAAGTATGATCAAAATGAAATTTTTTTGAGAAGTAATCATTAATGAATTAATGTTAATAGTAATAATTTTAGAATGTAAAAAAAAAAAAAAAAAAAAAAAAAAATTCAAATTAAGCAAGAATTATTAAGGGAGATACGCCATATTATATCCTTCTTAGTAAAGCAACTACTAAAAATCAACTAAAGAAGGTCAAAAACTAATGCAGATCTAATAACAAATCTTAAAGTCTTAATACTAAGTTTTTTACTTTGACACATGAAAATACAAAAAAAATATAGTTTATTGATTTCATTATTTAATAAAATTAACCTTCAAATTTGTGTTTCAAAAGCATATTTACATAAATTCGTTCCTTATATCTGGGAATTTAGACTTCCTGACGTACTTTATAATCCCATTTATTTAATAAATCAGACAAACCCGTTTTAATTGTACTTTATATTTCATTCATCTTGCACTTCTTTCGTTTTTAAGAGATATGGATGTATCAGCTTAACAGGTAAACCTATTTTCGCAAAACTACTTTTATTTTCATGGCGAAAGAGAAAAAATTGAAAGGAACATTATAATCTTTGTTTGACATTTTTATCATATACTAGACATATGTTACCAGTGACCCGCGTGTCTTTATTTGCGCATTACTTTCGATATAGTCACTGAGAGTGTTTTGTAAACAATTAAACGAAATAATAATGTAATAAGTAAAGCGAATGTGTCAATGTAAAAATAGTGCGAATGAAGCTATCAAATCAAAATAGTTAATAGGCTTAAATCCATTTTTTTTTCAAATTAAAACATTTGCTTGTAGGCCTACATATATTTGATTAAATTTGAGATGAATAGACTAAATTTTGTATGTTCATGTGTATAAAGTATAAAGTAGATGTTGAGGTAGACATAGATCTAAATCTACACTAATATAGAGTTAAAAATTGGCTTTTATAGAGTTCATTCTGTGCTGCGCATGCATGAACTTTCTTTCATGAATGAATATAGGCCTATCTCAACACGGCTACGCAGCTTTAGCGAAAAGTGAACGAATGTATTAAAAATGCTTTAGAAAAACAAATTTGAATGTTAATTTGATTAAAATATGAAATGAATGGACAATAATTAGTATGTTTATGTGTTAAAGCATAAAACTATCATTGCGAAAAGAAGTTTTATCATCTTAGAGTTCAATAAGAGTTTTAGACCTAGGCCTAGGAATAGACTCAGTAGAGAGATGTGTTAATGTGTAACCATTTGGTAATGTCTAATGAAAGAATGTTCACCAGGAAATCTGTAGTCACAGATATCAGGAACTAATTAATGTAAAAAATGCTTTTGAATAATCTAGTGGATTGGATTTAGATGTATGTTAAAGTTAGCTAATGATCCTTTCACGTTATTTCTCTTTCGCTATGAAAATAAAATTAGTTTTGCGAAAATGGGTTTACCCGAAGTCGATACATTCTTATCTATTAAAAACGAAAAGAGCGATAGCTTTGTTAAATGAATGGGATTATAAAGTGAACAATTAAACGAAATAATTTTTAGTACGCGATTCATGAATGAATATAGATCTAGGCCTATCTCAACTCGGCTTCGCAGCTTTCGCAGATGAATGTAGCTTTAGAAAACCAAATTTGAATGTTTATTTGATCAAAATATGAAATGAATGGACTTTAATTAATATGTTTATGTGTTAAAGTATAAAACTATCTGTGCGAAGAGAAGTTTTATCATCTTAGAGTTGAATTAGTTTTAGATCTAGGGATGGGATTATAAAGTAAACAATTAAACGAATTAATATTTAGTACGCGATTCATTACGGTATTGTCTAATGAAAGAATGTTCGTCAGGAAATCTGTAGTCACAGATATAACGAACTAATTAATGCAAAAAATGCTTTTGAAACACAAAATTGAAGGTTAATTTTATTAAATGATGAAATCAATGGATCTTCTTTAGTATTTTCATGTGTCAAAGTAAAAAACTATGAGTGCAAAGTGTATTTCTTAAAATTAGATCTAGGTCTAAATCCTTTTTCTATCTTTTCTCATGTCAACATTGTAGACATGGCCTAGATCCATAAAATACTATAGCTGTAATAGAGTCTGACAACTTTTTTTTTTTTTTGAGTGTCTTAAGTTTGTTTTAGGGCTACAATACATACACTACGGTCTAAGTTAGTACCCAAGGAACATTCCTGCCAAGTTTTATCAAGATTGGTCAAGCGGTTTTGATGTCTATAAGTAACATACATACATACATACACCTCACATTCTACTTTATAATATAGATATATATATAAATCCAATCCACTAGATGAGTAATACACAAACTGTGACAAACTAAGGCCCGCTATTTGTCCAGCTAGTATATATATATATATTATATATATATATATTTAATTAGTTTTACTGTTAGTATGCAAGGAACATATATGCAAAGTTTTATAAAGATTGGTCAAACGGTTTTAATTTTCATTTGGGACATATGTACATCCTATTTTGTGCTTTATATATTAGATATATATCACTATCAGAGTTAAAAAAAAAACTTAAAAAAAGCTAAATAAATCTACTAGTATCTAGATCTAGATTCTAATTACTAATACTCTAATAGTAAATATCTTTCACCTCTCTGACTCGTAATGTTGTCTAAGACTAAGAGTAAGACTAAGTCAAGGCTAAGTCACACTAAGAGTTAAGAGTCTAAGTGACAGTCAGCCTAGAAGATGATGGATCTTAAAAATAAGGATGGGAAGATAAAATAACCAATGAGGAAGAGCAGTGTACACTGTATAGGACATCCATGCTGATAGCAGCAGCAGATGCCTTTGTGAGTGAGTAAAGACTATTGAGTTATAATAATACATATAGATGTTTATTTATTTCGGATATTACATGAATTCGGACTTTCGCTGTTTTTGTGGTCATTGAATAATTATTTTAATATTTATTATAAAACTAGCGCGCTGTATAATGTGCTTGTCCATTTTCCAATGATTCTGGCCCAATTTCCTTCCATTTAGCTGTCTTTTTATGTAAGAAAAACGAATTTCAAATTTGTTAGTCAGGTTGTTGTTTTTTCCTATGTTACCCGGATGACTTTACCTCTTCCTAGGGTTAAGATTATATTTTTTGATTGGCTAAGTCTATACTAATGAGCCCGGCAATATTTATTCTGTTTTTGGAGCTGATTTATTTGATTTATAAGCCAAGTTGTTTGATTCCATAAAAAAAAAATTAATAGGGTATCCGAATTAAATTACGATTTTCTTACCAAAATTTATTTCGGACAGCCAGTTTTGGACATCAATAAAAATGATCTTATATTATATTTGTTCGTTTGTTGTTGTTTTTTTTAATAGAGAATAAATGGGCAAATGTTTGGAGTGAGCTTGATACATTGAATGAAGTTAAATGCTTAGATCTAGACTATTCTAGACCTACTAGATAGATCTAGATTTATATAGAGAGAATATAGAATATAGAGGATTCATTTAAGCAAGAATGGCTATCCTAACCGGTACTAGAATCTAGACTAGATCTATATATTATATTCTATACTACAAAAGATCATCTCGTCATCTGTATTAGAAATTTATTAAATTAATAAACAAAAAACACAAACATTCAACACACATCTAGTCATGCAAACATAAAATAAGTCTACTAAAAGTTGGTGCAGAAGTCACTATCCCAGTGACCTAATTTTGGTATAATAAGTGTGTTCATATTTTTATTTTTTGTGTTCGTATTTATGCATAGTTTCAAAACATCTTTATATATAGGTTAGGGGTACAAATATAAGTAGTCATCCTTATTCTCCTTTGCCTTTAGACTTTTTAGTGTTTAACTAAAGAAGATTTTGATACTTCATTTTCTTTTCTATGTCGAACCATTGTAAAATAATGCGCTGTCAAAGTCAAACTTTTAAATTTGGGCCTATAGTATAGGTGTCCGAATAGCATACCCCACAAAAAATGCCACATAAACTACTCTAACTCTACATGATTAATGATTAACTTTTAAAATTATTTTTTTTTATACATGTGATTTTATCATCACGATTCATGAATGATCATCTGAATAATCTGATCTAGCACTAACAACAAAAAAAATCATAACTTTCTAACTATTAGACTAACTGTCACTAACTGACTAACATCAATGAATTGAATGAATTATCATTTATTTTTTATTAATTTAATGATTTATTCATTACCTTATAGAATCTTCTAAAGAATGGCAAGCTAAAAATGCAGAGAGTTCGTTATGAACTTTTGTTTCCATTTAAAATAATAGACTTTAGATTTATGCATTCAACAAAGATCCAAGAAACCTCTGAAGCTAGATCTCTACAGATCCATCAAACAAAAGATGTAGATCTACAACTACAAGTAGATTTAGACAAATCTAGTCTAAGTGATGTTGGTTATGTATCTTTATTTTTCAACTCTCCTATTTATTAAGTTTATATTTGAACAAATGACAGCCACTTAGTCTTCCTTTTTTTTTTTTTTTAATTTGATTATTGAAATAATGTTTAATAAGAGACTTAACAAAAAAAAAAAGATAAAAAATTAGTTGACAAAATATAAATTTATGCTTTCTGAAATTTAAAAAATTGAAATAGATTTAAAATTTGATGAAATATGTTTCATTTTACTAGAGTCTAGTAATTGGTAATTTTTCAGAATATATATTTTTTTAATTAAACAGAAGTTTTGATAAAACAAACTGGCATATCATTAAAAGAAAAAAAATGTTAGTATAGTTCCACGGTTAGATGGTTTAATAGATAGTTAAATGGTCGCTTTAGAGTATCCATGTACAGTGTTCAAGTTGCGGAATTATTGGCGCAAGCAGGATTTTTTTTTTTTTCAAAAAAAATTTGGACACACATATACGCTCATGGAATTTGATAACTTTAATTTTGGTTTAGCTTTTCATTTGGATATTTAACCCTCTCTTACCCCCCCCCCTCCCATCCTCTCGGGATTAGGTAACTAGTTTGCTTTACATTTTCTCCCGCTTGAATTCTCGTAGATTTACCAGCGACTGGTAAGAAAACAGATCAAATTTTTCGAACTCCGAAACCACCATCCCTGGCTGTGCCAAGATGTGATCTAGCCTACTTTCCTAGCCTCCTTATAGTCTCTGTGTTACATTTATATTCTGCGGAATAAGATGTTGCAATTTTTAGTTATGCTCATCTACGAGTGTAGAAGTAAGAACAGAGATTATCATAGCAAAAGTGAATTATTCAGAATGTTTATATATAAGCTGGTCTATCATTCGCGCTGCAAACGGGTTATGAAATAAGCCTTCAAAAAACAACAACGAGAATCCGTTTTGCAGTAGTCCCTACAAAATAGCCTCACATAATTTATCAGCTGAGAATTCGACTTTTAGACTTCACGAAACTTTCTGGTAGCATTTGCAACATTCTAGGTGAGTTAGGCCTAATTAGTATATCTTCTTAGCAACATGACTATTTACTAGATCAAGTTAAGTTAAAAAGCATTTTACAAGTTTTATATGTCTTTTGGAGTTAATTCGCTGATATACTAATATGTCATGTCACATGAGTAGCCCATAATTATGAACGCCAAGTTAAACAGCAAAAGGAGATCTGAAAGCTAACTTTAACTTTTTATTGTATGAAAATATGTAGGCCTATCTCTTTTCAGAGACTAATCTAACAAGGCTCGAGTTCGGATCCCGGCTCGAGCAGAGGTGTGTTTGCTAAACGCCTAAAAGCAGCACAGAAACCTTCTCCAAGATACCCCCTCCCCTCCGCGCCAAAGATCCACAAAAGAGATAGGACCATAGCGCACCGAGCATGCGCTATATAAAAGCAATTTGAAAAGAAAAAAAAGTTTCCTGACAATTCGTTCACAGACAAATTGTTCACAGACAAATCGTTCACTGGATAGTAACATATTGTTAATATTATTTATTCTCGTCGTGAACGATTAGTCGTGAACCAACTGTCGGTGAACAAGTTGTCTGTGAGCGAATAGTCGGTGAGCGATATGTCGCGTGAATGAATAGTCGGGTGAACGAATTGTCGGGTGAAAGAAATGTCTGGTGAACGAATTGTCGTGTGAATGAAAAGTCGTGAACGATTTGTTGGTGAACGAAATGCCAGTGAACGAATTGTAGTGTCCCCGTCCAAGATGTAGGCTAAGTGAGAAAACAAGGGAGGGGGTCCATAACAAAATAAATAATATATAGCCTGAGAACAAATCAACGGGCGTAACCGGTGGTTAATGCTAGTTACTTTATAAAAGAGTGGCCATGATGGCTGATGCAGTGTTATTGGTTACTATTTGTGGGTTGAGTCCACACCTTCGATATAGGTGACGGAGGTCACGGTTGAGTATAGGCCTACAATTGATATGAATGTAAATATAGAGTTGAAGTATAACATGTGCTGAAACAAATGTGATATATACATATATTAAACATAAATGAACAGCAGCACCAGGGACCAAGTTTTTTATATGAGAGAAAGTAGTGAATTAAATGCTACGAAAATAAGGGGCTGTGCCGACCAAGGCTCGAACCAGTGACCCTGGAAACGACAACACCGCCTAGCGATAAAGCCGTATGCAAATTACCACCCCAGTGGTTAATGGTCAATGGCGAGGTGGGGGGGGGGAGGGGCAAGCTAGGGCATGTGACCATTATTATGTTTAATATATCTTATCTTATCTTATATAATACAGACGTTACTTAAAAAAAGAAGATGATTACGTCCTACGCGTCATGCATTTAGTCATGCATATTAACCAATGACTTAAATTCTGCCAAGTCACTGGTTTTCCTGGCTAGCTCAGGTAATATATGTATGTATCACATTTGTTTCAGCACCTAACTCTATATTTACGTTCACAGCTTAATTGCTCACACCCACTGAAGCTTCTATGTGTAAATGTATTTATGTTGTCCACTTGTCATTATGAGAGATAGAGCCATTGTTTGTCTAATACATGCCTAACGGCGGCTATCTGTGCCGGCTCTTTGAAGTTGTTGGTGAACGGATGTGGCGAGGTGGGCGGAGGGCAAGCTAGGGCATGTGACCATTGACCACTGGGGTGGTAATTTGCATACGGGCGAAATGACTCTGGTCCAGAAGAATGTTTTCTTGGACATTCAGATGGATTCGCTTAGTGCGTTTTCGCTTGGCGGCAGGGGCGTAACTAGGGATTTGGGGGCCCGGGGGATTGACCTCTTTGGGGGCCCCTTGCATTTTGACATTCGTCCTATGACATGAGATAATGTACGCAAAAATACATAAGCCTAAAATCAAATTGGTTCAGTATATCAGTAAACTTAACAAAAAATAATCATTAAGACTCTTTTAATGAATAATACCGTTGTTTATTAGTTAAATAATGCACAAGTGACAAATCTCAATTGATATCGCTTCACGTCGTGCATTAGGCCTATGTGCAGCAAAGAAATCTATAACATCATCTACATTGATACTTTCTAGTATTTGCGACTTCACTGACATTAAAGCCATGATAAGTCTTTCTTGCGTCATTGTGCCCTGAGATAGTTTTTGATGAACTTGAGCTTTGAGAATGATCTCTCACATGATGTAATGGAAGTGGCCTGAGTTAGCGGTATTCGGAGGAGGTTGCAAGGTTTGAGCACACTTTACCATATGAAGCCTGTTTCCTCAATATGTCTATTGGTGATTGTATTACTGGTTTGTTGATGAAAAGTGCTCGTGCATCAATGACATCATTAAAAAAAGCGATTTTCCATTTATTTCATCATACAAACGGGAAAAGTAACACAGTTTGTCATAAGCGTGTCTTCATCTAACAGGTGTCTTGGTTCAAGAAGAAACCCAAAGGTATCCATTTTCTTTCCAGCTTTTGGAATCTACCCTTCATCTCCATATGAAATCTGTTCAGCACTTCTGTCGCAACACGTTTGAATTGCAGTTCTATTGACAGTCCTACATTAGAACTCAACTTGCCATCAAGTCTTTTCTTTCTTCTGGTTGTTTTGATTACAGGGAAGCTATTCACTACCTTCTTTTGCTTTTTCGATGGATTGGGTTTTTGTCAGTTTCTCATCATTTTGCAGAAAGCATGAAAGGGTACTAATTTCTTTAGCAGCTTCCCGTATATGCAGTCCAGACTTTTGTATTTCTTCTGAACTATATTAATTGGGCGCAAGAGCTTTGACCAGAATTCAAGATAGGCAAAAAATTCTTAATTTTCCACTGCATGAAGAAGATTCTGTGCTAATATTATATGATATTACGTCATTGTTGGTTGTTTATGTTTTGTGCGAAAGCAAAAGTATTCAAAGCATCAAAAGTGGGAAAGATCCATATCTCGTTATGCTCGAGTATAGAAATACTCCGATAAGCGGACTGCCGTATTCACCATCACAACTGCTGACGAGTAGAAGATTCAGGGAATCATTCCAACTGATCGCAAACTATTGAAACCATCGGTAGCTGAAAATGCAGAGACATTACTCAACGAACGACAGATGAAAAGCAAACTGAAATACGATGCAAAAGCAAGACTACCTAAAGATTATTCTGTCGGAGAGTTCGTCTAGGTCAAACATGGCAGAAAGCAGTTGTCATAAAAAAACATTCAGCACCCAGATCTTACATCATAAAGACAAACGATGGAAAACATACAGAAGAAATCAACGCTTTTTGAATAAGAGTTTCGATGAAGACATCTCTGGGTACTATGATACCGATGAAGACAATGAACTGCAAACTGTTGGAACAAACGAAACAGACTGTTATAGACCAACGTCTAGAGAACTTGTTATGCCAGTCAAGACAACCAGAAGTGGACGAATTGTTAAAGTTTCTAGTAGATATCACTCTTAAGAACTTTAAAAGGAAGGATGTGATAATAACTTCAAAAGGAAGGATGTGCTAATATTATATGATATTATGTCATTGTTTGTTGTTTATGTTTTGTGCGAAAGCAAAAGGATTAGATGGAAATAAAAAGAGTTTCTACTGGATTGAGGAAAGATGAATAGAGGGGTAATAACTCGAGTGTGAAGTTTAATTATGAAATTATAGACGCCAAACCCGAATAATGAACTATTCTAGCATTATTAAGAAAAACTTTTCGATCTGTTATACTCGATTCTGTAAATTTTGCTTCAAGGTTAATTAGTGTAGCCATAAAATACTCGCCATTTAGATCTATTATTAGTAAAGGTAACAAGATACCCGAATTCGCTGTAGGCCTATAGGCCTATCATGCAGTTTTATTCGTGGCAACAAAGTTTAAAATAAATGTTGAAAAAAAAAGACACCCGTTGACACTATTTGTCAATCAAATATAATAATTTATGTATTTACAAATACATTTCGGACACCCATTTGGGCCCCCCCCCTCCCAGGTGAGGCCCGGGGGGAGCTTAAAATTCTCCCCCCTCCCCCCCTTGGGTACGCCACTGCTAGGCGGTGTTATTGTTTTACTAAAAACATCACAGAAATCCAGGGAAATGATTGCAAAAAGCGAGTATAGGGTGCTCTAACTCTAAACCCGGGTAGATGAAACTAGTAAGCTATATAGGGATAGCAGTTCATCTACGAGAGAAAACTCCGAAAATAAACACCTGCTGCCTTGCCGATGATCTTGGATGATCAAAGGCTATGGGTGCACACCCAAAAAGAAAAGCAGGCTGAAGTCGGAGTAAATGGGCCTCCTGGTGCATACACATTGACATGCAACCTTATCTATATGTTAGAGTTTTGAGACTTTAATATTTTGCTTGTGTCTAGATGTTGATTATTTATAGAAATAGCCTAACTATCCATGGACATCTATGGACATGCCATTATTTTAATTTCAGTCAGTTAACAACATGTATTGACTAGGAATAATGTTATGTCAATTATAGTGGGCTCATTTAGTATATTATATGCGAAAACAGTCTAGAAATATAAAAACAAAGGGATAGGGATCCTTGTTCTTAACATTATGCATTACTTGGAACTTGGAGTACTTAGACATTTAGAAGCAGTTCGTTTGTTTTAAGTAAGGAATATAAGATGTATATCTGGGAACTTAGGATGTTTTCTAATAACTTATTCAGCGGAAGATTTGTTCTTTTAATTGTAGAATGCCATAGAGATTTTATGTCTATGTAGAATGCAAAAAGGGAGGTAATAAAGCTGTGCTCACAAAGAGAAATCTCTTTTTCGAAAGATAAGAACGCTTTCTATTGTCAATATTTTCTATTGTGCTTTACTAGGTCTAGATCAAATAATAGTAATATCTAGACGTCTAGATTTAGATCACTCGTACTAGTCTAGATAGATCTATAAATATCTTGGTCTAATAGGTTATACACTCAGAATCATATCTAGAATAGTATACAAGAAAGTTAGAAAGTGTAACAAAGTATCTGGCAACCTGCGTGTGGGTGATTTATTAACTTATTTATTATACAATTTAACTTATTAATTACAATACTTGAATTTGAATTGAATACAATTTCTCAAATTTCTGAAAAGGTTTTAGTTTTACTATCGTGTCTATAGTGACTTTATAGTCTATACTCTATACTATTATTCTAGTATTTTCATCTCATAGGAAGTAATTTTAAATGTATTAAGTATTTCAATCATATTATTATAATTATTCATATACACATATCCTAGTCCTATGTGACACTATGTCCCTATGTAGGCCTGATAATTTTTTTTTGTGTGCTATTTATATTCTAATATAGATATATATTTATTATTCTATGAGTATGAGTTTACATTGTTATTTGATATATATAATAACACTATAACAGTAATATCAAGAGAGTGAGGATGTGAGTAGTTTATGGTGATTTGAATGCATTGTATTATTGTTTCTTTGTTGTTATTTAGGTATGTCAGAGTTATATCCCTTTGTTTCTTCATTTCTTCTGAATAGAGTGCAATGTTTAATTGTGAGTTTGTCCTCCAACTCTTGGCAAGTGTGTCAGCCTTCTCATTTCCTTCTAGTTCTATATGTGTATGTATCCATTGGGGGAGCTACCGCCTTCTACCAAGCGCGTCCCCAGGTGGCGGATAGGGGAAGGACCCTTAGATATAAGGGTTAGCTGTGAATACCAAATAAACAGCCGCAACCTACTTGCTTGCAGTCATGGAGTATGAAGTGGAATATTTACTAAAAACATCATTAAATTCAAATACTATTTATCATTTTGTTATGATAGTTTACATTGTGCAATCTAAATTTTTTTTTTATCTCTAATTACTCTTTTATTCAATTCTTTTACAGTTTTTTAGGTTCTTCAATTAACAAGTCCAATGAAAGAGAATGTGCTTGTCAATTTTTTAATTTATCAATGATGGAAATTAGAATAAAGAGGAAAAGAAAGATTAATCCTTTTTAATATAGGAATGCTTTAAATTTGTCATTTAAAAAAACCCATTACAATGTTAGAACAGAATGAAAAATCTTTGAAGGATCAGGCTCAAGGAGAATCACAGAAAGCCATGCTTTTTGTACCATATAGATACAACAGGCCACAGATGCTGCCACCTCTCATTTGCTCAAGGCGCCTTTATGTTCACCTAATATTGCTTTTAGTCATCGTTTTCATGTTGGTCATCATCCGGCTGATGTCCACTGTCAAGGTGAACTTTGTCCACTTTCATCTTGAGAGTGACTCAGATGCTGAGCTTGTAACACTGCCATCGCAATTTGCTCACTCAAGAGGTGCTCTCTGCCTTGATGGATCACCTCCTGCATATTACTTTAGACCAAGTAAGCTAAATCCTAAATCATTTTGGTATTACTAGAGGTTTTACATAGTGACTTTTAAAATGTATTTTGTGTATTTTACTACTTTTAAATTTTTCAACTTCTACTATTAGCTTACACTCTCTTCATGGGTGAGTGGGAGGAAAAGGTTTGGGGAAGTCTGGCACTTCCTGATAGTGAAGTTGATAGTGTCATAATGATAATGGGGATGTTGTTGGTTGAATTCAAATACTGATTTTTTTCAATGACAATGCCATTCAATCAGATCTGATCTGTTTGTGATTTGATCGGATCCAATTCTATTTGATTTGATTCTATCAAGTCAAACCCTATAAGATCTGTTTAGGATCTTGATTTGATCCAATCATATATGATCCAAATCTGATCAATGTTCAGTTCAATCCAATTTGATTTGATCAGATACTATCAGGTATTTGTACTTTCACTCTACCTTAACATGGAGCATAGTATTGATCCTCTAGATAGAAAAAAATGTCATAGAGCCACAATTTCCCTATCCCTTAGTCTGTTGTACATTTGGGGCACCACTGAAGATCTGTTGAAAGTCTTTCTTCATTTCTCTCTGTCTTTTGCCTTTGATAGAATCTCTTTCAATGACAATGTTGTCTTCCCATCTGCCTCTTCTTTATCCCTGAAAGAGTTGTTCTGTGAGCCCTGAGGACCTTGTGAAATGACCATAAAGTTTATGTTTGTGTTTTTTTTGTTTTTTTTTTACTGCAGTTAGCATATCCAATTGCTGAACTAATACTGTCTCTAATCTCTTTGTTTGTGATGCAGTCTTTTATGTGATACCTAAGACCTTTCTGTTGCGTCTCAATTCCATTGCTAGGATCCTCCTCTGTAGTTCTGCAGTCAGTGTCACAGCTTTTTAAACATCTAGGAATGCGACCATGACCAGGGAACACATCAGTCTGATTTTAGTGTTGAGGGCTATGCTAAACTCCTATACTGCCCCATAATCATTTACTAACTATGCTTCTGAAGAAAATGGTATGATAGAAAACCTTATTACTTACTTGGGTATTTTACCTTATTTATATGGTTGAGAGAGTTGATATACATTTCAATTACCACTTGTGTTTATTGACATATAGATCACACAATTATAGAAGCAATGTAAAAATGTAATCTATTCAAGTTGAAAAAATGTAATTATATTCTAAAAAAAAAAAAGGCTTTAGAATAATTTATATTGGTGAATGAAAATAACATGTCTATTATTTAAGAGTCTGTTTGTTGGGTAAAAACGTGACATTGGTCACAGCTTGAACTGTTTGCAGTATTGTTGCATTGATTAGCATTTAAAGTTATTGACAGATGGAGGTGAAAAATGGAGTTATGAGTTTAAATGGCTTGTCATGAGGCTAAGATTTATTTTCTGCACACAATCACTCACTCTCAAGGGAGTTAAGAATATTGACCAAAATTATTTTTAAAGCAAATGAAGACAGGACATAATGCTATTTTTATGTGGAACAAACTGAATAAGAGCCTTTAGCTCAGAAGAAAATTTCAGCTAATAGAGGAAGAATGTATCAAAATTCCATTGGGATGGGGACGCAAGGCTGAATTACCACTACAGCTAATATTTCCTCTGTCTTGTGTTATATCGACTACAAGGTGGCCACACTTTGTCATCAGTGTATCTATAATACAGAAATGTCCTTGTACCTTAGTGAACTGATCACTCCGTATGTTCCTTAGAGAACACTGTGCTCAATGGACTCAATGCTTCTAGTGGTGCCACGTTTATCCCTCAAAAGCTACGGTCTGCTGGCTTTTTCAGTGCATGGACCAAAGTTTTGGAACTCACTCACCATTGATTTCAGACAGATAACATGATACACTACTTTCAAAATGACCTACCTGTTTAAAACCTTTTTAGATTAGTTTGTCATTTTAGTTCTCGTGTTTATGTTTGTAATGTTATCACAGCGCCTTGAGCCTACATTTTGTTTGTTAACAGCGCTTTATAAATAAAATTATTATTATATGCTAACAAAAAAAAAAAAAGCCAACAATATTCATCCATTTTTCTGTTTTGTCTAACTTTCTTCATTTGCTTGGTATTTTTTCTTGTTGAATATTTTTTTTTTTTTGCAATCTATAAAATCTTGTGATGTTACTGTTTGATCTTTTGACATTGTCGCTGTATTAAATATTTCCTCTATAATTTCTGTCAACATTAATTTTGAACAGGCCTGTTATCTGTCAAGTTCTGGATCATTTATCTTCCTGGAGGCGCCTGGTGTAACTCAGAATATGATTGTTTCCAAAGGTAATTATTCAGTTTCTTATCATAAAACATTTCACACTTCCATAGATATAAAAATTTAAAAAGTATATAGATAAAATTTTGATTTCTCTGTTTATCAAATCACCATTTCCCATTGTCTTAACTATTCGACCTGCTTAAGTCTAGAATTGAGTGTGGGAAAACATATGAAGTCAAGCAAAGAATTGCTAACTAGTGTCGAAATCATCTAATAGCTCAAAGCTTTTATCTGAATTAAAAGATGATCAACAGATCACATGTATTACCCCAAAGATTCAACAGACTAAAGGACAGGTGAAGGTGAAAAGATCCAGCTTTCACATGCTTGCTAGAATTGCCCAAACCACAGCTTCTTTTTCAAAGTTCAAGATACAAATATAACTGCACAAATATCTGTACACCTTTTTTGGCATGATAGCTATATAAATCTCCATCTCACAGGTTACTGTCAATACTAATGGAACTGAGCATCTGTAGTCTCATTATGCACTGTTTGCAAATTTTTTATGACCTGGATAGCACCACAATTTGGGCTGGATATACCCAAAGAGTAGATATTAATGTTTGAGAGTCAGACTCTGACAATAGTGTTAGTTTACTTTAGTTTAGTTATGGAGATGAGATGCTTTGAAAAGCTATTAAGCATCTTTCTCAGAGACTGTGCTTAACAAATTGAGAAAGTCTGCCTGTGATTTTGTTGATTGTAAATGCAATCAGCTCCTTTTACTTGATATTTGGGGATTATAGGTTTTAGAAATCCGCTGCTGAGGACAGACATAGGCGCGAAAATAAAATCTAGATTGACCACCTGCAGACAATGGTTATGCCTGCGCTGAATGTGCCAAATATTTGTAGGTCGCAACTAGGGCTATATAGCCACAGAAAATACTGCATTCCTCATTAATCTTCGGACTCGAATACAAGCCTTATTATTATAGGTTTTAGAAATACATTTGGTTGCAAAACAGTCTTATCATATTTTTTTTGCCTAAGAAATTTCTGAGTTTTATTTAGAATATTTGTAGATTAAATGTTTTAAAATTTTCATTAATAAATTGAACACATATTGACCAGTGCGTCACATTAAATATTTGTATGTTTTTTTCTTCTGTTTGTTAACATAGGAGTCTAACAGAACTAGGATCATCACATGTTGCAAAGATATCAATACCTATGGTTGGCATTCTCTCTAATGATTGTGAAATAAACCCAGATTTCTGCCTTTGGAATGTTCTGGTCTTGCATTATTGTGATGGCTCTTCTTTCCTAGGTAAGTATTTAATTGGATACACAAAATGTATTTCTGATTAGTAGATTACTGTGCAACAGAAATTTTTAAAAAGGCCAACCAATTCATGCATTTTTTTTTCTTTCATTTCTTAACTATCTAGTTTACTTTAGTTAAATTATATAGGTTATGCATGACTAAATGCATGACGTGTAGGACGTAATCATCTTCTTTTTTGAAGTAACGTCTGTATTATATAAGATAAGATATATCTATAATCCCAATATTTTGATATATCACTAAATATTTAGAAGGATTTAACTCAATTTTATAAAAACAATTACTTCTTAGAACACATTTGTTTGAAAAACACCATATGCGTAGAACTTTCATGATAATTTGCTATTAATATAAATGTATTGATTGTTGTAAAAAGAGATGGATGCTCTTAAGTCATTGTTGAAAAGTCTAGATAATATGATCAACTGTTTATCTACATACCAGGCAATGACTCCACTGTCCGCAGTTATGAATCACAGTCTTTGTACTTGAGAGGAGCAGTGGTGTTTGAAGCTCTGATTGATTATCTGAAAGAATCAACAGATTTGGCTGAAGCAGAGCAAGTTGTCCTAGCTGGCTCATCTGGTAAGTAATGATTTATATACAGACTGAATATTGCAAAGGAGCAAAGTTATTTAAGTTCTATATCAGTAATCCCTAGATTTACCATTTGTATTCTAATGTGCTGTCATTGCAGTTACTTTGCTTTCCAGTTGAGTTTTTCATGTTTTATTGTTTATTTTCTTTGTGTTTGTTAAATTAGTTCTTATTCTGTATTGTTCGATTAATGTTATGTATTTGTTCTTGAATGATTTTATGTATTTGTTCCTTATTGATGTCATGTATGTTTTCTTAAACAAGCTGGTGGTATAGCTGCTCTCATCCATGCTGACCGTCTCCGCACCATGCTGCCCCATTCAGTCAAAACAGTACATGCTTTAGTCGATGCTGCTATGTTCCTGGACTTGCCAGATGTTCGGGGAAACTTTGAGTTAGCCAATCTGTTTAAGTCTGTTTACAGCTTTCATTCCATTGAAAGTAAGTACAAGTAGAACTTTATAATCTCTCTAAATAGATCAGTACAATTAGAACTTTATAATCACTCTAAATAGAACAGTACAAGTAGAACTTTATAATCACTCTAAATAGAACAGTACAAGTAGAACTTTATAATCACTCTAAATAGAACAGTACAAGTAGAACTTTATAATCACTCTAAATAGAACAGTACAAGTAGAACTTAATAATCACTCTAAATAGAACAGTACAAGTAGAACTTTATAATCACTCTAAATAGAACAGTATAAGTAGAACTTTATAATCACTCTAAATAGAACAGTACAAGTAGAACTTTATAATCACTCTAAATAGAACAGTACAAGTAGAACTTTATAATTACTCTAAATAGAACAGTACAAGTAGAACTTTATAATCACTCTAAGTAGATCAGTACAAGTAGAACTTTATAATCACTCTAAATAGAACAGTACAAGTAGAACTTTATAATCACTCTAAATAGAACAGTACAAGTAGAACTTTATAATCACTCTAAATAGAACAGTACAAGTAGAACTTTATAATCACTCTAAATAGAACAGTACAAGTAGAACTTAATAATCACTCTAAATAGAACAGTGTGAACAGAGACCAATGTTGGACTCTAAACAATAGAACTGGAAAGACAAAAAAAGAAAAGTGAAAGCCATGCAGCAGGATCAAAAAGTTTATTGGGTCTCATGATAACTTCTAAATTATTGTTAAAAAAAAAATTCTGGTATGGCCATGCCTCATGTTCCTTACTTAGAACTTGAAAAGACTTTCCTGCATAGAAAAGTACTAGGTGTCACAGATGCCATTATAGATTTATTTGTATATTTCACATTTAAAAGCTTATGTGTAAATAGAAATATAAACCCTTGACTGAGCCTCAGGAATTACCCCACAAATCTAGATCCTTAACAGCGCCTCAGGTTTTACCCGAGACGTAATTATGATGTTGCAAATCTATTGGTTGATTTGAAAATAAATAAAGACATTTTTTTAAAAGAGTTAGCGCCAGAGAATTGACGAGAGTAGAAAGAACGCCAGTCGATGAAAGAATGTCCTAGTAGATAGTCACGTTTCTAAGAGCTCTGATTTAAAGCCTTTGTAATGTTTTTTTATACGTGTTGATCTGTAACTTGTACATAAGCTGTACTTACATTTTATATTTAAATAAAGTTCCAGAGTTGTGTTTTAGCAAAGAATCTTTTATTGTGAATCCTAGATCATCATTTATTCAACTATTTTAATTCGTGAAATCCCCGGCACCACAACACAGGTTGTGACATCTTGTGTTGTGACATCTGGCACTCTCCGACTAATAAAAGTTTATGGACAACTTCTAACGAAATTTATTCAAGATCTAGGACCAATTTCTAAACTCTTCAAAGGAACTTCATTCTTATTTAACGGAGGACAGAATTTCTGTGTTTAACAGGTCAGTTGGTTATCAATAATTCTTTTATAAAGATTTTCGTTAGAGTTACGTCTAACTCACGAAATCTATTATTATATGTAATTGGCAAAAGGAATAAGACCAATATACATAATAACTGGCATTATTAAAAGACCAGTAAATCAAATAACTGGCATTATAAAAAAGACCAGTAAAGCAAATAACTGGCAATATAAATGACCAGTAAAGCAAATAACTGGCATTATAGTCATTATAAAGAAGACCAGTAAATAATCATTTGTCTGGCACAAAGTAAACAGAAGACCAGATTTAACCAACTGTTAAACCAGTAAAAAAAGTACTAGGCTCAATAGATCTATATATCGAAGTGTACGACTCCAGTAGTACTTCTACTGTAAAACAAAGTTATACTTCATAGCCAGTTACGGCATAACTAACATTGATTTGTTATATTCAAAACGTTACTATATTTCTACATTCCAAGTTGGTATATTTTTCAACATGTCTCCAAAGACAAGAACACAAAGATGGTTAGAATTATTTGACATAGCTAAAGAAAAACAAGTACCTAAACCAGATGAATGGGTTCATCGACAGGAAGAAAAAGAATATCAAACAAAGATACGTCAAGAAGATAAAGAAGCAGAAAAACAAAGAGAATATCAAGCAAAAGAACATTGTAACATGACTTTAACAACAGACATAATAGGTGAAGCCATAGCTTTAGCAGAAAAACTCAATATTCCTTCACATGAACGAGAAAGATGGTTTGATAATAAATTAGCTGAGATAGACAGAGAAGATGACAAAAGACGGCAAGAAGAACTAAAACGAGAATTATTAAAATTGAAAAATACCGAATTCAAAGCTGAACAAAAGAATGATGCAACATTAACAAGAATATACCAGAAAGCTCAATTAAGAGAGCGTACAGCATATCTCGAAGATGGATTTCTCAAGAAGTATATTTTCCGCAAGTACAATGTAATTGAACAAATATATGTACCACAGAAGTACAGACAACAAATAATCAAAGCCAAGCATGAGTTTTATGAAACCATACATATGAGTGTAACAAGTACTAAGAAGAGAATAGCCAAAGAATATTATTGGCCTAGCTTGACCAAAGATGTCAAGAAATACATTAATAATTGTTCACATTGTCAACATGATTATTGTGAGAAGAAACAAACTCAAAAGAAAAGCAACATAACTAAAACAAAGAATGAACCAGACTACAAAGCCAGAATTGACAACAATGAATCTATGCATCATGACTCAAGTTAATCTACAGGGACATCACTGCCTACTACATGTCCATCCCTACCTACTACATGTCCATCCCTACCTACTACATGTCCATCCCTACCTGACAATACAAGCCCATCCCTACCAATTACTTTCCCATCCCTAACCACTGATGATGACTTCATACATCAAGACTTGAACAAGACTGCATCTGCATCATTATCTACCAATACTATGGTATTCATTGAAAATTCTTGCTACAATCAAGACAAGTCTCAAGAACCAGAAGCAGAAACTAAAGAAACTTATACTCAATCAACTTTGGCTATACCAGACAAAAGGAAAACAGTTCAACTTGACTCTACAACTTATACAAAAATTCCTCATTTGAAAAAATGTGAGTCAACTAAAGAAGCCATTACAACCAAGAACATTGAAAGTCAAAGAATATTACATGAACACATGAAATCAAGACATTTTGCTCAAGGAGATCAAGTCAATCTACTGTTACCAGATTGGAGTAACAAGCTATTCTACAAATGGCAAAGTCCATTTACCATCACCAGAAAGATTTCCAACCTGCTTTATGAAATCAATCTTCAACATATCATTTATCAATGTTCATGCCCCTACTGAAGATGCAGATGATAACACAAAAGAAGCCTTCTATGATGGACTGGAAAGAATTTATGATGAAGCGCCAAAGCATGACATCAAAATAGTCCTAGGAGATTTCAATGCAAAAATTGGAAAGGAACCAGCATTCATACCAATAATTGGCAAAGAAAGTTTACATGAAGAGACCAACAATAATGGCATAAGATTAGTGGATTTTGCATCAGGAAAAGGAATGTCTATCAGCAGCACAAAATTCCAACATAAGAATATTCACAAGGTAACCTGGATCTCACCTGATGGCAACACCCAGAATCAAATAGATCATATACTCATAGATAAGAGACATGGATCAGACATACTAGATGTAAGAAGTTTCAGAGGAGCTAATGCTGACTCAGACCACCTACTAGTAAAAGCTAAATTTAGACAAAGAATAAGTACCATACACAATTACCAAAGAAAGAGAGCAAAGCAATATGATAGTCAAAAACTCACAAAGGACCCACTTGTTGCAGAAACTTATAGAATGGCACTCCAAACACAACTGACAACATTAGAAAAGGACTGCAAAAATAACATAAATGAGCATTGGGAAATAATAAAGCATGCTATCAAAAGAACAGCAGAAGAGGTAGTTGGATTTAAACAAAAGAACGAGAAAATAGGGTGGTATGATGATGAATGCAGACAAACTATAGAAGAGAAGAACAATGCCCGAATGATAATGCTACAGAGAGAAACCAGGAACACTAGACAGCAATACAATGAAGCAAGAAGAAGGGCCACAAAAGTTGTAAGAAAGAAAAAACGGGAATGGGAAAAGTCCAAGATCACTAAAATTGAGGAACTAGCAAAGGAGGGAGACATGAGAGGAATGTATATGAAAATTAAAGATGAAAAGAACGGATTTCAAGCTAGATCACACATGTGTGAGAACAAAGATGGTCAGCTTATTACAGAAAACAGCAGGGTCATTGAGAGATGGGCTGAATACTTTGAGGAGATCCTAAATACCACTGAAGATGGAGACAATGGAGAATATGAACTGCCGCATGGGGGACCAGATCCCTTAGTGAACCCTCCAACACTCATTGAAACATCAGAAATAATTAGGACCATGAAGAATCACAAAGCACCAGGAGAGGACCAAATCACAGCAGAACTAATTAAATATGGAGGGAAAGACTTACATTCCCAAATACACAGACTAATATCAAGAATTTGGGAAGAAGAAGTAATACCAACAGAATGGGAAACGGCTCTTATAACCCCAATACACAAAAAAGGATCCAAGTTAAAGTGCTGTAATTACAGAGGAATCTCTCTACTAAATGTGACTTATAAGATACTGTCTAGGCTTATAACTAAGAGACTTGGAAAATATTCAGAAGAAATCTTAGGTGACTACCAATGTGGTTTCAGACCCAACAAATCCACAACCGACCACATCTTCACACTAAGATGTATACTAGAAAAATGCCATGAATACAACATACCAATCCACCAACTCTTTATAGACTATAAAATGGCTTATGACAGTATCAGAAGGAAATACCTATATGACACACTACAGGATTTTGGAATACCCAATAAGCTGACAAGACTTATACATATGACATTAAACAACTCAAAAAGCAAAGTCATAATACAAGGAGAACACTCACGGGAATTTAGGATTAAACGAGGATTAAGACAAGGAGTCGCACTTTCCTGCATGCTTTTCAATTTAACACTGGAGAGAGTTATAAGAAATATACACATAAACACAAGGGGAACTATTACTAACTACTTCAGGAGAGAAAACATGGGTCCACAACCAACAGGGACGATATACAGCCAACCTCTACAATACCTTGCTTATGCCGATGACATTGCCTTATTGGGTAAAGAAACCTCTGACATCGCTAGAGCCTTCATACAACTAGAAGAAGCATCTCGACCAGCAGGACTTGAGGTCAATGACAGTAAAACCAAGTACATCACAATGACAAGAGACAATCAAACAGAGGGACAAAATATCAAAATCAAAGACCACGAATTTGAAAACGTCCAAACTTTCAAATATTTAGGAAGTACTATTAATTTAAAAAATGACCTACTAACAGAAATAAAGGAAAGAATAGCAGCAGGCAACAGGGCATTTTATAGCACCCACCATCTACTTAAGAGCAAAATGATTTCAAGTAAAACCAAGAAAATAATATACAAAACTATAATAAGACCAGCAGCAATGTATGGAAGTGAGACCTGGACACTGACAAAGACATCTGAAAATTTACTTAACACTTGGGAAAGAAAAATCCTTAGGAAAATCTATGGTGCCATACAGGATGAAACAGGGTGGAGGACACGCACTAACCATGAGTTATATCAATTATATGAAGACCCACCAATAGTGAACGAAATTAAAAAGAACAGACTACGTTGGGCAGGTCACCTTGAAAGAATGTCAGACAACAGAGGGGCGAAAATCGTATACAGGCAAAAACCAAAAGGGAGGCGACCCAAAGGCAGACCCCGAATGCGATGGATAGATGACGTGGAAGCAGATCTGAAGCAGATTGGGGTTAGGGCGTGGAGACGAAAGGCCCAGGAGAGATCTGAATGGAAGGATGTGTTAAAGCAGGCCAGAGCCCTCCACGGGCTGTAGTGCCACTGGGATGGATGGATATTTATGAAATCAATGTCAACAAGGTTACCAGAGTATTTCATGTTCATATGTTTGAACATTACCATGAAACAGATAATGAAGACATCAAAGCAGAAGTTGATAATTTTACAAGCTTAGCAACTATTCCTGAGGAAGAAGAAGAAACATCATCAACACCCATTCCTGAGATAGATGTTTCATTACCAACATCAAATCAATTTGACATTCCCAAGGTCATCACTCTGGATGACATAGCACTACAGAAAGTGAAGGACACTAAAGTGTTTACAGACCATGCAGATTTCTTAACCAGTGTTTCTGAAACTTTTTCAGTCCTGCAATTTGAAAGCAACTCAGAGAGCAACAACATTGACAACACCAAGTTTCATCCTCCGTCCACTCAAAGGGCAAATTTTCTTCAGACAGGAACAAATGAACTTCTTCAACATTGCTGTTTTGACCGATTGAACTCAGACATGTTCAGTCATTGCTCTATGGAACATTCTAATGCAAAGCATTCTGCTACCATTGTTCTACAGCGTCAAAGTTCATCAACCAGAAAATTGAGTTTTGGTTTCGGACAGTTCTTATTTTCACCAAACTCAAACGCGGTTCAATCAGACATTATCTGTGAGATCATTATGACATGGAGACAACAGCTTTATAAACTGAAAGACCTTTTCTTCAAGTTTAGAAAACGCATATGCACATCCATGTCGGCAATTCAGAAGGGTTCCGAACTTTACATTTCTACTTTACATATGTACTATAGCATATTTAGTATCACTTGATTCATTATCATTCATACTCGTCAAGGAAGAACATTATCCAGTTATATTTAATTAATTAATTAATTTGTCTACTCATTTTTTCCACAGGAGTTCTATATTAGATATTACATTTTTTTCAGCACCAAGCAACCCACTGAGGAAAGTCACTCATTCAAGATACTTTGTTTATTATGTTTCAGCATCTTTGCATATGACATGCATCAGACATTTTAATTTTTAAATCATGAGCATTTTATTTCAGGTATTTTATTTCAGGTATATTATTATTGCATATATCCTATTATAATAGTACAGATACATGACTTATAATTGAAATTCTTCATTGCTTCACACATATTAAGATTTTTATTACATTTAGTATCATTATTCAGAAGATTGTCATGTATACATCAATTTTTTCTATGTCAATTTTTCATATGCAATATATTTTTCCATGTACACATTTTCACATTAGTACTAACCAAATGAGTTATAACATCATAATTAATTTTTTATATTTCCAAATGATGACATTTTACATGTATTATTTTTACGCATTTCTATTACCATACAAATGCTAAATGGAGGGGGGGGGGTAATATGTCACAGATGCCATTATAGATTTATTTGTATATTTCACATTTAAAAGCTTATGTGTAAATAGAAATATAAACCCTTGACTGAGCCTCAGGAATTACCCCACAAATCTAGATCCTTAACAGCGCCTCAGGTTTTACCCGAGACGTAATTATGATGTTGCAAATCTATTGGTTGATTTGAAAATAAATAAAGACATTTTTTTTAAAGAGTTAGCGCCAGAGAATTGACGAGAGTAGAAAGAACGCCAGTCGATGAAAGAATGTCCTAGTAGATAGTCACGTTTCTAAGAGCTCTGATTTAAAGCCTTTGTAATGTTTTTTTATACGTGTTGATCTGTAACTTGTACATAAGCTGTACTTACATTTTATATTTAAATAAAGTTCCAGAGTTGTGTTTTAGCAAAGAATCTTTTATTGTGAATCCTAGATCGTCATTTATTCAACTATTTTAATTCAAGTGAAATCCCCGGCACCACAACACACGTTGTGACATCTTGTGTTGTGACACTAGGAAAAAGGAATTCTAATGCCTTAGTTTGCAAGCCAAAAAAGAGAGAGCTTGTCAGGCCTCAGTGTGCAATCTGGGGGGGGGGGGGGGGGGGAGAGAACTGACCAGGTAGCTAGGTCACATTGTTTTTGTGTAAGAAAGAAACTTGTTTGTTATTAGACCTTGGAGAGTTATTGATGTCAGCAATCAGTATTTAGAAATACTTAGAAAAAAAATATGTTGAGGAAAAAACTAACAATGATGTAAACAATCCAGAAAAGACTTTGTATGAGACTATATAAGGGATGTAAAACTATAGGGATCATTGCTCAATGGTCATTATTCTGTGATAGATAGTTATCTTCAATATCTTCTGATGTTAGGATATAATGGCATCTGTAACCTGTTGCACATATTAGATTCTGCATTGAAGAAGTATTTCTTATTACAAACAGTATTTGTGCTTGTTATCATAAGGTTTGATTGTATTTACAGTTTTCATTTTCGCTCTTATATTTGATAAGATTCTTATGATTTTCTGAAACAAAGGTCTTTTTTTTTTCTTGGAGAAGACTTAATGTTTAATTGAAATGCATTATATATATTTTTTTTAGATTCCAAAAGTATTCAAGAATGTACAGAAACACAACCAAATATAACTGAAAGATGGAGGTGCCTGCTGCCTGAAGTGTACTACAAGTTTGTATTCACACCTATCTACTTTGTAAACTCAGTCTATGACACTTGGCAACGAACTTATCTTCTAAAAATCTCCTGTTTTGCCTCTGCCTGTCCCAGTGTCCACAGAGACGTAGTCTACAATGCTAGAGACTCCATCTTGACTTTTGCTCATAACATCACCAGGTATAAGAAAAATGGAGTCTATTTAACATGGTGCCCAGTTCACACCATCTTAAACCAGCTTAGGTTCTCATCTGCAGAGCTCGGGGATTCAACAGTACAACAGTCACTGTCTTCCTGGCTGCAGCATGACCTCTCTCAGATCACAGGAGATAAGAACTTTCTAAGTCTTGAAGCTGCACTAGAAGTTTGTAAATCAAGTATTAAACTCTAATTTTAATTTATTATTGACAAGGTTATAATTTTTTCCTTCTGTGAGACGGGTGGTGGTGGCTTTTGGTGAGAAGGAACAAAATTAGAAATAATTTTTATTGAAATTGTGAAGCCATATTGTGAGATTGGGAACAAAAAAAAATTTTAAAATATTATTTTGAAATGGGTTTTATGATACATTATGCTCCACTATTTTGTAAGTTTCAACTTTGTGAACAGTGTTTGCTACAAAAGATTACTTTTTAAATTGCTTCTAGATATGACAAATTTTAATTCCAACCACTTATTGCTCTCAGCCCAATTCAACAATTTGCTTTTTTTCATGCTTAGTTAGTTACTTTAAATACTGTTTCTAAATCTAGCAAATTTTTTATTTTGCCTTTTTTTTTTCAGTATCAGCCTTTTTCAACAATGTGCAGATTTTTTCATAGAATCCATTAATAGAAAATTTCTTTTTTTTTTTATCTTCACTTTTCATTAAACTATTTCATTTGTTAATCACTTAATTTTGATCAATTGTTTTTCGTAAAAATGTATTATTTACCAGGTGGTAGTTTTTTGTTTTTGTTTTACAACCTCTCAGGTTGGCTACTACAATTTTCACTGCTGAGTAACCATACTTGCTACCTATGTATTGACAGCTTGACTTTTTATTGAGTCAAATGAAAATGAATTCTAAGCATATTTAGAGTTTTGTGTTATTAACTGTTTCTAAATTTAATTTCTTGTATTAGTCTTTAAGAAAAAAAAAATTTGGAATCTCTCTAAGAAAAAGAGCTTTTTTTTCATCCTGTTGTACCAAACATTTTTTCTTTCACAAAATAATTCTGAGTTGTAGATTTTATGTCTTTGAAGGGTGATAACCGACCTAAACATATTGAAATCTGTAAAAAAAAAAAACACAAAAAAAACAAACTTTGGGTCATTGTAGGTAGATTGCAAGATAAACTATAGTTATTATAATCACTCTGTAAAAAAACAAGAAGTTGACTCCCCTGCCTATAAAGTGTTGTGTTTATTCCTTGGTTTTATATTAACATAGCAGCCAGTTTTCTCATGGAGATACTAAAATAGGAGATACATTTTATATGTTTTAAAATTTCTAATTTCTGATGAATTAATATCTGTAAGTATTTGTTTGCCTTTATTAATTAACATGGTAATAAAAAAAAATAATTCATTAACAAATAAACTTGATCTAAAAAAAAACAACAACCTCAATGCTAATAATTTGCATTTTTACATAATATCAAGTTTTACTTTCTTTTTTTTAATACATTTTTTATGTATCTTTGATAATAACAATATTACCTTTATCTATGCAGGATAATTCAGCCACCATGCTTCCACCAGCTCAATTTTTCCTATTTCTTTTTAAACATTTTGCAAACTAGAAGAATTTCATAACCATGAATTCTTTTTTTTTTTCATGTCTTAATTATACAAGTTAAAGTACAAAAAATGGCATTTACTAGAAACCATTACAATGAATTTCTAGATTCTTGTGTAGTTTGTGTGCACTGGTTGAGGAGAGGGAAATGTAAATATAAGTCTTCCATTCATACTTGTATTTCTGACAAGTGTTTCATGCCAAACTCATTGACCTTTTTGATGGTAGGCTCAAGGGACACAAATCTGGCAGAGGAAAGTGTGTAGAGCTGTACAACTTTTTATCTTTATCCACACATAATATAATCACTACCTTTTGGTTCTCCACATTTGCATATAATGTTTTATGCAAAATCTAGTTCGAAATGAATGATTAGTGTGTTACTGTTTCTCTACCAGTCAATTATACAAATAATTCAATTTCTCCTGTTACATTTTCAAACCTTTTAAAACAACCTATTTTTTCCATTTGTCAGAATTGAAAATTGTTTTCTGTTCATTTTTATAAGTGCTTTCACCATTTTAGCTCAATGTGGCTAAGGAGACCAGAATGGATTGGAAGTAAAGGCAAAAAAAAATTATTTATAATGACTCTTTCTGTCATGAATAAAGAAACTATGTCTTCCTATGTCAAGCCTAAAAGAGCTCTATAAATTTTGAATTGAAATAATATTGATCCTTAGTTCTTATTTTCTCTCAAATGGTCTTCAATCTACTTCCAAATTGTAATTTTTTCGTTGATTAAAAATCTTTTTTTTTTGTTTAACATGAGTATAGTAAAAATTGTGTATTCTTTTCTGTGCATTATGTTGTTGTTGTTTGTTTTATGTTTCTGTCAAATTTTTTTTTTTTAGAAAACATACTCTACTCTAAGACTCAGATTTTCACACCAGGTTTCATGTTTTGTTTTTTCATCAGAAGACCATGACAAGGTATATACAGTGAATGAGAACAAAGTGTTTGTTACATTCCATGTTTTCTGTTCTCAGATCTGGTCATTTTAAAACCTATACATTTGTTAACTTTTTTATTTTATTTATAAACATTCATATGGTTTCTTTTTTGGTATTTATTGATATTATGTTCAATTAAGTTTTTTAATCGGTTCCTCATAGTCATGTTTTGTTATATATTAAGTAGTAATATTTGCTATATATTGTGAATCTGGGTGTGATGTTTACAATATCCTGCACATACTGCATTAAAGCTTATTTATCTTCTTGATGTAGCAAAATATTTGAGGTGTGCAAGTTAGGATACAGAATTTAATCTAGGTTATCATTAAAGTCCAAGGTATTGTGGAAGTAGTGGAAATTTTACAAGAGATAAGCTTAATATTATTAGAAGAATCATGATCATGCCGCTCATAACCTTTTTCCTGACGGTCAACTTACCAATCACTCTATCTTTTCCACATCAGTCTCGATTTTTGTCACAATGAATATAATGGCTTCAGTTTTAACTGAGTTCACCTATTCTCTGGATCAAATTCATATCACACATAAAAGTTTAGTCAAACCCTGCTGAAACATTTATATGGTAAATTGGGCAATTATCAGTGCAAATATGTATTTTGTTTATTGCTGTTAATGGGTTTATTTTCAACTGCAAATATACACACAAAGATTTGTCCATAATTTTTATAATTCAAATTTCTTGGATAAAGAGATCAAAGGACTAGTGAATTAAGTGACCAGGGGTATAAGTGACCGGACACTATATATTCCAAGCAATGCTGACTTCACCCATTCTCTGGATTCAATTTTTTATTATGATATATTGGTTTACTGGTCAAAAAAATAAACTATATGCTTGCTTAAAAATGAACTAAGGCTATACTATCTGGTATTATGCCAAAAGAAAAGCACTTTCTATATATGACCATTATAAAATAATGTAATCGAATGGTTAAAAAAATGAAAGTCTTAACTATGTAGCCAAGTGTAAAAGTGATTTGTTTGTTTCGATGATGTGACCAAGTCTCCAGAAGAACATTTTCTACAAGATTTATATTTGCTTTCCTATATTTCAATTGTATAATTAAAGTCAGTATTAATGTTATCAATATTTTTATTTTTTTTTTAGATGTAGAAGGTTGGTAATCTACATGTTTGTAGAACTCTTTAGGGTAATAATGTTAATAATAATAATTTAACTTATACAGCGCTGTTAACATGCAGACTGATGAACATATATTTGTGAGTTTTTGCAGCTTCCCATTACTTTTTAAATTTTAATTGCAAAATGAACTTGTTTCGTGTCTCTTCATTGTGTGTATGTGCATGTATGTGTTTGTAACTGCCTTCTAGACCAGTTTTTTTTTTCTTGTCTTCCAAGGCTTAAGATCTAAGAGAAGTTTTTACACATTTACAACTCTTTAGCTAATTTTTTTTACATTGTATTTTTCTTTGCCTGTCTTTCTTTATATGTACATAAGCTACATGTTTGCATTGGAATTGTTAAAATAATATTGGAAATTATTTTTACATACACATATTTACAAAATAAAAAAAACAAACCTTCAATCATTCCATTCAAGCCTGCTTTAGCCAGTTATATTTCCATTACCAATATTATTTTACTAATCTATGAAAACAAATGACTAGAGATTGCCCACCATGGTTTGTTCAACACAATTTGGACATGCACCTTTAAATTAATTGATTTTTTAATGTTTTTAATATAAGCTCAGAGGTTCCTTTAGGAATGAACATTTTTATATTGTAACTAATTTCAGCTTGACATACCTAGCAGGTTTGAAACTTATGATGAAATTCCTTTACACATACCACACCACAAGATATGTCAAATATATTTAAATTTGATTTTGTTAGTTTCTTAGAAAACTATTATAGTATTGAATTTGTTTTATTGTTTTCCCAAAGTAACATTTAGTCAATTTCATAGAAACTGGTTTGAGCAAATATCATTAATATGACAATTTAAGCATTTTGATTAAACAAAAATTGAATTTCTTGATGTAAACATTTGTACTAATAAATAGTACCAGTACTCAAAACATAAAAATTAAATTGTAAAATTCATTTCATTGTTCACGATAGTATTAGAAGGTTTGTCAGAGAATAGAAATTGGAAGCTCATTCTGGAGACCAAAAAAAAAACTGACTTATTCATACTTGAAATTGATATTAAAAAATCATCTTTATAAAATTAAACTAATTTTTTTTGTACCAATGCTTGTGACTTAAGGTTTAAGTCAAGAAATTTGTTTTGCAAGTTGAGTTTACTCGTTTGTAAATCTTTTAAAGCAAACCTCTGCAAATAAAGATTTTTCTAACTATCCACCTTCACAATATTGAATACCATTTCATTATGGAATCTGTTGTCGTCAACAGGCATACATTACCTAAATAGAATCAGATCTAATTGTGGAAATAAAGAAGTCCTGTTTTACTTAAGAAATGAAAACATGTACATTAGTTTTAGAGCTATTGAACCTAAAATTATTTTATACCGAAGACATTGCAAGTCTTTCACATCACCATATGATCCTTTCGACATTTGAATCAAGAGTTGTTTTTAATCCAATTTTTGTAGATCAATTGCTCACAACAACTGATGTCCAGTACATCATCAGCTCTACAAATAGCTATTTCAGCACACCATGTAGAGAGTAGCATTTCATACATTCAAATAGTGTCATCAAACAAACTTTCACTTTTATTCCAACTAATTTTGTGTTGCTTTCTGACTGTGTTTTTCTTGTTTGGTGGAGGAGCATAGACTTCTGTGTCTTAGGCGCTAATGCAATAGGTTATTTTTTAGTTAATTTATGGTCCACTAGTTAATGTGTTTAGAGCCAGCTTGAACAACCACTCTAGTTTTCCCAATGAAGGTCATGTTTGAGCTGGGTGGGCTCATGGACACCTAAAATCCAAAATTTAAAATCCCAGCCTCCATCAGGATTCAAACCTAATTTGAAAGTTGTTTTTTTACTGCAGTTTAATACAGAGCTATTCCAAAAACACTTGTAACTTCTAAAAATGTTTTTCATTATTAATGAAGTAAAAGTAGATCAATGTCATAATTTGCCTACTTAGTCTTTACACTGCAGTGATGGAATTGTTGCATGATGCCATAATTCTTAGGAGTGATGACTTATGAAAAGATTTTACTTAAGAACATGTGTGTTCAAAACTGTTCGAACAAGAGATACAAATACTGTATTGTCAACATTGTATTAAGTTAAAACAAGACCTTTGTCTATCTGTGCTTATGATTTTATTTACAGTTAAATACACATTAAATTAGAATTTTTGTATAGTGTGATAAAGAGCACATAATATTAGAGACAGATTTCAGAACTTAGAATCTGTAGCCACTTAAATGTAGACAAATTGTGAACATGGCTCATGAGATTTCATTCATATTAGGGAAATGTTGCATTAACTTCTAAGTGTCTTCTATTATATTTCAAATTGGTTGATACAAATATAGAGTTGAAAAATTAGACATAATGCTATACAAATGTACATTTAGACACTGGCAGAGGCATCTGAGGAAAATTAGAATCCAAAAAGTACCAAGATAGGCTTCTTTATAAAATATTTGCACAAAAATTATTTTTTTGGTAATTAGCAACAAACATTTAAAAGTTAAACAGATATTCTACTTAGTAATAAACTAAAAACACACACACATAGATGCCTTCTGAAAGTATTCATGAGAGGAATGTTATTATGCCCAAAGAAATACAGAGAAAGATGAACTATTTTGTGTTTGAATACAGCCTCTAGCCAGTATGTCTTATTTCAACATTCTTACCAATCTAAGTTCATCACTTTGTACATTAGTGTGAACAGTTCTCACTTAACTAAAATAAAAATAAAATACTTTATATAGATATAAATGGTTTTTTTTCTTTTTCAATGATTATTTAAAATTTAATTTTTTAACATACAAATATGACCAAAAAAATTTGTGCAAATAGTCAATAATGTGAGTTTTAAAAAATGTGTACTTATACAAGAAATATTAAAATAACAATTTGACTTTATATTGTAAGGTCTATTATAAATATTTGTAAGTTTTCATATTTAAATTAATAGACAGATTGACTGTACATTATAAATCAGGCTACAAATTATATAATAAAATAAAACGAAATAAATATCTTAAATTTTCCTATAAATCCAAAATTTTCATTTGCTAATAATTATACTTAAGACAAAACATACATACAAGTAAATATGTAATCAGTTGTTTTTTTTTGTTTTTTTTTACAGAATTCAAGAGAAAACACACAAAAATAATTTTAAAAAATAAGCATACACATTTTTGTAAAAAAGCTAAACATACAGAGAATAATACTGATTTTATCACAGAGAAGCCCACTTAATATTACAAGATAAAAATTCTAATAACAAAAACATTTTTAAATCCTATTTCTCCAATTTAACATAAATAACAAACTCAGTGAAAACAATTTCTGATAATGTCAAACAAAAATCGGTCAGTTAGTGGAAAATTAGTTTTCATCAACTGAAAATAGTATTGACATTGATAATATTTGTAAAATTTTAGAACCATATAAAGACTCAACTTTAATATTAGAGAATTATTCAGTCTATTTGAAACAACCAGAATGACAGAATTTAATAGGCTTTCAGAAAACAACAAAAAAGCTCAATTTCAAGCTTTTTAAACCTGTGACTAATTTCATCCAACTTAGTCACATATACATTATAAAATTTAGATGAAATGTTTTATAAAAACATTATAAAAAAGATTTATTACATTTTCATGGCCTATTACCAAACACATTGTAAACAAGTTACCTATATAACTTCCTTTCCAATAACTAGAAAAAAAAAACATTGCATATGTCTAATGAAACTTTGGCAATATTTCTTTTTGACAAGAGGAGCCGACTTAAACAAAAATATTTTAAACCATTATTCTAGTGCCTGGTATATAGCGTGATTCACTCCAAATATTGGTCTCACCACAGTTATTCAGTCGCCGCTTACACTGGCGGCAGCGATTGTATTTATCACACTGCTCATGCAGCAACAGACCAGGACTAAGAGAATGTAAGCGTTCATCAAGTTCTCTAGCTTTCTTGGCCTCTCCCAGTTTCTGCCACTCTTTCTCAAGGTGCTTTCTGGACTCTGTGTGAATCACATGCTTGAAGGCTCTTTCATCTCGCAAACTGAATATTAAAATACAAACACAATATAAATATTTA
This sequence comes from Biomphalaria glabrata, assembly GCF_947242115.1. NCBI lineage: Eukaryota > Metazoa > Mollusca > Gastropoda > Planorbidae > Biomphalaria > Biomphalaria glabrata. The sequence continues at coordinate 25,267,622 of NC_074716.1, forward strand.
TGAGGAAAATGTTGGAGATAGAAATCAATATTTATAGCAGATCAGAAATTACAACATTCCCTATTAAACTATAAAAAAAAAAGTGACACTTACTCATCCCTAGCTCTTGCTAAAACTTCTTCTTCAGTTTTTTGTTCAGTCAACTTTGCAAGAATAGCCTCCCTTTTCTTCTGTTCCACAGCTGCTTTTTGTTCTTGTGATATAACGTATGCTCGCTGACGGCGCTCTGCCAGTTTTTCATTGTTCATGTCATTCTTGCCAAATATTTCATTATCAGGTTCCTTGTCTGGCATAGGCAATGGTTTGTATTTCAGCTTTGAAAGAGTACATTGACAAGTACTTTTATTACAGCAAAAAATCATTGACAATACTAATCAAACATTTTATAATGTAACATTGTTATAAATTCCTGATTTAAAATGTACCTGTGCCTCAAGAGCTTTCTTGTATGTCTCAGTAGAATCAACTTTATTTTTTAAATATTGCTCCCTCTGGGCTGCCAGACTAAAAAGAAGAATAAAATAGCTTTTAAAAAAAGCATCTGAAATAGTTATTCTTAGCTCATTGTATTAGCAGCTTACAAAATTTACAACTTAGTAAATGTGAGTATCTTCATTTTTTATAACAATATATTTAATATGAGAAACGAAAAAGGGAAGTGAGTTCAAATCTTCACAACTTACTCCTCAGCTAACTGAACTTGTTCAAGACGTTCCAAAAATTCTTCATCTGTTTTCTTCTTTTGTTCAGCTTTAGCTTTGCCATCCACCTACAAGCAACACGGACACAAATACAAATATTAATTTTAAAACTTTACTTCTTTACTTTCTTGTTAACAATTTTAAAAAAAAAAGTAATTTTGATTTGTTCTGATTTAAAATTAGATACAATATATAATAATAACACCTGCTTATCCAGTTCTTTCAAGTACTCATCCTGTTTAGGAACTCGACAAGGCGTCAGTGGGCGTCGACTAAATAAGTACGCACGCTGAAAAGAAGACATTGTTGATACATTTCTATGCAGTTAACAGTCATAACCAATGAAACATGGTAATAAATAATTAGAACAAAAAAATTAATTATTTTTTACTTGTGGTTCTGGATCTTTTGCTTTCAGTTTGGCTTGAACAGCTTCAGCAACTCCTAAATTAAATGCTGATATCTTCTGCAGATCAAACCTTCTAGCCCATTGACGTTCCTGTAAATTGAATAATATTATCTCTTTACATATTAATTAATACATAGGCCTGTATAATATTTGAAGTTGCTATGTCAAATAAATATTACCGTTGCTATAAACGTAAACCATTTCTGACTTTGTCTCTCACAATCTCTTAAAAACACTATCTGTACTTTCAGATAAGGATAAGATCTGAAATTTTCTTTATTAAGACTAAGTAAGAGAAAGGATAGCCATTTGGATGCATCATGAGCAGCATCTGCTCTAATAGCTCAGAGATCAAACCTGCATCAGAATTTTCTTATCAATTTAGTCGATGAACTTTCACACTTCTATTTCAACTATCTTTATATGCACTCCAGAATGATTATAAGGAGCTAAGGTACTTTATGTATTTTATGAATAAGAGAAATATTTTTTTTTTTGAGTTTTGTAAGGAGTTGTTCTATTTCTGACTAAACTAAGCTATGGTGCACAATAATTATAGTGTACAGATTCATAGTCCGATGGTTACAGAACCAGAATGGTGTCAGATTACTGAAAATAGATTACCAATGGTTAGATTACTTCAAAGAATATAACTGTAGACTATATGTCAAGAAAAGTCTATTAATGATCTACTTATATATTCTCTTAGACTTTCAAGGGTATCAAATAAGCAGTAGATGAAAAAGAAACATTTATTGATCTAAAAATACAAAACATATATAAGATTTCAGCTTTCACATACTGTACTAAATTACATTCTAAAAATATAAGTCCTACAGTATACATTATTTATATGAATTTACATCAGCACCACATCAGATTACTGAGTGTGTTGAATTATGAAGTGTTGGATTATTAAGAGTTAACTGTACTAATCAATCAATAGCAATAGGGAGACTTTGCCCATTCTTCTCATGCTCCGCACCTGATTCCATACATTTTAAAATTGTTTTATTATTTAATTTATTTACAGTCTTACCTGGTCTTTCAATGTCTCTTCTGCATCTTTCATGGTCTGGTACTGCTGAAGTAACCGTTCTTCCTCTGCTTCTCTTTTTTTTCTCTCTTCTGCAAATGATACAGGCACATTCAATCGAGCTCGTTGATGACAAAGGTAGCAAAGCTCTTGTCCAGCAGATCGATGACCACAAGCAGATCCTGGTGGTGTGGGAATTTTAGCCAATGTTCTTGGCTCATGGAAGTTATCTAAGCTATGTGATCTGTACATTGGAGACAACCTTGGTGGTGTTGGAGGTTTCAATCTGAAAAAGTATTTTGAAAAAGTGCAAATACAAGTCTTACTAATGCTGTTGAATGTGAGATTCAATTATTTTTAAATTATATTCATATTTAATAATTGTCCAGATTTACATCCATTACTTGAATGAATACTTCCACAAAATTTAATCACTCCATGACACATGATGTTGTGCACAGATACTTTTAATACATAACAAAAAATACTTTTTTTTTTCAAAATATATTTATAAATATTCTTTTCCACAATGATAAGCTTCTCAATTCAATGAAAACTGTTGCCTCTAGATTTTAAATTAACTATCAATTTCTACATTCAAAAATGGCATTCTGTTGTTCAAAACTACAGTTGGAGTAAGACAAGGCTGCCTACTTTCACCAACACTCTTCAATAATGTCCTTGAAAGGATAATGAAAGATGCTCTCGATGGCTATGATGGTACTGTTAACATTGGAGGAAGAAGAATCACTAACTTGCACTTCGCAGATGACATTGATGGCCTAGCATGGACAGAAGAAGAACTAGCAGACCTGGTGACAAGACTTCCGTAGCATATGGCATGCAAATAAACGCAAAAAAAAAAAAACAGCTAGATTAGCTTGTTATCGTCAATGAGGATGGATGGTGGTGCTGTTGCAGATGGTCCCATAACATTAGTTTTCTTTGCATATATTCTTACTCATACTCTTTGCAAGCCATAGACAAGCGGGACATTAGTGACTGAAGCTCCTCTTGTGAGTGTGCCACTACCAATACGTCGTCCGCAAAAAGCATATCTCTTATGAGGGTGGTTCTGATTTTAGTTTTGGCCCTCAGTCTAGCAATATTTTGAAGTTTGCCATAAATTGGCAATGCAGATATATGCCTTCGGTGGATTTGTCAAACGCGTGGTGGATTAGCATTGAAAAGAGTATTCCAAAGAAGGTTTGGGCCAGGACACATCCTGTATTATATGTGTGTTTAAATTAATACTAACATGAAATAAAATTATTTAACTTTGGTTTGTATATTCAACTTCCACTTAAAATCACATTGAATATCTGAAGTTGTTATTTTTCAAATGAAGTTAGCTATTTATAAACTATGTTTTAAAATTTAAATGTTAGCCTAAAATAGATATATATAGAACTGTTTTTGAGCTAATAAAAAAATGACATAAATTAAACACTTAAACCTGATTTAATATTGTATTTTTCTAAGTATAATGTTTTTCTTTTTCACATATTTAAAGGCATAATAATTAACTAGAAGGCCTACACTTTGCAACATAAGTAAAATGTTCACAAAAGATTTGTGAAATATTATGTGACATAATATCCTACACACTAAGATTTTAAGATGATGAAAACTATTCATTTCCTTTCATAGCCTTGAAATGTAAAAAAAAACAACAACTGAAGAGGGGTAATGCAATTAACATTTAAAAGCTAATTCATTTACATAATGATGCATGAAAAGCTAAAAAAAACCCAGCAAACTTGGCAAGTATATAATAACAATCACAGAAAATTTAGAATTTGTTTTTATTCAAAGAAAGACTTTTTCTTTAACTTACCCATTGTCATCACCATTAACTGACATTCTCACAGTCCTCGGAGGCATCATAGGTTTTGGACTAGGGTGTGGTGCTGTTAAATCATCAGTAAAGCTAATGCCATTAGCTTTTGCAAGAGGAAGTGCTAGCCTTGAAGAACTTTTACCACCACTGAAATGTCTCATTTCACCTGCAAATATAAGGTTTATGCCAACAAAAAATGTTACTTCTAAATTTTGTTTTTCTAAGACTTTTGCTTCAAAGTATAAATTTTCTTTTTGATGAATTATAAATAATATATCTAAAATAGTTTAATTGTTTGCAATAAATAAAAATAAAAATATTAATTTTAATAATGACTTCAAATTAAAATCTGTATATTACAAAAAAGTTAATGATTTCTGATTCTAAAACAGCTATGTACTAGACATAAAATTGGTATTGGAATGTCTTCTATAAAGTGAAGCTAGCATGAAGCCCTGGGATAACTAATACTTCTGGATGTTTGAAAAGCATATAAAACTAAGGGACAAATGAATAATTTTAAAAACATTAACTAACTGTCAATGTTTAATTATTGATTATTTTTTTTTACAATAAAAGATGTTAGAGTGTTGTTGTTGTCATGACTACCACTTGCATTATTCATGCCATGTTTTCTTAACTTCACTATGTTAATACAACTGCAAGAGAAACAAAAGGTACCAACACAAAAGGGAATTACCTCCTCCTTGTCTCAATTTATGTTTATCTTTAAAAATAATAATAAAAGAGAATATTGATCGAACAACACAATACATTGTACAACAGCTAAATCAATAAATGTTAAAATCAATATTGAAATTCCTTCTTTTATTTGTTCTCATTACAAATATCTTCTTACAAAACCATTCAGTATGTATTGTCTAAATATTTTCCTACAAAACCACTCAGTATGTTCTTGATCAAATATTTTCTTACAGTAAATATGTATTTATTGTAAGGAAGTTATACTAAACATTACAGTTACATATTACAGTTATTGAGGTGCACATTGGTGAACTGGTATCAAGGTAAAAATTTACAACAACCTTAATGTTATTGTTATATTACAGTTATACACAGTTTTTTGAAACATTATTTTTTGAAGCAGTATGTTTTGGTGATGTCATTTTGGCACAGTGGTCATTTTGGCGATGGACGTTTTGGAGCTAAATATTCTAGACATATATTATATTCAGTCTTTCAAAAAATTAATACATATTTTTGGTTTGTATGTGTATTTCTGTTTTAATTATATTTTTATAAGCTAATCTTTTTCATCATTTACATTTATAAGTAATAAGAGGTAAGTTTCCATAATCAACTTTCTCCTCTGTTAGTTTCAGCTTTTCTTTTTCAGTTAGGAGGCAACTGGTCTCCTCGTATAAACTGTTCATATAAAAGATAAGGGGAGATAGGTCTGGTCAGACTTGCACCTGATCTAAATTGTAATGTGATACCAACATGCAGGTCTGGAAGCAGGGTTGGAGTACTATTGTTCTCCACCTGATAAAGTCCAAGGGACGTGAAACTTATACAATGAGGGATTGTGTTCTCAGGTACGAATCTGACATGTTCATATTCACTTTATTTATTTGTTAATATTTTTTAATCAAGAGATTTTTTTTTAAAGGTATTCAGGCCTTTTTTTTTTCATATAAAAAAATTGTTCTATATTTTCCATGAATAAATTTTATTTTTTTTTCCATCATAAGCTCTTTAACACTTAAATCCAGGTCTCAAATATAAAAAAAAAAAGAATGATCCACTTACTTTCTTGAGCTGTTCCTTCTTCCAAGAATGCTTGTGAATGCAACACTTGTTCAGAGCTGTTAACATTGTCATACTCCATTCTCATAATATCAGCTTCAGTTTCAGTAGGAAAGTCAACAGGAATCTCATAGTCTGAGTCCTTGAATGTAACTTCATGTCCTTTTTGATGATACTCCTCTGAATTGACTTGATACTCATTGTATGCATCCAATGAAGTTTGATAAACTTGTTCCTCTTCAGCCACAGGAGACAAATTTCCGATGTAATTTCCAATACCATCATGAGCAGTATTTATTCTGAAAACAATGAAAATTAACATGTATTTTTATTGTATACATCTCTCTAATTCATCATATTAATAGTTTTTTAACATTACTACAAATATCTTAAAAATTTTGAAAAATTCCTTTTAGCAAATATGACCAGACTGTAAAAGCAACTGTAAAACAATAATTACTTGGGTAAGATTACAGTGTTGCTTGTAGCAGGTCGACTTAATACTCTGTCAGACATTACAGAATCCACAGTTCCTGGTCTCTGCAGAAAATAATAAGATTATGGATATTAATAATAAATAACTGGTTTTTTAAATATGTAGCTGAGTAGTTGTTGCAATGAAATAATTTTATTTTTACAATAAGAAATACACATTTTTTTAATAATTACATTCATTAAGGAGTCTACAAGTTTTCCAGTCGAATCTAGTCCATTGATGAACTCCTTATAAAATTTCATTTTCACTCTGCCTTCCCTTATCATTAGTCTGCCTATACCAGCAAATCGAAGCTCAACATTGCGCTTGGAAGCCACTGAACGAGAGACAGACCCGACAATATCTTTGACACATCTTTCAACTGTGTCCCTGTCAAATGGACTCTCAAAAGATATTGATGAGAAATTCAATGGAAGCACAGGCAAGGACCCTAAAAGGAACAAACAAAAATAAATTAGTTTAAATTAAATAAATCATATTACAATTGTTTTGAACAAAGACTTGATCCAAATATTACCTTGAACATAATATTTTTGAAATTGAAGTGAGTGTGTTTGGGCAAATTTCTCTGAGATATTAAAAACAGGTCTTTTGGTTATGACAAATTTGTTATTGCCAACTTCCAATTGTTTCTGAGAAATAGCAAAAATACCAAGTCCAGGTAACTGTACTCCCTGTAAAAAAAAATAGTTTAATTAATTTTCAGATATTTTTTTTTTGAAGAGGAATTTATTTTCAAAATTATATCTTTGTAGTCTTAATAAAGTTTTTGTATAATTTATATGATGTGCATTCATTGTATACAATAAAATTGGGTGTGTGGTGGCTGAATGGTAAAAAAAAAAGAGTACTTAAATTGGCTTCTAAAATATTGAGGGGTCTCTGGTTCAAATCCCCTACAAAAAATTAATTATGAATTTCAGGATTTTAAGGGTCCTTGTGAGTCCACTCAACATTATGTATAATAGGTACTTGACATTAGTTAGGGAAAAGTAAAGGCAGTTGGTTGTTGTGCTGGCAACATGACACCATAATTGACCATGGATCACATCAACTGCCTCATAGATAGCAAGGTCTGAAATCCTTGAATCTTAATCCTAAAATAAATATACATGAACGTAAAACTTTTCTAAAAGAATTTATTAATTAGGCCTACCTTTTGTTGAGACATTTGCTTTTCAATATAGCCAGAAACATTCTCCCATATGCTGGAGACATCTATAAGTAATATATTTGACAGTTATTAGATAAAATAGTATCAAAAATAGTTCTGTATAATCTGTATTGATATAGAATATAGTCAAGTTTATTATAGGCCTATAATATAATATATAATAAAGTGTGATAACAGATAATTAGAATGTAAAAGGATTATGATATAGATAATGTCTGAAAAAATTTCATCTCCAAGATCTACCTGTAAATGTAGATCTATATTGCTTAAATATTAGATGATCATAGATGTTGAATGGAATTGATGTTGTCTTTGTTAAAGTTGAATTTGACTAATTTTTATAATTTCATTGGGTCATTGGTGGAAAAGAGATACGATCTAGATTAGATCTAGTCTATGTAGAAAAAGAACTCTAGTCAGTATACTGTATTATAAATAGTTAAGATAGGCTAGTCATTATTATAAAATTTCTAGCATCTAGCGACTAAGACTAAGACAGTGTCAGTGGCCGAGGTGATCTAGAATTCTTTATCTTTATTATTCTAGAATCGAGATCTAGACCTTCAAGCCTTCATTCAACAAATTTAACAAATACATTTATTCACAATATTCACATTGATCAGATCTATCACATACCCTCTTCGGATAATAAGCCTTTTATAGAAGAATATCTTCCGTTTAGGACATTCGCTAGTATTTCTTGTGTAGCTTCTGTCATTTTATATTGACCACCTTTCAGAGTGAATGATGATATTAATATTATTACCAAAATGCGCCATTACAGATTACAGTCAACGTTGCTAGGAAGCAAATAACAGGAGCTCTTTAAAATGTTTTCGCACTATTAAAAAACTATTCATAAAATGTTAGATATAGCGAGTCTAGAGTTGGCAGAAGGGAAGGGGATTTCTCAGTAAAGCATAGACATATTTTTTTGTTTTTTTTAGAATCAATACCTAAATAGATCTAGCAGTGTTTTTTTGTGACGGTACGCACCTTTTTCAATGTCTGAATCAGACAACCCATTCCATTCTCTAATGGTACTAGGGCAGAGTTTAAGTCATTGATTAACATGCATGACTAGGGATTGACACTTGAAATAACACTATAAATATATAATTTCGAACATGTTATCTTTCTATCAAAGTGACTGCCTCTTAAGTCTTCATTAGAATGATGGCTTTGTTTCTTTGGTCACCTAGCTGTAGTTTTCTAGCCTAGATAGATCTTTGTGAGATTATTTATTTGTGTATCACAAGAATCAACTATTTCTTGTACTGAACTAACATAAAATAAACTAGCCACTCGAACTTGCTATTTGTTTATTGTCGGCCTCCTTGAACGACTATTGTTCACCTCGTAGAGCAATTTTTCATGTAGGCCCTATGCCCTATGTCGAGCCCTATTATGAAGAGATTCTCGTCCACACGTAACGCAGGTAGCCTAAAGGCGGCATTCGCTTTGATGGTAGAGGAACCAGACATTTTTCGTTTGGCACCCTTTAGGTTCAGAGCTAAGGCCAATGGTTTTTCGCAGTCCGTCTATAGCTTTCTTTGCCACCATCTCTCTCCACGTTGTGCGAGTTCTTGGGCTATGTCTTTCCAAATGTCAACATCGATGTCCACTTCTTTGACGTTCCGTTTGACTACATCCACATATCGGAGGTGGTAAAGGCCAGATTCCTTGTGCCCATTGCAAGTTGTCCATAAAAGATAATTTTCGGGAAATGTTCATCCTCCATTTGGCGGTCATGACCAAGTCAACGCAGGCGGCGTTGTCTGAAGATTGTAAAGATGCTTGGAAGAGCCTTTCGAGCGAGTATGTCACTCTTATATATTCTTTCTTGACATGTGATTTTCAGGATCCTTTAGGAAGCAGCGCAAGTAAATTGAATTTTAGTTTTGCTCATGCTTCGCGAAATTGAGCTTCTGATTTTCTCTAACTCTTGGTCTTAGGCCTACTCTAGTAAAGGCTGATGCAGCCTTCCATATGCGTTTTTTTTTTACTCTTCTTCCAGGAACAGGTAATCTTGAATTGTGTAACCCAAGTAACAGAATTCATGTTCATCAGCTAGCTTATTTTCATCAATGAGATTATGTGGTGGTGGTGCAGCAGGTGGCCCCAATGACGTCTCTTTTCTTCGTGCGAATAGTTAGCCTATACTCTTTGCAGGCCAGAAAGAAACGGGAGGTTAGTAACTGTAATTCCTTCTGCGTGTATGTCACCATTGCTGCGTCATCGGTGAAGACCACATCCTGATTTTTGTTATGGCCCTCAGCAGTGGCGTCACAAGGGTCGGTGTCACCCGGTGCGATAAGCTCGGGCTGTCAGCCCCCCCCCCCCCCAAAAAAAAAAAAAAAAAAAAACTATTGTTTATTTTGTTTCTTTATAAAACTGTAAGCTAATTAATAAATTGGTTACACCCAAAAAAATATTGTTTTCGATTTTATTTTAAAATGTCATTGTTTTTGACATTTTATCAAACGTTATTATATAAATTAAAAATGTACAATTATAGAATGGACCTCATTCACCAATAGTAAACAAACAACATTTTGCCAAGGGTTTTCTATATCTTCTATACAAATTACGCAATCCATTAAGGCTGTCACGTGATACGTAATTTTCATTGTTTTATTAATATTATCACGTGGCTAAATGTTGTTTGTTTACGATTGTTGAATGAGGTCCATTGAGAAATCTTGAGATGAACATATTTTTTTACCAAAGATTATTTAAGACTTCGTCAGAAAAAGCCTAGAATACCAACAAAGGACAAAAATTCAGATTTGTAGATTTAAAAAAATAAGTTTCATAGCGTCCATCGTAATCACTCTGGAAGAGTTAAGAGGTTAAGGCATCTTGCAACAATTTTTCCAGATTCAGCGACATGTCTAAAGCAAATCAAGCTGTTGTGTCACAACAGACGGTTAAATTCTTCAACATCGAGAAAAATATGAGATTAGGGTGTATTTTATCCCCATTTTCATTTTTCTTTTTCTGTAGCCATCGACGATTTCATAAAATAGGCTACATTAAACAGGCTGCATTCAGGATCTCATAGCTGAAGCCAAACCGAGTTAGATTTTGCAGACGACATAGCTTTACTTTGAAATACAATTAAATGTATACACAAGATTACGGATACAGACGCCCTCAACGTTATACATATAGGGTGCAGGTTATCCAGTTCCCGATCAACATTGGTCATACTGATCTTGAACAAATAGTAAAGTTAACCTATTTAGGCAGTGTTATCTCAAGCGACGGAGATGCGTATATTGGTGTTGCATGTAGGATTGTAAAGCAGGAGCTGTGTTTCAAAAAGTATGGCCTATCTGAACAAACAAAATAATTAGCATGAAGATTAAAATTCACCTACTCAATAAAATCATTGTCCCAACGACCACCTACGCTTCAAGACGTGGAAGGTTGAAAAGAGGCTGATCAGTGATGGCTAAGAAGGATCCTACGAATAACATACCGAGATAATGTTACCATTAGAGAAATCTTTTAGCGCACACAGACATTCGCCGTCTAAGGGAAGCGGAGACTGAACGTAAATTGACATTTGTGAGACATAGCATACCAAAGTCAGCCTTAACATGAAAGCCTAAAAGTGGAAATAAAAAACATGACTGTCCACTTCTAACCTGGCGTCACACCTTTGTAGAAGTCCTAAATTTCGTGGGCACCTGTTGAGAAGTGGCTGTGAAAGTCGCCTTAGACCTATGTGTTTCTTAACATATTACAGTAAGTTAGATAAGATTTTGGGGTGAGTATCTTAAATTCACTTGGAGTTGTCCGTTGTGAAGTCTCGGGCGCCAAGCGTTTTTCTACATTTCTGAGCTTCAAAAACTCTTTCTCCTGGCGAGTACAACGCATAATAAAGTCAAATAGAATGAAATTAAGAAGGGTTGGGACATAGTAATACTGAACTGTGAAATACATTCTTTGCAGTAATTTTTATTTTTAAAAGTAGCTTTTTCGAAAAGTGCATTTTTCCCACTTGGGTGTTACCCCCTGGTGGATGTCATCCGGTGCGATCCAGACACCCCCGCACCCTCCAAGTGAAGCCACTGACCCTCAGTCCTGTAATATTTAATCTGAATTGGAGATAAATGCCTTCAGTAGATTTGTCAAACGCGTGGTGGATGAGCAGTGAATGCTTCAAAGAGAGCTGAAACCAGAACACATTCTTGTTTTACTCCGCTGTTAATTTTTAAGAATTTCGGAGCAGATACCTTTAAACGGTTGATGGAAAGCAGCAATTACTTTTAGCAGCTTTGTTGATGGTCTATTTTATACACAATGTTTGAATAGGCCATCTATGCTGATCTCTAATTGATTTAAATAGTACATGTAAAATGTAACACATATAAATGTTTATTCCGCACTAATACTTTTGCTGTCGGTTTAGATGGTAATTCTTTATCAGGGCATGAAACCTAACAGCTGATGTCAGATGTGCGTACCTTGCAGTTCAGTTGTGTTTTTGTTTATAGTGGCACTCTCGCTTGGAGCGGTAGTCTGTTCTACAGCCCTGTGTGTTTTCTCTTTGGGCGTCTGGGGTAAGCTAGTTATGTAGGCCTATTTATTTTAAAATTACTCCAATTTATAGACAAACACAAACGCCATAACAATAGGGAATTTTTTTTTTTTTATTTGTTCTTTCCAAATCCAGATCTTCGTATCAATAAAACCCCAATTTTTTTTTTCTATATTTTTTTTGTCAATAATATAAACGTAACCAAATTAGCTTTACACTCTCTTCCGTGGCTTCCGTCCCCAGACACATGCCTAGCATATAATCCACACAGCCTACAGCAAAAAAAAAAACGAATAGAATAGACCGAATAAGATTTTATACATGTCAGATCTTTAATCGAATTTTCTTCCCCAATCCCCCTGCATTGTATGCATGCACACATCAGCTATGAATTCAACGTACAAAAATATCGATGAACAGAAAACAAAGAAATAGCCGGATGTTTGGAGTTCTATTAAAACAGAAAGTTGGCAAGTACATGAGCTGTGTAAATATTTTGTATCTCCAATCGTTAAATGCTCTGCTATCAGACAATGAACTGAATTAGTGATTTTAAATATTATCATTATTGTAGATCTACACCAAAACACCACTGTACATGCTGTGAAAATACCAACCTATAGTAATCTGGCACGTGTTTTTTTTCGCACCATTATTATTGTTCTTATTTAAAACGCGTTTCAAATTCTCTGGCGTTTCTAGGTTCGAGATTCATTTAAAATTCTAATGGAAGCAACATCCAGTGTATGCCTCTTAACTGAACACTTGAATGACATTGCAGGTCTGCAGCAGTACTGCCCACTGGAAGGTAATGATAAATGTCCATGGTCACGAAGATTTTTGCGAGGTCAGCTGTCACCACACCTTTGGCTATTATCATGAACTCGTAGTCGTTCGTTTTATAGAAAGAAAAATGTGACCACTCAGAAATTTTAAATAATGTGTTAGGTCCACACAAGTAGAGCCAATTGAATAGTAACAGACTTACAACAATCACAATGTGATCTACAGATATTACAATTCGATATATATATATATATATATATATATATATATATATATATATATATATATATATATATTATCTCACTCTCTCTCCTATTAAACTTCCACAGTTGCTTAACCTCCAGTCGTTATTTTGCAGCCTACATCAGCGGACCAGCCTACGTATATTTATCGGATTCTCATCTACTGAAAATGTTTTTATCTCTGAGATTGAAGAAGGTGGTAAAAAAAAAACAACACACCTAGCCAGTACAAATTAATAACTAAAATTGGCTTATTGCAATTTTATTCATGGTATATCCAAAAAGGCGCAAAACTACGACATTTTTTCCACTCCTATTGCTTGCGTCCAAAGACCCATATTAGCCTATATATATTACGCCATTTCTACATGTAGTCTGTGGTTGCGCCATCATGGCAATAACACGTACACAACAGGCCTGGCTAACCCGATACACTTAAAGCTGGTATTGTTATTGTTTTCTAGGCCCAAATTGACGATGGCAACTTTTGAGTTCCTGATTGGATTAAATGTGTCTTTCATTCATGCCTTATAAGATATTGATTGCTGTCATTTAATGATACATTACTTGTATTGATCTTAGTGCAGTGGAAAATTTTATAGCACAAATTTTCAAACCGGACAAAGAATGTTGAGGCAAGTCTCGTTAATGGTCATTAACTTGACTGAATTCCCATGTCCCATTACAGGAAAACATACTTGAAATTGAAAGTGATTTTATACATACAATCCGCATTTAATGTAGATGTATGTGCTCATCATTCTGAGTTCAGTTTTAAAATTTCCGGACTCGACAATAAAAATGTAACAAATCAATTGGTTTAAGAGGCTCGTTAGACAACAGTTTACACAGAACTATACAGATCACTGGATACTTATGTTACAAAAATACCGGATATTATAACAACATACTATGTTAATACACTAATATTATAGATTCTGTGGCATTTTACTTCTCGAGAGACGATCTTTTCCCTTTGCAACTTCTTGTGTGACTAAAGAGGCCAATCCTTGATGCACAGCTGCGGTCACAGGTTGGGCATATGTAATCACCAGGCGTCGTTGCATTTTCACCCTTCTTTCTACTACTATTGTATATGGCATCTGCAATCCGGGAGCCTTTCATTATGCTCGCTCTCTATGTGGATCTATCCAGTGCCACTTTTCCCAGCTGCTAGTGTCGATTTGGAAGAGCTTCATGTCGCGTTTGCATACATCTGTATATAGTTAAAGTGGGCGACGAGCATCTCTCTTGCCTTCTATTAGATCGCCATACAGAGTGTACTGTGGAAGCTGACCATCTGGCATTCTATGAACGTGGCCAAGTCAGCCAAGGCGTCTGCTACTGATAACACAGCGGATATCCTGGCACCTTGCTCTTCATAGTACTTCCTCATTGGCTATTTTATCTTGCCACCTTATTTGAAATGTTTGAAATGTTATACTGATATTATAAATTTTCTCTTAAGACCTAGTGGTCAATGGAGCAGGTCAATAAAATAACTGGTTAGGCATGACAGGGCAATTTTAACATTTTTACAAACAAACATTAAATTCTTCCCTTTGGTCAAAATTTATATTTTTTTTTTAATAGGACGAAAGCTTGACCCTTGATGGATGCTTACAAAATTACCTAACAAATCAAACGTCACACACATGCACACACATTTTTTAAAAGTCAAATAAATCTTAGTAATATTTTTCTATATTATTTTTTTTATGACATTGTTTTATCTTTAAATCTTTCAATTAAAAGAATGACTTTAACGCCCAAAAAGATTGACGAAAAATTGGCCAATGCTGCGAACTAAATTCCTTGTGCTTGGTTCAGAGATCTCAGCCTCAACATCAAAGCATACAATCTCTGTCAGTGTTGATGTGTCAGTCACACGTATGCTGGCCTGGTACTCACCCTGTGGACGAGGGGAGACAGAGAGGAATAGCTATATCAACGTCATGGGATAAACAATAAAATTGTACACGTTTCCTATTAGAGGTATGGTGAATGAGTGATAAAACGCTTAGTTTAATAACCGAGCGGCCCCGGGTTTGAATCCTGATGAATTTCCGTAACTGTAAGGCGCATCTGAGTCAACCCTGGAGAACATTAAAAGTGGTTGGTCGTTGTGTTGGCCTCATGAAATACTCATTAACTGTGAGCCACAGATACAGATGAGCTTTAGGCTACATCATCTTCCTCAAAGATGCAAGGTCTGATAGAGGAACTTTACTTTTTTTAAATTTCCTATAGGTGTCTTTGTCTACAATGCCGAGGAAAGTGAGGTTCAATTTAGGTCTAAATTAAAAAAAAAAAACAAAAAAAAAAAACTACAGCTTTCATTAATCATAATCCATCCTGCTTTCATTCTCTGCAGGAGATTTTGCCTTGGACGTAATAATTTTCATTTCTGAAGTTTACCTTTCAGACCAGGCTATCTATATGGGAGATGATGTTAAGGTCATCTGTTTCTTTGGCCAACGGTTAATGAGCAGGTTGTCATTTTTTGTAGCCAGCTAAACGACCAACCGCCTTTACTTTCCCCAACTAAAGTCACGTACCCACTTCAGGGCCCCCTCTAAAAATCCAAAAATTCAAAAGCACAGTCTTCACCGAGATTCAAACCAGGAGCCCAGGTTCGGAAGCCAAGCGCTTAACCACTCAGCCACCGCGCCTCTTATTTCTGAAGGAACGTCCAAAAATTACAAAACAAAACAAGTAAAAAAACAACAACAAAGAAGATAATTACGTCCTACGTATGTCTCTAAGTCAATCTAGTCATGCATGCTAATCAATGACTCGTCCTACGTGTGTCTCTAAGTCAATCTAGTCATGCATGTTAATCAATGACTCGTCCTACGTGTGTCTCTAAGTCAATCTAGTCATGCATGTTAATCAATGACTCGTCCTACATGTGTCTCTAAGTCAATCTAGTCATGCATGTTAATCAATGACTCGTCCTACGTATGCCTCTAAGTCAATCTAGTCATGCATGTTAATCAATGACTCGTCCTACGTGTGTATCTAAGTCAATCTAGCCATGCATGTTAATCAATGACTCGTCCTACGTATGTCTCTAAGTCAATCTAGTCATGCATGTTAATCAATGACTCGTCCTACGTGTGTCTCTAAGTCAATCTAGTCATGCATGTTAATCAATGACTTAAATTCTGCTAAGCGTAGTTATATCAATTAGTTTGTATCAGTCATGTAATTAAATTTGTAATAGATCTAGACTAACAACAATAAAGCTGTGAGATTACAAATATTTTTACCAATTGTTATTGTTTAGAACAATTTGATGCTTTTAGCTTTCTCAATACGCTATGATCATATCACTTGTATGGGCCAGTTAGAAAGGGGTAGAGAAAGAAGGGGGTATCTGTGTGATCGCTTTTTATATGCATTTATATTTTTAAAAAGATGAACGACCTGAATTCGAACTCAGTGGCTTAAGCCTCCTCAAGCCAATATACTAACCACTGTGCTTATGAAAATAGGTTTTATATTTTTCAATTGTTAGTTTTAAACTTTTCTCTCTACAAAGTATAAAGGGGACTAATTCAACTTATATGCCTACCATATCAGTGAAGTACTATTTATTTCCCTTGTTCAAAATAGCAAACAAAATAATTAATTACCAATTATGGTTATTTTTTTATATTATTATTATTATTTCAGGTAAAAGAAATAATTGTGCAAAATTTCAGGTTGATCAGAGATTGTGTTTGGGAGAAATAACGTGCCTACAAACTTTTTACCAGACTGACAGTGTGAGTTAATATAAGCTTTATAATAATCTGCTTATTACAGTTAGCAATTTCGATCCAACGACCATTTAAAAACTTGTGAATGTTATTATAAGGAGTTGTACGCATTATCTGACTGAACATGGTTACATGAAGAATAATGAAAAAGACAGACCGAAATCGATTTGTCCCTATCACCGACACACTAAGTTGCTTTTTTTTTTTTTTCAAAGCCAGACTATAACCACTGTAACTAGACCACTGACCACTTGTTGTTTAGAAGAGTGTAACTGTAGATGTATTGTGTATTTTCATTTTATTTTCATCAATAACAAATAAACTAGTTCAAATGCACAACTCCTAAATGATGGAAAACAGTAAATGCACGCAGAGATAAGAAGGAGACAAAAAATCATCTGGATCGAAACACTGAAGGTAAGCAGTAGCAAGAACTAGAAACATTGTACCAATATAATTATGTTCCTATTAACACCAACAATAATTAAAAACAAAACAAAACAACGTAAAAACGGTACAAATCTATAGGAATATAAGTTGTGTTGTTATATGAGTGGGATGAAGCTATGTAAGAATGAAACGTGTCTAATTGAGCAGCTCCAGCGCTATACTTACACCAATTACAGTACGTAATCCAAAATTTTTTATGTCTAAAGGAATCGTAACTTGTGGTATTGTATATGTAGCTGAGGCTATTGGACAACTGCATGGTATGCCATTATCTACTAAGATCTTTGGGCAGGTTCCATTAATATTTTTCAGGAGGTGGCAGAAATCTCTGTAAGTACTGAAACGAGATCAAAGACTATGAGAAGAAGAAAAAAGATCTTAATTAAAACATGCTGTAATAGCTATGTGGACAAATACTTACATGTCTGAAAATCATAATGATCACTATGGATAATGAATAATAGGCCTATATCAACTTAAAATGAGTTTTGTAGTTAAGTAATCCCGAATGTCTTGTTCAATTTAAGTTGGGGGGGGGGAGGAGGAGGGGTATTCTGAATATTTTATTTCTATTGACTATCCCGAGGACCGTATTCAATAGGTTTGTAGTGTTACATCAAGACTATATTCAGATCATATCCTCTATGTAGTATAAATTATAATATTGTTATAAACCTGGTGGTGGCACAGATGGGGGTAGTGGTGTGAGTGTAGTCAGCCGACGCAAATCGCCCCAGGCCAGCCGAGACGAGTGTCAACACGACGGTTCGGGAAGGATCGACGTCGTGAACAGAGCTCAGGAGCGTCACGAGAGTTGTAGTCATCTGACCACCCAGAATGGTCCAGCGACGTTCTGCCCGGTTCTAGAAGGACAGCAGGGACCCTATATAAAGAGTGCAGGTGACACAGTCAAAAGGAGCTTCACGACAGGTTCACGACAGGGGCTCAGAACACGGTCATCTACAGCACATTTCAACGGTGTTGTTCTGTTCGGAGCATTACGACGGTTCAGTGCGGAGTACTGTCAAGTACAGTTGAGACGACTGGCGTCTTGATCTTGGTCTGCGATCGAGTCCGACACAACGAGCCTAGTGTGTGAAGTCAGTCCTGAACTGTTGAATCCAGTGCAAGCCCGGAACGAGACGGAGAGGCCAGTGCAAGAGTTGATACGGCGGTATGGTGTTATCGGAGAGATATTTGTACAATCTTGTGTTACGTGCTGCCAATTGTACAGTATTGGCTGTTATTTATTCAACTATTAAAGTGTTAAGTTACTTTGGACCCTGGGTTGTCAAGTTCTTTAAGTTGGTGGTGTATGGTGCAGTTTGCAGAGAGCCTGGATAGTGAGATTCGTAACTACTGGTGTCAGAAGTGGGATCGGATCGGAATCGGATTGGATCGGATCTACTATGGCTCGTCTGAAACTGCTGTACCAACTTGAATTTAGAGAACTGAAGCAAGAACTCCGTGAACGAGGGCTGAAGGCATGTGGAAACAAGGAAACCTTACAAGCACGCCTCCGGGAAGACATAATGGAAGAAGAAGAAGATCCGGACACGTATCTGTTTGAAGTCGTACCAGATTTTAGAGAGCTCTTGAACTCTGTACGAGACGAGATGAGTATGACATGGAAGAAGTCCAACGAAGAGATCTGTACCAAGCTTGAAAAGATGTATATCTCGGTGAAGGAAATCACGAGCCCCGTGGTGAAAACGATGAATGTGGTGGAAGAAACCCCGTACGACCAAGGAGATTTGAAAGATAAAGGAGCTGCGCCATCGCTAAACAATGAACTACAACCCACCCAAACTTTTGAAGAAAAATGCAGTAACAACGGCAATGCTTATGAAGGTGGTGCTGCCTGTGAATCCGAAAACAAGGAGTACAGACCTGAGAATCAGAAAGAGAGCGAGAAAGAGAAAGAGAAGCAGCCTGTAGTCCAACATAAGCTTGTGATGCAGCTGTACCTGATATGAGCACATCAAACAGCAAGACAGATCAAGTGAATGTTTGCTCCGCGTCCAAGCATGTTGCTGTGGAACGTTTGCAAGTGGCAAGTGGCGTACGAAGGTTGGACCCTACTGACGCTTGCCCAGATTCTAAGACTAGCGAGAGAAGCCCTGATGGCGACCATAAGAACCCAATGACATCTGACAAAGCTGTTGAGGGACATTTGCAAGCTGAGAGATACCAGCCAGGTCCGGACCCAAAAGACGTTGGTCCAGCTGCCAAGGCTAGAGATGAAAGTCCTGATGGTGGTGAAGAAAATCCAAGGAAACATGACGTTGAAGATGATGGACATCTGCACGATGAAAGTCATCGACAAGGTCTGAAACCAACAGGCGATCGGTCCGATACTGAGACGAGAGAGAGAGGTCCTGATGATGATGAAGAAAGCCGAATGGAGCCTGAGACCGAAGATGAAGTGGAGTGTTACCAACCTGCCCCAGGAGCTTGTCCTCCAGACACGGCTGAAGATGATGACTTGTCCCACCATTCCCTGTCCTGTGGATTTGAAACCCATCCCAGTCCTTCTCCGCAAAGCCCTATGAAGTCACCTTTTTGGCCAACGATCTTGGTAACCCCAGCCCTTACATCCTATACCTCTCGATGTGCCAAGCGGCTGCCCTCAATACCGAACGACAAGAGAGCGACGCGACCACGACATCACTGCAGCCACATGAAGACCAACTGGCGGAGAAGAAGAAGGCTACTTTTGTTGAGTGCAACATGGATGACGATACAACCACGACATCACTGCAGCCACATGAAGACCAACTGGCGGAGAAGAAGAAGAAGAAGGCGACTTTTGCTGAGTGCAGTATGGATGACGATGCGATCACGACGTCGATACAACCAGATGAAGGCTAACTGGAGGAGAAGAAAACGTTTTCTGAGTTCCACGTGGATGGCGATGAAAGCACGACGGCGAGGCAACCAGATCAAGGCAAACTGGAAGAGAAGAAGAAAGCGACCATTGCTGACTGCAACATGGATGGCTCCGTCAAGCTCAAGAGGCAAGCCAACCGCCACCGATCGACCCCCACCTACAGCGATGAAACTTCACAGCCAATGTACGGCGGTACGGTGTTATCGGAGAGATATTTGTACAGTCTTGTGTTAAGTGCTGCCCATTGTACAGTATTGGCTGTTATTTATTCAACTATTAAAGTGTTACGTTACTTTGGAGCCCTGAGTTGTCAAGTTCTTTAAGTTGGTGGTGTATGGTGCAGTTTGCAGAGAGCCTGGATAGTTAGATTCGTAGAGATCATATCCTCTATGTAGTATAAATTATAATATGTCAGATGAAAAGTTGGAAATCCTATGACGTTAAAACAGTGGCGCGATTATGATTTTATATCATACTTATATTATAATATGATACAAAAGAGCCTATTTCAATATCTATTGTTTGCCTCTCTCGCCTAATGCCTTTTACTCTGTGGTGAACGTGTACCAGATATTCACATTAAAATATCTTTATAAAAAAAAGAAAAGTTCAAATAAAGTTAATTATTGTATTGTTATATTCATTTTCAGTACAATAAACTTCTAAATCTGAAACACTAACCACAAATAACGGTTACTAACTCTGGACTAAACACATTCATTGTCTCCCCTTCCATTATTCATTCACTTCCACTTCGTTTTGTGCATTCACACAAGTTAAAAAAATTGTCGATACCAATGATAAAACACCAATTTTTATAATGAAAGCATAGTCATAACAATTTTCTGTGGTGTCGGCACGGCACAATTGGTGAAATTGTTTTACTTGAGCGTATAACCAGAAGCAATTTAATTAAAATTTATATGGCTTCCCTTAGATACCATCAACATCTGTACACAAGAGCTTCCGCTCTGTGTCATATGCAGATAAGTCTCTAGGAGTTATCACTCAAATAGCGAAATCCAATAACATAATCGACGCTGATAGTGAATGTTGAACAAGATTTCGTTATTTGAGTGTACGACAGTTTAAGAGATTTCTAGATGAATCAGTGGTAATTTACAAATAAATAGCAGATTTTAACAAATGTTTTAAACTACAAGCACATTGCAACTTTTGTCTATTCCATATTGACATTGTATGTGATCAACTTAAGAAATTGAAGTATGCTCAAGTACCATTCAATAACCAAATGTATTAGTTTGTTATTAAGTGTAATTTAAGACTTTTTAAAGTGCTTGAATAGATGATAGAAATAGAAACCAATTACATTTATGTAAAATGAATGTTCTCTCTCTCTCTCTCTCCTTATCTAGAAATGTAGATCCTCCACATTTTTACCACCTACTCCCTTCCAATTTCCCCAAAACACCAAAGAAAATGACATTCTTGTACTTGTAAGATAAAAGCATAATTTAGACATCTCCTTGGCCTACCAAGATCTATAACCTATAAGAAATTGAACAGAAGCTTTTTTTTTTAAAGCTCTAATTTTTTTTTCTTACCACGATCCCAAATCACCATGAGGTGTTGACATACAAGGCACGTCTATCCACATGCCACCCACATTTCTGCTAAGTGTGACGTCAACTCGGAGTTCACCGGTGATTGGCTGGTTGACTTCAGCTGAGATAGACAAGGACAGTTCTCCCGGTATTTTGATGGGTGTCGGCACAGCGTTCAATGATTTGATTATGATGACATCAGTGGATGGGTCCTTACCTGTGAATAACGTGGCGACAGTATTTTGTACCAAAAGTATCTAAAAGTACAACCAATTTTTCAGTCAGAAATTAAGTTTCGGTGTAAGTTTAAGAAAAATAAAACAATCTTTCAAAAACAATCTTACATAGCACAATGCTAGGTGAAAGTATGAGAAGAAGACGAGAAGCTAGGTGGATGACATCAAGAAGTGGAATGAAGATTGTAGTGTGGTGAAAGAATCAATATAGAGTGGTCAATAGATACCTTTGCAGAATAGTTCCACTGTGTAAAACAGAGTTAAATTACAAAGTAAACCGTTTACCTTTATCCTTTTAGGGACGGCTTCAATGCTAGACGATGATCAGTTCAAATATCGAACTACGTCTACAGTGTACAAATCACAACATACTAAATACTACATATCAATCTCACACACACACAACCCCCCAAAAAAACGGATAGGTAAAATGAGTGCATCTAATAGATCCTAAAAAATGTAATGTAAGCACATCCATCGTGGTCGAAGATGAGATCTCATTTCCTATGAACTCAAAGATAGCTATTTGTCCAATCTTTTCTTACTAAAAAAAACAGACTTGAGAATCTTGATCGTAGAGACAATTGAAATTGACATTTTAGGCTAAAGCTTTATTTAGGATAAAATCACAAAAACTGAATCGATTACAGAATATCTTGCAAACTATCGTGAGTTTTTTAGAATGTGATACAAATCTGCAAGTGAAAAAAGAAATCCACTGTGCCCTTAGTCTGACTCATTATTTTCATAAATCATCAACACATTTATATCACAGTATCATAGCTTAGTTACAACAAAGTATATAGGCCTACTTACTACAGCTTGTTACATGTAGGCATTGACCGGAGGCTAACAATGTCAAGACTATAGCAGTAATCAACAGGAGAGTTACGTTTTTGGCCATCTTTTGTGTCCGTCTGAGTTGACGACCAGCCTTTCTACTCGTCTAAGTCACCATATCTAAACACTCACTTACATATACAGCCTCATTCACACACACACAAGAGCACACACATATCTGGGCACTTCCACACTTATTTCCGGCCTATCTTACATGAAAAACCTTGTCATTTGCTTGTGTGAGTGTGTGTGTCGTAAAAAGGTTTATGAGGAAGAGAGAAGTTTTTTTTGTAAATTAATATTCTAACCTATGTTTGGCTGTACAAAGGCAAAACAAACATACAAACTCTACGTTGTGACTGTGTCACATTCACAAAAACTTTTTTTTTCTTTAATGGGTTAATTTTAAAAGAAGTTCATGTGTTATAAAGTTGGCTATTTTTTTCTAGCCAGGTAAAAGCGAAAAAAAAAAAAAGAGAGAGACCTGTCATCAAGACGACATTAAAATGACATGACCAAACGTGCAAAAGTTGTCCCTAATCCTTTCGCCATTCATCAACTAGCCCATAGTGAAACGAGTTGCTTAGCCTTCTATTTATTGTTTGGTTATTTAAAAACGTATTTATGTCACAGCTGCAGAAAAGAGTGTGGGACAATACCTCGCTGACTACTATAATACAAAAGCACTATTCTCCCGAACCCATGGGATGAGCACTCTGCTATACGGTAGTGAAACATGGTCAACCTACTCTTAGCAGGAAGAAAAAGCTGAATATCTTACACCTTAGATGCTTAAGGCGGATTTTTTAAATAAGGTGGCAAGATAAAATAACCAATGAGGAAGTCCTGCGAAGAGCAGGCTGCCAGGACATCCACGCTGTTATCAGCAGTAGACCCCAAGGCTGGCTTGGTTATGTTCACAGAATGCCATAAGGTTGAGTTCCACAATACACTCTGTATGGTGATCCTACAGAAGGCAGGAGAGCCTCTCGTCGCTCATTTTTAGAGTATACTGATGTATGCAAGATCGACATGATTCTATTCTAAATTGACACTAACAATTGGGAAAAAAGTGGCTCTGGACAGATCCACACGGAGAGCAAGCATAAAGGAAGGTTCCTGGATTGCATATGTCATACACACCAGAAGTAGAAAGAAGATTACAAGTGCAACAGCGCCTGGTGGTTACAGTTGTTTGTATAGCTTCTTAACAGAATTAAACGACTTCAATGTGTTTCAAATAAACAAACGAATGTTTGATTAGTTCTTTTTCACATTAAACACATATGAATTACGAAAACACTTATATGTAAAACTATTAATGATTGATTGGTTATTTCTCCCACACCCATTCTCGGATCAATTTGAAACTTTGCACGATTATTCATTGTCATAGATAAGACATGAATCAATAAATTTAAAAAATAACCAATTTGTCAATTAATTACTAGAAATTAATTATTTAGTTTGATATCAACAAAAGGGAAACTAATTCTTCAGTATTCACAAACGTGGCTAATTTTGTTGGGTCTAGTCCACTTAAATAATTGTTAAGCTATTTCACTCTCACCCATTATCCGATCACGTTGATACTTCAAACAATTATTTATTGTACCTAATCAAATATGAATCTTTTTTTTTTTTTTTAGAAAATACTCAATTAGTCAATTAATCTTTGGTAATTATTTTGTTTGATATTGAATAAGGGAAATAACTTGTACATTATTGATAGGAATAGTTGTTAAGGGAGGAGTTCTTCCCCTTTGTATACGCTTCGTTTATTTATTTTTTTTAAGGATTTTTATTTAGTGGTGGTGAGGTAAGTGGTTATGTGTTTTGTTTTCTTAAGAAGTTCTTCCAACACATTGAGATCACATTGTTCACCACTAAGAAATGTCCTTTTTTACTCGTGTTATCTAATTCTAAACGAGAATCTTCGCGATGACCTTAACAATGAAAAGTTGTGTGCTAAAGTTAAAGTAACATTCATTACTGTTATTATATTTTTAGGTTAATCACTTTTCAATTTTTTATGATTTAATACTTGTGAATTTATGATAACTTACAAATAAAAACATATTAAAAAAAAAAAAAAAGCCCACAAAAGAGGCAAGATGGCGCATAAAAGAGGCACATAAAGCCCAAAAAAGAGGCAAAGAAAAGAGGCCCAAGGATTCCTATGATGATAAAGCTAAAACTGATTAGTGCAAATTCTGAGGTTTCCTTTATTTAAAAAAAAAAAAAAACATTCATTATGCGATGAATTATTCTCCACCAGTCATTTCATTTAAACTTCTTTAAGATGCTCCAATGCTTACTTCATCCTGAGTTCTAAATTGTTCATGTTGTCTGTATGTTTGACAACCTTGTTGATGATTCATTGATTGTTCGTGACGCTGAACAGCTCTGTGTAAATGTAACATATCTTTCTATCCATGCATTTTCTTGAGAGCGATCACTGAACAACCAGCATGGCTGACAGTAACACGCATTTGGGTGGACGGCCTCATTGTTCCCCTTCCAACACCTAAATCTCTCACATGTGGCTCCAAGCGCCATGCCCTGGTAAACCGCTTCAACTGGCGGACTAAATCATGTGAGGGGGTGATAACATAGCACCACTGGGCGAAAGGCCTTCTAGACTTAGGTCATCGGCCAGGGCGGAAGAGTCCCAGATGGACTACAACGGCCACATGTTCAGGACCAGGGCGAACCACCTAATTATAGGTACTCGGCTGTGGTCAAGCATGGAGAGGGATGGGCGCCGCCATGCAAGTTTCTAGCCCTCGTTACACCAAATGATATCATGACCGTAAATAAATCCATACCGCCTCGGCCTTCGCCCGGGTTACCAAGAGAGGTAAAGCGCTTGACTTCCGAGCCTTGGGTGGCAGGTTCGAATCCTGGTGAAGAGTGGGATTTTTAATGTCGGGATCTTTGTGTGCCTCTGAGTCTACCCAGCTCTAATGGATGCCTGACAATAGTAGGCGAAAAGTAAAGGCGGTTGGTCATTGTGCTGGCCTCATGACACCCTTGTTAACCGTAGGCCACAGAAAAAGATGGCCTTTACATCATCTGCACTATAGACCACAAGGTCTGAATGGGGAACTTTTAAACACATGTACTAAATAGCTTTTCTGTTGGTTCTTAAAATTTTCTGTACTCCTTTATGGCTCCATACATTGAAGCTGTATTGTTTATATTCCTGAGCTCGACATATCAGAAATTCAAGCTCACTCCTTTCTAGACATTTAAAGATATTAAGTAGATCTCGCCAGCTATTTTCTCCATTAAAATCATTTTAATGTGGTCACAAAATGTCAAATATTCCGATTTTATAGAAACAGTCTGTGCAATATATCCTTCACTTGTTTTTCTTCTTTGCATCAATCATAGCAACGACTTCCTTGTCAATTTTATTAATACCCGGTTGCCATTGTTTTCCAATTTTCCAATCCTGATGACTATTCTTCATAGTCTTTTGATATTCCAATTTCGGACTTGTATGTCCAGCACTTATTAAGTAACTAATTTGTACTTCATTTGTATAGAATTAGTTGAAAATAGTTGACAACAAAAAAACATACAATTTCTTACTATTAAGTGACTAAATCATCCTCAACAGGAAGCACCAGAACCATTATTTTAATAACGGGTGTACTTTTCTTTTTCCTTGAGATAATTTTCTCGCAATTTATGGAAAATTGGCACACGACAAAAAGAAACTATCTCCTAAAAGAAATCAGAAATCTCACTTATTGCTTCATTAATGTCCTATTCTACAAAATTTACATATGCCTGGAGAATGTCTTCATTTGTTAAACAGTGAATATTTGGTTGGCATCCTGATATTACGATACTAGCTACTATTTCAATAGATTCGATAAAGACCTTGTAAAAAATCAAAGCTAGATCTATTTATCAATTGTGAATAACATGTTCCAATATTTAACCAATGACACTTACTTTAAAAAAAAAATTGTCAGTTATTCCAAAAGTGCATCTTTTTTACTGTGGTGTCACCCTCCTAACGGGTGTCACCCGGTGCGGACTGCACCCCCCGCACCTCCCTAGTGACGCCACTGCCAACTAATGAAGGACCTCACTACCTCAAAGCATGGAAGAACTAACACAATACAAGACAAAACAATACATGCTTAACTGAGGAAAAAGATGTGATAAGAAGATGGACCGAATAGCCTACTGTTCAGAGTTGTATAACTTTGAAATCTCAGGAGATAAAAAAAAATACTAAATGTCCCGGCAGTATCCAACATAGACGACTATCCAATTCTTCGCTCGGAAGTAACATCAGCAGTAAAAGCCCTGAAAAAGGGAAAATCGGCCGGAGTTGACAACATTCCTGATGAACTTCTACAGGCGGGAGGAGAAACCATGATAAACGCACTTGGTATGATTTGCAACAAGATCTGGCAATCAGGAGAGTGGCCCAAACCCTGGACCTAATCACTCATCATTACCCTTCCAAAGAAAGGCAACTTACAACTCTGTCAAAACTACCGCACCATCAGCCTCATAACCATCCCAGCAAAGTTTTGTTAAAAATTATATTAAATCGACTAAACCCGATAGCAGACAAAATCATATCAGAAGAACAAGTGGGTTTTAGACAAGGTCGCAGCACAACAGAACAAATAGTAAACCTCAGAATACTCTGTGAAAAATATCTCCAACACCAAGAAAATCTTTTCCATGTCCTTATAGATTTCAAAAAAGCTTTCGATCGAGTATGGCATGCTGCACTCTGGGCGACAATGGAAAAGTACAACATTAAAAATATAATTAAAGTTATCCAGAACCTCTACAAGGATGCCACCAGTGCGGTAGACCCTATACTTCAACAATAACATGGAAACTGATTCAAAACCACAGTGGGAGTGAGACAAGGCTGCTTAATTTCACCAACACTTTCCAGTATCTTCCTTGAAAGGAAAATGGAAGATGCTCTCGGGGGCTATGAAGGTACTGTAAGCATTGGAGGAAGAAGAATTACTAACTTGCGCTTCGCAGATGACATTGATGGCCTAACATGGACAGAAGAAGAACTAGCTGACTTGGTGATGCGCATTGACAAGACTTCCGCAGCATATGGCATGCAAATAAATGCCGAAAAAACAAACAAATTATGACCAATAGTCAACAGGGCTTTAAAAGGGACATCAGTATTGGAGGTGAAAAGCTGACTAGTGTTAGCAGCTTGCTGTATATTTATGTTCTTGTTGTGTGTTGTGAACTGATCTGTTCTTGTGTTTCAAAATGGCTTGGTGTCCAGGTCAGCTTGTGTGTGAGTGTACTGTGTTATCGTGAACTGTTTTGTCAT
Organism: Biomphalaria glabrata; assembly: GCF_947242115.1. Classification (NCBI taxonomy): domain Eukaryota; kingdom Metazoa; phylum Mollusca; class Gastropoda; family Planorbidae; genus Biomphalaria; species Biomphalaria glabrata. The sequence goes on from NC_074716.1 coordinate 25,295,708, forward strand.
TCTTGTTCAATAAAACCTAGGATCAAGACATTCTTGTAGTGTTTCATTAGGTTACTATACAGCTTCAAATACCTTGGAGCTATTGTATCAGATGAGGGAATGAAACTTAAACTACTGGCCCGAATAGCACGGTCCACAGCAGCCCTTTCAAAACTTAAACTAATATGGAAAGACAAAATCAGACTGATGCGCTCCCTGGTTATGGCCACATTTTTATATGCTTGTGAGTCTTGGACGCTGACTGCAGAGCTAGAGAGGAGGATCCTAGCAATGGAATTGAGATGCTACAGAAGGATCATAGCTGTCATTCAAAGATCGCATCACAAACCAAGAGATAAGAGACAGGTTACTGCAGCGATTGGACCCCATGATGACCTACTAACTATAGTAAAAAAAAAACCGCAAGCTTAAAATCTATGGATGGCCATATTACAAGATCTTCGGGGCTTGCAAAGACCTTCCTTCATGGAACAGTACCAGGGAAAAGACGAAGAGGCAGACAAAGAAAGCGATGGGAGGACAACATAAAAGAATGGACTGGCCTGACATTGAAAGAGGTTCTAACTAAGGCAAAATAAAGACAGAGAGGAATGGAGAAAGACGGTCGACGAGTCTTGCATGGTGCCCAAATGGTCCATACAAAGATGGTATTTGATCCTTCCATTGAAAAATTTAATTATTCAGGTGACAAAGATGTCTACCAGGCAGTACCAGGTCGGCTATTTTCTGTGTTTTTCTTTCTTAAAAAAAACTTCTTCAAGAAGATTTAAAAAAAAACAGTTTTTAGAACCTTGCCTCTTAACAACCACGTCACATCAGTGGGAAATAACAGAACACGCTAAAGCCATCAAGCTCAGTACAAAATAGTAGGCCTAACTATCAATGAAAAAAGACATGTCTACCCTCAAACAATAATGTTACACTCACTAACTTTAATTGCCATCTTTATCCTCTAAAACAATATCTTTCTTAAATATGTCCCCCTCATTTTCTATTAATTTTTTGTTTGACGATGGTTTCATGTACATAGTTTGAAGCAATCCGGGTAATGTCCCTTTGTATTGTTATATCAAATAAAAATGTAGCCTATACCACCTATGGTACCAACTATGCTTGTTACAAAAAAAAAAAAAAAAAAAAAATCAAAAAAAAAAAAAAAAAATTAAAAAAAAAAATGAAGATGATAAATAAATAAAAAAAAAAAATTAAAACCCAAATTTCCGATGGTCTTAGGCGACCCCCTGACAAATGGTCATTCGACCCCCAAAGGGGTTGCGACCCACAGGTTGAGAACCCGTGGGTTAAAATATCAATGACTATTGAAGTTTTAATCATATAGATATTTTATCATATTTAATTGATTCTGTTAGCAAGCTGTGGTTTCTACAAATAAATTGGACCGCCCCCAACCCTCAAAAGTTTAGGGGGGGGGGGGGCGGATTAATGGTGCCATCGCCCCTTCCCGACTCACCAAATCGGCCAATATAGCCTACTACAGGGGGGGGGGGGAATAATCTAAAAATAGTTTGAAATATATACCATTAGAAGGTAATTTACATGATCATACCAATAATTAGTATATTAGTATATATTATTAATATAAGTAATAAATTCGTATACAAATTGTGTGAATTCTATATTAAAATTCGTCCGACTCCCCCCCCCCCCTCCCAGATTTCGGGGAGATGTTGGCCGAGTTGGGCCCCCCCCCCCCCCCCCCGGATCCGCCAGTGTTCCATACGCATAATATATTATATTCTTGTCATATATTAGTCCGATTAGATCTACCATAAATAGGTCTAGGTCTAGATAGACTTTAATTAAGTATTATTTTATAGTTGGCAAAGGCGAAATGATGGCAGAACAAATAAATTGTGGGTGTGATTTCAGTAAGTTTTGCAGTTGTTTAGACATAAACATAAACGGTTATAGATCTAGAATTCTAGATCTATATAATAATTATAATATTAGGATTAGCTATCTAGATTTATATTAACTAGATCTATTCAAGAGTCTATATTTTAGCATGGTTCTAAACTATTGCCTTTAGCATAATCATTATCCATAATCAGTATAATTTAATCACCTGATCTTGAGTCGAGACTTTGACCCTTTGTCACTCAATCATCAATGATACTCAAAAACTCAATCAGCCTCACTTGAGCCTGGGCCTGTGTCCAGAGTCCAGGCCAAAAGTTAGATCTAAATCTAGATGATTGAGTTCACAATGAATAGACAGTAATTTCAGTAATCTCCACTAGATAATTGATTTCACTAGATCTATGACTAGATTAGATTGACTCTGAGTGATTTAGATCTAGAATAATCTAGATAGACCTCTATTTTTTATAATTTTATATATAATTATCTAATCATCTAATCGTTTTTGTTAGTTTTTTCAAATTAACACCACCTCAACATCCCTATAATTTATAATTGTAGGCTGTATCTACATTATATATAGTCATTATAATACTATAATTAGTATAATATAGTTCTATCTATCTATATATATATTTATATATATATATAGAGAGAGAGCTTAGAGATATGTAAATGCAGGAATTATGCAATCAACTTTCAATGAAAATATAAAAATGCTTCTTTTTTTGATTATGTGTGTTCAACCTCCCCTGCCAATATTAATTGGAAATCATTAACCATATAGACCACCGTATGAACAATTTATAGAAACATTACACAATTTAAATTTAGATCAAATTATCTTTATTAAAAGATTATCTTAGTAAGATTATCTTACTCTGGAACAAAAGCAACCTTAAAAGCTGCATTAATTTGATTAAACTTTCAACAAACACTATTATCAGAAAAAGACATTAAGCAACCTCTGGAAGTTCATTAAAAGCCATCTTAAAAACATTATAGAAAATCATATACCAACTAAATACTCATCAAACAAAATAAATACATGCTGGTTTATATAGTATAGTGATGAGCTACCTCTGAGGGTCATTGAGTCACTCAAGCTGAGGGTCATTGAGGCACTCAAGCTGTCACACCACGGCAAGGTATGTGCATCAGATGACAGGTGATGATGATATAGTATAGTATATATGTTATTAAAATTAAACACCTAACCCAAAAAGTATGCAGACAACTGCAGAGTGAATACATAAAGAGTGTAACATCTAGGATAACAACAAAAACTTATGTTCATACATTAAGTCTAAGAAAATGGAAACAACAGGAGTAGCACCATTAAAAGGAGAAGATAACTTTTATAATGAAATGAAAGCTAACATCCTGAATATATACTTTGCATCAGCATTCTCAGACAAAGACATTTAATTTGAACCAAGTTGACAACATAGGATATATAGGAGTACAAGTAAGAGAGATCCAAGGGACTGGAAGCTAACGTAGCTGCCCTATTTAAAAAAAGGAGAAAAATTGTGTAAAATCCTAGAACACATAATATCTAGCAACATCATAAACCACTTAGACAAACATTATGTCTTTACTCCATACCAACATGGCTTTAGGAAATATACATCATGTGAAACACAACTAATAGATGATTGATGATTTTTCAAAAGATTATATTGAGCAAATTGATGCTATCTTATTAGATTTTTCCAAGGCATTTAACAAAGCTCACCACCATAGTTTGCTTAAAAAATTAAAATATTCTGGCATTACTGGTTCATTACATCAATGCATTCAGGATTCAGGATTTTTTGGTAGGGAGAGAACAAACTGTAATAAAATGGCTCTAAATCAACACCAATAACTGTAAACTAAGGTGTACATCAAGGAACAGTCTTAGGTCCAATACTATTTCTAATTTACACAAAAGACTTACCGAATGCATTAGTTCAAGAACAAGGGTAAGATTATTTGCAGATGATCGCATACTTTATAGAACTAGATCAATTACAGAAATAGGAGTCAAATAGAAGCATGAAAAGTGTCAATTATTAAGAGTAACAAAAAAACTAAAAAGAATATTACAACTTATATTATTTATGAAAAAAACAGATACAGGGGAGTAAAAACTCCTAATTCCTGGGTGTAATAATAAATGAAAGATTATCATGGAATCCCCATTATTAAAAAATTAAACAAAGCATTAGGGTTTATTATAAAAAGTTTTTTACAAATCAAAAGAACATAAAACTAAATTGTTATTTAACCTTTAGGCCAATATTAGAATATAATATTATATGCATTCTCTACTGTTTGGGACCCCTCAACTCAAGAAAACATATATAAACTAGAACAGACACAAAATAGAGCAGTGAGATTCATGGCTTGATTGACCTAGAAACATGTGTAGGATGTTATCATGTTTTTTGAAAAACATCTGTATTTTATAAAAAGGAAGAAGATAATGGAATTTATATTAAAATAACAAATAGAATACTGTAGATCTATTAAACCTCCAAAGTTAGGAAGCCTAAATAAATCTTTTGATTTCTTCTTTCTGGCAATATCACTGTTGGCTTTAGATCTTAGGGGTTTGCTGAGTCTGGTTTTAGAAACTTGTGTACATTTCAGACATTCCTTCTGTACTGAAGATCATTACATACTAGCTTTATACAAGCCTTTTCATGGACTCCACAGGATAGAGACTAAAAAAAAGAAGAAAAAAAAAGATGTCGAGCTAGCTTGGAAAAAGAAGGTCACTTATAAAACGATAATTGTAGAGGGGTGTGATTAATTTTGGGATTATTGTTTTACATAATAATTAAATTATATTATCTTATCTTTCGAATACAAACGTTACTTCAAAAAAGTCCTACGTGTGTCCCTAGGTCAATCTAGTCATACATGTTACTTCATGACTTGAACTCAAGCCATTGTTTTTACTGGCAGATTCAGCCAACCCATTCCATGCTCTAATAGCACTAGGTAAGAAGGAGTATTTGTATAAATTTGTCCTTGCATATGGAACGAGGAATGTGCCTTTATTATAGTTTCTTTCTGAGTATTTTATTAGCTTTTGTTTTTGTATTTTAAGATTATAGTTCAGTGTTTTATGTATAATTTCTACTTTACTTTCCTGAAGTGTCTCTAAATTTAATGATTTTACAAAAGGTGTTACTCTAATTAAATGTGAATATTCATTTGTTTTGAATCTCACTGCTCTATTTTGTATCTGTTTTAGTTTCTTTATGTTTTCTTGACTTGATATTCTATTATTGGCCTAACCAGGTTAAATAACATTTTAATTGTATGCTCTTATTTGATTTGTTGAAATTCCTTTTAGTATTAGCCATTAATTTAAACATTTTTCTTTTAAGATGAGGCGCTAATAAAAAATGTGAAAATTAATCTATCTGCTGTAACTAGACGGGCTGCTGAAATAGCAAGCAGGAGGGCGGTTAAAAAGCAATGGCAGGTAAATTATTTCTCTTTGTAAATTTTAGATCTTCAAAATATGTAATCATAGCAATTAGTTTGGCTAATTGCATAGCAATTAGTTTGGCTAATTGCATCTACTTGCTAAAGGTAAAAAAAAAATCTTTTCAAAGAATAAAAGTAATAAAAAGTAAGTAAAATTCCCCTTTCAGACCTTGCAATATGAGGCATATGATGTAAAGGTCATCTGTTTCTGTGGCTCAAGGTTAATGAGGGTGTCATGTGGCCAGCATATCGACCAACTGCCTTTACTTTTCCCCAACTAATGTCAGGTATCCATTAGAGCTGTGTTGACTCAGAGGAGCCCAAAGATACTGAAATAAAAAATCCCAGGATTCAAACCCGGGACCCCTCAGGAAACCACATGCTTTTTCACACAGCGACCTCACCTTTTCAAAGAATAGCCCATTGCAATTTAGATTGGTAGATGCAGAGATTGACCAAAAGGTTTTATCGTTATTGTTTTACTTGTTGTTTTTTTTTAAATTATATATTACTCTTGATTTCTTTTTCATAGGCAGCATGGGAATTACGAGCTATTTCTTGCATTGATCTGACAACATTAGCAGGGGATGATACACCATCCAATGTTTCAAGATTGTGTTTTAAAGCAGCATGTCCTTTGAGCAAAGAATTGATGAACTTACTAAAATGGCAAAAGGAAAAAGGTATATTTCTACCATTTTAAGTTAATTTAATCAGGTATTTTGTTTGTCTTACATTTGATTGTAAATGGCAATTTTTTGTTTTAAATACTAGATCTTAATTATTTGAACTTATGAACTTATTCCCTTTGAAAAAATGATGATGATCGCTAGGGTTTGTTCTCAGGGTGGGCTCAAAATAGCCAGACCACAGACAATGTAGTGCACACATTAGTAGTTATTGATGACTAATAAATGAGTGAGTTAACAATTTGAACTGAATATTTAATGTATGGAATTAGGACATGATCAGCAATGATGAATATTGTGGGCATTAGTCCCTCAGTTACATGTTTACTTGTGTACCTTACATGGTGTAAATGTAAAGTAAAGTAAAGTTCTTCTTTCAGACCTTGTAGTCTATTGGGCAGATGATGTAAAGGTCATCTGTTTCTGTGGTCTTCGGCTTATTAGGGTGTCATGTGGCTAGCACAACGACCATCTGCCTTTATGTTTTCCCAGCTAATGTCAGGTACCCATTATAGCTTGATGGACTCAGAGGTGCGCAAAGATCCTGAAATTGAAAATCCCAGTCTTCACCTGGACCCCTGGTTCGGAAGTCAAGCACTTTACTGTTTAGCCATCACCCCTCCTTGTTGCAAATGTGCATTAGACTATATGCATCACCCCACCCACTGACTCAAAAAAACCTACACTGGCTCCAGAATTGTCTTAGCCAGAAACCAGCTTCCTCTCTAACTCTAGTTCCAGCTTTAGCTCCCTGTAGATCATGCTAAATAAAATCCTACTGAATGCTTCTCTTATGAAATAGGCTACGTATACAGTAAAGTCCAAAGAGATTAAACATTAAACTTAATAACTCAATCAGAATGTGGAAATAAAAGAGCCACACAGCCCAACAAACCAATTAGCTTTACATTGGAGGAAAGCAATAATTATAATTAACATGAAATAAAGACATTAGCCAAGGTTTCATGCACAACAACTACCTGGAACACACCACCTGCAATGATGTAAACAGTTTAATTGTAAGTAAGTAAATTTTCCCCTTTCAGACCTTACAATCAGATATTGTTAAGGTCATCTTTTTTTATGGCCAACAGTTAACGAGCAGGGTGTCATGTGTCCAGCACAATGACCAACCGCTTTTACTTTTCCCCAACTAAAGTCAGGTACATTAGAGCTGGGTGGACTCAAGGGCGCCCTAAAAATCCTGAAATTCAAAATCCCAGTCTTCACCCAGGACCCCAGTTTCAGAAGCCAAGTGCTTAACCACTCAGCCACTGCGCCCCCTAACAGTTTAATACAGCAGTTTATATATAAAGTGGTAAATCTAAAATAAAAAGCAAAAGAGTATGACAAAACTGAGCATAAGATATTTGTCATAAACTTTAAAAAAGTTTCAAAATGGAATTAAGAATCTTGAAAATTAATTTGATTTATTTTAGTACTTTTAATTGTCAAACAAAAACAAAAATTTGATGGCATTGTCATATGAGGCCAAATAACCTTGCTAAAACCTTTTCAAAAATTCGATGGCATTGTCATATGAGGCCTAATGACCTTGCTAAAACCTTTTCAAAAATTCGATGGCATTGTCAAATGAGGCCAAATAACCTTGCTAAAACCTTTTCAAAAATTCGATGGCATTGTCATATGAGGCCTAATGACCTTGCTAAAACCTTTTCAAAAATTCGATGGCATTGTCATATGAGGCCTAATGACCTTGCTAAAACCTTTTCAAAAATTCGATGGCATTGTCATATGAGGCCTAATGACCTTGCTAAAACCTTTTCAAAAATTAGATGGCATTGTCATAGGAGGCCTAATAACCTTGCTAAAACCTTTTCAAAAATTAGATGGCATTGTCATAGGAGGCCTAATGACCTTGCTAAAACCTTTTCAAAAATTCGATGGACGTTGTCATATGAGGCCTAATGACCTTGCTAAAACCTTTTCAAAAATTAGATGGCATTGTCATATGAGGCCTAATGACCTTGCTAAAACCTTTTCAAAAATTAGATGGCATTGTCATAGGAGGCCTAATAACCTTGCTAAAACCTTTTCAAAAATTAGATGGCATTGTCATAGGAGGCCTAATAACCTTGCTAAAACCTTTTCAAAAATTAGATGGCATTGTCATAGGAGGCCTAATGACCTTGCTAAAACCTTTTCAAAAATTAGATGGCATTGTCATAGGAGGCCTAATGACCTTGCTAAAACCTTTTCTGTTAAGTACCAAAAAAGGAAGAGTGCATGGAAGACAAGAGGAGATAACAACAACTATTTCATAGGGTGATCTTTGCAGGATCAAAACATATGGTGTGGAGTTGTGAAAGAGTCTAAAGTGGTGTCCAAAAAAAACATGCTATTTCCTTTCCACCTTCTCTCCAAATGGAGTCTGCCTGAGGAACAGTTTTTTTAAATACTGTAAAGCATATGTTGCTTCAATGTTGCTGGAAGCACTATAAAGATCAATTCAGGCATCATTTTTGCCTACACCGGCATAGAGGAAAATAACTGGCAGCTGTCAACCTCTGAAAGAGACATCTGAGAAAGTGGGACACAAATTTGAGGCCCAAAGAAAAGACCTTGTCAAAGACAAGATGGCTGCCTGGTCGTGCGGTTTGCGCACTGGACTGCGTTTGGATTTATCGATGGTCCAAGGTTCGAACCCTTCCCGCTCCCATCCCCCATCGTCCTGCGGGAGGTTTGGACTAGGAAGTAAACTATCTTCAACTCTGAAGGAACATCCGAAACATGTAAAACATTTTACAAAAACAAACAAGATAGATGTAGAGGATGAAAAGAAAACTTAAATAGACCCACAGGAGACATCTTTGTCTGCATTAGATATAAAGAAATATGCATAGCCATGATGTGAAAAATTGCACTCATCCTTAATCTTCGGAATCAAAGACATTGGCATTATTATTATACTTGGAAATGAATATATTTTAATATTCATCATTACTTATCTGTAAACTTGTATCACATTTAAATAGATAAAAAGTAAACATTCTTTGAAACTGTTCAAATGAAACAGAAAATTATTTTGTTATAGTTCTAACAACTGCAGCAGTCTGTGTGTATCCCAATCAAGTTAAAGCTGCCAGAGAAGCACTAGCCAAAGCTGGACATCTTGAGATTCCAATAGCTTCAGGTGTAGTAATATATTTTTTACAATTTTTTTTTTTCATGTTTCCTAGCTACTCACTTTCTTTGGAGCCCTTCAAATCTAACTTTCCTTTTTGTTTACCTTTCATGACAAAGATAAAGTTTGTTTTATAAGTTTCCTGTGTTCATTTTTAAAAGTAAATACACTAGTCATGGTTTGGACAACCTGAAAGACAGCAGGGGTTGTCAGCAAGTGACTTTCATAATTAAAATCATCATATCATAGTTCAGCACTTACCCACACTCCCAGATAGCTTTGGAGAGTAATAAATTTGTGGGCCCTATTTATGCCTGTGGTAGAATTATAGTGGAGCAATAAATTACTATACAATATATAGTAATGTTTTTTGTTAACATTATGTCTTACATTAATTTAGTGATACTCATTTTTTTATTTTTTAAATAGCAGTAAGATTAACTAAAACTGAAACTTATACTCAAATATTTTATTTAAAAATATTAAGTCGCTACCGGATTTCCTTGTGGTCAAACACCCTTATCATCACGACTTGCTGAAATTAGAGCTGCAGTGGAAGATGGGGCTTCAGAAATTGACATTGTTATTAACAGAACTTATGCACTTACTGGTAACTGGAAAGGTGAGAATCTAAAGCAATAAACATTGACTTAATTATAAATTTCCCCCCCTTTTAGAGTAGAACATGATGGGTCCTTATAATCCTTTGCATAAAAAGCTTGCAAGTTTTTAAAATAAAAAAATAAATAAAAAAGACTATTAATTGAAAGTATAATTTAAAATAACTAGATGGATCATGTTCATTTCTTAGATTATGTTGCAGTCCCCTTCACTAGTAAATTTGCAATACATAGATCTGCAACACAAAACCCAGTCATTTAATTCTCTAACCACTAACTCTTTTAGAAAGCATGATGGAAAGCTGATATCAAATCATTGACATTGAATACTTCTTTCCCTCCCATTTAATCTCATAATCTAATACAAAAAATATGATTCTTGTTGAAATGTTTCTACCATTTCTGACATTGTGACGTGCATCCCCTATCTCCAGTTTTAAATTCAACACGTGGAAAAGGTCTGCATCAGAACAACAGATAATGAAATCAAGAAAATTGGAAACATTAGACTTTGTCAATATAAATTGGATAAAAGATTTGTCTTTTAGCATTCCCACTCAACTCTTCTGTATCCACCATAAACCAGTTGTTTACAAAGTTGAATTGGGTATGACAAATGAATAATGTCACTGATACCTAAACCCCTTAACATCCTATTTTGTCTATTTTACTTGCTCTTTTCCTTATCGGTCTGAAATGAAATGCTTTATGATAAACAAATATTTGAAAGGAAATTAAATTCTTGTCATTTTTTGTAGTTGAAATTTTGTGGATTAAAAGACCATGGGAATAAGTGTTTTAGTATTAAGTTATCAGACACCCAGAAATACCACTAATATATCCTGAAGATTTTTCACAGAATCACCACAAATCATTTTTATTATCATCATTGTGATTATTACTGAGCTAGTAAAAACCCAAACCATAGAAATTTGTGTGGATTTCCAGCTGCATCATTGTATTACTCATGTTCACAGAAAAATAAACAAACAGAATACAGAAATTACAGAAAAATAACTACACACCAAAATCGGCTGAATACTCCTCTAAAAATTATTTTTAAGTGACCTAATTTTTTTTAGTTTGTGGGATAAACATAGTGAATAAAAAAAAACCTTAAAATTGCATTGCAATGAAACAAGCATAAATGGCCAATTTCAGTGGCTGCAAAGGGCACCCATTAGAATTGAGTCCTAATTGCAAGTGGCAAAGGCTTACAACAAATCCCAATTATAAAATGACTACATTGTTAAGCATAGCTTAATGTATTGTTTAATTTCACAGGTGTATATGATGAAGTCAAACTTATGAAAGAAGCTTGTGGAAAAGCTCATATGAAAACCATACTAGCCACCGGTGAACTGGGGTCACTGAGTAATATTTACAAGGCTAGTATGGTATGTATGATGGCAGGTAGGAATTAATTTACAAAATAATAATGGCAAAGTAATTACTCTAAATGACTGAAGTTATGTGCCAACAAACCATTATAACCTGTTTCCTGCAGGAGCTGACTTTATCAAAACTTCTACTGGCAAAGAAGGTGTTAATGCAACATTTGTAGTGGCTCTAGTCATGATCAGGGCCATACGTGACTTTAATAATATTACTAAACAAAAGGTGAGACTTTAAATGTTACCTACAGATGAAGGGCTAGTTGTCTGACAATTCAATAAACAATATCTAGCTTTGAGTTACCTCAAAATATTTTTAGAAAAGCTCAAAAAAGGTAAATAATAAACCTTTTTCTGTGCAAGCAGTTTTTTCATAAAAATATTCCATATCTACAACTATTCACTATTAATGGTAGGGGAGATGACAATCGACCATATTTATAGTACATTTATGTGAATTGTTTAAGATTCTTTGTCAAAAAAATATTTGTTAAAATTTTTAATACTTAATAATTAAGAAATTTCTGTCATACTAACTGCTACATTTACAAAAAAAAATGGTTACTTTTTTTTTTAAAGAGAAAAAACCTATTTATGTGCATTTAAGTGTAATATAATTTATAACAACAATGAATAAGTAGCATTTCATATTATACCCTGCACTGTAGCAAGGTATTCACAGGAAATAGAATAAGAGATTGGCCCTTTACAAAACAATTAGATGGATTAGATAATCATTCAATAACATCAGTTAGGCCAGGTTCACATTTAACTTCACCTTCACCCTCAACTATCCCTTAGTCTGTTGGGGCACCATACAAGATCTGTCAACCATCTTTCTCCATTTCTCTTTGTCCTTTGCCTTTAATAGAATTTCATTCACTGACAGGCCTGTCCATTCTTTGATGTTGTCTTCTAATCTCTTTCTTTTTGTATCGCCGAAGATAGGGTTGTAGTAGTTGATAGTTTGTAGTTCATAATTTCTGATATTCTTTCTGAAAATATTGAAACCTGCCTTTTTATCTGCCTGAGCAGACGATTTGGGGGCCGATTTTGAGTTTGTGTTTCCACACAAACTGTCTTTGTAACCTTGTTTATTGTTTGTCTAGAGCTATTACAAATTTAATTACATGACTGATCCAAACTAATTGATATAAGTACGCTTAATATAAGCTTTGTGTTTAAAAAGAAGTATTTTTTATATTTTTATTGTTCTTTTTTTTTATTGCATGTTTTATTGTTAATTTCAACCTATAGATTGGGTTTAAACCAGCTGGCGGAATACGAACTGCTAAAGATGCATGTGTATGGTTATCCATGATGAAAGAAGAGTTAGGGGAGGAATACACTTCCAACAAATTCTTTCGCTTTGGTGCCAGTGCATTACTTGCTGATATAGAGAGACAGCTGTATCATTTTGCCACAGGGTGCTATCCTGCTTTGATTGATATGCCCATGGGCTAAAACATTTTAGTCATGCATTATTCTATTCTTGCTATGTTGAATATAACCAATGAAAATGTTTGCTTCAACATAGATATTTTATTTTAAATTCCTAACCTACCATTGCTTCTTTGATAACATTCATTACAAACTCCATTTGGATTATTATTCTAGAATTCTCCTTTCTTTCAGGTTATTTTTAAAATATGCTTATTATATTTGTATATGCTTTTATATTGTCTAGATTTATTCCCTTATATGTACATGTTCAACAACACTTGCAGATGTTATTGCATTTTATATATGAATGTTGGCATACTTAAAATGCAATTTTCCTTATTGTTATATCTTAAGCTATTGCTAGTCAATGTATCAATTTAGCATTGAACCTTGAAGATAAGAAATAATAATAAAACATGCAAATCTGCTATAAAAAGAATTCCTGGATACCTGTTTTAAGCATTGTTTTTTTTATTTACTTATTTCTTTCTTATGTTTCTGTAGATTATGTAAAAGTTCAGCTTTTAAGATGTCTTGCTTTTCACACAGCTCTTAAGGTAGTAAAGTGATACAAAGATTCAGAATATTAAACCAAAATTAGTAAAAGGCTTTGTGTATTGGCTAATAATTGAAAGAAAAAAGAAAACCATGTTTTCAAGTGTCAAATAAATGTTAGCACTGAATTTTCACTTTTAGCGGCCCCCGAAAAGGGAAAAGAGGCTATTAGTTTTGTGTGAAATGTCTGTCCGTCCCCTTTAGATCTCGTAAACTAGAAAAGATAGTGAAAATCTGACATCATAATATTTTAGTCCATTCAAAGTTCTAATGCAACTGCTAGTTTTTTCTTTTCTAAAAGCGAAAAGTCTAATTTTTTAAATTACTTATGCAAACAGTTTTTCCATAAAAATATACCACTTTTACAACTATTCACTATTAATAGTAACATACCAGAGGCTCTTGGATCTAAACCTAATGGACAGAAAAGACATTTCGCACAAAACTAATAGCGTCTTTTCCCCTTTCGAGGGCAGCTAAAAATTACTAAAAGTAGTACATTAGTTTTACTATTCTACATATGGTGGTTCAGAAACCTTTTTTTTCTTTACAGAAATATTAAAAACAATATGAAATTAAAAAATTTTTTATGTCCCTTGTAGAGAGAAACTGGTAATGTGGTATGATCTTTGGGCTGTAATAACAATGGTCCTAAGTTCTAACTCTGTCCCCTGACATCCTCTGCAGGAGGTCTGGGCTAGGACACGCTAATCTCTAGTTCTGAGAGAACATCTGAAACTGAGAAAACAAAACACACACAAGAACAGTGGGGAATAATGGTAATGTGGAAAAATTGTGTTAAAACTTGAAATTGGATTTATACCAAACCCTGACAATATAAAATGGTGCTTAAATATGATTGAACAAAAGAAAACCTGTGCATGTATTTCTTTTGTTTAATTGGTCTATTTTGTATTATCGTGCATGAAAACTAAAATTCACTATTAAGTTCGCCTACTATAGAATTGTGACTTAAGTAAGCTTACAATATTTTACAAACCAGTATAAAGAAACAGGTCTGGTACCATAAATATGAGTATTTCAATGATACCCTGTACTGAAATGCAGTTGTTCATCTTTAAGTACTCTTAAGTAAAAAATGAGTTCAAATTTACATGTGAATATATTTTCAATTAAGATAACCATGACTCAAGAAGTTTATATGCTGCAAAAATAAGACAGAAAAACAAATATATTACTGAATAATACTAATGTGCTGAAACTTTAGACTTTGGCTACAAATACAAGGACAATAAAATATTCTAGTCATTTATTGTCAATTTACACTTAACATATATTTTGATCAAAAGTGAAAACCAATTGAATCATCAATGAGCTTCATCACAAAGAAATATAAATTTAAATTGTCACACTTTATAGATAATTTATTTTAAAAATTGAAACATTCAATTTATTGAAACCAATGAAAGACACATAACAATGCAAATAAAATGTATTCATAGAATTTAATCAGATGAGCATTCATTTATAAATGAGAGTTACTTCAACTTGACCTGACATTTCAACTAGTTAAAAAAAAAAGCTTAAAATTAACAATACATACTGTCATACCAATGATTTTACACTAGTTATTGTACAACCTTTAGTGAACTCATAAACATAATTGTGATAAATGGAAATTTTTAAAATTGCAAATGTAATCAAAATAAAAAAAAATAGGCATGTTTTTCTCTCAAATGCAAATGAAATGTAAAAAATGTATATCTTTTTAAATAAAAAAAGAAAATAGAAAGAAAATATGTGTCAAATGTTTTGATCCAATGTTGTTGTTTTTTTTTAGAAAACGTTAACGATCTCTGCAATAAAATCAGGGGTAGAATAAATGTAAAAAAAAAATTCAACCCAGTTCCTATTGAATTGATTAAAATATCATTAAGAAAAAGCTCAACAGTGATCAAGTTTTAACCACACATACACATACAGTGTCTTTGCTGTTATTAGAGCTTAGAAAACTATAATCTAGCAAATGAATTTTGTGTGTGCATTGCTTTATTTTAGATTGCAATATTTATTTGTAAACTTACATATTTAACCCTTTTCACAATATTTATACTTATTTCAGTCTTATTTCTTTGGAGCTTTTTATTTTTTTCAAAATGTGTTTGTTTCTTCAAGAAATGATTTGTACAAATTCTAACTGGATATCAACATGCCAATAAAGAAATGAAATTTACTATGTTTTGTCAGATAAACCAAAGTGTGGTGCTAATTTAAGAAGTGGTGAGGAAATCATTATACAAGGATGGCTCATTTTGAAGACATTGCACAATAATTTGCTTTTACACTAAACATAACTAATAACAGAAACAGGCAGGCAACATGAATTTGACAAATTATAAATTACACAAAAATGACAGCATAGGGTCGTGTTAAAATAAGTATATATTTATATATTGTACATGGCATTGTTTCAAATCGCAAAATTTGACAGTAGACAAAATATTAAATGGAACATCATGCATGTGTTTTAACAGGAAGATCTCAGTCATCTTCTCAATTTTAATAAATAAAAACAATAAATACAATTTCAAATTGAATTGGTTTCTATATCTAGATATACAAAATGTCAAAGTTTTTCTTTTTAAAATATCTACTGGATATTGACTTAATTTGTGCTTATTGGTTTTAGAAAAAAAAAAATGTCCCAAATATATTTTTAAAAATTTACTATCAGAGTTGTACAAATAGAAGTTTCCTAAATGTGACTGAGGGAAATACAAGAAAAGAAACAAATTAGTTTGTGACTGTTTTCATGTGGTTCTAATTTTACCAGGAACATAGTTCTTGTCAATAACTGGTTCTTGTAAGAACATGTGTAAACATTTCTCATTTTGTGCAAGAGGATGGCCAGCAACTCTGCCAATGACAAAAATAAGGAAAACAATTATGTGAGAAAATGTAATCTCTATACTGATCAATTAAAAATAAAATGCACTAAGATAACAAGATCCAATTGTAGCCTCGACAAGCTTCAAAACAAGGAAACAATTTTTACTTAGCCTACTCAAATTTTTTACGGTAACTTGGATCAGTGATGCCTAAAATATGGTTCGCGGACCACAACAAGCCAATGATGTAATTTAATCCAGCCTACTGAATTGTCGGCACAACATGTAGAAAATCCCCTCAAAACAAAAAAAAAAGTTTGAAAAAAAATATATATTTCCCTATGTTATGGTAAAGGATTGGTATAGATAATTATCCGACATATTTGTTTTTTTTTAAAAAAAAGAGTGGCTCTATTTAAAATCATAACATCAGCTTTAAGAAACTCATGAATTAATGTAAGCACTAGATTCATAGGTTTCTATTAATATGGTTCATTGTCTATTTCCTTTTGTTTTAAACCTTTTTGATCTTTAACAAATTACATGTTCATACCAAAGTTGATGTTAAATTCATTTATTTTTTAGTCCATAGTTTAACAAGGGGTGTTTTTGTAGTCATCACAACAATGAACCACAGCCTTATCTTTTAATGGAAGTCTTCAAAAGAATTAGTGATAAGGGCTTCAATTTGACAGCTAGCTTTTATTACATAACTCAGCCACTAAGCCCCAAAACAAGAAATGAGCTGTTTAATCTACATATTTTAAAACTCACTTATTAATAAATTGTTCAAGTCCTTTCCTTCTATCTTCTATAAATTCATCTTCAAAAATCCCATCATCTCCCCTGAATGGTAGTTGTCTTTTAAGAGCTTTGCCTGGCAGTGGTGGTACAACAATCTGTTGAGAAAGTATAGAGTTTATAAGACTACTTTCTTTTAAGTTTTTAAGTGTTTAAGAATACTAACTTACATTTCTCTGATGACCTAGGTGGTCTGACAGGGACAGAAGAAGAGCTGGCTGACTTGCTGATGCACATTGATAAGACTTGCACAGAATGCAAATCAATGCCAAAAAAAAAAACCAACAAATTACTACCAATACCTAACAAGGCTTGAAAAGGGACATCAGTATTGGAGGTGAAAAGCTGGCTAGTGACATTAGTTTTAAATACCTCGGAGCAATTATTTCAGATGAAGGAACCAAACTTAAGCTACTGGCCAGAATGGCAGTCCTCTGCAGCACTTGCTAAGCTCAAAGCTATCTAGAAAGACAAAGGCATAGCCTTAACACTAAAATTTGACATGCACTCTTTTGTCATGGCCACATTCTTGCATTCTTGCAAATCTTGGACACTAACAAAAGAACTAGAGAGGAGGATCCTTGCAATAGAATTGAGATGTTAAGAAGGACCCTAATGGGCCCAATGGTGACCTGCTGACCACTGTAAAAATATGCAAATTCAAACTTAATGGCCATATCACAAAGTTCACAGGGATTGCAAAGACCTTCCTTCAGGGAACATTACCAGGTAAAAGAAGTGGCAGACAGAGAAATCAATGGGAAGAAAACATAAAAGAATGAATGGGCCTGTTATTGAAAGTGATTCTACTCAAGGCAAAAGACCAGAGAGAAATGGAGAAAGAAAGTTGACAGATCATGGTTCAAGAGACCGTGGGATAGGTGATGGTGAATAATAGTGTGCGTATTATATAAAGTAAAAATAAAAACCACAACTACTTCTGGCACTTAAATCATTAGGTTACTAATGCTAATTAGCACAAAGTACAAAATTTTAAGTGCCTCGGCAGGCAACATGCTGATACCTAGATCAACTAAGGAAATTGTGTAAAAACAAACTTTAGAGATCATAGAGTAACCTGGCCTGCTTATAGCATTTACTTCTGCAAAAAAATGTCAACTTGAAAGTAGGGACTACTAATGAAGGAATTGGCTTTATTTTGATGGCACACAGTACAAATATTTCTGACATTAAACTATAGTTTTTTGTGTGTTATTTTTTCAAAACAATATGGTTCTAAAATTGATATTGACATTGATATTTTCTATTTAGACTTACTTTACTGTCACGTTCCAACTCATTTCTCAACCATTCAAAATCACTGTAACGTCTTCTGACACTAGACTCTTTGAGCTTAAAAACCGGTAGATTTGTCTAGAAAATGTAAACAAAACAATTTTACAACATTTAAGATCCAAGTTTCTAATAAACTAAGTCATTTATTTAATTGATAAAAGAATTAGAATTTTATACTGAATACCAAAATTATGCTTAAGAAAATAGATACTATGGCTACTAGCTTAAAAACTAAGACTTTTTAGTATTACAGAAGCGCTTGGCTGCTAACTTAGACGTCCTAATGGAAAGAGTGTTTTAATTTCTAGAAAATAGTGACTGTAAAAAAGGATGTGGATGGTTCCTCTGAGCACATGATTCCAGTCAACTATTGAGTGCCTAGGTGTCGGGGGTGCATTATAAAGTGGGTCTTTCTAAATCAAGTCAAAAGTCTATGCTGGAGATATTATGATGCACAAGTTAAAAAAAAAAATGGAGGTTACAGGAGAGAGAAAATATATATAGAGAGAGAGAGAAGGAAAGAGAAAGAGAAGGGCCATTAAATATCATTGTAAAAGATGTACACTAATTTACAGGCTATATTAGGGGATTGTTAAAATGTGGTAGGTTTATTGAAATTTCAAAAAAAGAAAAGAAGGGGATGTTCTGGCCATAACAAACAATATAACAATTCAAGGGCGTAATCGGTGTGCACTGCTAGTAATAATATAAAATATCTAGATCTAGAAAAAATCAGCTTAGATTTTATCAACACTTGGATATTGGCCAGTAAGATACTGATAGGCAGAAATGGTACATGATAATTTATTCCCATCTAATAGAGACAATTTGTTCCATTTTTTATTTTATTTTAAAACTACTATATTTTGTGTTTGATAATAAAATTAAAGTGTCCTTGTGTTTTGAATATTGTTATTAAATTGTGTTCAATCAAATTAGAATTAATGTGACTTCTTCAGTCACCCTGTCTTTAAATTATATCACAAAGACTGACCAATTTTTAATGGCTTTTTTAACGATAAAAAGTATTTTGTTTTTTCTATTTTACTTATATTTATTAATCGAACAATAGCAGGAGCTTTTAAATAGCTGGGAAAAGAAGCTTTTAAATAGATGGGAATAGGAGCAATTAAACAATAAATGCATAAAAATGTGTACAAGTGATAAGTTTTCTCAAATTTTTTAATTTATAAAGAAATTGCATGATTCTCTCAGATTCACTGTCTCAAATTTGTAACCTATTTAACATATTATGTTAAGCGCTGTTGCCGCAATTTTTTAAAGCTCTGTAATGGTTAGTCCTGGGAAAAAAAATGGAAATATCTATAAACTCGTCAACCATTTGTCAATAAAAATAGATATTTTGTTTTGTTACGCTATGCAGTTACAATAAAATATGATGTTGAAGAGGGTCAGGTCAATGTGGTCCAGTGTAACATTCATGAACACAATCTGTACACTAATGAACACTTCATGTCATTTCATTGTATTTAAATTATTAAATATTATCTTAAATTATTTTTTTTATTTTAGTATCAATTTCTTTTTAAACCAACTCAAGCCCAACAGATTAGTGTCATTTTTCACTCTTTTAATTGCTCCCTTCTCTGCTAAACCCTCAACTTCTCAAAAGGCCATATACTGTGACCTACCTAGATTTAGTTGACCCCGCGTGTCTAGCCCGCTCACTCCACTCAGTGATTGTGATCTAATTTGGTACCTGATTGATCAATAATTGTTCCTACCACTATGTTTTTTTTATGGTACTGTGTTAATGATTGCATGCTAGGTACCTACCTAGGCTTGTCAATACAAAATTAGAGCGCCAAGGAGAGAAAAAAAGAGAGAGAACATGATTGTGTCACTCATAAAAACATTTTTTTTCATACACATTATATGTCCAACTCTGCACCACATTAGCACTATATTTAGCGATATTCCCTTTCTTTTTACCCATTAACATCACACTTGGTTTAATATCTAAGACAAAAACAAAATTAGGTAAGAAAATATACAAAATAAATAATAGAAATGTTCAATTTCTGGTCTTGAGTTACATCCCTTTGAATGCATTTTCAACATTACAATAGCGTTCGTTAGTGTCATTGATTGTGACAAACAAATATTATGGAACACCCCATATTTACACAAAGACTATGTCATGTGTGTTTTTAGGCCTATTTAGATAGTTCATGTTTAGCTGACACTGATACTTAAATTTTCTAAAAATATATCCTTAACCTCGGACCTACCCTCCTTTTGTCCTAGAACAAAAAAATGGCATCATCCTACCAGTACTCTTTCAACCCATGTAAAACCCTTGTTTTTCAGAGTAAACGAGCACTAAATGTGTCTGAATTATAAAGAAATGGAGTATAGATCTATAGTAGATTTTTAAATAAGGCACACCGTATTCGGGAACTAGGTCAAATGTTTCTTTTCTTTTGTTTTATTTGGTGACGGTTTAACTTACAAAAAAACTGAAAGCAGATTCTTATTCTGCAACTAAAGGACTATAAAAATAGCTGTGTTTCTTTGAATTACCACTCATAGTCAAGATTTTATTTTAAAATAAATTAGGTAAATTCATGCTCCTATACTAAATGCAGTTTTTGTGCTTTCTCCTTCAGCACACACTGAGTACCGCCAGTAAACACCACCATGTTATTGCTAATAAATTATATCTGTGATAATTAAAAATTATTTAGATTGTATTAAAAGAAGTAGATTCACTTCTGCAATATGTATTTATAGTATATTGCCCCCCCCCCCTTCTCTCTCTCTCCCTCTCTCTCTCTTTCTCTCTCTATATATATATTAATATATATAAATATATCGTTAGGGCGCCATTTGGGCTATTTAGGGCTGCAATTAGGGCAAAGGGGGATAACCCTAATTAAAACTGATACTGGGCAGTAATGGGCATGTTTATTGGGAAGGCTAATGTCAGAAAGTAGGGGTGTTCAGAAGACGAAAATTACTAGACTCTATATAATCTATATATATATAGAATGTCTAGATCTAGTGAAATTTCAGTTTTTCTATGTCTTATTCTTAGTAACTTCTCTGTCTCTAGTTGACACTGACGTACAGTAACTTGAGTAACAAACAGTTGAAACACCTTAAGTTTAAAGACTGAGGGACTGAGTAAGTCGTAAGTGAGTTAGATAAACAGTGTTAGTGTTAGTGTACTGTACCTTCATTCGGACTTCGTAATCTGTGTATCGCTTTTTAGCCACTCCGTGTGTCTGTGGATCGGAAACATCGATTTCTAAAAAGTTGGCTGGGGGTGAGTAAGCATCTTCAAGTGTTTGCTTCTTTGAGGTAATCCTCGCAGTAGCCGTAGGGGTGGTCATGTTTTCTCCTCTACTTCTACAACGGAAAAACAACCCCTACACAAAATTTGATGAATCATAAAAATATGCACACTAACAATGATGACGAAGTACGGAAAATTTAATGGGAGACCACTTTCATTTTCTTCGAAAATTGATTGTTGTTAGTCCCCTTATTCTTAGACTTCTCTATACTGACTATACAGTAAGCTTAGACTCTACGACTTAGTGTAATAATAGACCAGTCAATAGAATGACTAGATCTTCTAGTGACTGTGACTAGTATAGACTCTTGATCTAAATCTAATTATCTAGCCATAGGCCTAGATTTACCGCCTAGTACTGTAGAGCTATACACTATTAGTCACTATATAGACTATACTATGACTATACTAATCATTACTAATGCTATACACATAATCTACTTAGTACTAGAATCTACTAAATTAATTACTTTACTCACACTGTACAGGTGACTGTACAGTACAGTATTTAGTCTTATTAGTATTAGAGTATACTGAGTGAAGTGAGTGTACTACAGTCTACTACAGTCAGTAGTAGATTTAATTTTGTCATATGAGACATATGATTTATGATATGTCATCAATCTATTTTTTATCTTAGTAATTCTAAGTTCTATTCTAAGACTTATTCAAAGTCTAAGCTAATCTAACTTCTAAGTATTATTTAATAAGTAGGCCTAAAATAGATATAGACTAGATCTAGAAAAATAATCTAGATTCTAGAATCTATATTTTTTTTATTATTTATAACTGTTACAATGTAATGTCTAATGATGTAGTCAATGTAGTGTAGACTCTCTAATGATTGTAATAGTTATTGAAAGTTATTGTAATTCTAAAAAGAGTATTATTAAGACTTTTTGTTCAAAGAATCATTAGTTGCAGTAAAGTTTGCCTTCTTTATTTGTTTGTTTGTAACTACTACCTCATGGCCCAAGACAGTATTGTTTTAATATTATTAGCCCAGGAAGTTTTCATGCTATTTGTTTTCATTTCTCATCTCTATCAGAATCAATAGCATATCTTTTTTATGATGTTTGTTATTCAGTAAAGATATGGACATACAGTTCACTAAAATTACATGCCCTACCCCCACCTTTTTACAATTAAAGATTTTATTAAACTAGTTGATGACATATATTTATTAGTATTTTTTTTAGTGTACAAGTGAAACTGGTTAATATAAAATGTCAGCCTATTTGTTAGTTATTGACTAACTATATCTATTTTATCTAATAAAGCACATTTACCTACCAAATATGCCAGGTAATTAAATTGCAATTAACAAAAAAAACACCACCTCCACCCTCCAAAAAAATTGAGAGGAGCCATTGTGGGTGTAGTAATTAATGAAACACTACAAGAAGACATGTCTTGATCCTAGGCTTTATTGAACAAGAATGACAAAACAGTTCACGATAACACTGTACACAGACATACAAGCTGACCTGGACACCAAGACATTTTGACACACAAGAACAGATCAGTTCACCACACACAACAAGAACATAAATACACAACATTCACCCCCTGTTTAGTTTCTTTTCGCTCTACTTCTGAGATTATACGAGTGCTGTAAGGGTGTATCTCTGGCAAGTGATTTTTGTTCATTTTCAATGGTGTTTTCCTCTGCTCTTAAAGCAGGTGGACCCATGTTCTCTGCAGATGTCTCCCTGTCACCCCTAGAAGCCACTGAGTGTAGGAAGACACCCGTCGAAGTCTCAGTGTTACCAGGAGCCAAATGATGCAGAGAGACCTCAGAAGATGTCTCAAAGTCTCTCAGAGCAAAATCATGTACTACGGACTCTGAAGATGAGTCGCCTCTCAGAGCCTAATGGTGTAGTGAGACAGTTTCTTCCTCTCCATTTGGAAGACGTATATGGGCTTAGTTCTGATAAGCTTCAATATCTACCAGCGGATCATATTTGCTTTGCCTCGCATGCCTTCTCATTAGGACAGGCCCTGGAACAGATAGCCAGGTCAGCAGATAGACACCACAGGCGGACCTTCTTTTGTAGGAATATAGTCTTTCATGTGGCGTCATGTTTGTAGCAGTGCATAGTAGAGATCTAATTGAATGGAGAGCGCCATTTAGGGCTAGCTCCCATTGCGTATTATGTAGCCCTCTTG
Organism: Biomphalaria glabrata; assembly: GCF_947242115.1. Taxonomy (NCBI): domain Eukaryota; kingdom Metazoa; phylum Mollusca; class Gastropoda; family Planorbidae; genus Biomphalaria; species Biomphalaria glabrata. The sequence goes on from NC_074716.1 coordinate 25,319,355, forward strand.
ACCTGACAACAAGAAGAATTGACTTCCAGAGAGTTGAGTTCAGTTTTTCTACTTGCCCGTTGCCTTTGGCTTTATATGCGGTGGTTATGCCTTTACCTATGAGGAAAGATCATAGCTCTTCAGACATGAAGGCTGATCCCCAGTCAGAATGTAAATAGGAGGGCGTCCCGATAATGCTGAATAGGTTTGTGAGGCATCTAATTACTGTTTGAGTAGACATGTCAGGACATTCAAATTGTCAATAAATATTTATTTTTAGTGGTAGAAGGGAGTGGTCCCTTAAAGCCAACACTAAGTCTCTCGAATGGTGATGTTGCTTTTACTAAGCTGCAAGCAGATGGTTGATAAAAATGAAGTTTTATCTCTGCACAGATGGGGCGAGCATTCGCATTATGCCAGGGTGGCAAAGAGTGTTGTGAAGATCTTTCAAAGACGTAGGGGTGATTGTACTTGCACAGAATCCATGAGAAAGAGCATCGGCGGCCATGTTGTCATTCCCAGGGCAGTAACACACATCAAAACTCTACATTGATAATTCTATTCTTCAGCTCTGAATTTTATCATTTTTAATCTTACTGTGATGACGAGGATTTAGCATGAAGAATACAGACTTTTGATCCGCGGTGAGTTTGAAATGCGATCCTAATAGAAAATTTCTTGATGGATTCAACAATAGCCATTGCTTCTTTCTCTTTGGAGGATTGACGTCTCTCGCTAAGAGATAGTGTTCTGGAGAAGAAAGCAACTGGTCTTTTGTTCTGGGACAAGCTAGCAGATATAGTGTTAATGGTTCATCTGTTTCAACCTTCAGTGTTAGTTACTCCACAGAATTTGTATAATTTTCCTCCAGTTTCAAAGGCAGTATCAGTCTTCCTTAACAGTTCACAGCACACAACAAGAACATAAATACACATAGAGGGCTAGTTTTTCCATTCATAGGTGTTGTTCTTGAGGATATCTTTATAATAATCGTTTTTAATATTCCAGAAAATGTCTTCTATTGCACTGCTCTGCATGGAATAATTGTTTAGGAAGCTATCAGACATATGGACAACATCTTCAGCCCTTTGGAGTTGGGACATTTTATTTTTGGTTTGAAAATGTTTTAAAATGTCACTATCTGGTATATAAATTAAACCTGGTGAATTCATATTAAACCAATTACCTCACTAATAGAAAGTATTTAAAAGGAATTGTAGATTTAGGAGGGGGGGATCATGCTTTCCCCACACTCAACCACCCAAGTATGTGGGATTAGCTATTTGAGACAATCTTTGTATTATAAATGTTAAATATTGTGGTGGTTTTGCTGTACATGGTCTACATTTAGATTAATAAAATTGTGGGCTACTGATTGCTGCTCTGATCATCATTCTCATGGATTGCAGATTTCCACAATACTTAAACGATACAACATTTATTATTCTTTGATTTTATGGCACTGTCAGCTACTGTCCATTTAAATGACAAAAAAGAAAAATATTTCTCTTGGTATCCTTTCTTTTTCTTTTGACATGATATTGTTTTGTTGATGAATTCTGATTAACAATTTTTACAGAATATTGTTTTGTTGTTTAGTTCTGATTGAAGTTTTTTCCCCTCTAAAATTTATTTATTTTCCTCTTTTTTTTTAACCCGTCAGGTCTCAGCCAAGATTAAAGATAAATTTGTTTTTTTTTAAAGCTATTTTATGTCCAAATGCAAGCAGTAATTAGATGGATTCCTCTAACAGAAATAACCCTTCATCATCCAACCAGAGAAAAGGCTCAGTGAAAGATAAACTTCAGCAAGGTAACATTTCCAAGTAACAAAATGTATTATTTGTTGCTTATATGTCTTATGTCTTTCTTTTTTGTTCTGTTATGGCTATAAATTAAAAAAATACTTGTAATAAAAATGTGTACTGAGTGATCAACTACAGCAAATTGGTTTTAATGCTCCAAATGGGTCCCTAGACAAACCCTACTATGAATTTGAATCTCCAGGATTGTCTGAAATTGAGATAATAAAGAAATCCACATAGAAATATATGTATCTTATGTATCTCCACAATTGTTGTTTTTGTTATGAACATTTTGATCCTCTTAGTATTCTTTGGAATTTAAGGTAAATAAAACATCTAACCCATTGCAAAAACAAGAAAAACATAAAAAAAAATACTTTAAAAAAAAACAAAGGTTATATTAATTGTTATTGTATCAATTAGTTTTGGATCAGTCATGTAATTATATGTATGAATGACCTAGACATAATAAATCTGTGGGATTAGAAATATTTAACCAATTGTTTTTGTTTTGCTTTTAGCATTATCAATACTATCACTTGTCTGTACCAGTTGTGAAAGGGGGAGGGAAGAAGGGGTATCTTGGTGAATGTTTACATGATTGTTTTTTAAATGCATACAAAAATGTTCACTTGGGGCTCAAGAGTTTTCACTGGGACTAATTCAACTTATACCACCACATCTTTCAAGTATGATTTCTTTCCCTTGTTCAAGATATAAAAAAAAAATTGCCAATAGTTCATTAACTAATAGTTTAATCTATATGTATAATCTTCTTCTCTCAACAGTTTGGACGAGCAAGAAGTAAAAGAAAGATCACTCTCTTATTTCTGCGGATAATAACCCCACGGAAAAACGAGGGGGGGGGGGGGGAGAACAAGTGGGTATTCACATGTCGCTACGGACTGTCAAACCCTGCCCGCTCCCATCCCCCTTCGTCCTGCAGGAGGTTTGGACTAAGAAGTAAACTATCTTCAACTCTGAAGGAACATCCGAAACATGTAAAACATTTTACAAACAAACATTTTACAAACACTAAATAGCAGCGCCGGACTTAACCATCGTGACCAAGAAGTCATGGGAAGAGAACAAGTAATCTACTATGTATATTCACCCGTCACTAAATAGCAGGGCCAGACTTAAGCTTTGTGGGGCCCTATGCGAAACAGATTTTGCTGGGTCAAGAAGTTTGGTAGGGAAGCGGACAATAAGTGAAATTTAAGAGTTTGTATTAGAAAATAAATTCGTCTATGCATTTTATTCATTTTTTACTATGTACAGAATTTCTCTACGAGCCTTGCGTGTAGCAAAGTCATACAGTATATCATAATAATTCTGTTTCCTACATAGATCACGCTCAATAGCAAGAATTACCAAATGTTGCAATCTATCTTTGAGAATTGTTGACCTCAAGTAATTCTTCATTAGTTTGAGGCTCAAGAAGCTTTTTTCACCAGATTACACAATTACGGCTAATACATAATGCCGTTTTTATTTATCGCGCGTAAGATTAGCATTTTTCATATTGAATGACACCCTAAAATGACAATTTTTGTCTATATATTTCCGTATATTTTAAGGACTTTTTCTTATATTTTGTAATTTCTGGAGATTTCCAGGAGCTCCTGGTAAATCGACAGGAGGGCATGGGAAATCTGTTTTAAGTTATACAATGGTTTAATTTAATAATTTATACACCTTGAATTAGCACGGGTTCTATGAAAGTGCGGGGCCCACTGCGGACACATAGGTTGCAGTGGCATAAGGAAGCTCCCTCAAATAGCGGCTTATGCTACGCTTCCGCTCGATTAGTTTTTTGTATTGATTCTTGTGTTGCCAAATTTCAGTGTAATCCGAGATTGGGTGGGTTAGAAATAACATGCACAAACTTTTTTACCAGACAGACAGAGTGGGTTAATATAAGCTTTGTAAAAAGTGTCTTCACCTTTGATTTGAAGTCAAGACTTTCAATTTGGTAGCCATTTTTTTTAAGCATTGAATTATATTTATTGTAATATTATTGTACTAAAGGACTTGAGAGGGGAATCATTTAAGTAACAGTTGTGTTCAACTGACTTTTTTCTTGATATAGTTTTGGCAATCAATTTTAATGGCCTGTATTATATAGACAGCATTAAAATTTAAAAAAAAACATTTTTCAATGTTATCTTCAGGGCACAAAGGCTCTGTAAGTCGACCAGTTAAAGAACATACATTCCTAACAGATGTAGCAGATGTCAGAACTATGGAACATGGACTTTTACAATTATTAAATGATTTTCATTCAGGAAAACTTCAGGCGTTTGGTAATTTCATTTTTTCTTCTGCTTAATTTTTTTTTTAAAATAATATAAGCATGATTCTACAAAATTCATTTATTATAGGTCCGCTCAGATATTTGTTATTATGAGCTGAATATTTGTTTTGCTATACCTTATTTTTTTTTATTTATTTAACATGAAGCTCAATCTTTTGTTAGTCATTTTGTACTTGCTTTAAAAAGGAGATTTTTCTTACCTCATGGACTTTTGTTTCCTCAATTTGAAAAAAATCAACAAGATGGTTTACTTTACTTTATATGCTATTCTTGATGACTAGAAAGAAGAACTGTTGTTCACTTTATTTTATATTCCAATGACAGTAGATTTTTTTGAAAATCATTAGTGAACACTTAGATGACTGGCTATGAGTTATGTGCTTTGAACTGTCATCACAATTGTTCTAAGTTGAAACCCTGACCACTTTCATCCTTTGCTTTCCTGGTAATAATTTTCATTTCTGAAGGAATGTCCAAAAACTGATTTTTGAACAAACATACATGTCTGAATGGAAAAGGCACATCACTTTCAGGATGCCAGTCAATGATGAACTGAACAGTAAGTTGAGCAAGAATTATTTTACATTTATGAATGCTTATCTTGAAATGTTCTTTTTATTCAGGAAACACTGAAACTTTCAATAAAATGGATGCCATCAGAGTTCAGCAAGAGCAATTGGCAAAGACACATTTTGAAATGGATCTTGTACCTAGAAATACTTCTAACAGGTTTTTTTTATTTTAGCCCTTTTTAATTAGTTTTAAAATATTCTTAGGATCTATTAGTAGTAGTCCATGGTAGAAATTCAATGCCTCTATGCATAGGGTTGCAGGTAGTAGAGGGATAGTGTGACTATGTGTGAAGGAGAAGAGTAATATTTTGTTTAGGAATGCAGTGGACAGAATAAAAGTATGTTTAGAAGTCATATGAAGATCTTATCTTATCAAATACAGATGTTACTTCAAAAAAAGAAGATGATTATGTGCTACGCGCGTTTCTTGGTCAATCTTTTCATGCATGTTAATCAGTGACTTAACTCAATGAGTGCGGAGCGTCTATCTCATAGATGGTCTGTCTGCCCCTAAACGCACGGAACGTCTATCCCATAGACGTTCTTACCCTACCTTTGTTTCGTTGCATTTTTAAATTAAAATTTTTAACTAACAACAGTGGAACTATTTTTACTTTATAAAAGAGTTCTTTCTTCATCCTTTGTTTCATAGAAATTAGAAGCTTTTGGCTTTTTTTAGATATTTATTTATTACTTTTTTTACAATGTAAAAAAATGTTGCTATGACTACGCTAGTCCAAGACACACCCACAATGTTTACTACTGAAGAAACTTTATCGAATCTCAATCTATGCCGTATGCTTATGTGTACCTAGATTATCGAATCTCAATCTATGCTGTCTGCTTATGTGTAGGCCTACCTAGATTATCGAATCTCAAGCTATGCCGTCTGCTTATGTGTACCTAGATTATCGAATCTTAATCTATGTCATCTGCTTATGTGTACCTAGATTATCGAATCTCAATCTATGTCGTCTGCTTATGTGTACCTCTAAAATTTATCAGAAATAAATAGTAACAATGACGAATTTGATAAAGATATATACATTAGATCCAGGTAGGTCTAAATTTAGCGTATTTATATCTATATTATTAGTATTTAGATCTAAATCAGTAAATCTATTATTGTCAGTAGGCTAGGTGTAGAGTGTATAGTCTGTAGATCGAAACTGACTAGATCTAAGCCTAAGCTTTTATCTCTAGACTTTGACTCTAGATCTAGATATATCTCTAGATCTAAGCTTATGATAAATAATCATCCACTGTGGGCATTTTTCTTTTTTTTTTTTAGTATTGTTTAACTGTAAAAATCTACAACATCATGGCTATGCTTGTCCAAGACACACCCACAATGCTTACTACTGAAGAAGCTATATTATTGCTTTATTTATACTTCTATGAATTGTAATAATGAAGATCTTGATCAAGATTTAGCATAGGATGAAGCAGACTTGGACATTATTAGCATTTAGATTTAGATCTAGTATTGCCTTATGCTTAGGCCTTAGCCTTAGACTAGGGCTAGGTCTTGAATGTAGATCAAGGTTGACTAGATCTATGCTTTTATCTTTACACCTTTGTAGATTCCTATAGATCTAAGCCTAAGATAGATGGAAACAACAGAAATGGCAGATCTAAATCCAATATTCAATACCCAAAAGAAAAATCTTACTCTGGAATAAATGTAACCTAACACAACTACACCAAGCTGCATTAAACTTTCAACAAACATTCTTATTAGAAAAAGACATTAATCAACCAGTCGATGACCTCTGGAATTTCATTAAAAACCATCTTAAAAGCATTATAGAAAATCATATACCAACTAAATACACATCAAACAAAATAAATAAATGCTGGTTTAATAATAGACTAAAGAAGCTTTGTAAACAGAAGGAAAACCTATATAGAAAATTTAAAGAAACTAATGCAGAAAGAGTTTACAAAAAGTATATAAAAATTAAACACTTAACCCAAAAAGTAAGCAGACAGCTGCAGAGTGAATACATAAACAATGTAATATCTAAAGATAACAACAAAAACCTATGGTCATACATTAAGTCTAAGAAAATGGAAACAATAGGCATAGCGCCATTAAAAGATGAACATAACATAATACATAATGATAATGAAACTAAAGCAAACATCCTAAACAAATACTTTGCATTCTCAGCCCCAGGAGACAAAGACATATTGCTTAATTTGAACCAAGTAGACAACATAGAAGATTTAGTAGTACAAGAAAATGGAATTCAAAAACTATTAGCCAACACCAAACCAAATAAAGCATCTGGACCTGATGGTATTCCAGCTAGATTACTCAAAGAACTAAGCAATGAGCTAGCCCCAGTGTTCAAAATACTCTTTCAGGCTTCACTTAACCAGGGCAGAGTACCAAAGGACTGGAAAGAAGCTAATGTCACCCCCCTATTTAAAAAAGGAGAAAAATCTGACCCAGGAAACTACAGACCAGTATCACTTACCAGCATCACATGTAAAATCCTAGAACACATAATATGTAGCAACATCATAAACCACTTAGACAAACATAATGTCCTTACACCATACCAACGTGGCTTTAGGAAATATAGATCATGTGAAACACAACTAATAGGACTAATTGATGATTTTTCAAAAGGTTTAGATAATAGTGAACAAATAGATGCTATCTTACTAGATTTTTCTAAGGCTTTTGACAAAGTTCACCACCATAGTTTGCTTAAAAAATTAAAATATTTCGACATTAATGGTTAGTGCATCAGTGGATTAAAGATTTTCTGATAAGACTAAGACTAAGACTGCTTTATTGATCCTTATGGAAATTTGTTGTGATTACAAGGACTCGTTTCTCATATAAAGATAACACAACAGAAAAATACACATAAATACAACAGACAACATAAAGAGTTCATTCAGCGACTACACACAGGTATCTTGGTGCATTTCATGTTCCCTGATCAATGAGTGGCGGTGATAGAGTCTGACCGAGTGAGGTACGAACGAGTTTTTGTACCGCTCCGTTCTTGTTTTGATTGACAGCAGTCGCCCACTTCGCGACGACCTGGCGTAGTTCTGATGGAGCGGGTGGCCGTTGTCTTCCAAGATTTTTTCGATTTTTCTTAGGCACGTTTGTTCAAAAAGTTCCTTTAAATGTGGTAATGTTGTGAGTGTAATTTTTGATGCTTTTTTAATGATGTTTTCTAGACGTTGCAATAGTTTAGATGAGGCGTTGCCTTGCCAACAACTTATTCCGTATGTTAGCAGATTTTGTACAGTCGCGCCGTAAAATGTCTCAAGGATCTTCTTGTTTAATTTAAAACTGTTGAGTTTGTATAGAAAAAAGAGTCGCTGGGCTGTTTTCTTTGTCAGAGTTCCAAGGTGGTCTTCCCATGAAAGCTTGTTGTTGATGATAACGCCTAGATATTTATATGCCTTTACTTGTTCTATAGATGTAGTGTTTATTTGCAGTTCACGTATAGTTTGTTTTTTCTTTCTAAAATCTATTATAAGTTCTTTAGTTTTTGTTACATTCAGTTCTAGAAAGTTGTCGGTTGATAGGGAGAGAACAAACTGTAATAATAAATGGCTCTAAATCAACACTGATAACAGTAAACTCAGGTATACCTCAAGGAACAGTCTTGGGTCCACTACTATTTTTAATTTACATAAATGATTTACCAAATTGCATTACTTCAGGAATAAAAGTCAGATTATTTGCAGACGATTTCATAATATATAGAACAATAAAAACAACACAAGACACAGATATTTTACAAAGAGAATTAGATGAATTACAGAAATGGGAATCAAATTGGAGCATGTCTTTCCACCCAGAAAAATGTCAGTTGTTAAGAGTAACAAAAAAACTAAAACAAATTAATTCCACTTATCTTATTCATGGCAAACCAGTAACACAGACTAAAAACGCAAAATACCTAGGTGTTATAATAAATGAAAAACTGTCATGGAATCCACATATTGATGAAACTACAAAAAAATCAAACAAAGCATTAGGATTTATTAAAAGAAATTCCTATAAATCAAATAAGAACATAAAACTAAAATGTTATTTAACCTTGGTTAGGCCAATAATAGAATATGCATCCTCCGTTTGGGACCCCTCAACTCAAGAAAACATTAAGAAACTGGAACAGACACAAAATAGAGCAGTGAGATTCATAACAAACGAATATTCACATTTGACTAGAGTAACACCTTTAGTAAAATCACTAAATTTAGAAACCCTTCAGGACAGAAGGCTCAAAAGTAAAGTAGCAATCATACATAAAACACTGAACCATAATCTTCAAATACAAAAACAAAATTTAATAAAATACTCTGAAAGACACAAAGATAAAGGCACATTCCTCGTCCCATATGCTAGGACAAATTTGTACAAATACTCCTTCTTCCCTAGTGCTATTAGAGCATGGAATGGGTTGCCTGAGCTAGCCAGGAAAACCAGTGACTTGGCAGAATTTAAGTCATTGGTTAATATGCATGACTAAATGCATGACGCGTAGGACGTAATCATCTTTTTTTTTGAAGTAACGTCTGTTTTATATAAGATAAGATAAGACCATGCTGGGCCTTTTCTTGGTATATTTTCTAGCAATTTTTTTTAGTATTGTTTTTTTGGTAAAAATCATCACCATCACTATACTGATTCAAGTTGCACTCCAAAAGGTTTACTACTAAATAAAAGTAAAATATAAATCTATTCTAAATCCATAATTTATCACAAACGAACAGTAATAATAATCTATTAGATGTCTAAATCTTAGGTAAAATGAATTAGGATTTTTATTGTCCTTCATCTAGTTTGAGATATATGCTTTGATCTCCCGCTAGCCTATGTCTTGCACTGGTCTAGTATTAGAATGAAAGATGTTCTAGGCAAATAAAAAGAAGACAAATCTAGATCTATATCCCATTGATTCAAATGTACATAATATTTGAGTGCATTTGGTTGATAGATTTAGTACTGGTATCTATTGTTATTGGTAGTAATGAAAAGCGCAATAATTTTCATTTTTTTTCTGACTAAAAAACCAGGTAAATATAATAATATAATCAATGATTCATCATCTTTTATTGACTGTTTTATCACATTTCTATTTGAAAATGCTGTAAATAGTCTAAATATGCTGTTTCAACAGTAATGCAAAGAACAAAAATCTAAATTTAGGTCTCAAAAGTTCTAAAGTTGGCTTCCATTTTTAGCGGCCCCCGTAAGGGGAAAAAGCCGCTATTAGGTTTGTGCAAAATGTCCGTCTGTCACACTCAGATCTCGAAAACTAGAAGAGATATGAAAAATATTATTTCATCATTAAATGCGGCTTGAAAAGTTTAGGTGCAACGGCTACTTTTGGTTTTCTAAAAGCAAACCGTTTAATTTATAAGATTAATTATGCAAGCGATTTTTTCTTAAAAATACACCAATTCTAAAACAATTACGTAAATGTAAGGGAGGCAATGTTACAATATGCTAACAAAGATGGACAATTTTTGTGTATTTTCAGTATCATTAAGTCAAATACATTTTTAAAATGTACAGGAAATGTTTACAACAAATATAAATAATAGTTAACGATGTTTTTCTGGTCATCTAGCTGCTAAAATTAAAAGAAAACATTTCTGTTTGTTTATAAAGGCTAATAATGCATTTTGTATGTAAATATCACGCACATTTTTTTAATGGACTTTTTATGCGCGATTTTCGTGCAGTATCGTAACGTCGCTACATGACCAGGTGCTAAACCAATTCCTTAAACTTTTTTAAAAAATCAGATTTTATTTATTTTTTCTTTAGTGCCCCCATCCGAATAAAAGAAGATTATTTTTGTGCGTTTTGTCTGATGGTCGGTCTGTCCATCACGATTAGATTAAAAAAAACTAGAACTCTAAAAGCTATTGAAAATCTGATTTACACTTTAATGTTCCTCCCGTAACATCTCAATAGTTTTAAGTATCTAAAAATTGATTGTTCCGGATTTTTTTGTGCAAAACTAATCAACCCCAACAAATGTTTGTTTGCTCTTCTAATTTATATTACATTCAATTTCCATGCATATTAATGCTAAATCAAAATCTCTATACTGACTTATATTTCATTAAGTGTAAAAATGTTCCGGATATTGTTTTATAAAACATGAATTATGCCTAATGATTGTTTGAAATCGCATAATTTACTAATATTATACTTATATTATTTGACAATGCGTCACAATAATTTGGTTATCAATATCGAATTGTTCCGTATTTTCATCTTTAAACAAATTTTTAAAATATCGACAATAGGTTGTTCAGGGCTTTAAAAAAAAGTAATTTACTAGAATTGATTACTGAAAATTACTTTTTAGACATTTAATTTTTTTGCTAAAACATAACATAGAAGTTTTGTAATCGATAAAGAAAGTTCCGGATTTTGTTTCTTATAAATCGTCGCCAGAAATTTCCGAATTTATTTAAAAATCTACTAACGCCAAATAATTGTTTGAACTCCCTCTTCTAATTAATAAACAAATAATCTTCTCATTTACGAAATAATGTTTTTACGAATTTTTATGAAAAATATTTTAACTCACTACTCTCTTACAGTACATTTAACTTTCTACCTAAAACATTAAAAAATCTAATTATCGTTAATATTATGTTCCGATTTTTAAGGAAAACAGAATCCAAACACCAAAGTAAGGTATGAAAATCTCTCCACATGGCTGTAGTACATCTAATTTTTATACGAGACCATCCAAAAAATTTAATTAACGGTATTTCATTTATCTGAAATTCTCTTTTTCTTTTACTATTTATACAAACATCCGGAACAATCTATTATATAAACTTTTCAATTGTGTTCATACCTAAAAATTATTGCGATGTTTTGAAACGTAGAATAAAGGTTAATCAATTTTTAATAACTTTTAGTTGTTTTTTTTTTTTATATCAAGATGACGGACAGACCGACTGACAGACAAAACGCAAAAACAATGCGGCTTTGATCCTTTTTAAATAAATTCTATTAGAACTCAGTGCACCAATGTCTATGAACCCTCGTTAAATATCTCGTGTAAATAAAGACATTTTTTTTATGGTACCGGTACTAGCCTATTGTGAGGTAATGGAATTTTTTTCTTTGACGTCATATGAATGGACTCTTTAAATGTTAACGTTAAAAGAACGCACTCGGTGCACCAATGTCTATTAACCCTCGAAAAATTGCTTGTATTAATAAAAACATATTTTAGTCTAACTAAGCCGTGTGACGTAGTGTTTTTTTTTTCCTTTGACGTCATATGGAATGAATTCTTTAAAAGAAATGCTAAAAGAACGCACTCGGTGCACCAATGTCTATGAACACTCGATAAATGGCTCAAAATGATGAAGGCGATTTTTATTCTAGCTAGGCCGTGTGACGTAGTGTTTTTTTTTTCCTTTGACGTCATATGGAATGAATTCTTTAAATGAAATGCTAAAAGAACGCACTCGGTGCACCAAAGTCAATGAACACTCGGATAAATGGCTCGTATCGATGAAGGCGATTTTTAGTCTAGCTAGGCCGTGTGACGTAGTGTTTTTTTTTTCCTCTGACGTTATATGGAATTAATTCTTCAAATGAAAAAAGAACTCGGTATAGTAATGTTTATTAAGCCTCGTTATGTGACTCGCGTTTAAAAAAGGAATGATATCTTGATTTAGATCTAATCTAGATTTTTTAAACTAGATCTAGATTTTTATTACAGTATATCTAGATCTGGATTTATATTCTAATTAAAATTATTTTAGAGTCTATATCTAGAATTTGTAGATCTAGTTTAGACTAAAATAGACTAGATTAAGATGTAGAATTTCAATTTCTAAACTTAAAGTGTAAAAAAAAGTGTAGATTTTCATTTCCAAACGTTTTGATCAATATTGTAATGTTTTAATATACTAAAACTAATCTACTATTTTTTTTATTTAATTTAAATTTACGGCAAATGAATCTTTGAAACATTATTACTTTTGACCATCGGATGGCTGCCTGGTCGTGCGGTTTTCGCGCTAGACTGTCGTTCAGATTTATGGATGGTCCAGGGTTCAAAGGCTGCCCGCTCCCATCCCCCGTTGTCCTGCGGGAGGTTTGGACTAGGAAGTAATTATCTTCAACTCTGAAGGAGCATCCGAATTATGTAAAACATTTTACATCAAAATTAAATCACTTCTTGAATATTATTTGCGAATATGCAGATCCGACAGGGATCCGACTTCGACGGGGGCCGCCTCTGAGTATGTGTAACACAAACTCTCTTTGTAATCTTGTTTTTCTGTCATATTTTTTAGATTATAATTTGTATCTTATATTTAAATAGAAAGATGTTTACATTTTCACATTCTCAATTCATTTACCTTTATTTTGATACCAAATATGTTACTATAGCATCATTGGTACTTAAATAATAAATTTTTGTTTTAGCCATATTTGGAACATTTTCTTTTTTTTTTTAAAAGTAGCATTTTTTTGAAAAAAAACAAACACTGCAGTTAATGAGTTAACTTTTGCCAAGTCATTGATTTTCCTAGCTGACTCAGGCAACCCATTCCATGCGCTATTAGCACTAGGAAAAGGAGCATTTGTACAAATTTGTCCTAGCGTATGGAACAAGGAATGTGCTTTTATCTTTGTGTCTTTCTGAGTATTTTATTAGCTTTTGTTTTTGTATTTGATGCTGTTGAAAAATGCAGTTGACAGAATGAAAGTTTGTTCAGAAATGTAGTTGACAGAATGAAAGTATGTTTAGAAATGTATTAGAATTACAGTATATTTAGAAATGTAGTTGATAGAATAACAGTTTGTTTAGAAATGTAGTTGACAGAATGACAGTTTCTTTAGAAATGTATTAGACAGAATTACAGTATATTTAGAAATGTTTTAGACAGAATGACTGTATATTTAGAAATGTATTAGACAGAATTACTGTATATTTAGAAATGTTTTAGACAGAATGACTGTATATTTAGAAATGTTTTAGACAGATTGACAATATGTTTAGAAATTTAGTTGACAGCCTGACAGTATATTAAGGAATGCAGTTAGTAAAGTGATAGTCTATTGGAAGAAAGTGGTAGGTAACACAGTTTGATTAGGAATATAATTTTTTTTAAGATTAATTTTTGTTTATTTAGTTCTCTATGGTTCTCATTCTGTTATTGGATTTCTAATCTCAATGGTTTTTTTTTATTAAAAAAAAATGTTTTTTTTCCTTATTTAAAAAAAAAAAAGATTAAGTACAGAAGATTCTCGTAAAGAAAACAATGAAAAAATGGACAAACTTATAGCACAGGTAAAGAATTATTTACTTTACAATGTTTTCATGAAAGTTTACTTATTAAAAATAATTTAAACCATTGCTAATAAAAACAGTACAAATATATACATATATATAGAAATATATCTACAAATATACATACCATAGAATAATTTTGAGCTGCCATGTTGAAATTTAATTTTTTAAAATTGTCTTTTATTTTTCCTCAGCTTCACAGTCTAAGTTTATCTGTGTATCCTTTGGTTTGATAACTTGAGAATTTATTTGCTAGCATCTTTTAAACCAGGGGTGAGCAAATTACAGCCCGCGGGCCACATGCTGCCTGCCGGACTGTTTTAAGCGGCCCTCGGACACCTACAGAAAACAGTTTTGCCCACAGATTATACATATAAAAAAATGCAAATATATTAAAAATAACTAAATTTAAGTATCTATATAAAGTATTGAAATTTTCCTTTCCTATCACTTATGAGGAAGAGGCTAAAGTAACATTGTCTCTACTTGTCATTCTAAAAAGCTTAAAGTAAACTTAGATTGTTTCTATTGGCAATATTTTGAAACATCCAGTTAAATATTCACACTCACTCATACATATATATATATATATGCAGACCCCCATTCCCAAAATTTTTGTAATGCGGCCCTCAATAGGAAAAGGTTTCCCACCCCTGTTTTAAACTATTGAGTAAATAATATTTTCACAAACTGAACATTACAAAAATAGATACTTTGTATATTATAAAAATTGGATGGCTGCTTGTTGTCTGGTGTCATCAAGATGGTCCAGAGTTTGAAAAAGCACCCTGCCATTCCTGCACTCCAACAAAAGGTTTGGGCTAGGAAATAATAATCTTTATTTCTGAAGGAACCTACAAAACTTTTTTTTTAAATTTAGGTTATATTTTATATAGCTTTTGAATGTTCTATCTACCCTATCTGTATTGTCAATAAGTTATTGCTGCTGCTGCAGTATGAGTTAGGTTATACAAATAATTTTGATTGATTGCTTTTCTTTTTGTTCAATAATTAGTTTCATAATGGATAATATTTATTCTTAACCACTATCAAGTCAAAATTTTCAGACCGAAATGGGCAAAAAAGAATTCCACAGGGAGGATGACTGAATGGAGAGATCTTCATTTATTTTATTTCTATGTAAATCTTAAATGTAATTCATTTGAAACTAGAAATTATGTCCAGTTTTCTTTATTTTTCAATTTAATCTATGAACAGTTTGATTTTTATCTCCGTCACCTATTTATCTGTTTGTGTGGTTACAATATAGAGTTAGATTGTATTAAAGTTATTAATTGATTTCAAAACATTGTCTTTAAATGTTTAGACTCTTTTTAGAATGTTAAAAACAAAGTCCTTTGAAGTTCTTTGTTAGAAGCAACCCATCCAGGTTGTTTGGTTGACTTCTTTTAAAGTAGTCACTATCTGTGGTAGTTTATTTGTACTGATAAAACATAGTTTATTTTACATTGTTGTACATAATTTTAATACAATATACACTATATTGTAAAAATCTATTTACAAGTATATGTCCATGCCATTGGTAATCAAAATAACTAGAAATATCCTTAAAATGGAACACCAGCTTTCATTCATATATTTGAAATGTTTATTAAATGCTTTGAAATTATCTAAGGCTTTCTTTTTAAATGCCTGGCAATTTGAAAAAAAAAAAAGATTTGTATTTATAATTTTTATGCAAACTTTTTTTTATTATATTTTTTACATTCTGCATTTTTGTGAGGAAAAAAATGACTACATATGTTTTTTTTCTTTTTTTTTATATATTTGAAACTATGGTGTGTTTTTTTTGTTAAAACTATTTGACACATTTATTATGTGCAATTGTAAGATGTGATGTGATCTATAACACTACCAAACTATTAGTATCCATTCCCAATATTGCTATTTTTTTCCCTAGTCCTATTTATTCCAATGTCTTAATGATTTTTACACATTTATATACATTACATTGTCAGACTAATAGTATGTTTTGTTACTATTGACTCGAGGCCTGTAGAGTACAGTATTACTCCTTCTTTTATTTATATATACAAATATAAATCCATCAACATTTGTAACTGTGCCAGTGAAAGAAACTTGGTGACTACACAAATATTTGAACTCACTGGCCAGTGGTAAGATTCTACATTTGTATGCTGTCTATTATTTTCACAAGGCCTGTACATTAGATTTGATAAACAATGAAATAGAAAAAATGTTAACTTTGTATTTTGAGAACAGTGTATTTTTGACAATTTTAAATATTAGATTTTTACTTTACTATTGAACTAGGGATAGCTCATCATTTTAAATATATGTTGACAACTGAACGCACAATGCAGCTAATGGTTGTTGAAGCTGCTTTGATTAACTATCCACGTTTTTGTTTCTGTTAGACTTAATAATATGAATTGAAAATAAACTACCCTTGTTTGTAAGAAATAGTTAATGTCTAATAGATATGTAGTTTGTGTACAAATTGTTAGTTTAAATGTGTTAAAAGAATAGATAGGCCTACAGACCTGTAATTTTACAAATAGTTTAAATGTGTTTAAAGGAATGATAGGCCTACAGATCTGTATTTTTTTTTTTGTGCCTAGTGATTGTTTGATTATCAGTATAAGATTTGGTGTGAAACATCAACACTGAATTGTGATATCCATGGTGATGGCTGTGAATAATAGAGGGATGATAGCTTTCTTCAGCCATCTCAAGCTTTCTTCTAACTAAAAGTATCTTTGTATTCCTTTTGTGAATCATTATCTCCAGTCATTTCTTCATGCAGTAGAACATTGATATGTTGTCCCAGTCTATTGCTCATAAAAACATGACAATTGAAATTATATTATTATATATAAATTTATATAAATTATTATTATAATTGGAAATGTGATCAGACATCAAGATGAACTTATCCAATTAATGATATTTCGAAAGTCCAACTAATCTAGACTTCGTCAAGATGGCAGTTTTAGTCCTTTGGCAACAAATACAAGCATAATTAATTAGCACAATTTCAGCAATGTACTTGTTTATTTTATTGACTTTTGCCTTGAAAAGAATGCCAAGCCAAGCATGAAATAGGCAGGCAGGGCAAGGAGGGGAAAAAAAGTTTTTTAGATAGCAAGAGCATGTAAATTACTTCTGTGACTTTCCAAAAGAAAAAAAAGCATCTGATTCAAACCTTATAAAGCAGAATTTGTTAAACCTAAGACTTTTTTTTCTAGTTGGTCATATCAATGTTCTAATGTATGTTTTTTGTTTTTCCACACTTCATTTGAATGCAGATTTACAGAAATAGCTGATGACTAATATTAAAAGTATTTGTTTATTACCCTAAATTAAATGTAAACAATAAATCTTGTGGCACAAAAGCTGTGTGATTTGTTATATTTGAAATAGAATTGCTAATAATGCAGGAAGTGAGTGATTGAGTGGTAAAGCATTTGCTTCCGAACTAAGGAGCCTTGTGTTTGAATTCATGTGAAGATAGGGATTTTAAAATTTGGGATTCTTAGAATGCCAGTGTTCACCCAACTCTGATGGGTACCTGATATTAGTTGGGAAAAGCAAAGGCAGTTGGTTGTTGTGCTGGTCACATGACAATCCTGTTAAACATCAACCATAAAAACTGATGACCTTTACATCATATGATCAGTAGATCTGAATGGGTACTTTACTTTTACTACTAATAATGTAACATATTCAGCTTTCATATTTTCTATATATTCACACACACACACAAAGAATGATGCATTATAGATAATTGAATTTTAATATTTTGTAGAAGCAATAACATGATGAGTTCAAGTATAAACAAAGTCTGGCAGGTTCATTGAATAAATCTATTACCATTTCAGAATTTTTAAAGGCATTTAAAAAAAAATATTTTTTTTTTACAAAAATAGTGATAATTAGACTATTTATTCATGTTATCTAAAAAATCACCTAACGTATATATAAACTCAAATTTTTTTCTGCAAAAGTGTTATGATTTTTTAAGTTAAAAATTTTAAGGTTATTAGTGACTGTGTGTTTTAAATGTCTGTCACTTCTTAGTGACAATGTCTAAAACTGAATATAAAGTAGACAGCTGAGAGACTGTCCAGTTCATAGAAAATTATTACATAAAACATTTAGAGAAATATATTCAGACTAAAGCAGAGATGACATAATTTGTCACAAGATACTCCACTAGATAATTAAATTCAAACAAAAAATAACAAAGAAAGTGTTGAACAATAAATAAGCAATAATGAAATGAAAATTTAAAAAAATGAACATAAAACTATAGTTTTTAACAAAATATTTTTTCAAAAGAAAAAAAAATGAAATGCCATCCTTAGTTACACAGATTCTATCATATTCACAATAAGATATGTACAAAACTTTTTTGTTTTGTCTCTGTACATGATGAAATTTAAACTGAAAGAATTATAAGACATAACAAAGGGTGTTGACACTTAACCAAATTATTCAGTACGCAACAAAAATGTACAAAATGTGAATTATAATGAAAAGAAGTGACCTATCAAAATGATACCAAACACTGATACAGAACACACAAAGTGCAGATATAAAGCTTATTAACATAAATCTTGAGATGACACAAATTAATTAATTAATCAAATATACAAAATCTTTGTGGCAGTGCTATCTTTACAAATGAACCTTCAAACTTAATATAGGTATAATGGGAAATAAATTGTTTTTTTCCTGTTAATGATTTTTTAAAAATGATTCATAAGCTATCACAATTTGACTATTTTGATATAAAAAATGAGTCTTACAAGTTAACAGACTTTCTAGAAAGAAGATGAGCATATTCTATTGTCCCACAACTTTCAAGGCAACATGAGACAAATGTTAACTGGGATTATTTCAATATCTAGCAATAATGTGAAGAGTATGCAAGCCATCCATATTTGTACTGGTCATCATTCATAGTAATGCTACATGGCTTAATTATGTGTTGTCAATGTTTTCTAAATAAAGGCTATAATCAATCAAGTTGTAAATTGAATAGTTATGAATCCAAAATAGAATAGTTGAACAGAAAAGTATTCCACACATATTGTAGCGTTAGCTAAATACTGATTGCACTTCTACTGCTCTTTCCCCGACAACATGGACAACTGCTTTCCACCATCAGAGTAACGTTTCAATTGAGCTGCAGATAAGATTGGTGTTCTACTACCAACTGGACTTGGTGTTCGACTTCTCAAATGGCCTCGAGACCGCACTGGCGCATCCTGAAATGGAATGAAAGTCAATTACATAAACACAGCTGGTTCAAAGTTATATTATAAAAAAAAAAAGGTGTGGAAAAACAAATTAGGATTGCATGCAGTTAAAAAATGACTTTTAAAAATGTGACCATTACTGTCCAAAATACCACTCTATCAAAGCTTAAGTAAACAAAACATTCACCTTGTACAAACTTATTGATAAAGATTCTCTAATTGCTGTGTATTTACATCTAGCTTCTACCCATTAACTACATATGTTATTTGTGTTCTATTCCTTTCTCATTCACATACTCTCCCCTTTACTCCATGTGTTTATATGTTGGCCTTGTTCACCTTTTTCCACATTATGATTGAATTAAGAGTTGCTGTTTTCAGCCCAGAACAATTTCTTTTTTGTTTTTTTTCACTGGCTTGAAGAGTTCAAATACAAGTTTTAAAAAGTCTCCCACCAAAGCTACTGATTTTTTATTTTTCTTTCATTGGATTTCAAAAAATGTTAAATTTTTCATGCATTCACATTTTAAGACTGAATATACTACATTTGGTTTTCTTGGAGTGTGTTTATGAAACAGAGCAACAGATAAACATATTGATTATCATTGGTTGTGATTGAATTTAATTAAAAATAAAGAATTCTAAAAAATGTTATTTTTTATTGAAAGTTGAAAAAAAAAAAAACAAAAAATACTTAACATTAATAAAAGAAAGAAAAAAAGATCCTTTTATGCCATTAGAAGTTTTCCACCCATCTAGGATTGACCTCTCATTACATTAACAATATTCCAATTCCTGAAACAATAACCCAGCACAAAAAAATAAATAATAATAATTTTAGGTCAGTGATCTTGCATAAAAAAACCCTATGAAATGGCAAAAAAGGAGCAACGAGAAATTCAGTAAAAAGTAAACTAATAAAAGTTCTTTTGCTTTCTTGTTGAGATCAGAGTGAAGTCAAATTTTTTTCAAAATACTTAGTTTGAAAATCAAAACTTTATATATGATTTTTATTAATATATACTATAAATTTTGTTGAATAATCATGTAAAAATAGCTTTAAAGAAAACATTTAACACACCAATAGCTTAAAAAGAAAACTAACCTGATACTACACTAGAGTTATATGTTGAGTTATACTTTATAGTTTTCTTATTCATGCATAAAAATGTTCATACAGCCATTTATTCTAATTGTACTGAACCACTGGAATGCATACATTTGTTTAAAACAGCAATGTATATCGCAACTTTTTCTATTTACATGTCGTTTGAGCCTAGTTGCAATATGATCTTATCAAAACACAGTCAACATCCTTTTTAGCATATATTAGTTTATATAAGTTTATATCAGTTTATCTAAGTTAGTTTGAAAGCTTAAAGCTTGTTACTGGCTGTGTTTTTAAGAGTTAGTTTGACTGTTCAATGCTTTATAATAATAACATTATTTCTTGGAATAAATCAGAATGCCACGATAAACCATAAAAATTAAAAGAGGACTTTCTTTGTAAATATAATCAAAGAGTAAACAAAATCCTCAACACTAAACTGTCTGGCAATAACTTCATTATTGCAATAAATACCTGGGCCACCCCAGTACTCCTTTACATGTTCAGTGTCATGAAATGGAATGACAACGACCTATATGATACTGACAAGCTCAAGAGAAAACTACTAACCAAATTTTGATGTTTTCACCCCAAGTCCTCCACCATAATACCTGCCCAGGAAGGATGGAGGCCGTGGACTGCAGAGCATCTACAAATTGTGTAATGTGCAAGTCTTAAAAATATGACCAAAACTGCACACATCCATCAGTGAACTAGTTTCCTTCCTGGGCAAATACGACTCGAAAGCAACTCCTCTGAACCTAAACAATGCTGATGTTAATATTGGTTTAGATGATACAGGGCATGAGATTTGCAATGGGAAGAAAAAAACTCCACAGAAAATTCCTGGCTTTATTACATGGTGAAAATATTGACAAAGCTGCATTCTTAACATGACTCATAGCAGGGCATCTCTACCCTGAAACAGAAAGATTTGTTACATCTATACAGGACAGAGGAATTAGAACAAAAAACTACAAGAAGCATATCCTCAAACTCTATGTTCTTGACAAAAGCTGAAAGTGTGGAAATGCAGGTTGAGGGTGAGTCAATTAAACATATAATAGCAGGATTGTTCAGTTTATCAGAATCTGCCTACCTAGGTCGTCATTACCAAATTGATAAATTAATACACCAATACCTGGCTTTAACACATAATTTGATTAATAAGGATACTCCTCCTTATTACAAATACTCGCCACAAGAGGTTCTCGCATCAACTGATCACTTATTATACTGGGATAGGCCTATTTTGACTGATAAAACATTTGGATTTTAATCGTCCTGATCTGCTGTTTATTAAGAAAAAAGAAAAAAATGCTGCAGTCACTGACATCACCGTACCACTATCCCATAATACAAGGAAAAACAAAATGGAAAAACAAAGAAAATATGGGAAATTTAAGCTTGGAGATTAAGTGGTTATGGATGTTGTAAAAAATAACAATATATCCTGTTGTTATTTCAACTGAGATAATGACAACTGGCCTCACAGATACCTTCAAGGCCCTTAACATCCCTAAGAAGATTCTCGTTGCCTGTCAGAGGCAATATTGCTACAGACCTGCCACATCACCAGAAATTTCTTAGTGAACACTTTTAAAGGAACTACAATGAATTTTGTTTCTCTCAAATTAAGCTCGACCCCTGGCAGTGCCAAAGAATGAATATCAATTAGTTTTTCATATAATAATAATAATAGAAAAAAAGATAAAGTTGCCCATTCAGACCATGCAGTCTATAGGGCTAATGATGTAAAGGTCATCTGTGTCCTGTGGCCAGCACAACAACCAACCACCTTTACTTTCCACAAAATAATGTCGGGTACCCATTAGAGCTGAGTGGACTCAGAGGCACCTAAAGATCCTGAAACAAAAAATCCCAATTTTCACCAGCATTCAAACCTGGGACCCCCAGTTCAGAAGCCAAGAGCTTTACCACTTAGCCACCATGCCTCCAATAATAATAATAATAATCTTTATTATCCATAAAGCTGTGTTAAGTTTATATCATATGACAATCCTTGCTTCAGAACTGATGATACTATGGTTGTAGACATTAGGGTGTCCTACACAAAAAGATGTAAGTGAAGAAAAACCCACTCGACTGCAGACTATAAATGTGAAATCTCGTACAACTGTGTTTAGTAGAACAAGGTTGAACATTGTCCTTAAAATTATTTGCAGGAAAACTTAAAACACCTTCATTTTAAAGTAGTGAGAAAAAATAATCTTCAGAAAGATGAAAGTTGCTCAAATTAGGGCAAAAATATGAAGTTCTGTGTCATCAAAACTAGAAATGAATGTTTGACATTGAACTAGGGAACATACACATTTTACTCATTGTGTTTAGGTGGCTATAAAATTAGTTATGCATAGATTGTGTTAACAAATATCAAATGCAAGATCAAACATACTGCTATTTGAATTGTTTAAGCATATTAGTTATAATGCATAAAATATCCAATATTAAAATTGTGTTTTAAATGACTTCAGAATGATACAATAAAAGATAGATATATATATATAGTATTAAATATATTCTTCAGAATTGTTGTGTTTACATTTTTATTTTGTAAAGCCAAACTGGCAGTACTCTAAGGTATATAATATCCAGATTTCTTCAGTGTAAGCAAGAAGTAAACTAGGAAAAAAAATGTAATATATATTTTTATTGAAGGCAAAATCAGGGTCGAAATAAACACTAACATTTTACAAAGTAAACAGATATTTTCTTTTTTTTTTCTTCAAATATTGAAGAAAAATGTTGAGTGAACATAAGCATGTGGATAAATTTGGATATCTATTCCACTGGAGAAGGCAAAGCAATCTAGTTCTAGAACTGACAACCCCAAGAATTGTCAGAGTGCATGTGTGTGTAGACGTTGGGAGAAGTAAGAACATTTGTTAATTGTATTTCTTCCCATTTGTTTCTTACAAAAACACAAGACTTAAGTATTTTAACCTTAAGACCTAGAGGGAGGACTAAATGATGTAAGGGTGTTTTCCTATAAGTTCCATTAGAAAAGCAAAGCAAAGATATTTTATCCTAAAGGACTCTTAGAATTTAAAAGTATTAGGATAGTGGGAGTTATATTTAAATCTGTTCCATTGGTATATAAAAAATAAATGCTCCATCAATCATTCAAAATAATTTCATTTCAATTTGCTTTAACTAAAATCCATATATCAAATATTTCAAACAACTAAGTGCAGTATCAACTAGTTCTTACAAAAATTTTTTTTTTTTTACAAAAAACAAAGTCTGATGTGAAAATTATAAGAAAAAAGTTTGAACTGGAAATAATTCTTAGGTACATGATACCAGCAGCCTATTGTGGTCCAAGGACTAGCCCACTTCTTGCTTTCACTTCTTTGTGTTAACTTTAAAATTAGAATACACAAACTAAGACTAAACCTACTATCAAAAAATGAAAAGAAATGAATGAATTGAAAAAACTAGCCATGGTAAAAGGAAAGAAATAAGTGAACAGAGCACGCCATACCAGGTGGTCTATTTGGTGTCACACACTGCCTAGTGGAAGAGGAGGAGGAAAGATAAGGGCATTAGGTGGCATGCATGAACAAAACAAGATGGCTGTGACTATGGTGAACACCTAACTACATGCCCAACATTAAAATGTATGTGATAATATTTTATCTACATTGCTATTGGTTATACTTGAATTAGTTTTAATATTCAAAATCATTTAGTTTTACTATTTTCCTAGTTGATTCATAAAAAAAAATTTCAATAAACTCATCATAATTATGAGAAAATATTCTTATCAGTTGATTGTTTTTTTACTTTTAAAGTAAAGGTCAATTTATAAAAAGTTTTTAAATAACTTGTACAATTTGAAGTGAACTTAAAATAAAATAGTTAAAATATGTTGTAATATAGTATTGCACTTACATTTGATTGATCTTCACCTTTGGGAGAGGTTTCCTGTAAAAAATTTTAAACATCATTCTTTGATTGCTCGTATACAATTACTTGTTTTAGAAAAACATCAATATAGGCCAAATAGCATAATAACAAATATGAAATTATAATGACAGTGATGACAAGAAAGCAATCCAAGTCCCTGAAGCTGAAATATTTCTATTTCTACAGTGGTAAATTGTGTATTTTTTCAGTTGTAAATTTAGTTCTAACTAAACTAAACAAGTCTAAATGTTGTAGCCGAAATTGTGACACTAACCTCAGTCAAGAAACCTTCAGAATTATGTTGATCATTAAAATTATTTTATGTTTCTCTGAGTCTATTATTATTATTAGGATCTCTAAATCTAATTATAATATTATCACTACATGCAAATATGAACACATCTATTTATAGCAATACATAACAAATCAAATAAGGAAAAATGAAGCATTTGACATGACTCTGCAGACCAAACATAATTGTCACATCTGATGCAAAGACAGTGTCTGCTGGCAGGGTTTAGTTAAGTTCTTTTCACTGTGTAATAATAATGCTCACCTCAGTAGTTGCTGAAGATTTGGCATCTTGGTGTTTGGATGGTAGAAGTCCATGAAATGACTGATTTCTTCTCACACTTGTAGCAGACTTTTTAAGGACTCCACCTTCCATGATAATGGGGCTGTGGGTGAGCTGACTAAACTCTGTTGGTGGCTGCCAGTGATCTGAAGGACTTCTACACACACAGATAAAAAAAAACAAAAAAACTTTAGTTTAAAAAAAATTCTAATAAAGAAATTTTTTTGAAGCATGTACACAATCTAATCGACATTCTAAACTGCAGAATTATCCCATTGATTGAAACAGAAACACAGTTGATGTGAAGTTCTCCCTCCAAAAATAAATGATTTTGTTAAATAGGACCTTGTGCCTTTTAATTTCTCTAACAAAAGTCAAATACCCATAAGAGATTATACAATCCTAAAATCCAGAATTGAAATTCTCACTCTGGACAAGATTTTCAACTCTAGGACCATCAGCTAAAGGCCATATTGTTAACAAACATTTTTACATGTTTGAAGTACAGTTTACTAACATTAAAAACTTAATCCATTCTAGAACAAACATTTTCTTGTGTTTCAGGATTTCTCAGAGTATCACATCATTACAATGTCATTTCATTTGTGACACAGAAAATTAAGTTTATTAATAACTATATGCTATTTTTAGACAATAGTATCTATCAGATGTATTGTTAATCTATTGACATCATCTACAAATCTAAGCAGATTTATTTTTAAATTATGTTTTCTATGCACTTTAATTAGTAGTCAATCTTTTTAATGATCAGAATTGTGCACATATTATGCTAGTGTAGTTCCATACTTTAGTGGAACATTCACTATAAAGAGACCAACTGTCACCTACTTAATAACTACATAAACAATTTAACTCCCAATATTTTTAAAATGCTACAAAACCAATTAATGCATACAAGTTAACTACCTTTGGTGTTTACTTTTCTTTGTTGATTGTCTGCTGTCATCAGAGTGACTTCCACTTGAACTTTCACTTGGTGCTTTGGGTGGTAGCTGTGATAAACTTTCAGCATCACTTTCACTTAAGTTACGTGACCGACTAGACCTTCTTTCATCATCAGATGGAGGTTTAGAACTTGTATCGCTGTCCTTGTCCTCAGATCTTTTCTGACTGTGCATTTCCTTTTTAAGAGCTTCCATGCTGGGTAACAATACATCTCTAGACAATAAATTTTGACTTACAGACTGAGCTTTGCGACTTTGTCCTGCACGTTTGCTCTCTGCATTGGCATCTACTTCTTCCCTGTTGCTTTCAGGCAATGAGTCAGCACTAGGGGACCTCTTAGATGACTCACCAAGAGCACTTGATATTGACTCATTACTAGAAGATCTTCGACTTGACTCAAACTTGGACATTTGATCTGAGGTACGACTGCTTTCTTTTAATTTGCTGAGCTTACTCCTCTCCATAAGCTGTTCAGCAACAGATATCCTTGGTCTATCTTCACTAGAAGCGATACTGACCACAGGACTGCTTGGACGACTTCCAGACGAATGCCGATGACGACCATCAATAACTGGCCTATTTACAGAAGAAAAACCGTCACTATGAACATGAGAACTTCCATCATTCTCTAATCTATCATCTAGTTTTAGTTCTTTTTTGTCTTTTTCTTCTTGAATGTCAGGGATTATTTTAGGTGAAGTATTTAAGTCCCTGCTGCGCTGTCGTCTGTGTCCATGGCTCCTGCCTGAAGAATCTGAACCACCATCTACTTCAAGTCTTCCTTCAGATCTTTGCTTCTTCTTTAGCTTCATCAAATTTTTGACACTTTCATCCAGGCTTGAAGGTTCACGATCAGATTCAGTATGGGCTCCACTGCCCTCTTGATAAGCTTTATCCAGATCCCGGCTCCTTGTCCTTCGATGTCCTTTATGCCCACTGCTTGGGCTTCCAAATGTTAAGCTGCCAAGATTTTGTTCAACAATAGAATTTATGCTTTCAATGAAAGAATTGCCCTTCTCAATGGTGAACGTTGAGGACATACTAATAGAATGCATTTTAGATGAAGCATCTTCGGACATGGTGGCCTCATTGGAACCAGTTGCAGGGGAAGATTTTAATGCATCATTTTTCTTTAAAATCTGATGTTCAGGTTTCAATAATCCACTAGGGGGTGACTCTCTTCTTTGGGGAGACAACCTTACATTTGGTGATGAAGGACTCTCACCAAGCTCACTGGTAACAGATCTGTCCCCAGTTGCAGATATGCTCATTGTTGATGTTTGTTTGGTTATGTCTCTATTAGTTGGTGAGATGTTTAGCTTTTTATCTTCCTGCTTATCCAAATCTGACATATGACTCAAATCATATTGGATATTTTGGTTCAGCTGACATTTATTCTGACTTCTGTGTTTATGAAGTTTGGGGTGAGTCAGTATTTTTGACAAATTACCCTGGTCACTTATATTCTGTGGCAGTTCATCTGACTGGCTCAAATGGCTGTCCTGATTGGAATGTTTATGGCTGGATTTAGAGTATATTTTTATGGAGTCTGGTCTAGGAGATTTTCTATGCCGTCTTTGTCTTTGCCTGCGTTTGCTGACTTCCTCAGAGTCACTGTCTTGCGAGCTGTCACTGTTTGGTGTACACACTATTCTCTCTGAGCTTTGAGCTAACTTACTCATAAGAATATTGGACTCGAGAGATTCTCCAAAACCAGATAATGCCTTGACATAAAATCTGAGAAGCAAATAACAACAAATGAAATGCATTTAAAAAAATTATAATAACAAAAGTAATAGATTAATGCAGATTTTAAGAGAACTAACTAATGATTTTTGTTCATTAATCCATACTTGTCTTTTGTTTACTGAAATAACAAAGCAAATGAAGTATTCAATTTGTAGACTGACATTGTACAAGACATAATTGCTTACTTGTATGTCATAGAAGAATTTAACCCCTCCACAAGCACTGAAGTACTGTTACAAATAAATGCCTTAAGTTTATCATTGACATAGATTCTGTACCCTGTAAGAAAGATTGACATATAATTGTCAGTATCAGACTGGCGAAGCAGGACGTTTTAGCGCAGCCATTTTGGCGCAGCTGTTTAAGGGCAAAGGTCATTTTGACGCAGCTATTTTGGCGTGAAATGTTTTGGTCACATTATTTACGTTGTATTATTTCTTTAAAAAGAATTATACATATATATATTTTGTATGTGTGTTTGTGTCGAACATATATTTCATGTACAGAACAATAGATATTTTTGTCCGTTATTTTTGGAATTTAAGTTTGTTATTTAATTATTGTTAAATCACTAATATTACACAAGACCAGGCTTCAATACA
The DNA here is from genome assembly GCF_947242115.1 of Biomphalaria glabrata. Lineage (NCBI taxonomy): Eukaryota > Metazoa > Mollusca > Gastropoda > Planorbidae > Biomphalaria > Biomphalaria glabrata. The sequence continues at coordinate 25,347,525 of NC_074716.1, forward strand.
TACTTCACAGTATGCGTGCATGAAATAATTATGCATGCATGAAATAGTTAAAGTTATTAAGACTTTTTTTTGTGGGGGGAGGGGTAGAATGTATACTTTGTTTATCTTTGTATAATATAGTGAAAAAATCTGTTTATTATACATTTTTAAACACATTTTTAAGTGAAAAACATTAGTAGTTTTTGTACATTATATATATAAGTTATTTTAGGTTGTTTTTTTTATCTGACCAGTCTGAAGTAGATGATCGCCAGACACATGTTGCCAACGACCAGAGCTTCGTGCTGGTTTTGTCTTCATTTGTTTGACTTTACCTGGGTCAAGGGGAGATGTGTCACCCAAATCACCCCTAACCCTAACCCAATTTCTCAAAATATATCTTTTCAGAGTATCTTAGTATGTTCGGATATTTAACTTATCTCAATTCTTTTTTTTAAATGTCTTATGGAAAGAAATAGAAAAATGTCATCCAGTGCACTTAGCAGAACTCACATATAATAAAGGGGAGGGGATAGCATGTCATTATCATTCAGGAATCTGACTTATTATACATTCATGAAATAAGCAAAACCTTTATAAAAAAATAAATTTGCTGGACAGTGTTAGAATTCATACTATACATACAATATTATAGTAGAGTGAAATAAATATTGTTATAAAAGCTATGTGCTTATTAAATTATCATCAAATTATATCTCGAGCCAAAATGTCCAGCGCCAAAACGGATGCGCCAAAAAGTCACGTATTGCAGACTGGACGCGTATCTAATAAAGTTTACATATGATTTGTTATCAGTGGATAGAAATAAATCATTAAAAAGACCTGCAAGCATGGATTGCAATATTTTCATCTAGAGCTATCATTTATTTTGAGAAATAAAGTTAACTAGTTAGCATTACAACTGATGAACAGATGGGGGAATGCAAAGAAAAGAGAAATGGAGAACAATTATCCTATAGAAAGAATGACATATTATTGTCAGTATCAGATTGGAGGCTTATCTATTAAAATGGTTAGATATGATATCTTATCAGTTGCTAGAAATAAATCTATAATAAGGTGGTTAGTGGTTTCAAATAGTTTCATCTAGAGCTATGACTTACTATCAGATATAAAGTTAACTGGTTAGCATTACAACATATGAACAGGTGTAATCGGAGGGGGGGGAATGGAGTTGAAAGAGCAACAGAGAAACAGTTAAGTACAACATTAATGTTTTTAAGGGGGGGGGGTGTTGGTTTTGTGGTATAGCACTTGAATTCTCAAGCAATGAGTCATGAATTTGATTCTGGTTGAATATTGAGATTTTGAACTTTTTAAGGTGTCATTAAATCTTCCCATTCTAAATGGTACCCAACAATTTGGGGAAAGCAAAGGGGAACTTAACTTTAAAAAAAATTTTTTTTTTATAACCACTATTCTTTTAAAAAAATATTTTTTTTAATTACCACTACTCTTTCTTAAGACTTTTCCCATTTTTTTTTTTAAATTATAAATAAGTAGCATGTGTTTCCGACAGAGTGAAAAACGATTTACCAATAATATGTTTATTTCCCTCAAACTCCACAGCATCTCTGCCTCGTGATGATGGTTTCCATGACAACATTAGTGAACTATTGCTGTGGTGCTGAAGCTTAAGACATCGGGGAGGAGTGGGTGCACCTGGCACTGACACCTGCTGAAAATAGGACTCTTCCTCTTCTGATGGGTAAGGAGACAAAGAATTAGGAATTAAACCTGTATAGAAATAAGATAATAAAGAGTTAGGAATTAAGCCAATAGAGAAATAAGAAAATGGGTTTAGCATTTAGCCCTATAGAGAAGAAGAATAAAGAGGAATTGAACCTGTAGAGAAATAAAATAATAAAGAGTTAGGAATAAAACCTATAGAGAAATAAGATAATATAGAGTTGAAAATAAATTTGTGAAGAAATAAGATAATATAGTTAGGAATTAAACCTGGTGAGAGATAGCATGATGTATTGATGAAATAGTAAATGAATATGCAGGATGTCTACAAAATCGTTTTATTACTTTATACTAATACAAAGTAATAAAATACTAAAAAGTGATATGATTAGTCATGTTGATCTAATTTGTCCCATGATGTATTATCATGACTTACTCCAATATTTACTTTCATCCTGTGAATGTTTCCCAAGCAGATTCATGTCATCTTTGAGTGGAGTAATTTGTATTTCATCTGAGTTATCTACAGAAACAAAAGTATGCTCAAAATAATTCAAATTTGACAAAAGTATGTAGTATAGAGTAGTATAAATAGTTTATTTTCTTTTCCTTTGAAAGCATCATATTGAAGTTTCCCTTTGAAACATTATAAGGGAGAGGGATGACAACCTGCTTTTGTTGTCATCTATTTACATTGGTTTTCTGAGGATAGGACATCATGAACAGGCTTAACTATCCCACCTTATGCTAGAGGAATTAATTCTTCTTTGAACATTCACTAGAATCTCAACTGTCCAGCAGTAGAACAGGATCTTTGACAAGTCAGATGATGACTGCTTCAATAACACCATATCCTATCAGGCAAGAGATAAAAATTTAAATTTTGTATCCACTGAACTAACCTGATAGATCCAAACTTGGAATCTCTAAACTATTGCTTTTGAACACTGCTGAAGAAACTGAAGCCAGAGTTTCTTGAAGCTGTGATACCTAAAAAAATTACCACATTAAAATAATATATCAAATATTAACATTTATTCAACTTGCAATAATAACTGCATTTAATTTCAATGCATTTTATTTTTAATTTCAGGAAACTTTTCTAATTAGTTGAGCATATTTTGTTTATTAAATTATTTTATTTATTGGTGGGAAGCGTAGTCAAGACGCAAGTGCGCTTGAACTTGGCTACCTAGAAGGGGGCTCGAGGTTCGACACCCGACTCGGGCAGAGTTGTGTTTACTGAGCACCTAAAGGCAGCACGGAAAACCAACTCCTAGATACCCCCTCCCCCCACTGGTCCACAAATGAGATTGGACCAAAAGCGCTCTGAGCATGCTATAAGCATGAAAGTAGTGCTATATAAAAGCTATAATAATAATAATAATAATAATGTGTATAATTCCAAGCTTTTGGCAATAATTGAATGAAAGTTTCAATGTTTCTTTCTTTTATTTTATATTGCCCTTGGTATTGCTTGTATTTATGTGCAATTGTTTTTATACTCATGTGCTTTGCAATTATTGATATTTTTTTAAACAAATAAAACTTGTTCTAAAAAAAGAATTCTTGCTTAAAGCTGATTATTGCAACTAGATTTTCAAAACAAAGAGATAGTTGAAATTAAATTTGGAGAAGAAAAAAAATGATTAGAGTTACAGTTCAAAGATATTATAAATAATAAGTTTGGAATATGTCGTTCTTTTTTTTCAAATAGTACTATTTATATTTCTTTTAATTCATTTGCAGCACACATGATACATTCTTGCAATGCTGCTGATTGAAAACTTTTTCTATGGACTTAATTATTTATTGCCCACCTGGCTCTGAAGACTCAAACATGTCCTCTCCAGCTCAGAAGCTCTGTTGTTATCATTATTGCCAATCATAACTGGAGATGGCAGAGCAGTAGTTAGAGGGCTGTAGTTGGTAGAGGAATTGTTGAGGTCTTTACTAGATGATAGACTCTGAGACTTTAAAACCTGTACCTAAATTATGATCAATAGTCATGAAACATGCATAGGGGCTTTATTAAAATAATAGAATTTTAAAACAAAAAATATCAAATGGACAACAATAATGGCTAACAAAAACACAAAACATTGCTTTTATGATCAATTAAATTTTTAAATTTTAGGTGTTTTTTTGTTTCATATTATTAATATTACAGCATACAGCACACCCATTACAGCCCAAAGCAAGGTACAGGAAGAGGTGGAAATCTCCAACTATCTTGGCTATTCCCTGGGCAACCAGGGAGTAACAGATGCATATATCAGAACCCAGGAAATAAGCACCACCACCAAGATAAGGCTCTTCAACACCATTAGAAAATATATCATTATGTTGTGGAAGTTATATCAAGGTTATCATTTTTACTATGATGAAATGTATTCCAAAATTAATGTATCACTAAGGCACTTTTCTCAAAATTAATTGTAGGAAAGAAAACATTAACATTTTGTATCCATATCAATACAGCATGCAACTTACCTCATTATATAAGATTCTAATTGCCTCCATCTGTAACACTCTCATTCGTTTCTCTTTTTCATAAAGCTGTCGATTTCTAAACAGACAGAAATTTTTGTTTAATTTCTACATTCATTATTGAAGAATCTAAATCAGTTATTTTCAATTAACTTTGATAAACTTGAACTTTATTCATATTATATGCAGTTAAGAGAATTTTTGCTAAAACCTTTTTCCTAATTACTGGACCAAGGATAAACACTTGATCATTTATAGCTATAAAGTATATTTAAAATTTTGTCGAATTTACCACACACTCTTCCCTCAAGGAAATAAAAAAACTAAACTACTACCTCTCCAAGTCTTTTCTCAATAAGATGATGTGATCTTCTGCTCGCCTGGCTCTAATCTCTTTACGTACAGATATGACATGATTGTTGTGCTCCCTGGTCCAATAACCTCTCCAGAATGACTGAATGATTGTGGCAGCTTTGTGACCTGATCAAGCAAAACTAATTTTAAAATATTTTCATGTACATAAAAAAAAGTTTTATGAAACAGACAAAATTTAAAACAATAAATACATTAATACTTAAAAAAAAAGATAATTACATTAATTGTTTACCTAATTGAGGATCCGATGGCTGAAAATTATTTGAAGAATTTGAAGCTTTTTGATGGGAGGCTCTCTTTTCTTTGTTGATCTTCCCCTTCATCTCTTTGGTCTCTTTTTCTAATCGGTCTGGAGAGCCTAATCTTGTCGCTTTGACATCTCCTTCACCTCTACTTTGTTGGTGTGGTCTGTCTGATGGTTTGATTCTTTTATAATAGGATGGAGATAATTTCTCCTTTAGTTTATGACCATTTTGATTAACTGCTTTCTTGTTCAAGGCTATTGTCTTAATATAATTCAGCTTGTCCTGTGGTGCATAACCTGCTTTGACTTGGTCTGTAGACTGAACATCTGACTGTGGTTGTTGCCCCACATGTTGTGACTGATACCCAACAAACTGGGGTTGATGACCAGTGGTTTGATGACCAGTAAGCTTTGTCTGATCCCCATCACCAAATGCATTTAGGCTGTGACTTTCAGACTCACTCACTGTCTGCTCACTGCTAGATTCATAATCCTGACTTCTAGCAGTTGGCAGCAAGCTGTCTTTATGACTACTGACAGAGGGCTCAGAGGAAGATGTCTGAGGTCTGGCCATTTCAAAGCTGGGTTTTATGTAGCCTTTCATCAACTGGTTTAAAGGCCGGACTGGTCTTTGGTCAAGATTGTCGTATTTTGTAAATCCTGGGAGCCTTGAATCTGCAGCTGTGTGTGGTCTGAGAGGAGAGGCTTTGTTTATATTCCCCTCTTTTTTCAATGTCTCTGATCTGTCTGATGCAGTGAAAGGTCTTCTTATTGCAATAGGACTAGAAGGGACATCGAATGGGAGATAGACAGATTCTGATTCTAATAAGCTGACACTGCTCCTTGTCTCACAATCTATTTCTAGAATCACAAGAATAATTAAAGAGCTTTTAATCATTCATGCTCAGTAAACAAAGATACATCTTTTATCTAAGCCAGTGGCTACCAAATGTTTCTAGCCTTCCATTATTCACAAAACATTTTTATGAATTAAAAAAACAAAACAATATGAACTACGGAAGACTAAGGGAAAGAAAACATAATCTAAGTCTTTGAAAAATCACTGACCTCAAAATACAAACAAAAGTTCAGTTGCAGAATAAAGCAATACATTCAAGAATACTTTAATGCACAATTTATCCTTTTTGAAATCTTTGCAACTTTTGCATTTTTAATAGAAAAAAAAAGCTTCTCAATAGAGACAAGAGATTAAAAAAAAAAGAATATAGTGATAGATTTTGTTTATGAGCTGGAGGTCTGAAGAAAAAGATTGAAAAGTTCTAGATCAGATAATGACACAGACACATAATAAGTGCCTGGCCTACATTATTAAATAAATCCAGTGGCTTAAATTAAAAAAAAAAAATATTTTTTTTAAATACAACAAATCAATGCAAATAATTATAGCTTCAACAGTGTCAATCAATACTTTTTTTTCATGTGTTTTTTTTAAAAAAGAAATCCATTTCTGGACAGATTTTTTTTTTCTAAACACTGCTAAAACTACTGGGCTGTTCTTTTGTTCTCCATACATGAAAGATTATTGGAAAATAAACAAAAGTCCTTAATTTAACCATAGTGTCAAACGTATGTCTGCAAAAGAACATTTTAGTCATAAAACTTATTTCAAGAGTAGTTTAATGTTTAAACAAATAAAATGTACCAAACAAACAAAAAATATATACTTTCTTTTTTACTTTGTGTTTTGTTTTACATGTTTTGGTTGTTCCTTCAGAATTTAAGATTATTACATTCTAGCCTAAACATCCTACAAGATGAAGAATGTTGGCAAATAAGGTTTGAACCCGGGATGATCAAGACAATAGTCCAGAGCACATACCATATGACTAGTTATCCATCCTATTCGATAATTGTGGATGGAATTATGAATAACATCATCAGCCCTGAACTTACATAGTTTACATAGAAAAGAATATTTTTATTAAGTAAAATAAATGATTGAACAGTTCCTACTAATCAGTCAAGACATGATAAGGTGAAAGAAAAATAGTTTCTTTGCCCTATATTTAAAAAATGAATGCATTGGATGTAAGGACATATCTAGAAAGATAAAGCTAAATAATTAAATGGTAAATTGTTTGTTTTTTTATTATTTTTGTAACACAGCATTTAATAAAATTGAATATTTGAAATAACGTGTACATCATTAACAAAAATAATAATTAAAAAAAAAACAGTGGCCAAGAACTACAAAGGTTTGGACTTACCACTCACTACATCCTGTATCCTGATATCATTAGATGGTGCTACTTGTCGGTCACCATGTTTTCTTATATCAATAGATTCTGTAAAGATAAACGTATGAAAATTGATCAAAATGTTTAGGTTCTACATAAAACAATGACCCCTGGAATAAAAATTCTATACAAGCATTGTACTTAGTGAGATGACAAATATATTAGCCAGGTGTTTAATGAGTTTTACAAATTCGTTATTCTTATACATTTATATATACAAATTAACAACAACAGAAAAAAGAAACCTTTTGAATACTGAATTTTAATGAAACAAAAAAGGGTAAAAAAAAAAGAGTGGAAAAACTGTGGATGTGACAAAGACTACAATAATCACTCACCTGCCCAGGCATGTCGTTCCCCAGGTATATCTGACACTGAATCTAAAGACAACTGGGATGTGTCAGTGTTGTCTTCTGTAAATATAAATGTGCAATACTTGAATATTTAATTAATATTGTATTAATAATAATAATAATAATAATAATGTTTTCAGCTTTCTTCTGAATGTTTTTCTCAAACAGTTATCCAAATGGGGTTTGTGTTGTACCAATGACTTTACCAGCAGCATTTAGGCATGGGCACCCACAGGGGGGAGGGGTGCAAGGTGGTGCACATGCACCCCCTGGATTCTGAGTAGCCAAATTCTAGCCAATTTTTTTTGCATCATCAAATCAATTAACTTCTAAGCAGTGACGTCATTAGGGGGTGCAGTCCGTACCGGGTGACACCCGTTAGGGGGGTGACACCCAAGTAAAAAAATGCACTTTGTAAATTAAAAAAAAATTAAATAAATAAACAACAATGGCCAAATATTGGAAAATGTTATTCACATTTAATAAATAGATCTACTTTTTTTTTCATTTTGAATAAACATATTTTAATTGTTTAATGAAATTCTATCAAAAGGTTTAAAAATGCTGTACTTAATGTATCAAGGAAAACGTGAAACCTTACTTTCAGATGTTTACGAGTTGCATATATATGTATATGAACACTGCTTTGATTTTAAAAAATGTTTTAATTGAATCTATTGAATTTGTAGCTTGCACTGTAATATCAGGATGCCAACCAATCATCACTGTTTAATTAACAAATGACTACATTCTTCAGGCATAAAATATTGTTGAAATCTCACATATTATTAATATAAATTTTGTCAAATTGGAAAGTAAATAAGTGGCCATAGAGATTTCTGATGATGATGATGTTATTTCATTTGTTCTGTAAAAGAAGCTCTAGCCAAGATGGAAATATTTCAATGTGTCAGTCGAATGTTATACTTGAATATTGTAGGGGATTTTTTTCTTGGTTAGTGCCAAGATTGGTTCTGATGCTTCCTAATGGTGATGACTTAATCACTTAATGTTACACAACTATTTTCAACTAATTGTATTGAAATGAAATAGAAATTTGTAACTTAATTTAATGTGTGGTTGAAATTTAGTCCTCAATTGGAACATTAAAAGACGTTCAGAGAATTCATTTGGATTGGAAAAGGGCATCCGGCTACAAATACAATTGACAAGGAAGCCGTTGCTATGATTGATGTAAAGAAGAAAAACAACGGAAGGATAAATTGCACAGACTGTTCCTATAAAAGCAGAATATTTGACATTTTATGACTATATTAACGACAAGTTTTATTATGTGCATTGATCGTTTTTTAACTCTGAGCTTCAACTCTTACTGGAAGCAATCATTGATGTCGCAGATAAATATAGAGCTATTCAACTGAAAAATTCTTTAGTTCAACAGTCAACAAAGTATTGTAGATGTCAGTTTTAAAATATTGGCGTATATGATGGTTTTTCAAAAGGCAACATTCAAACAGAAATACCATGACTGAGAATGGATCTAAAGGCAACAAAAAATTTTCTTGAAGAAAATAAAAGTTGACATTGCATGATTCATATATGCCAGTAACAACTTAAAAAATATCTCTAAATCATTTAACAAGTCTTCAACCATTTCTTACCATCTGCTTATCTATGGCGTTTCATGTGAAAAAGGATTTTTTAAATTAAAATTAAGAACTTTTTGAGACAAAGGAACAAACGACACTTTCACAAAGTGGAATTTTATTAAAAATGAGATTGTTACAGACATTAGCTTCAAGTTAATATGTTTTCAAGTTTGAAATCCAGAAATAAAAAAAAATATGCAATTTACTTATAGTTGCATTGTTGCAACATTGAACTATAGATTAATGGCAATGTCTTCGATTCCAAAGATTAAGGATGCGTGCAGAGTTTCACATAGCTACGTAAACCCAGTGAACTATAGATAAATTGTAATAAACAACTGAATTTTAAAATGTAATAGACACTCATTTTATAGTTTTTTGTTGAAAAATCAAATAGCATAGGTAATTATAAACTATATGTATTACAGCGCAACAAACCAACGAAAAAAAAAAAGATTTTTTTAATGGGAGGAGGGCGGGGATGACACCCTGAGCTGACAGCACCGGGTGACACCCACTCTAGTGACGCCACTGCTTCTAAGTAAACTAACTAAAGAAGAAGTACTTTCACTGAAGTACAATTACAAAGATAAGTTAATGTAGTAGTAGACTAGCCTAGGTGTTATGAATTGTGTGTTTCTATGGTGACAGTGGGAAGAGGTTAGCAATTGGCTGTGAATTATGCAACATAGGTGACAGTGTCGTCTTTTGGTCTTTGTTAAGACAGACGATTCAGAACGTGAAAATGAAAGGTTTTGTTATTGTAGTGAGTAGTAAAACATATTATTACTAAAGTCAACTACATTTATTTCATTTGATCACAAGTTGATTTTGTCTAAATTAGAAATAAAGTGTTATTTAGTATTGTTCACAGAAGAAAGTTATTCAAGTTATTTTAAGTTTTATTACTTAAGATATATTACACAGTTTAGTTGTCTACCAGCATGTTTCTACAAGTCAACGACTTATCAGGAATAGATGGCCGACCATATACCCGCACCCCTCTGGATTCTGAGTATTCTAATTTTGGCCAATTTTTTGCACCTTTAAATCAATTAATTTCTTCTAATTTGCAACTTAACAAGTAGAGCTTCCATTTTAGTACAGCTGTAAGGATAACTTATTATAGTAATAAAAAAAAACTACAATGAGTTAATGGCCAACCATGAATGCTTTATTAGAGGCTTGCAATTCTTTGTTCTATAAAAAGTGTGAAAGATTATGTGGCACGTTAGTCGTGAAGATTTGTTTTCATTTGCACATAATTATACTTATTAGTATATTTATATAAGGTTTAGAATGTGATAAATGTTTGTCAGTTTGTTTGTTTTTTTTCCTTGGAGGAGAAATCCTTGCCATCTGCTTTTTGATGTGATAATGTGAAAGTTTCTTTGCACAAAAGTGAAGAGTGCAGTCATCTTGGCCAATGTATTTACATCTTGAGTAGTTGCTGTCAGTGTTAGCGCTAGATAAAATAACAGGTTTAACATATTCACCAGTTTACGATGGCAGAGAATATTTGAAAATTCTTACATGCCATCCTCTGAGTCAAAACGTTGATTTGGATCAGTGGAGCACTTGCAGCAGCAAGAAACCAAAATATACTAGAAAAATCATCATGAATTAACTCCTATTGTTGGGTATTTTGGGCATTAGTAAAGTTATTGACAGTTTCGGCAGCCACAGTCAACGTTTGCAATAGTAAATAGTTTATGCATATGTTTAATATTTCAATAATAATAATTAAATATTAACAAGTATTAACAGTGCACTCAATATCACATAGGGATGGGAGGGGGGGGGGCACCAGTTCTTTTCCTTAGTAGTCTCAGTAACAAGAAAATTGAAGCTAAAACTTTGAGCCAAAGGTGGCAACTTGCACCCCCCTGCAAAAAATCATGCGGGCACTCATGCATTTAGAATTTAATGAAGTTTATTTTTATTTTTTATTTGGTAGAATTGGTACAATTGTAGCCACATCATTTTGTTCCAGATATATTATTATCCTAGAATAAGCATACTTACTCCCCCTTATATTAAGTACAAATCCTTTGACCTGCCACAAGTTCATTAAGGTACAACTAACCTGTGAGGCTTGTGTCTTGGGGATACCAAGATGTCAGAGATCGAGGGCTGGAGGACAGACTATTCTGGAAGTGCTGGAACTTGCGTTGTTTTAATAATTGGCTAAGTTTGGAGCTGTCTTCTGTTCGTAGCTAGAAAATGAAATTTAAAAAATTATAATAGAGTGACATCACAATCAGCATTTTTCACTGATGTAGACAGATTGTACTACCCACATACTTAATATTTCATTGATCTTTATCTAGAACTAAGATTTGTTGCTACACATTTTAAGCTCCATGCTATAATCAGTTATATAACAACCTGGATACATTCAACAATTTAAAGATGTTCAATAGTTTAATATAAAAAGACAATAAATCTATATTCTAAGAGCAGTGGTTATAGAGAAATTAGAGATTTTACACAATAGAAACACTGATCAGCAAAATGAACACGTTTGTCTGTTTTCTGCATCATGACTTTAGAAAATAAAATGTCCTGCACTGTGAATGTACACTGATAAATGAACAGTTCACGAATAGTCTTTTTGATAATATTGTTTTTAGTTAACTTGAAATCTGCTTCAACCTGTCTTTTGTTATCATTCCCCCCCCCCCCCAACTATTTCAGATGGAGGATGGGGGAGGGGGGTTTAAAGCTTTTGTTAAAAAGCTTTTATTTGAAAACAATTGTGAAGCATCAATACAAACACTTCTGAAGATAATGGGCTTTGTTACAATCATAACATTACTGATAGGTACAGTAATACTTCAAAAACACACACTAACAAAATTATAATTGGATGACACTTCAACGATTCTCCATGTGAACAATTTGTGGGTTTTTTTTTGGTAAACCATTTATGTAAATTAAAAATAGTAGTGGACCTAAGACTGTTTTTTTGAGGTACACCTGAGTTTACTGTTATTGGTGTTGATTTAGAGCCATTTATTATTAAAGTTTTTTCTCTACCTGTCTGAAAACCTTGAATCCATCAAAGCCAAAATATTTTATATAATTTTTTAAGCAAGCTATGATGGTGAATGTGATTGTGAATATAGTGATAGATTAATTATAAGTTACTTTTTAAAACTTGGTAAAGACTGTGTACTTTGTGATAAATGGGCTAAGATTGTCCTCTCCACTTTGACAATTTGGTCTTTGTAATTATTGACTAACAGACTAGGATTGTCCTCTCCACTTTGACAATTTGGTCTTTGTAATTATCGACTAACAGACTAGGATTGTCCTCTCCACTTTGACAATTTGGTCTTTGTAATTAGTAACTAACAGACTAAAATTGTCCACTCCACTTTGTCAAATTGGTCTAGATAGTGTACTTTGTGACAAATGGACTAAGTTGGTACTGCCTAATTTGCCAAATTTCTCATGACTGTGTGTCAAATTGATGACTTTTAACTTTGGGGCAAACTGATGTGGTTGTGTTCTGTGAAAAGGTGTACATGATAATGTCCCAAATGATAAGTTAGGTATGACATCGAAGCCTTGAGAATGTGATAGAATGATGAAGTCAAGTTTCACACTTGTTATCAGTTGTTTGTATTTTGAGGTATGACTTTCAACTAGTTGAATCTCAGAGAAGTGCTAGTCTAATCATAATAATACCACTGCAACAATCACTAAAAATGTGGAAAAGTAATCTTTTAATTATTATCAAGAGGATATATTTTTTGTCTTTAAATAACATTAATAAAAACCAAATACACCAACAGCAATAAAAATCCTGTCATTCCGCATTTCTCCCTTTTAGTCAACCTCTCTCGCCTGTCTCCACTTTCCATATCTTTTCAGAAAACACAATTCTAGCTTATTACTGGGATGTGTGGCTGAGTGACATAAACAGCTGGACTACCTACCAAGGGGGCTCAAGTTTGAAACTGACTAAATGCCTAACAAAAGGCAGCATGGAAACCTTCTAGATACACCCTCACCCCCCCCCCTCTCAAACCAGAGGTCCACAAAAGGGATTGGGCACTGAACTTGCAATAGCCATGCAGAAATAATATTAAAAAAAAACAACAGTTAAATAACAAATAAATATACAAGATGAGCTCAAAACAATAAGCATCCATGATTAATGTTCCCAATTACATCTACAGTTACGAATTTCAAAATAACAGAAATGTATCATCATTGGAAACTCCTAATAAAGAATGAAAGTTATCCAACATTTAGGTGTTTATACATAGTCAAGCTCAATACAATTAAGAAACATTTTTTACTGTATAACAGGCCAGAAGATCTAAAGTGTTGCAGTCTTAAATATTATTACAAAGAAGAAAGTTTACAATGGTTCTTATCTTATGAATTTACAATTTTTTTATACATGAAAAATATTTGTAAATAAATGGAATTATGCATCTATTTATTCATGTTGATTAGTTATTAATTATTAGTAGTAATAAGTTACTGGTTTTCCTGGCTGATACAAACAACTCATTTCACACAAAGTTATGAGTTAGTCCTTTGACATAGTATAGATATGATTTTTATGCAATGCCTTTCTGAGTATTTCACTAGGTTATGTTTTTGTATTTGTAAGTTTTGGTTTAGTGTATTATGTTTGACTTCTACTTTCCTTTCAAATTTTCTGTTTTTATAAATTTTAAATGATTTTACTTTTAATAAATGAGAATATCCACTTGGATAACATTATTGCTTTTTCCTTTTAACAAAGCTTATATCAATTCACTCTGTCTGTCTGTCTGGTAAAAAGTTTGTACACGTTGTTGTTTCTGCCACACCCAATCTCGGATCAAGCTAAAATTTTGCACAATTATTTTTTTTACATACCAATACAAGAATCAATAAAAAAAAATTAAACCAATTAGTTAATTAACTATTGGTAATTAATTATTTAATTTTGTATCTTGAACAAGGGAAAGAAATTTTCCTTGACTGATAAAGTCATATAAGTTGAATTAGTCCCTTTATTGTTTGTAGAAAAAAATTTGTAAATAACTATAAAAACTATTTTCATAAGCAGCTCTCTGGCACAGTGGTTAATGTATTGGCTTGAGAAAGCTGGGAGGCCTTAGCCCTCCAACTTTCCAACTGGTCCAGACAAGTGATAGGATCATTAGCGTATTGAGAAAACTAAAAGCATGAAATTATGCTAAACAAAAACAATTGCTAACAATATTTCTAATTGTATAGATTTATTATTATTAGTCTAGATATATTACAAACTTAATTAAATGACTGATCCAAACTAATTGATACAACTACACTTAACAAAAGCTTTGTTGTTAAGTTATTGTTTTTTAGTATTTTGCTTGTTTTTTTGTTCTAGTGATTATAGTTTTCTTGATATAACAGACCACAATCAAAGCTGTTTTTTTTTTTTTTTTTTTGTTTGCAAATTGTTTAAAGTTGAATAGCATTTTATTATTTTGTTAGAATTCCAGAAATAATATCTTTCCATTTTTGTTTCCTATTATTATTTGGCACTGAGCTTTAATCAAAGTCTCATCTATTTTTAAGTTATTTGAAGCTGCAGAAGTCGTAAGACTATTCCTGAAATAATAGTTTTTGATAATGCTTTAGAACCATTTAGGTAAACATTTCACTATATTTGGAAATGCTGGACCAAAGTAAATAAACTAAGGTGGTGAACCATTTGAAAAATTTATATCTAACCAATTATCTGAATATCTAGTGATCAAAACTGATGAAATATTAGAACATTAAAAAATGCAAAACTCTGTGATGAAAAATGAAAAAATATTAAACATAAATCAATTAAATGATAAAATATTTGTAATCAGATTTTTTATCAGTTCATGGCTATTCCTATTCAATTCATGCAATTAATTCAGTGTATAAAGAAAGAAAAAGAAAACACATTTTGTCTTTTTTATAGCCACTTTTCAAAATTTAAAACATATTCTTGCTATAATGTTATAATATTGTGCTGATTGAAAGACTCAGACTTAGATGAGGAGAGGGCCCAATAGTGTTTTAATAATATTTTTTTGAAGTAACCATTTCATTCACTGCCCCAAAACATTTGTTATAATTTAAAGACATTTAAACAATTTTTTAAAGTCTAATTTTACAACATAACGTGTTGACATAACAAAAGGAAACAATAACTTACTGCAGTAGGGGGAGGGTGTGGCTTAACAACCATCATTTCTGACATCAATGATAGATTTTATGGTTAGTAAAAAATATTTTTTTTAAATCCAGACAGTTTCAGAATAAATGAATGGCACTGATTTTGTTATCCTCAAGAAGAAACAAGATTGAACTTTGTCATGTCAGTTTTCTCTCAACAGAATATCCCATTGAACATCACAGAAACACTCAGAGCTAAGCCAACTACTGGTTGTTTTTAATGGTTATATCTATAATGTTTGCATCACTACTTTAGTTCCTGACAATAGAAAAAACACAAACATAAACAAGAATACAGTCCATAAATGACATGAATATTTTAATAACAAGATCTATAGGCCCAACAACATGTAAAGAAAATCATTCAAAAGTTAGACAATGGCGTTGCACAGCAATGAATCAGGTTTCAAAAATAAAGTATGCTAAATCTTTCAGCAGGACATTAACGGAACATAGAACACTATTGAGTAATCAAGCACAGGTTTTCATTTCAGAATAGGCTAAACACTTCACCTAAAACAGAATAAGTTAGAAACACTCCACCTAAAACAAAATAACTTAAGAAACACTTATGCTAAAACACACATGAGGTAATCTTATTTTATATGAGGATTAAACTGTTTATATTCTTTCCAATTTGATAGCAAGTCATCTGTTCATACTTAATAATAGATTTGATCGAAATAGAAATCAACAAAGCGCTTCCATTCCACTTCTACGCACAGGCATTACTGGGGGGGGGGGGGGGGCGCAAACCACGTGACATTTGTTTATATCGTAAATCTACTATTTCCGTGAGTGACGCTTGGAAGATTCAGAATAAAACGACTAATTATAGCTCTTAGACTAATCTAATGGTTTATGATGCACCCGAACACTCCCCTCACTAAATAAGCATTGACAATGTTGATTTTTTAATTTTTTTTTTTTTTTGTAGGCCTATTCTTAACAAATGACGCGTTTCATTAAAATCTCTCTCTTTTACACTATCATAGCCCCGACTGTTTTTCTGTCTATGACTTATGCTGTACGGTACGCATAACAATGTGGTGTATGGGGAAAATCGAATGTTAACTATTGATTGAGATTTGATTGAGATTTGATTTTTCCAATGTTTGCTATAGTTTTGTTTTACATGTTTTGGATGTTGCTTCAGAAATTACATCCTTGTCCAAACCTTCCGCAGCACAGCGGGGAATGGCGGCGGGAGTGGTTCGAACCCGGGACCATCGAGACCACAGTCCAGAGCGCATACCACACGACTAGGCAGCCATCCAATGTGGGCCTACACACATACACAACCATTGTATATTGAACAGACTAACTTCAAACCATTATGACTGAGTCTTGGTGTAATTATTATTATTATTATTATTATTATTAAAACTTTAAGTTCACAATCACATTTATTTTGAATTCTCATTTTTTTTTCACAAAATTGTTAAAATGTTACTTTTTTGTTTCTTTTTAACACCAATACGACGTACTACGAGTTCTTCCCTCCACTCAATGCACTCAGGCACACACGACTAGGACTAGGGATTAGAATAGCAGCACCATGTTCCTAGTGTCTACCTAATCAGCTGAATCATAACAGTAGTACAATTATAAAGAACACATTTCTGAGTGGTGTCCTTGAAACACATTAGCGGAACACAAGGGGGGAAAAAATCAATATTGCCTACTGGTAATCCAAAACAAATGGATTCAGATGAAAATCATTCAACTGTTAATTGTCACAACACGACGTAGAACTCAAGAACATGGGGAGGTCACTGAAGTAGTGGAAACATTTTCTTTTTAACTTTATCGAAAGGTCTATAGCTATGCAAAAACAGAAAATAGTTCCACAATTGTTTACATACTCACAATAATATCGACGTTACCTAATAGCGTTAAACACGTCTGCCACACAGGTGTCAAATAAGCCTTGCCACATTATCAAACCCATTTCGTATTTCAACAAAATCCCAAGATTGGAAAAATTAACGTCTTCTATCATTATCTCACACAAGACAACAGTTCCGTTCTTCCCTCCTTCCACTTATCTATTTGTTTTTCTTCACGTTCTATTATTGTGTTCTATTTGTGAAAAGATCAACTTGGCCACCATGCTGTCAATACAAGAGTTCGATTTCTTGGTAGCTAGAGGTAACAAAATACCGTCAACACTTGGGCCAGGCTTGCTACAACAGAGACTGATATTACGCCATTCTTCTTCCACCGTTTTTGGAACGCAGTATAAACTTAGACGCGTGGAAAGACTAAGATCTACAAAGACAAGTTCAACCAGAACTCCACAGATATACAGATACGTTGTTAGCACATCTACTAAGATCTACAAAGACAAATGTAACACGGACCTTCAAAAATATACAAAAGACAAAAAGGACGCTCAAATCTCCACAGAAATATTACAAGTAGAACATACAGATTAATCCATTGAGATGTATATAGCACAGACCTCCCAGGATTCTATAGACTACATTACAGGCCAGCGAAGAACAAATGGAATCGCTTTCACTTCCATAAATTACTAGAAAGCAACAACTTTCAAAAGCAGGGGGGGGGGGAGAGGAAGTCCAAAAAGTGGCATGTCGTACGTGTCAAAATGTCTAGTCAGTGTCAGACAGAAACTAGTTATGCTTTAAAGCTAACAGGTCAATGGGCACTTCGGTTGTATAGAATATGGATCTCAAAAGGTCACTCGATACTCTGCTACATGTATTGAGTTAAGGTCCCTAGCTCAATGTCTCGTAAGACTCTTTTTTTCATAGCAGTACTAACGATGAAAGCAAATTCAATGAACAAACTTGATCTATAAAGCTGGAGATACCATGAGAGATCGCCTGGGGAAGGGGGGGGGGGGGGGGAGAGCCACATGAATAATTAGGAACCTTATAAATCGCGTGCACATTATTTAGGCAAGGTCGTGATACTGTAAGTAGGTCACTAGATCCTGATCTCAATGTTAATATTGTTATGGAGTGTGTCAGCGTATATAAGAAGTAGTAAGACCCCAATGTTGAACTGATAGTTCCTATTGAGTATTAAGTTGACCCAATGGAGTGGTCACTATGACCGCCTTTACTTTCTTCCACAAGCATTTTAGCAGCGTTTTTCTAAATGTGGTGTGCGTCCCCTATGTATGTGTGTGTTACAAAAGACAAAACTCTTAACTATTCTAATGTAAGTTTATATTGCGTAGACCTACAAAAGTAGTATTACTATACAAGACTCTCATCTTGTTTTTAAAATAGTGAATGTAAAAAACATTTCTTTTATTCTTAAATACAAAAAGACTTTGTAGTCATGACATTACAGGTAGCAGCACGATGCAGGCGATGGTATCATCGGATTTTCCTTATATTGAAAGACCCACTTTTGCCAACATGCAAATAACATTATTTTTTGGCACATGAGGAAGCACTTAGAAATTGAATTCTGTGGCGCTCATCAGAGTGACTAATTTCTGTGAAGAAAAGTTGTTGTTGTATTCTCTTAAGAAAGAAGGTACTTTCGATGCTGTAAATGTGTGGTAAATGCTGCTGCATATGGATTGCATTGAACTAAAAATAACAACGTCTGTTGACTTCAGTAAAACTCTGGAAGTTTCTTTTGTTATCAAGGACAAACTGCGCTAAAGAAGAAATGTGACTCTGAACGATTGACGACTTCAGGAAAAATGGAGGGTTCGGAACTTGCGGGCGGCCATGTGTTTGTGTTTAATACTATATATTCATAAGAGATATCAAACGTTTAAACTAGTTGAAACTAGTCAATTACTTAATGAATACAAATTATTAAAAAGTGAGGGGTAGGGATGGACCTTGGACGCTAATTTGTGTGCATTGGCCCATGGTGTAAGACTGCAGATCTAGGCCTAGTTACTATCTAGAATTGGAAACTGCTTGAAGTGCACATTATAAAATGCTGGTGGCACGATAAACCTTGATGTGTTTATGACATGCTCAATAATGAAAGTCAAGACGTCAGAAGGTTATTACAGTTATTAAGTCCGCAACTAGCAGAGCATTGCGTCTACTGAAACAAGTGTCAGCACCTAGATAAACTAACAGCCCTACATGTTAGAAACAGAAAACACAAAGGGGGGGGGGGGTACGAAAGTACAATTCTAGTTAAAACTGGATAAAATGAAAGGCCTTGTATGATAGTGACTACTTAAGGCTATAGATAGACTTTCAATCAGCTGACGATTGCAGACTGCACTGCATGAATGGTAGAAATCAAGCATGTCTTGCAAAAAAAAAAAAAAAAAAATCTCCCTCTTTCTCTCCCTCAATGTTTGCTCTAGTACTTGGGAAAACGGCACCATTTTATAATGCGACTATGTACGCTCTTTAAGTGCTGGGTATACAATACTTCTATGAATAAAGAGCACACAAACACAAAACTGATTCTAAAAGAGATTACACATGATCATCTGGAGGACATGGAATGCAGACTTGTAGTAAGCTATGCGACCTTTTGGTGTTTGTTTTTGATTTGGTGCTGGACGTTTTGGTGCTAGAAGTTTTGATGTAATTAAAAACCTTTTGATAAAAAATTTTTCCTTTACAACAGCATATAATAATTATATAATACAAGACTACCACATGTATACAATCTACCTACCCCTTTATCCCCCCCCCCCCCCAAAAAAAAAATAACAAAAAACTTTTGATAAAGGTTTTGACTGTTTCACGAATACATATCCTAAATACCACGCGCTATGACTCCAACCTAAAACAATGACATTTAATTGAAAAAAAAAATAAAATAAATATTCCTCAAAAGATATATAACAATAATTACACAACAAATTTAAATCCTAAACTAGGTTACAAAGACAGTTTGTGAGGAAATACAAACTCAAAATTGGCCTCCGAAGTGGTCCGCTCAAGCAGCTAAAAATGGAAGGTATTTTCAGAAAGAATATCAGAAACTATGAACTACAAACTATCAACAACTATAAAAAGATACAAAAAGCAGAGACGTGCTGGTGTTCAAAGTGTTACCGATAATGTTGTATTGTTAGTTCGACTAACGACTTGATACCACAGGATACGGAGATTTATTAATGTTATTATTATTACTACATTGTTTTTGTCTTATATGTTCAATGAACTAATAGTTATGAAGATATAGTTAAATGTGAAATTGGCCTAACTGATGTTATTGAATGATCATCTAATTGATCTAATTGTTTTGTAAAGGTTTCATCTCTCATTCAGCCTAACAATGAAATGCATATTTGTTGTCATAGTACACCTCTTGTGTTTATGAAACACTACTTATTAATTGTGGTTTTAAATTATATTCCACTTATATGCTAAATAGATTGTTTCTCTTTGAAAACAAAAAGTGAACATTTTTTTTTTGTAAATGTAGGTTGTTAGTATGACAGAAAATACTTAATTTAAAAATACAATTTAAAAGAAAATAATTTTTCGCCAAAATCGTTTGCATAAATGCTCTCGTGTTTTTTACTATTATTAGTAAATAGTTGTAAAAGTGGTGCATTGTTATGAAAAAAACTGCTGGCATAGTTGATTTCAAAAATTAATTTTTTCGCTTTCAGAAAAGAAAAAAAAAAGGTAGCCGTTGCATCACAACTTTGAGAAAATTAAAATATGATGTGGGGTTTTCCATATCTTTTCTAGTTTACGAGATCTAAACGGGACGGACAGACGGACAGACCACACAAAACTAATAGCGGCTTCTCCCCCCCCCCCCCCGACCCTTTCGGGGGCCACTAAAAATAATGTGCAAAATTAACTGTTGTTCTTCACATTAAAAAAAAACACAAATACAAAACATTCTTTTAAAGATATAATAAAATAATGAACATATGATGTGTCTAAAACATTTAGCGCTAAATTGTCCGGCGCAAAACGGCGGCGCCTAAAAGTTGTAGTTTAGTGGCAGGATTTTCACAGGATTGCGACAGACATAAGATCTTAGGGTTTTTTTTTTTTTTTTTTTTTGGGGGGGGGGGGGGTGAACTTTTGTGTCGTGATCCAAGAAGGGACACAATTTAAATAGATCAAGTTGTTATCAATCGATGAAACAGTTTAGAACAGAAATTCTAAATTCATCTTTTAACTTGTATACCTTATTGTGACTGTAGGTGGATGTACATAAAGTTGGGATTCTGCACGTTTTGATCAATTTATTAAGCAGCGCAATGTAACAAACTTCTTTCGCGATACTAAAACTTCTTCGTATTAAAGAGGTCTGTGTTAATTGAACAAGTTCTCAAAGCTTTCATTATTTCTTAAACGTGCCTAGAAATAAGCGGCGCATATTCCTGTTTATATTTTTTTTTTACAACCAATAGCTGGAGCAAATCACGTGACCTCATTTTTTAAAATTTTCTATTTTACTGTTATGTAAATTTAACATTTCCGAACCAGGCAATCTAAACAAGGGCGGCTTGCTTGCTTCGGTTTTGCAAGGACTTGTTTCTCAGACACACTCCAATGAATCAGTGCTGAGAGACTAATTAGAATCAGTACCTTGAAAAGTCTGTTGGAATGGCTCAGTCTGTACCAGAAGAAAGACACGGCAGAAACGAGTGTTATACAATTTTATACATACATTGAGGTGTTGCTTTTTTTTTTTTCCTCGGTTAAAGACAGTTTATGAACTTTTCAAGCGATCGTAAAACAGAGGTTGAATTGTACAAAAATAGGTCAATAGTAAAGAGTGACTAGGTCAGAGAGACAAACTATATTGGGAAAAGAAAATTTATCGAATTATTTGAAAGGTTCTCTGATGTTTTCAAACACCATCTATTTTTTAGTCAAGTTTCAAAATCATCTTAACTGTATCAGGATCGAATTCATAAATTCTGTGTCAACTTTTAAGTAGGGTTAACCCAAACAGAAGAATAATATTATACTTTTAAATATGCCTGCTTCCCAAACAACATATTGGCTCGAAATTGCGAATACAAAATCGTTTTTGGCAAATTTAACCGCTGCGGTCTCTTTCATGAAAATATATTAGTTGTCGTAGACCAAAGGTATGTGATAACAGGTGTATTTTTTTTTTTCGTCTACGGCAAGTGGGAGAAATAGTAAATGAGTGAGTGAGGGTATATATATATATATATATATATATATATATATATATATATATATATATATATATATATATATATATATATCATGGGCGTAGCGGGGGGGTAGTTTGGCGGGTGGGGGGGGGGAATCGGAATTTAGTGACTGATTTTTTGCTTTGATTTTGTTTATTTTAGGTGAGATTTTAATACTAAACTATCTCTTGCCCCAGCACAGCAAAGGAGGTTTTGAGTTTAAAACCCCCTACCAGGGGTTTTTGAGTTTAAAACCCCTACCAGGGGGTTTTTGAGTTTAAACCCCCCTACAAGGGGGGTTCGCAGTTAAATTCCCCTGTTCTATAACACAAAAAAAATGCAAACGACAATCACTCAAATTTCACGAGCACAGTTAAGGAAGATTTTGATTTTTAAACCCCTTCCAAAATTTCCGATAAACCCCCTCTTCAATATAAAAAAAGAAAATTACACACTCAAAATTCTATGAGCGTAGCCAAAGGGGTTTTGAGTTAACCCCCGACCCCTCTTCAGTAGGGTTTGAAGCTAAAAAATACCTCTTCAAAAAACGCAAATTACGCACTCAAAATGTTATGAGCGTAGCTAAATGGGTTTTGACTCAGTTTTGAGTTTAAACCCCCCTTTAGTGGGGTTTGAAGGTAAAAAATACCTCTTAAATATTAAAAACAAAGCATATTATGAGTGTATTCAAAGGGGTTTTGAGTTTAAACTCCCCTCCAGTGAAGTTTGAAGCTAAAAATAGCTCTTCAATATAAAAAATAAAATTACACACTCAGAAATCTATGAGCGTAGCCAAAGTGGTTTTGAGTTTAAACCCCACGCCAGCGGGGTTTGAAGCTAAAAAATACATCTTCAAAGTAAGAAAAAAGCAAATTACACACTCAAAATGCTATGAGCGTTGCCAAAAGGAGTTTTGAGTTTAAACCCCCCTTCACAGTGGTTTGATGCTAAAAAATACCTCTTCAATATAAAAAACAAAACAAATTACACACTAAAATTATTTAAGAATAGCCAAGACAATTGGGGGTTTTGAGTTTAAATCCCTCTCCTACAGATAGCTTTTTTTTAAAGTTTAAAACCCCTCCAGATGGTTTTGAGTTTAAAATCCCCCTACAGAGCGTTTTGAGGTGGAAAACCTCTATCTTCAATATTATTCTAAGGCAAACTACAGTTACTAAATTCTATGACCGTAGCTAAATGGGGTTTTGAATTAAAAAAAAAAAACAACTCCAGAGATTTTTTAGTTTAAAACCCCCAACAGATGATTTTGACGATAAAACTTCACTTTTCGATATAAAATCTAAAGCAAACTACAGTCACTTAATTCCAAGAGCGTATTCAAGAGAGGTTACACATTTCTACGAGTGGTGGGGCTCAATTAATAAAGTGCAGTGAATAGTTTGAAAAACACTAAATAAGGCTTATCAAAGATGGCTAAGACAGATTTTAGGAATCAGTTATAGAGATCGGGTGTAAATCAAGGAAATCCTATGCCGAAATGGGAGTCGACCCCTTAGTAAGTTGTGACAGAGAGTCGCGTGAAGTTTGCGGGACATGTTCTCCGATAAAATGAATTAGGCATAAGAAGAGTTGCGATGACATCCTAGTACAACTTGGCGCCACACATTCATGGAGGTCCTCTGAGCAGGTAGGAAGAGGCTTCAGACATTACCAGTGACAGATTTTTGTGGAAACAGCTTGACGGCAAATGCGCCGAACGACGCGGGAGGGTCTAAGTCAGTAAGAATAGCACATTAGATTTTTGAAATAAAACTTTTTAATAGCAGGAAAATGCACTGTAGATACCTCAGAATATGCATTTTATTGGCTTTCAATATCAGAAATAGTGGTTGGCGGCTCCTAGCACTCCCCCAGACTCCCTTGCTAGCAATGGCGGGGAGTCTACAATTTTCCCACTAACTCCAGGAAGAACCTATTCTAGAGCACAATAAGCGTCTCCCGAAAGAATGATGGGTCAGAATGTAATAAAGATTATACACACACATACATAGGCCTACATATAAATTTTTTTTTTCGCGCGGGGGGGGGGGGGGGGGAAATCCCCCCCAACCCCCCCCCCCCCCGAAAAAAAATCCTGGCTACGCCCATGATATATATATACTTTATAAAGTAGAATGTGAGGCGTATGTATGTATGTATGTATGTAAGGAATAGAAATAAAGACCGCTTGACCAATCTTGATAAAACTTGGCAGAAATGTTCCTTGGGTACTAACTTAGACCGTAGTGTATGTATTGTAGCCCTAAAACAAACTAAAGACCCTAAAAAAAAAAAGTTGACCGACTCTATTAAAGCATAGTATTATATGGGTCTAGGCTTTGTTTACAATGTTGGCATGAGGAAAGATCGAAAGGATTTAGATCTAGATCTAATTTTAAGAACTACACTTTGCAGTACTTTGCACATATAGTTTTTTACTTTGACACATGTTAATACAAAAGAAGGTCCATTGATTTCATTATATAATATAATTAACCTTCAAATTTGTGTTTCAAAAACATTTTTTACATTAATTAGTTCCTTATATCTGTGACTACAGATTTCCTGACGAACATTCTTTCATTAGACAATACTGTAATGTTCCATTCCTAGGGCTAAAACTCTAATTCAACTCTAAGATGATATAACTTCTCTTCGCACAGACAAGTTTTATCAAGATTGGTCAAACGGTTTTTATTTTTATTCCTAACACACACACACACACACACACACACACACACACACACACACGCACACGCACGCGCACGCGCACGCGCACACACACACACACACACACACACACACACACATACACACACACACACACACACACACACACACACATACACACATACACACATACACACATACATACATACATACACCTTACTTTCTACTTTATAATATAGATGTTACGTGCGCATCTTAGTGTGAATGTGAAATGGTGCGATTGCGTGTTGAAAGGAAAGAGGAACCGAAATGGAGGAAGATGAACAAGAAAGTGTTTTGAGTATTAATAAAGATTAAAGTATTTATAAACTGTGATTTGTCGTTTACATGTCTAAAGAGTCTCATCCAATATGAAAACGTAACAAGTGGCGCCCAACGCAAAGGTAAAACCCACGTATCCCTCTATATACAGGGGATCTCCTGTCAGCAGACAGTAGAGATAGTAAAGTCTAGATCTAGAGACAGGAGAACATTCGATTCAATATTATTAGTAATCGACTATGGCGGACAAGGCTGAGGTAGCAGCGTTGAAGGAAGAGGGAAGGTTGTTGGAGCTTGAAGGGGCAGAACTAAGAAAGTACGTACAAGAAAGGTTGATGGAGAGGGAGAGATTAGCAATGGAAAGAGAAAAAGAAAAGGAGAGATTAGCAATGGAAAGAGAAAAAGAAAAGGAGAGATTAGACATGGAGGACAAAAGAGAAAGAGAAAAAGAAAAGGAAAGATTAGACAAGGAGGACAAAAGAGAAAGAGAAAAGATAGCCATTGAAAGGGAGAAGAAAAACGAATTAGTTGCCATTGAAAGAGAGAGATTGGCGTTCGAAAAAGAGACGGCCGAGAAAAAGTTAAAAACAACCCAAGAAAAAGAGAGTGATAAAAGAAAAGGGGAAACTACAGGGAACAAACTAGCAAAATATAAAGGTTTGATATTCAACGAAGACAAAATGGACATAGACATTTTTTTGAAGAAGTTCGAAATAGAAATGAGAGAACTGGAGTACCCTGAAGACAAATGGACATTCTTATTGTCGAGATCATTTACAGCGGAGGTGCCTTCAAAAATATGTATGAACCAGAGTAACTACAGCATTGTGAAAGAACAACTACTTCGAACTTTCGGGAAAACAGAAGCTTTCTATCGCCAACAGTTTGTTAATTGTGAGATAGAACCAGAGGATGACCCGCAGACCTTCTTGGACAAAATGAGCAGCCATTTCGATAACTGGATAGAAACCGCTGAGGTAGAAAAAACCTTTGACAGTCTTAAGACATTTCTCATGCTGGACAAAGTGATGTACGAGTGTCAGAAGGAATTAAAAATATTTCTGTTGGAGAGGAAACCGAAATCCATAGAAGAAATAGTAAGACTGATAAGGGCTTATAAAGTGGCTCATCCCGAGAAGAAATTATCTAAAGGCAGTGATATAGAAGAAATAGTTGCCTTTAACAGAACATGTGAGACACAGAATAACTCTCACAGAACAAGGGAGACACAGGATAGACAGTATAGAAGTGGTACATATGAAAGACAAAATGATAGCCACAACGGAAGATATCAAGGAAACAGACAGGAAAGAAAGGACTGGGAGAAAGGTAGAATAGAGCAAGGCTTATCATTGTCATCTGATACTGGAACATTGGAGATTTTTCAGACATTCGTAGGGAACAAGGCAGCCAAGACCATCAGGGATACTGGGAGCACTATTATTGGAGTGAATAAGAATTTAGTGGAAGACCATGAATATACAGGCGAATCTAGGAAGTGTGTTATGTTTAATGGGAACATTGTACAATTACCGATTGCTAAAGTTAGTATAGACACACCGTATGTTAAGGGGACAGTGGAAGCTTGTGTTGTAGATCAGGGTGAGATAGATTTAATTATTGGGAATATTCATGGGGTGAAAATATGTTCAGTAAGGGAGATTGAGAATTGGAAGAAATATTATGGGATAAAGTCTACGCGAGGTAGAAATGGGGATGTGGAAGAAGACATAAGATATCATACATCAGATGACATGGGTAGCAGAGAGCACGAGAAGAAAGAATTAACAGATAAGGTAGAAAGCAATGCAATAGGAATGGGTCCAAATCAAAGTAAAGTAAGGCAATCAGTGGTACAGGGAAAGCGATTTAAACCCATATATAGACGTACAAGTCCATACATCTTATGCTTTAATTGTGGGAGAAGGGGGCATATTAGAAGACAGTGTCAACAGTTAATTAGAATTAAGGATTCAAGGTACAATAGTGAAGAGGCGTATACGAGAAAAGAGAGGGATATTAGCAGCCTAGAAAACAGTACAGCTAGATCATTAGGTAGTAGGATCACAATGGGACATCATTGCAAAGAAGGGAAGCGGAAAGGATGGCATGTCAATAATGTTAGAATTATATAGATATGATTAGAAAAGGTAGGAAGGATGGACAGTAATTATTGTTCTATTCTACAATGAATAAATATGTGTAATGAATTGAATATTGTTGTTACAATATGCATGGAGCAAGAGAGACTTTGTTTGTTAACTATTTGATTGCGACTGGAATGATGGTGTTTTGTACAGGCATACAATTATGAGTGGGGAGGTGTATTAATAGAAATATGATTACTTATAGATATATGTTAACAGAAGTGGTTTCAATTGCTCATAATAACAGTTATTATTGTGATGAATATAATTGTTATTCCATGTTGGAATTGTATTGGTATTAACATGACATTGTGTTTGATTTTGTTTAGTTATTACATTATGGTTTTATATGTTACCGATTTTTTTTAACTTGGAATAGTCTGATAATATATTCAGTGATTTGTATTTTGGACGTTCGATGTGCATCGAACTTGTTAAACAGGGGGGGTGTTACGTGCGCATCTTAGTGTGAATGTGAAATGGTGCGATTGCGTGTTGAAAGGAAAGAGGAACCGAAATGGAGGAAGATGAACAAGAAAGTGTTTTGAGTATTAATAAAGATTAAAGTATTTATAAACTGTGATTTGTCGTTTACATGTCTAAAGAGTCTCATCCAATATGAAAACGTAACAATAGATAAATGAAAGAAAGAGAGAGGGTGGTGATTGTTTTGCAATTACAAAATGAAGGATGGCTAAGCAGGCGCAGGAATGGGTTATACGTTCTTCGAGACTTAAACAGATAAATTGTATACTTTTCACGCAAACTATGTTCAATGAATACATAGATATCTGTAGTGTCTCACAACAAGACGTGACGATCTTATAAAGATGTTTCAGGCTAAGAATGTACCGAGTTCTCTTGAGAACTCCTCCCCACCCCTCCTCTTATCGTGTCTTCTTGTCGACATGCCACGAACTAAGATCATAATGTTGATATTCCCAATGTGCCAACCACATAACCACATGCATGTGAGGATTGCAGACATAAAATAACTAATACTAATTCAATAGAAACTATATAGCGACAATCTACTCGCAGCAACAATTTAGGATTACCAGGTTTTAGATTTACAAAGACTAGACCAGTTCTATGGAGAACCCAACACACACACACACACACAATTTCCGGAATTCTTTAGCAGGTCTTAATTTCCAGACGACCCAGAAGCCAGAATTGTGTCAGTCTATATTCAAGCAATCCATAGCAAGGGGGACAACAAACAAAGTTAATCTGCGCAGAGTTAATACCCGAACTAGCGACAGATGACGTATGGCGGCTGTCATAGAAATGTCAACAACTCCAGCAGTGGGGTGACATTCATTCTTAATTAACAATATTTATATATCACAAAATATCGAAGTAATGGTGTAAGCATTTCAATTTGAGATTTTAATAATCTAGTTGGGTAGATTACATTTAGTTACGGGCGCCATCACAATAAATTTTCATTGTTTGGCCACCGAGGAACTTTGTCACAGAGGAACCTTGGCACAGAGGGGAACTTTGTATACCGAACAATTGATTGCATTAAAATTTAGTAAGTGCGAGTGAGAAAAAAAAAACGACGGCCCATGCACAGATTGTGTTCTAATTGGTACCTAAGAATAGTAAAGAAATAAAGAAAAAGGAGGTGCTATCGATTCTAATGCTGGCCACATGTTCTTTAAAAGCTTTGGTAAACGGCTTCTCCCCCCCCCCCCCAGGTCACCTTAGCAGAGTTGTGATAATTTCGTTGCCTAAACCTAGGGGGTGGAAGCCATGCAGTTTGTTTGCGCTTTCAACAGCTGAGTTTCCTTCAAGAGTCTAAGGGGCGGATGATGTCAAGTATGCATGTTTCTGCGGCCTACATATTGTGTAGCCCGCACAACCATATGTCTAGAATTTTTTTTAAAATTAGCTTATACATTGCTTGACTCAATAGTTAGGTTTTCGTCAAACTAATTAGTTAAGTTTTCGTCAGACTCATTAGATTGGGTCGTTGAATGTTTTGTTACAAGTTCAAAACTGTCACTAGCTAATCCTCGCTATTTCTTAGACAAACCATTCAGAAAGTCAAGGGAAGGAGATCGATGAGTTTTCTATGCCCTATATTCAAGCGTCTAATTCTACCGTTTGTTGACAAATAGCAAGGGCGGGAATCAATTTGTCGATTAGTTTTGTCTTCCGGTGGTTAGCCACAGTAGTCAAGTTGGCTCGATCTGCCAGACTAGTGGTTGGTGAAAAGTTTTTTTTTTTTAAACCAAAAGAAACAAATACGAAATACATGATGTCTCAATCTACATAATAAAGACCCCTTTAAGATCATCTGATGGTTGTGCCGAGTACATCTTTTAGAGTTTAGAGCGAGGTGGACTTAAAGTAGATTTTTGTCGAATAAACACTAGGATTTCAAAACGACATTTTAAAAGCGACATCTTAAATGCCACATCTTAAAAAGTATTAAAAACGACATCTTCAAAGAGTCATCCATGTGCTCATCGCTCGCCCCCCCCCCCCCCCGGTCTTCTAACCACATTCCCTACTGTCTCTTGTAGTCAAGTATTAAATAGTAATGAGCTATGGTCATTAGGGTACTACAAATGTCAGAGAACCGGCTTCCAAAATGTACAATGTTGCACGTTGTCCACCAATGAAAACACTGTCCAAGCCTCTGAGCTGTATACAATACATTTAAAGCGACAATGCTAAGAATATGTCGTGACACTAGAGCAGGTCATAGACCCAGACAGAATTAATATGCCTATTGTTAAGTACAGAATACGAGAGCGACGTGTAGGCTAGCTAGTTCTACAACACCCAACTAGACCCACTCTGCTCAGCCAGATTAACGAACTAGACTGAAACCCGTTCTTAGTATTCGTATAAAGGAAGCTAGATATAGCAACAAATGCAAGTCTGTTTTGTTTCTAAAAGATAACAAGATAAACACAATTACAAATACGTTTTAAAAACAACAACACCTCCTTTATGTAACTTATTGAACGATTGTTTTTCTATTCAAAATTAATGAATGTTACATTCAAAAACATTTTTTACCCCGCCCCCTTCTCCCCGAGAAAGACTCCTAGTTAAGCGAATGTCTAGATCTAGTACAGCTTTTAATATTCCAATGATAAACATTTAGATCTAGACTGAGAAGACAGTGCGCACTATTTCCCTGAACATTCATTTATTAAACAGCTGGTAAGAACTGGAGGCCAGTACAAGAAAAGAAAACCGAGACGTCCTCGAATAACTCCGGACATTTTCACGGAGGACCTCAGAGCAGTGGACACCAGGTGGGTTCAAACATTGCCAGTGACAGATCTTTATGGAGACAGCTTGCTGCCCAATGCGCCGAACGGCGCGGGAGGACCTATGTAAGTAACATCAGTTCAATGTTTAATGATGAATAAACTTTACGTTATTTAAGGCAAAAGTGTACCTGACAAAGCCAGATGAAATTTTCTACCAAGTCGTCCACTGCACAATTAAAATTGTAAAACTAAGAAGGAGCTTGTACTTCCCGCTTTGGAAGCTGCAGTGAATGGCAGGGGTGTGAATCAAACCCCCGAAATCGTCTGTACAGGTTCAAATAGCAAAACTCATAACCGACTATCCTTCTCCAAATCACTACCAGGTTAAATAAGCCAAGCAGAGGTGTGTCGCTGCAAACTTGTTGTCGTCAAGATCGTAAAAGTTATTTAAAACAAAAAACATTTGAACAAGAAGACTAGGGTTGGGCCTAATTTACTATTGGAGTTATTCATGTTGATAAGACAAGGACACGAGATAAAGTGCACAGTTTACAAATAGATACAAAAACAAATCTACAGTACATGTGAAACATAGATCTTCATAGGCCAGGATCTGACGGAAGTAGTGCGATATAGTTTTTAGCTGTTGTTTATGCCAAATACGGAGACTACGGGAGGTCGGAAAAAACAGTGTCAAATGAAATCTTAGAATAAGACACAGAGCTTAAGACAGTTAATTAAATCCTAGGAAGGTCTAGACTCGGATCTACGAATCACGTAGTGCTCGGTCTAGTACATTGTGTGAGGAGGAGGAATTTGTACTCTTGTAACTATTTATAAATCTATACAGTTACAATTAGTTTTGGTGTGTGCATATTCTTGTTTATGTCTAAGTAAGGACTCAACACTTTTAGACTGATACAGATTTGGGTGTTAGTCAGAGGTATTATCTCTTACATTACCTTTCTTATTGTCGAAGCTTGATATGATAATTTATCAAGCAACACCTTAAAAAAAAAAGCTTACAGTTTGTACACATAATTTTTACATTGAGACATTATTTCTGGGATACACTTGGTCGCCCCCTACCCCGTCCGTGCTATTCTCCATTTGT
This sequence comes from Biomphalaria glabrata, assembly GCF_947242115.1. Taxonomy (NCBI): domain Eukaryota; kingdom Metazoa; phylum Mollusca; class Gastropoda; family Planorbidae; genus Biomphalaria; species Biomphalaria glabrata. The sequence goes on from NC_074716.1 coordinate 25,379,341, forward strand.
TTTTTTTTAAAGTTCACCAGTTCATGCCATAGAAAAATGGATTTGAATTGTAAATTGTAAAGATAAATTGGCCAAGACTGTTTTGCCCTTGCTCCTATTCAAATACATTAGGTTAGCTTAGTGTTTCTCAAACTATCAAGTGTGACCCCAGCATTCCGACATAGGAGAAAGGAGGCTAATTTCTATTTCAAGGGACAAATACCTTTTGTAGTTGCATTGTATTCATAAATCCATATTAAATATGAATTAAGTAAAAATGAGAGTATTACATATGTTTCAAAAATTAAAATAATTTAAGCCGTCGTTTCATCTTCTAAATAAAATAGTAGGCCTACCTTTTAGAATGTTTACTGCTTTCGCGAGAGACGTCTGTAACAAGATTGACTCAAACCTTATTTTTTAAGAAGATATTTCAATATGTCTCCGATAGCGCGATTCTATTCGACTTTCTCATGTCGGAACGATTGAATTTTTCCCTACTGTCGAACATCGTCTTAGTCTGGAGATGATCTTATGACCACGGCGCCCATTACAGGTGTACCAGCGCTACATGTACATCAAAGACATTTTAGTATTGGTCAATGTCAGACTCCATTACCTAATTGACATGTCCTTCTATTTTTAAGTGAGGTTTAATTTTACGCTCTAGATCCCAGGAGAATGCATTTTTGCAGCTCAGAAATCAGAATTCGCATGACGACGGGACACAGTACTGTATCTCATTCTGTAAACTTACAGTGGATGGAAGGGGCACAGTACTGTTTCTCATTCTGTAAGCTTACATTGGATGGAAGGGGCACAGTACTGTACCTCATTCTGTAAGTTTACAGTGGATAGAAGGGGCACAGTACTGTCTCTCATTCTGTAAACTTACAGTGGATGGAAGGGGCACAGTACTGTACCTCATTGTGTAAGTTTACAGTGGATAGAAGGGGCACAGTACTGTCTCTCATTTTGTAAGCTTACAGTGGATGGAAGGGGCACAGTACTGTATCTCATTCTGTAAGCTTACAGTGGATGGAAGGGACACAGTACTGTATCTCATTCTGTAAGTTTACAGTGGATGGAAGGGGCACAGTACTGTATCTCATTCTGTAAGTTTACAGTGGATGGAAGGGGCACAGTACTGTATCTCATTCTGTAAGTTTACAGTGGATGGAAGGGGCACAGTACTGTATCCCGCTGGGGAAGATTGCATCGCATAGAAGGAGGGTGGGGCGGGAAATTTTTTTTTTTTTGGCTAAGGTGCGTCAAATATAAAGTTTGAACAACACTCTAGGCTAGACAATCCTAAACACATAACATCAACATACTTAGAGAGAAGCGCTGTTTGCGTTCGCTGTAAAAGTTAACTAAGAAAGTAAATTAGAAATAAATTGTAAAAATTAAATTTTTAAAAAGACATTAAAGCACACTGTTAGGTAAAAAAAAACAACGTTGGGTGTGTTTAGTAGGAGTGAAATTCACATCCAATGCTTTTGTTTAGTTATTATAATTATTTTTATTATTTTATACTTTTTAGTGCGTCTTAATAAAATATGAGTAAAAATGGCCGTGAACATTATTAAGGACAGGTTTAATCACTAAACAGACTTTTGACTGGAAGAACAAGTTGATTTACTTTTCTGCAAGGAAATCTTTTGCTTTGAAGTTGTTTGCCTCTTAGTGAAGCAGAAAAAGACACTGGGACGTTCTACACCAGATGCCGAGCAAAATGACGACGCATTCGGTTCCTCGACATTTCAGTACAGGAAATCGACGACAAATGGGAAGAGAAACTCCCTCCGCGATGTTCGTTTTGGAGATGGTTGGCAATAAGTAAGTAGACTGTAATCATCCAATGAGGCTCTCTTATCTATTTACAGTTATCACGTAAACTATTTATTCGATAATTCGACACTAGAACAGCGGGAAATTCGCTGTACCTGTTAACATAAACCATTGACCCTCTCAGATGGTCAACATGTCCTCCTTCAGGATTACGACATTCTCTCCAGGACACTCTGACAAACAATGCAGCACTAATTCCGATCATATAAAAGGTAGTTTAATTACTGTAGCCCTACTTTTGGGCAACCCTGTAGCATCTAGCTCTAGCACTATACTCAATATGATTTGTTTATCAAGGCAATGAATTCAATAATCAATTATTGATGTTAACATCTGTAGCTCTAGCTTACGTTACCTTTGTTAAGCTGTAGTCAATTGAGTTGTATAATACAAAAGCAGTATAAAATAATTTTTAAAAATATATTTCTTAGGATTCAACACGGAACTCATACGATATTGCCCCAGAGGGAACTTAAAGAAAACTTATCACGAAGCTCTATGTGTAAGTCAAGTAGATTTTTTTTTACAGGTCAGTGACGTTCAAAGTGATGGCTCTTGCCTCGACATGCAAGCAAGGTTTCTTGAAAATAACTTTTCTAAAAAGTAATTCTGTGAGACATGTCCTCGCTTGTTTAACAACCTTCTGTCTCCCTGGCACATACACACACACACACACACACACACACTTGCAGACACACACTAAATCTCTGGAACGCTAAGCTTCAAGTCTTACGGCCAAACCCTTGCATTCAATTTCGCAATAGTGTGTGTGTGTGTGTGTGTGTGTGGTGCGTGTTTAATAATAAACGATGCTGGAGGAGAAGGGGCGAGAGGACGGAGGGTTATTAAAAAAAACGTTCAGTCAATCAGACTTCGACCCCCCGGGAGTGCAAAAGCAGGTCAAAGGCTGATCGTAAAACAAGAACTAACCAGATGCCAAATCGATCGGTACCAATGACTATTAACAAATCTAATCCAAGCTATTGCCTCTTTAACTTCAGCATCGGCCCTCGCCATGAAGAGGGAGGTGGAAAAGAGAGAGAGAGACGAGGGAGAACAATGCCATTGATACAATATCACCCTGACGAATATAGACACTCTTGGAGAGGCTGAAATACCATATTCAATAATAATTACGATCAATGCGTTGTAAGTATTGATCTCAATGGCACCGCTCAATGCCAAGGTCACAGTTTTCCAAGAAATGCATTTGTTTCAATTTGAACTTTAAGTACTTCGTTTACCAGAATGAGTGTGGAAGAATTTAACTCTTTTATGTAAGAGATCATTGTTTGGATCAAAACGTTGACACTCTTTAATTGAATGAGAGCTAATCGAGGTGTACAGGACCAGCCATACCATTAGACAGAACTAGTCGAGGTGTATAGGACCAGCCATACCAATAGACAGAACTAGTCGAGGTGTATAGCCATACCATTAGACAGAACTAGTCGAGGTGTATAGGACCAGCCATAGCATTAGACAGAACTAGTCGAGGTGTATAGGACCAGCCATACCATTAGACAGAACTAGTCGAGGAGTATAGGACCAGCCATACCATTAGACAGAACTAGTCGAGGTGTATAGGACCAGCCATACCATTAGACAGAACTAGTCGAGGTGTATAGGACCAGCCATACCATTAGACAGAACTAGTCGAGGTGTATAGGACCAGCCATACCATTAGACAGAACTAGTCGAGGAGTATAGGACCAGCCATACCATTAGACAGAACTAGTCGAGGTGTATAGGACCAGCCATACCATTAGACAGAACTAGTCGAGGTGTATAGGACCAGCCATACCATTAGACAGAACTAGTCGAGGTGTATAGGACCAGCCATACCATTAGACAGAACTAGTCGAGGAGTATAGGACCAGCCATACCATTAGACAGAAATAGTCGAGGTGTATAGGACCAGCCATACCATTAGACAGAACTAGTCGAGGTGTATAGGACCAGCCATACCATTAGACAGAACTAGTCGAGGAGTATAGGACCAGCCATACCATTAGACAGAACTAGTCGAGGTGTATAGACATAGCATTAGTCAGAACTAGTCGAGGTGTATAGACATAGCATTAGTCAGAACTAGTCGAGGTGTATAGACATACCATTAGACAGAACTAGTCGAGGTGTATAGACATAGCATTAGTCAGAACTAGTCGAGGTGTATAGACATAGCATTAGACAGAACTAGTCGAGGTGTATAGCCATAGCATTAGACAGAACTAGTCGAGGTGTATAGACATACCATTAGTCAGAACTAGTCGAGGTGTATAGACATACCATTAGACAGAACTAGTCGAGGTGTATAGACATAGCATTAGTCAGAACTAGTCGAGGTGTATAGACATAGCATTAGACAGAACTAGTCGAGGTGTATAGACATACCATTAGACAGAACTAGTCGAGGTGTATAGGCATACCATTAGACAGAACTAGTCGAGGTGTATAGACATAGCATTAGACAGAACTAGTCGAGGTGTATAGACATAGCATTAGACAGAACTAGTCGAGGTGTATAGACATACCATAGACAGAACTAGTCGAGGAGTATAGACATACCATTAGACAGAACTAGTCGAGGTGTATAGACATACCATTAGACAGAACTAGTCGAGGTGTATAGACATAGCATTAGACAGAACTAGTCGAGGTGTATAGACATACCATTAGACAGAACTAGTCGAGGTGTATAGACATACCATAGACAGAACTAGTCGAGGTGTATAGACATACCATTAGACAGAACTAGTCGAGGTGTATAGACATACCATAGACAGAACTAGTCGAGGTGTATAGACATACCATAGACAGAACTAGTCGAGGTGTATAGACATACCATAGACAGAACTAGTCGAGGTGTATAGACATACCATAGACAGAACTAGTCGAGGTGTATAGGCATACCATAGACAGAACTAGTCGAGGTGTATAGACATACCATAGACAGAACTAGTCGAGGTGTATAGACATACCATAGACAGAACTAGTCGAGGAGTATAGACATACAATTATCTCTAGACAGAACTAACCAGGCAGTGTCGAATTACCGTTAAAAAAGGTTTGATGCAGTGGCGTCACTAAGGGGGGGGGGGCGCACCGGGTGACACCCATCGGGAAAAATATACTTTTGAATTAGCAGATAATTTTTTTAAAAATTGCAAGAAGCTAGAGACCTGAACATGTTCATGCACAATTAATATATAAATCTAAATAGCTATTTGTTTTCTGTTGCAAATAATTCTGGTTGAGATTAAATCAAATGTCGCAAACTTTTTTACTTGACCTACTTGATATGACCAGCTAAAAGTAAACCCGTACTTACAGCTCTGTACAAGTTCCATGGAGACTTGAGTTACATAGACTGTTTGCATCAAAATTATTGAATTGGTGACTAGCACCTTCACATCAGGAGGTCGAGCTTGTCAGCTTTTATCAAGTGATACCAGTTTTTATCCATAAAGTATTACCAAAATCTCACATTCCATTGATGTGAATTCCGTAGAATGAGAAAGTGTGAAAGAAACTAATGAGATTTCTAGAGTTAATGATGTAATGGAGGGAAGGGCATTTAGTTCAGATGTTGACAGTAAAATAAGTTTCAGCAACGACAAATGAAATGTTACAATTAGTCAATGAGATAAACGTAAATATTTTTAAACTATAAGATGCTGCCTAATGGACTCACATAATAATCTTCAATTTTAATACACTTCATAACTATTGATAAATTATCATAAAAAACGAAAATATGTAACCTTTAGTTAATATGTAACCATTAGTTAATGTAGCTATTTTACTCAGTGCTTTATGCTAAAATAAATAAAATTAAAATAACAGAGAAAGGGGATTTACACCATGAGCTTACCGCACTGGGTGACACTCACCCTACTGACGACACTGGCTTGATGTATCAAACAAATCGTAAATGCTACTCTGTACAGAACGAACAAGATATATTCTTTTTTCCCCCAACATCCGTAAGAAATCTTAAAACAGAAAAAACTTTCTCTCAAGGTCTATTTGTAGCTTTGACCATCTCAAAGACGATACACACAAGGCAATTCAATTATTTTTTTTAAAAATATGGAATAACCCAGTATGAAATGTTTGACCTAATTATTTAATACAAGTAAAAAGTATGTATCACAATATAAACAGTTCTTGTTAGAACTGATGTATACGGTGCACAATGGTGAAACTAATTTCTATTGGGATAATAAAACGTGTTTGGTTCTACTATTGTTATTATCGGTTATATTCTCTAGTAGGATCGAAATTCATTAGAGGAACCAAAATTCATTACGGTCTAATGATATGGCAGGCCTGCTGCAGAACGGGACTGGAGAAACTCATTAGATCTATTTCAGGTATAAAAACATCACACATAGCGCTTTTAGGTTGGAAGAGGTAAGCGTGACACAGAGACACAGAGATACGGAAAACACTGAACAAAAAATAGCGGCTGTCTTTTTCCAACTGGTTGGGGAAAAGGGGGGGGGGGGTATAAAATGAAGATTAAAAAAAAAAAAACTCAGGGATTTCCCAATAGGAAATTCCTATGAGGTGTACGATGATGTTTAGCAACAATCATTTAGCATTGAATAATACTTTTTTTTTATCGGCCCCCAAAAGGGGAAAAGGCACTATTAGTTTTGTGTGGAATGTCCGTCCGTCCCGTTTAGATCTCATAAACTAGAAAAGATAGTGAAAATCCAACATCATAATTGTCACCACCTCAAAGTTGATGCCATAGAGTAGAAACCCTAATTCTATATTGTAAATGTTAATTCAATATTGTGAATCTTATTCACAACTCATGTTGCCCTAGGGTGAACACTCTTGACCTTAGGTGAACCAGAGAGTTAAAGGCAGTCAGTCAACATAGAGATCTTGTAGCAAGCACTTGATAGAGTCACTTAATATATAAGCAGTAGAGTTAGATGTTTAAAGTAGTTGGTTATAGAATAGTTACTAAGTTGTTATATTGGTGATATTTCTGTTGGATTAATACTGACCATTCCTGGGTCGAATTGTATATCGTATTCACCATGTGATGTTATATTAAACTTATTTGTGTCTGCTACATCCAGCGTCATTTCATTATTCTGTGATTTATAACATGAACCCAATGTCACCACCACGCCTACATGGATGAACCGACAATGATAGCACAGCATCAAACATAACTACAGCCACATTCATAATATCTAAAATAACCACAGTGACATTTATGATGTCAAAAATACAGAGGTGACAATAATATTTTAGACCATTCATAGTTCTGATGCAACGGCTACTTTTTTCTTTTCTGAAAGCGAAAAATCTAATTTTTTAAATCACTTGTGCAAGCATTTTTTTTTTCATAAAAATACACCACTTTTACAACTATTCACTATTAATAGTAACAAACACGTGGAAGGCTCTTTAGTTGGGGAGATTACTATTTACCCTATTTTTAACACATTTATGCAAATTGTTTTAGATTTTTAGTCAAAAATTGCATATAAGTGGAACATAATTTAAAACAACAATTAATAAGTAGTGTTTCATATTATGGCGTGAACTGCAGCGCTGCACTATGCCCATGGAAAACTAAAGGAAAATTATTATTTTTTTACGGAAATGTTTTTTTATTCTTAAGGAATAAGAGATTGACCCTTTACAAAACAATTAGATATTCATTAGAAGACATCAGTTAGGCCAGGTTCACATCGTAACGATTATCCTGTCAACCATCTTTCTCCATATTTCTCTGTCATTAGTCTTTGATAGAATTTCATTCGGATGTTCTTTCTGAAAATATAGAAACCTGCCTTTTTACCTGCCTGGGTGGACCACTTCGGGGGCCGATTTTGAGTTTGTGTTTCCACACAAACTGTCTTTGTAACCTTTTTTTTTAGTTTGTTTAGGAATGCAAAACGACAACATTGGTCAAACTTGATAAAGATGATTATATCCTGACAAGGAGATCATTAAGTTGGTTAAGATGATTACATTCTGACTTTTTTTAGCTGTACTATTGTAGTTGGTTAAGATGATTACATCCTGACAAGATTATCATTAGTTGTTCTATTGTAGTTGGTTAAGATTATTACATCCTGACATTAGTTAAAGTGTTTGATTTCAAAGTTTCGGACGTTCCTTAAAATTATCATGTCCCAGCCCTACCCCCCCCCCCTTTTTTTCCCTGCAGGGCATTAAAGCGGGCAAGGTTCGAACTCTGAATAATCGTGATAAAACTTCACACATTCTTGATTTGTTCATTAGTGCCATTAGAAATTGTCATTGACTTTTAGAAAGTAGAACTTTTACTTCGAAAATAAAACGCGAAAAAAAAAAAAGGTTTACAGTCTACAAGAAACGCTCAACAATCCAATAACTAGATGCATTCTATTGATAATAAAGTCTTAAATAGAGAGCAAAGAAAAGGGAGAATAAGCCGTGACATTCAATACTATACAGATGATAGATCTACAGCAGCAAAAACAAATATCCACAACAATAATAGAAGCGGGGAAAAATACAAAATCAATAACCACACTAAAAGTATTGAAACAAAACTTTACAGTTTCTACAAGAACAAGCAATAGAAGAAAAAAAAAGAAAAGAATGTGAAATAGGAGCAAAAAACATGTTCAAACTTTTACCAGACAGACAGACATACAGAGTGAATTGATATAAGCTTTGTGAAAAATAGCCCAGAGGAAAAAAGGTGCACCTGCTAGTTTGTCACATAATAGTAGGTCTACCTGCTAGTTTGTCGCAGGATAGGTATACCTGCTAGTCTGTTACATGATAGTAGGTTTAACTGCTAGTTTGTTACATGATAGTAGGTTTAACTGCTAGTTTGTTACATGATAGTAGGTTTAACTGCTAGTTTGTTACATGATAGTAGGTCTACTCATGGTAGTAGGTCTACGTTTTAGTGTCACTTGATAGTTCTACGCATGGTAGTAGGTCTACGTTTTAGTTTGTCACTTGATAGTTCTACGCATGGTAGTAGGTCTACGTTTTAGTTTGTCACTTGATAGTTCTACGCATGGTAGTAGGTCTACGTTTTAGTTTGTTACTTGATAGTTCTACGCATGGTAGTAGGTCTACGTTTTAGTTTGTCACTTGATAGTTCTACGCATGGCAGTAGGTCTACGTTTTAGTTTGTCACTTGATAGTAGTTCTACGCATGGTAGTAGGTCTACGTTTTAGTTTGTTACTTGATAGTTCTACGCATGGTAGTAGGTCTACGTTTTAGTTTGTCACTTGATAGTTCTATGCATGGCAGTAGGTCTACGTTTTAGTTTGTCACTTGATAGTAGTTCTACGCATGGTAGTAGGTCTACGTTTTAGTTTGTTACTTGATAGTTCTACGCATGGTAGTAGGTCTACGTTTTAGTTTGTCACTTGATAGTTCTACGCATGGTAGTAGGTCTACGTTTTAGTTTGTCACTTGATAGTTCTACGCATGGTAGTAGGTCTACGTTTTAGTTTGTCACTTGATAGTTCTACGCATGGTAGTAGGTCTACGTTTTAGTTTGTCACTTGATAGTTCTACGCATGGTAGTAGGTCTACGTTTTAGTTTGTCACTTGATAGTTCTACGCATGGTAGTAGGTCTACGTTTTAGTTTGTCACTTGATAGTTCTACGCATGGTAGTAGGTCTACGTTTTAGTTTGTCACTGGATAGTTCTACGCATGGTAGTAGGTCTACGTTTTAGTTTGTCACTTGATAGTTCTACGCATGGTAGTAGGTTTACGTTTTAGTTTGTTACTTGATAGTTCTACGCATGGTAGTAGGTCTACGTTTTAGTTTGTCACTTGATAGTAGTTCTACGCATGGTAGTAGGTCTACGTTTTAGTTTGTTACTTGATAGTTCTACGCATGGTAGTAGGTCTACGTTTTAGTTTGTCACTTGATAGTTCTACGCATGGTTGTAGGTCTACGTTTTAGTTTGTCACTTGATAGTTCTACGCATGGTAGTAGGTCTACGTTTTAGTTTGTCACTTGATAGTTCTACGCATGGTAGTAGGTCTACGTTTTAGTTTGTTACTTGATAGTTCTACGCATGGTAGTAGGTCTACGTTTTAGTTTGTCACTTGATAGTAGTTCTACGCATGGTAGTAGGTCTACGTTTTAGTTTGTTACTTGATAGTTCTACGCATGGTAGTAGGTCTACGTTTTAGTTTGTCACTTGATAGTTCTACGCATGGTAGTAGGTCTACGTTTTAGTTTGTCACTGGATAGTTCTACGCATGGTAGTAGGTCTACGTTTTAGTTTGTCACTTGATAGTTCTACGCATGGTAGTAGGTCTACGTTTTAGTTTGTCACTTGATAGTTCTACGCATGGTAGTAGGTCTACGTTTTAGTTTGTCACTTGATAGTTCTACGCATGGTAGTAGTCTACGTTTTAGTTTGTCACTTGATAGTTCTACGCATGGTAGTAGGTCTACGTTTTAGTTTGTCACTTGATAGTTCTACGCATGGTAGTAGGTCTACGTTTTAGTTTGTTACTTGATAGTTCTACGCATGGTAGTAGGTCTACGTTTTAGTTTGTCACTTGATAGTAGTTCTACGCATGGTAGTAGGTCTACGTTTTAGTTTGTTACTTGATAGTTCTACGCATGGTAGTAGGTCTACGTTTTAGTTTGTCACTTGATAGTTCTACGCATGGTAGTAGGTCTACGTTTTAGTTTGTCACTTGATAGTAGTTCTACGCATGGTAGTAGGTCTACGTTTTAATTTGTTACTTGATAGTTCTACGCATGGTAGTAGGTCTACCTTTTAGTTTGTCACTTGATAGTTCTACGCATGGTAGTAGGTCTACGTTTTAGTTTGTCACTTGATAGTTCTACGCATGGTAGTAGGTCTACGTTTAAGTTTGTCACTTGATAGTTCTACGCATGGTAGTAGGTCTACGTTTTAGTTTGTCACTTGATAGTTCTACGCATGGTAGTAGGTCTACGTTTTAGTTTGTCACTTGATAGTTCTACGCATGGTAGTAGGTCTACGTTTTAGTTTGTCACTTGATAGTTCTACGCATGGTAGTAGGTTTACGTTTTAGTTTGTCACTTGATAGTTCTACGCATGGTAGTAGGTCTACGTTTTAGTTTGTCACTTGATAGTTCTACGCATGGTAGTAGGTTTACGTTTTAGTTTGTCACTTGATAGTTCTACGCATGGTAGTAGGTCTACGTTTTAGTTTGTCACTTGATAGTTCTACGCATGGTAGTAGGTCTACGTTTAAGTTTGTCACTTGATAGTTCTACGCATGGTAGTAGGTCTACGTTTTAGTTTGTCACTTGATAGTTCTACGCATGGTAGTAGGTCTACGTTTTAGTTTGTCACTTGATAGTTCTACGCATGGTAGTAGGTCTACGTTTTAGTTTGTTACTTGATAGTTCTACGCATGGTAGTAGGTTTAAGTTTTAGTTTGTCACACGACATGATAGTCTACTGTTTTATTGATTTGAATTGAAACTGTTCTTATTATTGGAAATTAGCTATTATTGTTTGATATCGAAAAAGGGAAATAAACACTACATCAATGATTTATATAGATGTAAATGTTGAGTTTTTCCCCTTACATAATCTTTGTTATTTTTTTTTAAGTATTTTTATATTTTAGTTGTTTCTTTAAGGTGATTTTGTTACCGACAGCTGTAAAATAAATTATTTTTTTATAAGAACAGTTACAAGGGAAATATTAGCCCTTTAGGAAATAGTAAAAAAAAAAAAAAAAAAGCATTAAAGCCCTAAAATATTATGTTAACAAGAAAATATTTCTAAAAACCTTTTTAAAAAACAAAGCTTATAAGCGTAATTATAACAATTATTTTGGATCAGTCATGTAATTAAATTTGTAATAGATATAGACTAAGAATAACAAAACATTTATAAAAAAAAATTAAAAAGGCGAACGACCTGAATTCGAACTCATGGCTCAAACATTAACAGTCTTCTCAAGCCAACACGGATTTTATAGTTACTTATTGTTTCTATAACCTCGACCTATTTTTCAGGTTTGTGGTCACTAAGACTCAGACGACGACCTATAAAGGGGCTAATTCAGCTTATACCACCACTTCAATCAATTACAATTTCTTTCCCTTGTTCAAGATACCAATGAAAATAATTTCTTACCAATGGTTAATTAACTAATTGATTAAAAGAAACTAGTCGACCGGCGGCGTACCATACGCCGCTATTTTGCATGGCCGGTCTTAGGCCACAGCAACCTATGCGACTGCAGTGGGCCCCCACTTTCAAATGATCCGCACTTTCATAGGACCCGCGCTAATTCAAGGTGTATAAATTATTAAATTAAACCATTTTATAACTTAAAACAGATTTCCAGCGCTCTCCTGTCCATTTACCAGGAGCTCCTGGAAATCTCCCGAAATTGCAAAATATAAGAAAAAGTCCTTAAAATATACGGAAATATATTCACAAAAATTGTCATTTTGGGGTGTCATTCAATATGGAAAACGCCAATCTTACTCGCGGCATTATGCATCAGCCGTAATTGTGTAATCTGGTGAAAGAAGCTTCTAAAGATAGATTGAAACATTTGGTAATTCTTGCTATTGAGCGTGATCTATGTAGGAAACAGAATTATTTTGATATACTGTATGACTTTGCTACACGCAAGGCTCGTAAAGAAATTCTGTACGTAGTAAAGAATGATTAAAATGCATAGACGAATTTATTTTCTAATACAAACTCTTAAATTTCACTTATTATCCGCTTCCCTACCCAAACTTGGCCCCGCGAAATCCGTTTCGAATAGGGCCTCACAATGCGTAAGTCCGGACTTGCTATTTAGTGTTTGTAAAATGTTTGTTTGTATATTTACATATATATATATATATATAGTAGATTACTTCTTAGATTAGTTCCTAGTCCAAACCTCCCGCAGGACTAAGGGGGATGGGAGCGGGCAAGGGTTTGATAAATTTAAACGACAGTCAAGCGCGCAGCCAGTCATCCGTAGTGTGAATACTACTCTTGTTTTCTCGTGGACTATCCGCAGAAATAAGAGAGAGATATTTCCTTTACTTCTTCTCGTTCAAACTGTTGAGGGAAGAAGAGAATTATATATAACGATACTTGTGCGAAATTTCAGCTTGATCAGAGATTGGGTGTGGGAGAAATCACGTATTCAAACTTTTTACCAGACAGACAGCTTTGTAAAAGTATTTCTGTGCCGAGATCCATCCCATGATGTTCCTGTGCAGTGACCTATCTCGTGTTATGAGCACTGTAATGCCGGGGGAGAAAGTAACTTTCACATCGTGAGGAAATCAGCGGCAGAGTTGTAAAAGCACCGAGGAATCAAGTTGTGCTTTTCATTTCTGGAACGTCAGGTCCAGTCAGGTCCACCCAGCTCCGATGACTACCCATGACATGCTGAAGACAATAAAAACTGTTGGTCGTTGGCCGTTGTCCAGAGATCATCTTTACTTTGTGTTCGGTAAAGATTGCTGATGTTAGTTCTAACTTTTCTTAAATTTAGGGTCAAGTTAATGTTTAAAATGCCACAGAGACGAAGGATTGTACGTACTGTTTCCAAGAAAGACACCGAGCAATGAGGAAGTAGAGACAAAAAGACCGAACAAAGGACAGATAACAGCAACATGATAACATCAAAAGAAATCTTTACCAACACGCATCTTAAAACCATGTTATCAATGAGTGTATTTGGTGTGTGTGTTTTTTTTAAAGGAAAAGATAACGCACTCAATAATGCAATTAGGCGACAAGCAATTTAGTACAACAGTAACTAACATCTTTTCAATCGTGGAAGTATAGACAACAATGATAGATAAAGTGATCCAATGGTTTATGACCATGGAATTAAAATTGACGGAGCTATGGAAAGGTTAAAAGAGCGAATAGCAGCCTGACACATAAGCAGAATGTCTTAAGCAAATAGTCTGGCAAACTGTGCTAAACATTAAGGATTAATCAGACTATTATATTGCCCAAACACCATATTTTTCCATTGCCCACCACTAAACTGTTCTAGGGGTTAATTAATGATTACCATTCAAGGTCTCACTCTCACTCTCTTGGAAAAAAAGGAGAAGGGAGGCTGCAGCCACGAAAGTCTCATGTCAGCAGCCTCTATCAGTAGCAAAAATGTGTCCTCGCTGCTCTGGCAGCTTCAGTCCAGATCAAAGCCATGAGGTAGGCATGCTCGATAGAAGCACTTGACATTGCCCCATTGGCTTACTCTCAAATTATTGCCGCTGCGCCGGTAACATGTCTCCACAAGAATCAATAGTATTGTTAGCTTTGTTGTTGTGTCTAAGGCTTGGATCATCATCAGAATGTAGGCTCCAACCGTTGACCAAGGCCAGGGGATTAGATCAACTGTGATAATGGTGTAGTGTTGAGTTTGTATCATGTTTGTTAGCACAAGCGACTGTTTTAATGACAAACAGGACTTCAGTGCTGGGCTTCAACCTCACACGATTGCGCAAACACAGAGATCATTAAGAGGATGAGTTTGTGTTGGGAAGGCTCTACGATTAAACGAGTGAGAGAAACAGAGAGGGAGAGAGAGAGGGGGGGGGGAGGTGAGCAGAAACGAACAATTGTGCAATCATTAAACACGACATAGTGAAGGGAGAAAAAGAAGAAATACGATTTATGATTTAAAAGTAAATGTATACGAAACTCACAGTTGTCATTAACTAAACATAAATCTAGATATCTGAGACAAAGTTGTCATCAACAAAACATAAATATAGATATCTGAGACAAAGCAATCATCAACTAAACATAAATCTAGATATCTGAGACAAAGTTTGCTCACACTCATCATGACGTAATACAGTTCACATCTGACACCAAACATCTCAATGACAAGGATTTCTATCCGCCTCATACAGTCACACAGTGCTATCTTCATTGTGGGCAATTTAACATAATACATGCCCCCCCCCCCCTTTTTATTTTTCATAGGCTATAAATTATTCTGTTAGTTCATAACTTTGATGTGCACTTGCATAGCATCAAATGTAAACTTTATGTATGTTTAGTTGTAAAGGAAATCTTGATGAGCCTGCTATCCAAAAGAGAGTTGGTTCACAAAATGACCAACAGAATTTCTGGTATGCATATGCATGAAATGTTTTTAAAAAATGTGTTTCTCAAAGAGTTATTTTCAGTTCATTTTTAGTTCTACGTGTACAGTCACTATATGATAATACAATAGAATATAAACATTCCAAACTCGTTATAAAACCGTCTCCCGAGACGTTGCATGCTCCCAAATAATTCATCACCAGAGATTAATCTTGGGCTTAGGATAAAAAGGTCGTGGGTGGGCCATGCGCAAGTTGCCTCTAAGCGGTGATTTGGTATCGGAGCACCAGAATTTCTTAGATAAATTCCCTGACAAGAACCAATACACCATGCAGTCTGTTCCCAGTTTTAGAGGCGACAAATATTGCCCTCTTTTTTTCACCTACCACCAAGTGCAGTTTTGGACAACGCTTTTCAACCTCTAACAAATTCACGTTGGGATGCCAAATAGAACCGAGTACATCGCACTTACTGGGATGTAAGAAAGCCTCAACACCCTTTCACAATCCACACGCATTTCCTCAAGGGGCCATTTCAATGGCAGATATGGTCTAGAGAAGGAAGGGGTTGCTCGATCTCATCTTTTAGTCAGAGATTCTTAGATCCCCCGGGAAAAAACAAACGGGTGTAACGAAACCCCATTTAGACAGAAATATTGTTTCATTCAGGTCGGTGGAACGGCGTGTCCGTTGAACTTCAAGAGACGTAGTCTCAACTCTAATAATAACATTCACAAATCTGGTGGGCCGAAGCAGGTTATGTGCTGGATTTCTTTGTCAGAAGCTTTTGAATTGCATGTCAATAAGGAGTATTTTTAAAAAATCAAAACTATAACAAATTCACTAACATCACCGCCTATAATAGCCTTGAAAAAATAGACCTAAACAGAATTATGAAGGCCATAGCACGTACCGACCAGCTATGGAAATACTCTTCAATGAACATATCAACTTTAAAATAGTGAGAAGTCCGCCGTACGCCAGACACTGAACAACATCCGTCATCTACAAAATATCACAACGGTTAGGGTGAATATTTCTTTTTAGGACAGAGTGGAAAGATGCAACAATTCCCTAGTTTCAAAATCAACTAAGAATCTGAGATGCCAGTACAAGTGTCTGTAACCCTTTGACCATCGGAAAGGCTTCTTCCTGGGGGATTCCGTCTGTGGAGCTCCATCTGAAAGTTTATTAGACCAAAATTAAGTCTCGATTCAAGCACCCCGCTCAAGTCACCCTAATGAGTGGAGGCTTGATTTCGAGAACACCAGGAAATGCATTATATTGCTCCTAAGTACCATAACCACCGCCGAAGAAAGGCTGTGAGAGGCAATGCACTCGATACAGTGGTAACACACGAGGAGAGAGATTATGTAATTTTCCCCATTCAGATAATAATATATTGTTTTACTTACACATACACGCTCATTACCAAATGTCAAACTAATGACGTGGAAGATGGAAGACTATCCATCACAATACATAGGAGTCAATGTGACAGACGAGCTAAATACATAGTGTACAACAAAATGCCAATACTTAAAATCAAGATAAAAAAAAGTAACAAAAACAAAATATCCATTTAAACCAAACAATACTTACATGTAAAAGGTTCATAGCTAATTTACTGGCCATTTCAACCGTTATGTACCAATTGTTTCAATTAACTCCTTATACTAAAATCGTTTCATTTGATAATTTTAAACCTATCCGAATGGCACATCACTTGTCCATTAACATAAGATCACCCCTCCGACTAATCAAGTTTTGAACAAGTTGTATCTACTACAAAAAAAAAAAAAAAAAATCATGACAGAGGTATGGGGAGGATGGGGAGACGGGCAACTACTACAGGCTACGAAGAGGAGGAAGAGGAGAGGGCGGGGATGGTATTGATACGGCACCGGGTTGACGTACTCACGTGACCAAGCAGCATTAGCGCCAGTCACACACATGAATAATACAAAACACCTACTTTCAGAGAAGCATGCGTTGTAGACTCCACTCACTTGTTCCCTTGTCACGCCTTTAGGAAACCCTACCGCAACAGGCCGGGAAACGGACCCATCTCAAGACGTGTAACATTGAACTTGCTATAACAACAAACGTCCATATTGCATTATTTCCCCTTTCGGTTCGTAATAATCTGAGATAAGGCCGTGTTTACATTGTATCAGTTAATGCCAGAAATCGGAAGTCCTGACCTCTATCTTATGAATATTAACACACAAGACCCACTTAGCACGCAATGTTCTGTGGATGCCACCATGGCGACCAGTAAACAACAGGTAAAAGCTGCCATATTTAAAGCTCCGGAGTGAATAGAATAGGGTGGGGGAGACAACAATGAATTATTTCTAGACATAAGAACTAGCACGGAACTTCCACTAGTTCAGACATCGTTTTAAAGTGACAGAAACCTAGATTCTATATAATATAACCATGCAAGAGGACAACATGTGACATTTCTTGTTCTAGCTTATTGACGATGATGACAGAGAATGTTTTTAAATAGAAGTGTGGAACAGGCTTTTTACAAGAATATCCATATTATTTGAGAACTCCTGAGTGAAAAGTACCCTGAATACACCTGACCTGCCTAAAAAGAAAAAATTTAACATTTTAACCAGCTAGACACCTGCCTAAAATGATGGGTATCAGTTTTAGATGTAATGGCAGTTATTAGAATCGGCAGTCAATAATTTAAAAAAAAAACAAAGATTCAAAGAAAAGGTCGAAATACAACACAAAATTAGTTTACTTGCAGATTCCAATACTGAACTACCAAAATGACATTTTTAGTGGTCCCACTGACACTAGTAGGGAAAAGTGGCTATTACTTTTAAGTTGTCTGTCTGTCCATCAGTCTGTCACATCTAGATACTGAAAACACCATTGCTTGTATCATTCTCAAAATAAGTGCAATAGCCACTTTTGTTCGAGTAAAAAGCGACCCATTCTTTATAATACCACTAGCCTGACATTACCCGCGGCCTGCGGGTCTAAGTTTGTGTTTGCTAATGTAGTGGATTGGATTTAGATGTATGTTAAACTTAGCTAATGATCCTTTCAAGTTTTTTCTATTTCGCTACGAAAATAAAATTAGTTTTGCGAAAATCGGTTTACCCGAAGTCGATACATTCTTATCTATTAAAAATGAAAAGAGCGATAGCTTTGTTAAATGAATGGGATTATAAAGTGAACAATTAAACGAAATAATTTTTAGTACGCGCTTCATGAATGAATATAGATCTAGGCCTATCTCAACTCGGCTTCGCAGCTTTCGTAAACGGATGTAGCTTTAGAAAACCAAATTTGAATGTTTATTTGATCAAAATATGAAATGAATGGACTTTAATTAATATGTTTATGTGTTAAAGTATAAAACTATCTGTAGTCACAGATATAAGGAACTAATTTATGTAAAAAATGCTTTTGAAACACAAAATTGAAGGTTAATTTTATTATATAATGAAATCAATGGATCTTCTTTTGTATTTTCATGTGTCAAAGTAAAAAAAACTATCTGCGCAAAGTGTATTTCTTAAAATTAGATCTAGGTCTAAATCCTTTCGATCTTTTCTCATGTCAACATTGTAGACATGGCCTAGATCCATAACATACTATAGCTGTAATAGAGTTGGACAACTTTTTTTTTTTTGAGGTTCTTAAGTTTGTTTTAGGGCTACAATACATACACTACGGTCTAAGTTAGTATCCAAGGAACATTTCTGCCTAGCTTTATCAAGATTGGTCAAGCGGTTTTGATGTCTATAAGTAACATACATACATACATACACCTCACATTCTACTTTATAATATAGATTATTGAATATTCACAGTTTCCCCATTCATTTGCCACTAAAACAAGATTTGAAAGTCTTATTCCATACATAGTAGCTATGCTTTGCTAGATTTAGAAAGTTGTAATAGCCAATATATTCATTGTATATATATATATATATATATATATATATATATATATATATATATATATATATATATATATATATATATATATATATATATAGTTCATTCTCTCTATCTATACATATACTTGGATGGTTGCATACAGACATAAAAATATTGTTAGTTAGTGACTACAGAAAGAAAAAAAAATCCCAGTTATGACCCTTGAATAGAAACAGAAATTATTTTTATTTTAGTACTGTACTGAACAACTTGATAAATAACATTGTAAAAATTCAACAAGTATTGTTAGAAAATATTTATAAGTTCTTTATCTTAACACACTAAATAAATAAATAGTGTGCAGCTAATCTACAATATTTGCTTAACAATAGTGTCCCAGCCCCAAAAAAATCTGTTGCTAAACAAATCTGAATATCAGGGATTTTTTCAACCTATCTTCAAGTAACATGCTGTCTTTTTCTTCTTGTAAATACTTAGTGTTGGTATACACAGTACTAATAGTTTTACAGTGTACAGCAGTTATTTTGTATGTTTGTGATATCCAAATAATTGTTTGACTGCATTTCATACATTAATTATGCTACCATGTACTGTAATATTCAAAGTAGCTGTTAACATTTTAATTAAATATGCATTTAGAATGTATACTGTATTAATTTCTCTATGCTTTAAATGTAAAAAAAAAAAAAAATTCCTTTTCAATACCCTTACTTTACAGGTAAGGTAAGCCTCAGCTTACAAAATATTGTTCTATTAACATAAATAAGTTATTACATTATAGAACAATATTGCATACAGTAATACAGTACATAATCACACAAAAATATTGGTTGGTTGGCCTTGCAACCCTGTAACTTCAAAGTTTCGGTGTAAAACAAATTCACTTTAAAACAAATGTACATTGTTGTTATGTTTGGCTAGTCACAAAACAAAAGTATTTAATATTTTTTAGAACAATAAAATAAATACTTCTATATAATGGTGATCTATCAAAAAAAATTTAATAAGATTTTAAAATTTTCAAATCCTAATCTGATGGAAAACTTATGTCAAAAAAAAAACAAAGATAAAATAAACCAAAGAAATGTATTCCAATTAAAAAATAATAAAATATAACAAAATGAGACTTTATACTTACTTGCAGCACCGTTAACGGAAACATTTCAGTTAAATACTCCACTAGTTTCTGATGTTCGTCATGATGAAACTGACAAACTTTGCCCTGAGAATACAAAGTCTCTGCTTGAAACCTTGAAATAAAAACAAAACCATGGTTCATGTCTGTAACGAAGTAGATTTTATAATGAAGAATATTGAAATGACTTATTTGTTTAAAATTTTTACATATAAAACATATTTTATTTTTGCATAAGGAAATACAATTTATGAAGAAGCATGTTTAGTCATTTATCTGGATTGTGCTGATGTTACCTTTCTTTTTCAGTTACTTTTGAGCCATCAATGAGTTCCAGAGAAGTGCACCAAGTTAATACAAATGGTCGATAGTCAAATACTGTAAATCCTTGTTAAGTAATAAGTCATTTCTACAAACTATATACTTTGTTATGTTTATAAGTCTTTTTAACATAGCGATGGGAAGACAACATAAAAGAATGGACATAGAGGAATGGAAAAGATAATCATCATATCTTGTTTGGTGCCTCAGTGGTTCAACAGACTAAGGGATAGATGAAGGTGAAATCTTTTACAGAATATTCTTGCTGATACCTACGCTCTGCTAAATTTTAAAGTTTATACGTTCTTTATTAACTAGAAGCATACTTTTGCATTACCCAATGGATATACCCCCTCCACCCAGACTGATCCTACAAACAATACAATAAATTTATACAATTCAATAAAGTGAGCATAAATTATTTATACAATACAATAAGTACACATTATCTATAGAGAGTTTTTTTTAATGTGTTTTTTTTTTTAATCTGTGTAGATATCATATAACAAATATGTTCATATTTTTTGTTAAGGATATTGCTTATCTTCATTGCTCAAAACACAAGGATTATTTGCAAGTGACAATTGTTTCAGGTTAGATAGCATGGCCAGGTGACAGATCTAAAATTGAGACATACAATATAATATCATGAAAGTTGTGAAATAATTTAAGCTAACAAAAATTGTGTCTTTAAAAAAAAAAAAATGAAAAGTTACCTCATTTAAATTATAAACACTGTTATCAGCTAGTGATAAAATTTCCAAGTTTGTTGGTAAGCAAGTACCTGCTGGCTTCAGTGAGGAAATGTTATTACTATGCAAAAGAAGTGTCTGATAAAAAAATAAAAATTATTTGTTAAGGGGAAAAAATCCTTTTTGTTTAAAAAAACAGTGAATTAAAACCAAAAATAAAATCTATGAAGTACTAAATTAAAAGTTTTGTTAGTCTAACTTTTAGTAACTTAACATAAATCTAGTTTACCTTCAAATTTTCTAAATTGGAGATATCAGAGAACTGTGTAATTGCATTGTCTGACAGATCCAAGTAATGTAGATATTTACCTCTTGGTAAATGTTCAATGACCTAATAGAATGTATTAAGCTTTGTGGTTTAAAAACAAATGAAGTCTTAAAAATTTATTTTTTGAATATCTTTTGAATGTATAAAGATGATTTTTAAAATGTAAAAGAAATAAATTATTTTTAAACTAGGATCATCAAAAGTAACATCAGAGATACAAGAGTTGTAAATATCCAAAGAGTTTATAGACTAGGTTTAACTGAACAGAAACATCATCTGCCCTATAGACAACATGGTCTGAAAGGGAGGAACTTTTTTTTACTTAACTTGATCACACACACACACAAAAACATGCACATTGCTAAATGATATTTTATTCCCTAGTCTAGTATTCTAGAACCCCTTTCAGACCTATATCAATATTTTATTCTCTACTAAGAACTAATTTAATATTCCTATTGAGCGGTGTATAATTCAGAATGTATTTTTCTTCATAGTCTTCATCCTGGATTGCAAGACCACTTTGACACGGTAATTTTCTAACACTAAATTACAAGACTCTAAAATTTTGAAAAGAATAAGAAATTAACACCATCTTTTGTGGCTGAGATAACCATTTTAATTCTGCTAGACACATTACAATTCACAGATATCAAAAAGTATACTTACAAAATATTATATAGTGAAACAAACAAATATTTGGGCACATAAACATGAACCACTCACAAAACCTAACTTATTTCAAATAATAATAATGTTGTGATAATATGTTATGTTAAGAGGAATGGAGAAAGACGTTTGACAAATCTTGCATGGTGCCCCAGTGGTCCAACAGGCTAAGGGGTAGGTAAGGTACAAGAATGATATAAGAATCATTATAAATTATCTAATAATAAAATAAATTTAAGAACGCCCATTGGAGGTTAAAAAAATTAAACAATGCCAAGAACGCTAAACTGAACTCAATGTTTCCAGGTAAATAAAAGAAAAGTATTGAGCTATGATTTTAACAATACTTAAACATGTGGCAATCTCCTTTATTACCACTAGTTACTGTATTTTCATATAACTCACTGGTTATACAAACAAATGGCAGCTGCACAGGGCATACAAAGATGCAGGGTTTACACAATTTATTTTAATGATAAACATAGCAGAACAGAAACTATGAGCATACCAGTGGGTCTTTATACCTCCTATAGTTCGCTGTGTGGTTGTGAAATGTACATAGAAAAACTTTATGAAGATCTCATTATAAACCTCAACAAAGCAATTAGCACCAATGTGGTAGAGAATCTTTAATATACCAGTAATCAATTGTGACAAGTAAGTAAGTAAGCAACTAAACTAATTTGCAGATACTGGTCATGTCAAAGTATGCACATATGAGGTATATAAGGGTGCAGGCTGAATGATTTTGTTTTTACTTATTTTGTCATTTGTGCGGGATATTTACATATGCAGGGTATATGCTCGAAAATATGGTAGTTGATCATTTGTTATAAATAAAGTTTTTTTAAGTTATAGAGTGGAAGTCTAATGCTTAGTCCACTTTGAAATTGTTTTGTGCTATAAATGGAAGAGCTTAGAAAATGTTATATCTGCAGTGCTAAAAAGGTGACCAAAACTTATCATATATCTTGGAAAAAACATAGCGTATAAACACTTTTGTACATCAAAATGCTAACTATTTATAGTTTTTTCACCATGTATGAAAATCTCCAAGAAGCTTAACTTTAAAAAAAAAATGTTAAGCAGTATAGATACTTACTTTGATTGAGTTCGATGACAGATCAAGCCACTTAAGCTGAAATAGCTCCTCTAGACCTTCAATGGCCACAATACTGTTGTTTGAAAGACTCAACACTGTAAGGGCAGTGAGTGTTTGTAGACCACCCATACGCACAATATGGTTATTGCAAGCAGAAAACTGATGAAGAAAAAATAGACATCAAAGCAAATTTGTTGTATCTCCAATATTGATTGATTATTTATCAATACACATTTTTCTAACTGTTTTTATACTGTCTTGGTTTCTAGATTTAGAAGAAATTATTCTAACTTGATAAATAAACATGTTGATAAATTAACAGATTGCATTTGTAATGGAACAAATTGTAATGGAACAAAAACAAAATTATTTGCAGATGACTGCCTAGTATATAGAACAGTATAAACAACAAATACTGAAATATTATACATAAAAATATGATTAATTACAAAATATGTGTATATATATTATAAAAATTACCTGTGTTAAAAATGTACACTTGTCCAACCCATCTAATTTTGACAAGTTATTATTATCCAAAATCAGAATGTCTGGTTTATCTTCGTCCTTAAGCTGTATGCTGTTTAGTCCTTGATCTCTAAGATCCATTAACTCTTTCCTCTCTTCTACATCAGTTTCTTCTTGATTGGCCATTGTATACAAAACTAATTTTAAAACAAATAAAAGTGAACGTTTCATTGAGAAGAAGTCACGATAACCAAAATAAACTAAATACAACAAAAGAATAAATAAACATAAACAAGTGATAGAAAAAAAGAATACTTTTAAAAAACAAAGCTTATCTAAGGGGAGGAACCATTAATAACTTCCATTTATCTGAAAATTATGGGATTTCTCTCCCTTTCTGTAATATATAAAACAAAATTAATTAATTAGTACTATATGATTAACTAAATAATTAATCACCAACAATTAACTAATTGCTTAATTTTTTATTGATTCATGTCTTTCAGGTTTAATGAACAATTGTTTTTTAACTTGATTAGAGAATGGAAAATGGGAGAAAAAGCATGTTCAAACTTTTTAACAGACAGACAGACTGAGTGAGTTGATATAAGCTTTGTAAAAATCATAACTAATATATTGTTTAGTGAGCCTTTTCCCAATGTTGACATTTTGTTCAGTGTAAATGCATGTTCAAAACAAAGTAACATTAAACTACACATGGCAATGCACTCTATGACATAAAGTAGTAGAAATGTGGTTATGTTTTCTATACCCTATTTCTTTGATTTTTCAATCTATATATAAAAATTCTCTTCTTCCCTCAAGAGTTTAAACAAGAAGTAAAGGAAATATCACTCTCTTATTTCTGCGGATAGTCCATGAGAAAACAAGAGTAGTATTTACACTACGGATGACTGGCTGCGCGCTTGAATTTCGTTTAAATTTATCAAACCCTGCCCGATCCCATCCCCCTTTGTCCAGCGGGAGGTTTGGACTAGGAACTAATCCAAGTAAAATCTACTATCTATATATATATATATATATGTAAATATACAAACAAACATTTTACAAACACTAAATAGCAAGGCCGGACTTACGCATTGTGAGGCCCTATTCGAAACGGATTTCACTGGGCCAAGTTTGGGCAGGGAAGCGGATAATAAGTGAAATTTAAGAGTTTGTATTAGAAAATAAATTTGTCTATGCATTTTATTCATTCTTTACTATGTACAGAATTGCTTTACGAGCCTTGCGTATAGCAAAGTCATACAGTATATCATAATTCTGTTTCCTACATAGAATTACCAAATGTTTCAATCTATCTTTGAGAATTGTTGACCTCCAGGTAAATTGACATGAGGGCACGGGAAATCTGTTTTAAGTTAAAAATGGTTTAATTTAATAATTTATACACCTTGAACTAGCGCGGGTCCTATAAAAGTGCGGATCCTTTGAAAGTGGGGGCCCACTGCAGTCGCATAGATTGCAGTGGCCTAAGACCAGCTATGCAAAATAGCGGCGTATGTTACGCCGCCGGTCATCTAGTTCTTTTTATTTTGCTATTCTTTAATTGGGTGTGCTACATTTTGCTAGCATTTTACAAACTTAATACCCATATAAGCTATATAAAACAAAATACCAGATTTCAGTATTATGACCTAAGATGGCTAGAATCTATTTAGGACTATTTAATTCTAATCAGTTCAATGTCCCATTTTACATTGAAAGGATTTAAAAATTAAGACTGATGTCAGTCTAAGAAAACCTATACAATGCTATGCTTTTTTTTTTTTTTTTTTTTAAGTTTAATCTAAAATTAATAGACTAAATTAATGTAGATCTCTATCATTTATCCTACTTTTAAAGCATGTCAAAATTTAAAGCTATTTTTAAAACTAAAAACATTACTATAAATAGAGAATAGACTATATTTAATAATTATATATATATATTTTAAGCTAGATTCCTTTATTAGTGAATCTGTCACAGTAAGTTTAAGTGTATATTAAATGTAAATACTCTTAATGCTCAGTTTTATGATTTGTTAAGATCTTAAACACATCCTTTTCT
The DNA here is from genome assembly GCF_947242115.1 of Biomphalaria glabrata. Taxonomy (NCBI): domain Eukaryota; kingdom Metazoa; phylum Mollusca; class Gastropoda; family Planorbidae; genus Biomphalaria; species Biomphalaria glabrata. Next base: position 25,404,982 of record NC_074716.1, read on the forward strand.
AGATCTAATCATAACTCTTTTTTAAAAAACTTTAAAAGGTTTAGGTTATTTTCATTATTTAACATCTGCATTTAAAACTGCCATATCTGTTAGAGCTTAGATAAAGTTAAAGTTAAGTTACTATAAATCTCAGTTTTATAAGTCTTATGGCCATTAATAAATGACCTATCAAATCGCTTTAGATCAGGAATAAAAGTTAGACTATTGGCAGTTGATCATGTAATATATAGAACAATGAAAACAATTTTTTTTAAAAGTAAATTTTACAAACAGAATTAGAAGAATTACAGAAATGGGAATAGCCGTCTTAGTAGTAGTGACAGTCTAGATGTATATATATATATTTAATATATAGTCATGTTAATAAATCCTATACGCTTAAGCGAGCAATTCTTGCATGCATATATATATATATATATATAAATTTTATTTCAAAAACGTCTCTAACAATTTTCTTAAAAATTGCAAGGTATGTGCATATTAGTGCGAAAAAAATTATCATCTCATTGGCCACATCGGGAAAACTCGAGGTCGACCGTTATATCGATTTGAAAATGTCTCATTATCAAAAAATTAATTTTGGCTAGAATGTTTTATGAATGAAATTTTCTATGTGACGTCAAAGGGAAAAAAACTTGACACCGCTTACGTCACTAGGCCCAAAGCAGTACACTAAGACATTTCTTTGCAAACAAGAACAAGTTTTAATGAATCCATTGGCATAATTAAACATTTGCACACCGTCTTATTGTAGATTGATCTATTATGAAACTATGTCGATGTATGATTAGTTATTGTGCTTTAAAGGCTTTATAAATTGTTTACACTTTAATTGCGTAGACCTGTAGGTAAGTTTTAATTTGTTGTTATTTTGCTGGTGAATTATTGCAATGTGTTCAAACTTGGAAGTCTACTGTTCCATACCAAAATAAAGGAAATGGTCATAACACAGCTTCTCTACAACTTACTTGCACACACTGAACATGATACCCAGGGCCGGCCCTAATTTTTGTAGGGCCCTATGTGAAATGGATTGCGCATGGCTCAGTCAGGGTAGGTATAAGGATAATAAGTGAAAATTAAAATTTGTATTAGAAAATAAATTTGTCTTTGCATTACATTTTTATTAAATGAAAGCTGACAATGCCGTTTTTTTATAGCGCGCGTAGAATTGGCGTTTACCATTTTGATTGACACCCCAAAATGACACAATGTTGTCTATTTTAAGGACATTTTTTAAGTTTTCAGGAGATTTCAATAATTTCAGGAAATTGCCAGACTGTTAGTTTATTTTGCAATTTCTGGAGATTCCCGGAAGCTCCTTGAAAATAAGGAGATCATGGGAACCCTGTTATAAGTTACAATTGTTTAATTTAAGAATTTACACCTAGAATTAGCGCGGAGCTTATGAAAGTTTGGGGCCCACTGCGGTCGCATAGGTTGCAGTGGCCTAAGGCCGGCCCTGGTGATATCCAGCTCGCAGTAAACTAATTTTCATTACGCTGCCGCCTCTTTTGGTTTAACCATAGACCTCTGTAAAACGAAAGTCATGTTCCAGAAGTCACCCAATAAAATCTACTCAGCCCCAAAGATCAACGCGAATAGGCATCCCTTAATGTGGTAGACAACTTCACATATCTGGGAACCATAGTATCAAATGACGCTTTGCATTAAACTACTTTAAAGAGAGGTTGATATGTGATCAGGGTTAGTTGTGCTTTTAGACGCCTCCAAGCGAGAGTGTGGTGAAATAAATCGCTCCGCCTGCCTACAAAAATCAGTGTCTACCAAACAGTGGTTCTCTCAACACCTCTTTGTGGATCTGAGACATGGGTACTTTATAGACAGCAACTAAGACTTCTTGAACGCCTTCACCAAAGATATGTGCACACCATCATGGAAATATGTTGGCAAGATCGCACTACAAACAGCGATGTTCTTGCGAAATGGTATGAATTAGTCTGACCACCAAGCTGGGCTATTTTACTTTGTTACATGGTGCACGTTTACACTATTAAGTAGAGATTTTGTATCACTTGATGCTTTGTACTAAAGCCATAATGAATATACTAATTGCAATATTAAATTCTGAACATAACCAGTTTAGAAGCTACACTGCAAAAACTTTCTTCCAAGCCAATAATAGCCCAATAGTTTTATGCAAGAGATGCAATGTAAAACGACACGACGTGAACTGTGGTTTTTCTACACTGTTGGGGGGGACTTAAGAGACTTTCTATTCTAATTGTCATGTACATTTACATTGAGAACTAACAGAACGAAAAAACAACTCTTCAGATTGATAGTCATCTGATCAGAGCCAGTAATACTTTTGGACTCCTCCAAGCAAGAGTGTGGCAATATAAATTGTTCCGTCTGCCTAAAAAATCAGTGTCTACCAAGCAGTGGTTCTCTCTACCTCTTTATGTGGATCTTAGACATGGATACTTGACAGAAAGCAACTAACACTTCTTGAACGCTTTCAACAAAGATGTTTGCACACCATCATGGAATACAGTAGCAAGACCGCACTACAAACAGCGATGTTCTACCGAACCCCGGTATGAACTTACAATACTAAGGCAATGTTTCTAAGTCTCTAAGGGAAAAATGCGCCATTTTAGTTTGTTACAAAGTGTATGTTATACCCAATAACGTAAATATTTTGTATCACCTGATGTTTCGTACTAAAGCCATAATTGAAAATTGCAAAATTAAATTCTGAATGTAATCATTTGAGAAGTTACACTGCAAAGACTTTCTATCAAGCCAATAATAGGCCAATAGTTTAATGCAAAAGATTCAATGTGAGATTTGTTTTTTGAGACTACAGGGAGATTTTCTATTCTATGGCATGTACGATGTCATTTAGAACTAAAAGAACACAAAAGCAACACTTCAGATAGGTAGTCCTCTACCAGATCGCTCATTTTCGTCGTTAAAAAAATAAGTTCTGGTAAATATTTTTCATTAATAAATTATTCCTTCGAGCGAGGCTTAGCCACCTGGTACATAGTAGACTAAAACTAGTAGATTCTTGGTAATCATAGCCACAGATTGCCTTCTCTATAAAATAGTGAATAGTCACTGACATCTTACTAGTAATACTACTACTAGATTCTAGACTAGATTTTGTCAGGGGGAGGTATGTCGAGAATGAATGTTAGTTTGATATTTTGGTGTGATTGTTATATCCCCTTGTTATGAATGCGAAGTGTTGCACGTGTTGTGAACTGAGTGATTGAGTCTTCGTTGAATGTGCGAGAGAATGTGTTAGTCAGTAAGGTCTTGCTCCCGGTCCAGGAAGGTTGGACGTTTACTTCCTGGACTGGTGTATTGTGTATTACTATTTCATAAGAGTGATATAATTGTGTGCGTTATCAAGTATTAAAGTATTGTTGATATTCATGAATATAAGGAGTTAGAGTTGATGTATATTAAGTGTTCGTATTTGAGTTAAGCAAGTATTGAATTATAATTGAGTAACCAAGAAAGTACCAAGCAAGTATTATTTGATATTCAAGAAACCCCTAGTGAGCCAAGTTAAGTAACACAACAACACAACAAGACAAGAGACAAGCAGAGCAGAGCAGCAGCAGTATATATATTAAATTCGAACCCTGACAGATTTCAGTGACCAGTCCAGCTGAAAAAAACTCAACCAGATGTCTATAGTCTAGAATTAGATCTAATACTCTATATTTTTGGTAATTTCCGTTAAATTACCTAAACTAAAGATTTAAATTTATTATAAATTATAACTTATAACTAAGCCACTGGCCTGATTATTAATATTATAATAATATATAGACATACATCTATTCATAGAGATTTATTTTGTATTTACTTATTTATTAACTATTATCAAATCAATTCAATAATCATGGTTATTCAGATTAATCATTATTAAATTATTATTAAATATTATAATAGATCTATTTATATTATTATTTATAATATTAAATTTAAAATTAAAATTATTATTATAAAAAAACACATTCTCATTCACATAACAATGATAACATTTGAGTGAGCTGTAAACTTATATTTATCGAAAGAATTAGTATTTTAATTCCTCAAATGATATCGAAATATTTAAAATTTAGAGGGGTTTCCCTAAATAGTGTAATAGTAGACTACTATAATGTCAATTATTATATTATATTGTCATGCACTCATTGTCCGCCTTTATATGTTGTTTACCTTCGAGATCAGCCATATTGAAAAAAAATTATTCCCGGTTTCTTCTATCACGGACAAAATATTATTTTTTATTTTAGTGCTCCAATTTTGTTTTTATTTTATGTAACTATTTTTCCCCATTTTATTACCTATATGATATCTAGATTATAGATCTAGTTATATTGTTTACAATAGATCTAAATAATTTATCGCTTTTTTTTATTTTTAGATTGAAGACTTTCCTTTCCTACTTTCCACTTCCTTTTAATTATCTCCGCAGCTGTTAGTTTCCTTTCTGTTTCCGGTCGTCAAGATGAAGTAATGGAATATTTGTTATTTTAAATTATATTTGAATTAATCATTTACAATCTACTAGATAGGGGTTATTTCATTCAATTAAAATTGTTTTAAAGTTATTGCAAATTGTCATTTTAGCTATGGATGTTATAGTTATTGTATATAAATGAATATCTTATGGGCTTTATAAATTTACTGAATTGTTTACATTTTACAGGCTAGAACTTTGTTCTTACTCGGGTTACAAAATATACCCTGGCCATGGCAAGCGTCTGGTCAAAGCTGATGGCAGGGTGAGTATTGCTTATGAAATTCCATTAATTAGATATTTCTGGATTAAATCATAGTCTGTATTAATGTAGAATTGTGGATTATGATAAGGAGGGGAAATCAAAAATTGATCTTTAAAATTGAAAAAACAATTTTTCGGTACCATTTTTCGTTAGTACATCATTAAAATACTTTTAAAGAACTTTCCAATGGTGTTTAAATTATGACTGTATGTCTAATAGTTAGAAAGTTATGATTTTTTTGTGTCGTTTTGGCTTAACATTGTTGACATGGAACAAGTAAGATGAGTCATCATGAGAGCGTCTCGCTCGCTAAGCCAGTGAGACACACCCCCCGCTCAAAAAGTTAAAAAGTTGGAATTGAGTTTCGTAGAGGATAAATCTACTTATTAAATAAGAAATTTAATAGTAGATTTAGTATTCATCAGACCTGCCTACCGTTACGCAAAATCTCCCAAAAATGACAGACAGTACGCAAATACGCTTTTAACCCGTCGCGTTACGCATTTCGTATCCTTTTTTTTTTCTCCTCTCTAGACTAGCTTACAAGCGGTCAAGGAGGTCACGCTAAGCCCGCCTGTGGGGAGAGAGGGGAAACAGAAAAGGTGGGGTGAACACAATGTGCCCAGATCTATACGTTGATTGGTTCTAAATAGCAATTAGATGTCTAGAAATGAAGAACGCGAGAGTGAGGGAGTGGCGGGTTGGTACCATCAGTTAGCTGAAACACCGTGACTTTTTTTTTTTTTGTAAGTTCATTAGTAGAAATTAGTTTTAGTATGATTTAAAATTTAGATTGACTAGATCTAGATCGATAACTACCATATAGTCTAGATCTAGGCTAGATTCTTAGTCTTAGTATAGAATAGACCTACGGTCTACGTTTGTAGCGGATCCACGGCATCGGTAACACTCTTGAGCCTAGATCTAGAGTAGATTATATTCATTATATAGACATAAAGTCTTAGACATAGTTCCAGATCTAGTCTAGATATCATCTCTAATGATCTAGATTTAGATCGTAGATCTAATCATGACATCTAATATTATATATATATATATGACAAAATAGTGGATTGCGTAAGTGTTACGCATTCTGGTGCCAAAATACGCATTTTGACCGTAAGTGTTACGCATTTGGACTTTTTTTGGTAGGCAGGTCTGATTCATAGTGAATTTCTAGCTCACAAGTCTGATTTCATTTATATTTATGAACTTTACTTGTTTAAAATGTAAATATTGATGAAATAAACAAATTATCAGGTCTACATCTACAAGAAATGTCAGAGAGGCCGGGACAAAATGGCGGCGTTGTGATGGCAGAAAATAACAAAATATTTAAACAGTGGGATCAAAATCGTCTGAAACAATTATTTTTGAAATGCGCTTTATAATTCATGCGACTATGATCAATATATAAAATCTATTTGAATATATCCAGAATATTAGGCCTTACATGGCCTCCAGTGGTTTTACATTGATGATGAAATTTCCGTATCAAAATTCTGTAAATCCCATAACCCCCAATGGTAACCATATTTTCAAGTTTTTGAGCGATGCGAAGGAGATATCGCGATAAAACTTGGTAGAATTATAGCTAGGCATGATATCTACCGTGAAAAAAAAAATGAATCATTGATCATTTTCTTGGACCCTGTATTGCTAAAAACAAAAAAATGAGTATTTTTTTATAATAAATGTACAAATGACAAATAACTTTAAAAAAAAAACGTAATTAAGCTTTATATAGGCCATTGTCTAAAGTAATTGATAACACAAGTTTAAAACTTCTCACATTTCATTCAAAAGTGTACTAAATTTGCAAGTGTGGCTTATGTGAAAAAAAGTCAAAAACGCAATCTCAAGTTTATCGGTCATTTTTTACTTTCACACTTCCGTGTTTTTTCGCCTAATTATGATTAAGTCACAATTTTTGCAATGTGAAAAATTTAGTTATACCACTTCTTGGTTCTCCACACATGACATAGTCATAGAGTTGATAGAGTCGAGTGTACAAGTTTCCAACATTCCCTAACCTTCTTAAGATGATGCGGCCGATCTATTGGCCTAACAGGCCTAAGGCTATTTGGCGAAAAAGACGATGTTTCTAAGACCACATGATTGGCTACCCAGTGTTTGTATCACTGTATCAGCCAATCAGATTAGTTCTTACTTTATTTGCGCATTAGTAATAGTAGAATGTAATGGTGACTTCCTTTGCTGTTTTAACGTGAAAAATTTTTTGTATTGATTTTTTTTTAAGTTAGCTAGTGAGAGGTGAAAATTTTAACGTGTCAGTCAGCCATTGAACCAAGGGATTAGCACCCAATAGACTGTTTTATGAGGACACCAACAATTCATTCACGCTACATATCGCTCACCGACAGTTGGTTCACAACTAATCGTTCACTGGATAGTAACATATTGTAGTCCTTTGAGAGATTTCCATAAAATTGGATACTGAGCCCCAAACTGGAATTGGAAAATGGGCACGCACATTATACAGTGCGGTAGTTTCATATTAAATATCAAAATAAAGATGTAATAACCACTAAAATAGCTTGTTCAGATTCATCAATATCAATATATAATTAAAATCTGAGTTAATTGATGCCAAAATATAGAGACTGTTTGGAATAAATTTTTGGTGTTTGGAATCAAATAAAATGTGGAAAAAAAAATTGTTTGGATTAATTGAAGACACATGGCCTCTTTAACCTTAAATATAATAACAAATATAGGTTAGGGGTGCAAATATAAGTAGTCATCCTTATTCTCCTTAAACTAAAGAAGTTTTTGATACTTCATTTTCTTTTCTGTCAAAGTCAAACTTTGACTTTCTGACCAATATGTGTTTGAAGTGCATAACTTACTCTAAAACATTTTCACTAAAATAGACTGTCACTGTTAGCTATACCTAGATCTATAAATGACCATATTGGTCTCATTTGATTCTAGGTACCTATTATAATTATAAATACACTGCTGTTTGCCAACTAAAGACTGTTTCGGTCTATATACTATATAGACTCCTGACATTTTTGATGGCTTTAATTATTTTGTTGCATCTGATATGATGTTTGTATTTTTTGTTCTCTAAAACTTTTTCTCCATTTTCTTTGTTAGTATTCTTCATTCACATTACATATTTAATAGACATTTGCTTTGCGCTACAAAATTTAGTTTATAACATGGAGTTGATGAGGGATGTAGGGAAAGTGAAATTTATATTACCTGTTAAAGTAGTTAAAGGGAAATAAATTCTAATTATAAAGAAATGTTGTTTTTTTTTCTTTCAGACATTTTACTTCTTAAGTCACAAGTGTGAACGCTCACATACGATGAAGCGTAATCCTCGCAATATCAACTGGACAGTGCTTTATCGCAGAAAGCACAAGAAAGGTCAGGTAGATGAAATAGCCAAGAGAAGGTCACGTCGTACACAGAAATTTCAGAGAGCCATTACTGGTGCAACTTTAAATGATATCATTGCTAAGAGAAACCAGAAACCTGAAGTTCGTAAAGCCCAACGTGAACAGGCTATCAGGTGATTTTCTTTCTTCTTTATAAATATGACATTGATCATTCCTTGTCAACATTCTTATAGTTTCTATTAGGTGAAAGATAAGCACACCTTTTTTGTAGTAAAATATTTGTTTCACTATATTATACTATAGTGTTGTGTATATACATATAAAATGTTTTCTCCACCCACAATGCCCAAAAAAAAAGTTATGGTCATTCTATGAATAAATCTTTATGCTATGATCACAATATTAACATTACCCCCCAACCCCTTTTTTTTATATATATAGAGGAATGGTGCTTTTTTTTAATTTGATTTTTTATAATGTGTCTCATTCTAAGTTCAGACCTGCCTACCAAAAAAAGTCCAAATGCGTAACACTCACGGTCAAAATGCGTATTTTGGCACCAGAATGCGTAACACTTACATGATCCTCTATTTTGTCATGTATATATATATATATCAGACCTGCCTACCGTTACGCAAAATCTCCCAAAAATGACAGTCAGTACGCAAATCCGCATTGAACCCGTCGCGTTACGCTTTTCGTATCCTTTTTTCCCCCCTCTCTTGACTAGCTTACGAGCGGTCACAGAGCTCACGCTAAGCCGTTTTGTTGGCCGGGGGGGACAGAAAAGGTGGGGGAACACATTGTGTCCAGATCTATACGTTGATTGGTTCTTAAAAGCAATTAGATTTAGTCTAGAAATGAAGAACGCGAGAGTGAGGGAGTGGCGGGTTGGTACCGTCAGTTAGCTGATACACCAACGTGACTTTTTTTTTTTGTAAGTTCATTAGTAGAAATTAATTATGTTGAATCCCTGATTCCCGTATTCATTTGTATAGAAAAAAATATCGAAGTGCTATCGATTCAAAACACATTGAGTGACATTGTAGATATCTATTCTAGATCTAGAAAGCTTGTTATACAGGAATAGATCTAGCTAGTCATTACGTTAGTCATGATTCTCTACATTATTCAACAATCTAGATCCAATTTAGTTGTAGTATGATTTAGATTGACTAGATCTAGATCGATAACATCTACTACCGTCTAGATCTAGATTAGATTCTTAGTCTTAGTATAGAATAGATCAAGGATGAAGGTAGGCCTACGAAAGTTTGGAGTAGACCTACGTTTGTAGCGGATCCACGGCATCTGTAACACTCTTGAGCCCAGATCTAGAGTAGATTATATTCATTATATAGACATAGATCTAGTCTAGATATCATCTCTATTGTCGTATTGATCTAGATTTAGATTGTAGATTTAAACATGACATCTAGATCTAATATTATATATATATATATATAACAAAGTAGTGGATCTCGTAAGTGTTACGCATTCTGGTTCCAAAATACGCATTTTGACCATCAGCGTTACGCATTTGGATTTTTTTTGGTAGGCAGGTCTGATATATATATATATATATATATATATATATATATATGTATAATATTAGATGTCATGATTAGATCTACAATCTAAATCTAGATCAATACGACAATAGAGATGATATCTAGACTAGATCTGGATCTATGTCTATATAATGGATATAATCTACTCTAGATCTGGGCTCAAAAGTGTTACCGATGCTGTGGATCCGCTAGATTCGCTAGATCCAAACTTTCGTAGGCCTACCTTCATACTTGATCTATTCTATACTAAGACTAAGAATCTAGACTAGATGGTAGTAGATGTTATCGATCTAGATCTAGTCAATCTAAATCATACTAGATCTAGATCTATAACTAGTTTGTAGGGTAATGTAGAGAATCATAACGTAATGACTAGCTAGACTCGAACTAGATCTATTCCTGTATAACAAGTTATCTAGATTCTAGATCTAGATCTAGACTAGATATCTACAGTGTCACTCAATGTGTTTTGAATCGATAGCTCTTCGATTTTTTTTTTCTATACAAATGAATACGAGAATCAGGAATGCACCAACATAATTAATTTCTACTCATGAACTTACAAAAAAAAAAAAGTCACGTTGGTGTATCAGCTAACTGACGGTACCAGCCCGCCACTCCCTCACTCACGCGTTCTTCATTTCTAGACATCTAATTCCTATTAAGTACCAATCAACGTATAGATCTGGGCACATTGTGTTCACCCCACCTTTTCTGTTTCGCCCCTCTCCCAACAGGTGGGCTTAGCGTGACCGCTTGTAAGCTAGTCTAGAGAGGAGGAAAAAAAGCATACGAAATACGTAACGCGACGGGTTAAATGCGTAACGCGACGGGTTAAATGCGTATGTGTGTACTGGCGGTCATTTTTGGGAGATTTTGCGTAACGGTAGGCAGGTCTGTAAGTTAGTTCTTGTGATGTGTTATTGTACATCAGGATCACTTTTCTGGACACTAGACCATATAAATCATTATATTAAATCAAAAATAGTACGGTAAATGTTAAAATGTAAATCCATATCCATTTCTATTAAATTTTTTATTATTAAATCACAATTCTATTTTTCAATGATTAAACCTCGTTTTATCTCCCAAAAAAAAAGCCTTGAATTTTATTCTTTTAATGTGTTCGTAAAGTAACATTAAGTTGTATTTTTGGGCTGAGTTGTAGTTCTTAGAAGTACTAACCTGGAAACATTTCAATACAGCCTTAGTTAAATAGAGGCCTAAAGATGCTACAAAAAAAAAAAAAAAATTATAACTGGAATGCTCTGATTTAAAAAAAAGGGAATTCATACCTTTGAGTTAAGACAGATTCAAATGTGGAATGTTAGTGGACATGCATTGGTCTATGTCATGGATGCAAGATCGCCGGCATGCCGGCAAAATCGAAGTTTTAAAAAAAGCTTGCCGACAAACGCCAGTCCGACTGATTGCCGGCTCGGTATCAGACTTTTTTTTTTCACATTCACGTTTTGATCTTTCAAACTAAAACTTAATAAGTCGAATTCAAAGAAAGACAGGAAGTTACAATTCTTAAGTTACGGCGCATGCGTTAATTTCCGAACTTTCGCTTGTATCAAAAACGTAAACAAAAGTTAGAAACAAATCCGTATGGCCCAGGCCTGAGACGCCTAATTTAGTAAGTAGATCTAATTCTAATAAGTTAGATCTGCCGGCATAAAAATTGAAACCAGACCTAGAGGCTAGATCTAGTCTAGAGATCTAGATCTATTTCTACATTTTAAAATGATTTTAGAAGTTGAACGTGAAAGTGATTTATAGATTATAATTATAATATTAATAGATACGATCTACTTTTGATCTACGCTGCTTCTGGCAACTTCTGCCCAGGGACTAGACTAGACTAGACCTAACTAGTCAGGCTAGTGGTATAGTCTAGAATAGTCTAGATCATCTCAGTTGGTGATAATGATAGATCGATATCAATGAGTATTAACTATTAGATCTAGATAATTAGAATTAGTTAGAATCTTACAGTTACAATCTACCACTAGGTCTAGTCCCTCTCCCTGAACAGAAGCAAGGTACTGTAGATCAAAAGTAGATCGTATCTTATCTATTATAATCTATTATTAGATATAATATTCCACTAGTAACGTCTAGATCTAATTAAATCTAGATTCTAGATCTAATAATAAAAAAAACTTATTTTTAAAAAGGCAAGACTCTAGATCTAGTAGATGATTCTAGCTAAGGCTATAGACTTCTATCATCTAGCATTTACTATTACTAGATGAGTGATTACTGTCTAGATCTAACTTTAAGATCTAGAACTAAATCTAAAGGATATAATTTGGATTTAGGTCTAGATCTAGTCTAGACCTAAATCTAGAGAAAATCTAATATCTAGTCAACTAGTAGCTCTAGTCTCGGAAAGTCTAGACTTAGACTCAGAGACTATTGTATGTCTAGATCTCTAATACTTAATACTTACTAGTTTCTTTATTAGACCTAGATATAGATAGGTGTAAATTGATGGATCTGCTCTGTTACTATTATCATAGAATTAAAATGACATCTTGACTAGATCTAGATATCTGGTATAAAAATCAGTCTAAGTACTCTATGCTACTATTAGTGAGAAGATCCAGTTAACTAGTTCTATACTCTGTCAGCCAATAAATATTTAGATCTATTAAGTCTTCTATTTGAAATAGAGTTAACTTTTAACATAGGTGCTACAAAGTTTTATTTATACTAATGTAGTAGTAGTTAGGCCTATCTATGTGCATATTATATATAAAAAATGAAATGTTCAAACATACATGAACATTATAGTAATTTAAGTAAAAGCTTAAAAGCTTAGTATTTACAGACCTGCCTACCGTTACGCAAAATGCGTATTCGTTACGCAAAATCTCCCAAAAATGACCGTCAGTACGCAAATACGCATTTAACCCGTCGCGTTACGCATTTCGTATCCTTTTTTTTTCCCCTCTTGGCTAGCTTACGAGCGGTCACGGAGGTCACGCTAAGCCGTCCTGTTGGGGGGTGGGGGTGGGGAGAAACAGAAAAGGTGGGGGAACACATTGTGTCCAGATCTATATGTTGATTGGTTCTTAAAAGCAATTAGTCTAGAAATGAAGAACGCGAGAGTGAGGGAGTGGCGGGTTGGTACCAGGTTGTTACCGTCAGTTAGCTGATACACCAACGTGACTTTTTTTTTTGTAAGTTCATTAGTAGAAATTAATTATGTTGAATCCCTGATTCCCGTATTCATTTGTATAGAAAAAAATATCGAAGTGCAATCGATTCAAAACACATTGAGTGACATTGTAGATATCTAGTCTAGATCTGGATTCTAGAACTAGAATCTAGATAACTTGTTATACAGGAATAGATCTAGCTAGAGTCTAGGTAGTCATTACGTTATGTCATGATTCTCTACATTACTCTACATTCTAGATCCAATTTAGTTGTAGTATGATTTAGATAGACTAGATCTAGATCGATAACATCTACTACCATCTAGTCTAGATCTAGACTAGATTCTTAGTATAGAATAGATCAAGGATGAAGGTAGGCCTACGAAAGTTTGGAGTAGACCTACGTTTGTAGCGGATCCACGGCATCTGTAACACTCTTGAGCCCAGATCTAGAGTAGATTATATTCATTATATAGACATAGATCCAAATCTAGTCTAGATATCATCTCTATTGTCGTATTGATCTAGATTTAGATTGTAGATCTAATCATGACATCTAATATTATACATATATATATATATATATATATATATATCAGACCTGCCTACCAAAAAAAATCCAAATGCGTAACGCTGATGGTCAAAATGCGTATTTTGGAACCAGAATGCGTAACACTTACGAGATCCACTACTTTGTTTGTCGTATTGATCTAGGTTTAGATTGTAGATCTAATCATGACATCTAGATCTAATATTATATATATATATATATATATATATATATATATATATATATATATGACAAAATAGTGGATCGCGTAAGTGTTACGCATTCTGGTGCCAAAATACGCATTTTGACCATCAGCGTTACGCATTTGGACTTTTTTTGGTAGGCAGGTCTGTATTTATAGTTTGTATTTAAAGATATATATATATATATATCGGTAAATGTTTTATTTATGTCGTGACGATATAAGAGACATCATGCTTACAGGTTTTTTGGGGTTGCCAACCCCCCCTTGCAGGCAAAACAGGGCTCTGTTGCTTGCATCCATGGTCTATGTGTATCATTAAACTAACCCTATTTTATTTAACAGGGCATACAAAGAAAAGGTTAAAGTTAAAGAAGCTCAGAAGAAAAATGTAAAGGTATGTCAGTGCTCTGACTGTTCAGTTAAACTGAGTACACATAAGTATTATATAGACAGCTCCTTCATGTGATTCCTTGTTCTGTATTTTCAGCCTGTCCCAACCAAACAGCCCAAACAAGCTAAAGCAACCAAGCAGCCTATGGCTAAAGCTCCTCGTGTTGGTGGAAAGAGATAAGCTGCTTTATCATTAAATAAAATTGTGACCATATAAAATATTTGTTGTTTTTTTGTTTTTTTTTAAAGAAAATATTAACAAACACAGTAATATACATTTAACATTTAATTTTTCTTGTTTGTAAATAGACTAAACATCACATTAATTGTGTATACAATAACAGTTGAGTAATTATTGCTGAATCAGCAAAGTATAACAAAATATTTCATAGCCTGAATAGTACACACTTTCTAGTGAGTGAAGCCCCATCATTATAAACCCTAATTCTTTTTATCTAGTGATTGGGCCATTTCAATGTTAGCATTATTCTTTAATTCAGCTTCATTAGTTCATACACATTAAACTTACAACATTAAACTTACATATTAGAATTTATTTTATTTTTTTACTTGTGAAATCTTTGTCAAATTTCCTATTGTAATGCATTGATAATAGTGTACCATTAAAGCAAAAAAAAAAAATGGACATAAATATGTTCTTCTATAGCATAATGTTAACACTCCAACCATAACAACATAAACAAAAATATCTTTGGATCATTTGTGTTAATGTTACTAATAATTTCATTTATCAATGTTATAATGTAGTAAAATGATACAATTACTGATAAGCTGTGGCGAAAATCTGTTTCAAAATAAATTGAATTTTCAACTTGTTTAATATGCACATAAGAATACAGGAAAATATCAATATTATAATGCTGATATTATCATAAGTTAGCAATACGTTACAAAGCTGATAGTTTGAAACAACTATTGTGATGTTTATTACACTTGATAAAGTTTATGATACCAGTATTCCTAGTGAGGTTTGTGCTGCTGCCATAAGAAATTTTATTTTTCTTAAATTATTCTACAACTTTGTGAACTTTTATGGTTGTTTTTGTTGACATTTTTATTATCATTTTTAGTTTTGGGAGCTGTTATAACTGTCAACATTCTACTGGTTTTGACATTTTTCTCCACTCTAGTGTCCACAACATTTTCCTGCCCCCATTCTGATTTTAAAATGGCTCCATTTGTTTCCTCATGCTCTGCACTAGGTAGGAGTCGAAAAAGATTTTGACCAGCCAATTCTGTTGCTGGATCATCTCCCTTTTTAAGAATCTCTTTCTCAGCTTCTATCAAATTCATTGCTTCTTCTACGAGTATTTGTACATCTTTATCAGTTATGGGGTGTTGTTTAATAATTGTGGCAGAGAAGACAAGAGTCACTTCATTTACTGAAAGGCAATTATAAAAATAATTCTTAGTTATATCACCCATTTCCATGTTAAATTTTAATATGATAGAAATAGCTAACAATAGAGTCATTTCTCCAAGAAATCATTTGACAGTACTTTGTTGTTACATGACTTACAATTACTATTGGAAGTTCTGAATTTGTACGGTACTGTTATAATGTAGAATGTCAAATGAATTTAGTACCCGTATCCCATTAAATCTGTATTTTAAGAAATTAAAATTACATTATATGTGAATTTTTTCCATAAACTAAATTATTAACTTTAAATATAGCCTAGTGACAGTCAAAACTAAACAAACAAAATATTTTGCTATCCAAGTACTGGTACTTATAAAAGTAGAATGTTTTTTGGTAAATAACAATTATAGATGTGTGCAATGGGAAATACTTTCATGCTTTTAGCATGCTTAGTGTGCTATGATCCAGTAGGGAGGAAGGAATGTTTTAATGCTGTCTTGGAAATAAAAAAAAGTTACTTGAACCTCCTTGATGAAAGGCCAACTTGTTAGCCACTGAGATATGAACGTAGGTTTTTTAGTCTATTGCTAGTTTAAAAATTTTAGAAAACAACTTTTTAACTATACATAAGGCTTAGCTTATTAGACCTTACTGTCTCTAAATAAAACAACATTAATTTATTGCAACTAATTGCTTCATGTGGTGTCATTGACAATGAATAATTGTGCAACATTTCAGCTTGATCTGAGAATGGAAAGTGGAAGAAATAATGTGTTCAAGTTTCCACCCAGACAGAGTGTGTGAGTTGATTGAAGCTTTGTCATTGCACAGCTTGCCTTGTTATTTTTATTGACAATTAATCATCTAATCTACACAATAAAACTTGTACCGGTAGTACATACAATATGTTTATCATTTGTTTCTATGTATCATCTAAGCGGAAAAAAAAAATCACATTGATTCATATATATTTGAAATAAATTATTCTAATCTAGTATAGTTTCATTTCTGAAATGAGATACCCAGTACATGGCATTAATAGGTAAGCCTGCACTTTCAATAAATTAAATATACCTGTATGCAACTTAAGTCATTAATTTTAATTAAACTAAGATAATGGAGTTAATTAAACTATAACCCCCATTGACATGGTGGTAGTAAGATGGACTGTGTTAGTGGGAGGTACTCAGGTATAAAACAATATACATACACAGAGGTGGTAAAACAACCAGCGGATAGAAGCCTCCAGGTGGTTGGGACACAACCCTGACCAGCAAAATTTTTCGATTGATTGTGAGGTAACATATAACTAGCTGCTCTTCATCGTGATGCACATCATCATCCAGGTAAAGTAGACCCCAGCCAACCTTATCTCCAACTTTCACCAGAGTACTTGCTGAAACAATGCATTTGGTTTTCAATCATTCAGTTCTTACTAGTAGTGTCATCATTACTGGAAACAAAAACACCAGTTAAACTATATGAATAAGAAAAAAGTAGAAGTTCCCCTTTCAGACCTTGTGGTCTGTATGGCAGATGATGTAAGGATCAACTGTTTCTGTGGCCTATGGTTAACGAGGGTATCATGTAGCCAGCACAACGACCAACCGCCTTTACTTTTCCGCAACTAATGTTATGTACCCATTAGAGCTGGGTGGACTCAGAGGCGCCCAAAAATTCCGAAATTTAAAATCCCATTCTTCACCAGGATTTGAACCCGGGACCCCCGGTTCAGAAACCAAGCACTTTACCGCTCAGCCACCACGCCTCCTAGTTAAAAGAAATACAAACATTTAATTATGAGCAATGAAAGCAGTAAAATAATTAGTGCAATAAGCTGTAGAATGGAAACTAATACTATCAGGTACAGTACATTAAAAGTCGAACTAAAATTTAAAATATTTTCCTTCATTAAATCACAAGTTGAAAAAGCTGAAATAAGGATACATTTTTGTAAAAAATACTTTTAAAAGAAACTTTTTTTGGCACTTCAATTACATTCTATTTCTTCTTTAATTTTTCTATATTTATTTAAGAAAAAATCTCAAGGAAAATTAAGTCGCTTGGCTACCAAGTCTAGTGTTGGAGGAACTTATCTGCCATAACAGTTTTTCATTTAATTCTAGTAACCAAACCCTGGATGAGCCTCACCATCTTCAACAAAAATAGTAACTATGACCAAAAAAATGTTCTGTAAAACCTGCTACCTTTTTAGACCTTTGGGTTAGGTCAGGTAGATGTAGTGTTTTCTCGTAAGCCTTTTAAGTAGCATACAATTTTAATGAAAATAACTTGCCTTTCTTTGAACTAAATCTTTTTTTTTTATCACTAAGATATTTTTAACCTCGTATGGAACAATCAACCCCTGTACACCAAAAAATTAATTAAATATATTAAGATCTAAATATTTTTTATAGAATTGTCATTTTTAATGGACCGTACGTAGATGTTTCTGATGTTATCATGAGTTAAGGTGAGTGGGTGGTTTAGTTGTATAAGCTGAAGAGATTCTGATGTACTAGTTGAAGTGACAAATCACAGAAATGTATTTTTAGTCAGTTATGTCATGTTTAATTATCATTGTTTCATTGGTGTTTCGACATTGAAGTTGAAAGCTGTATATTTATTAATCAAAGTTATGTTTAGAAAGAAGTTTGTTCAAGTACAATTTCTTCTTACCATCATTAACAGGCCAATATCTGAGATAGTCTAATTTCAGACAGGACAGAGGTGGTGGGTCAAGCGGGGTGGCAGTGGACAGAACTATAGCTGGAGGTGGGGCTGAGCTTGTTTCCAACTTGTGTGTTATTTCCACCTCAAAGTGATTGTAACCTAGAAAGGTAAAAAAATTATTATATACTTGATATTTCTATGTGCTTGTTAAAAAATCTGCTTTAAATTTCTTTGCTTTTGTTTTCTTTTTCTAAAAGCAGTATTTGTAAGAAAATAAAATGTAATAAAAACCTGTGATTGCCTTTTTTTGTTAATTTGGAATTGAAATACTGTTTTTGTACAAGGTTTTATTAAATTGAATAAAAAAACAGTTTTTACATCAATTTTCTCTTATGTATTTTGAGAGCACTTGATAGCAACAAACTTCAAAATGATCAGCTGGATAACTTTTACAAATGTGGTGGGTTTGGCACAGAAGACAACTAAATTCTAAATGATGAAAGGAACTCGTAGGACGATTCCAACTGTTTATTATGCATTAAAGACCTGCAGCCATACATAAACACATGGTTTAGAACCAGACACAAACAGGGAGTGGAGACGACGTAGGTCCAGTAACATACGGACACTACAGCGACAAGAGATGCCGGTCGAATGGACAGTGCCCACGTTGGTCTGCCTTGTCATGCGCGGACACAAGATGCCATCTAGGGTGAAGGGTCACGTGGATATCAGGGTGGCCGGTGTTTTCTAAAAAGATATCCACTCCACTACAGAGCCCCTAGCTTGAAATGACCCGTCCCTGGGCGTTCAGCCTAGTAGGTTTTTGAAAACTGAAACAACTGTTTCTTGTCAGTGTCTTCTGGAACGACAAGCATCTTTCCAGTTTGTAACGTGCTGGTTCCATCGGTCATACAGAGTGGTCTGTCTTTCTCTAAACATAATGTCTGGGAAGCTGTAGAAAGTGTGACAGGGAGCAGTGAGCGAAATCGTCTTTGTGGCTGGTTAAAATGCTTGTAGTTTCTTCTTTGTCTATCTGGCCTCCGGACTCTGTTATGCCTGTTCTTGTTTGGCTGCCCAGAGTTAAAGTTTCTATTTCTCGATGTTTGAATTGAGTGACTTGCATCTGTACTGTACATTGCATCAGCTTGTTGCTCATTGGTTCGTTGTTCTACTTGGTGGGTTGGCTGTGAAACAATGGGTTCACTATTGCACACAGATTGAACCTCAGCTGTGAGTTGTGGTGATTGCTGACAGTGACGCCTTACATGTCCAACTTCCCAGCACTGGGTGCAGACTGGTGATCCATCATCAGTGTATGGGAAGAATCCTCTCTTCGTCCTTGACCACACAAGACCCGGCGGTGCTGTTGGTCGAATTCTGTTTTGGTTGCTATGTTTCGTGTGTCTTTGTGTTGGTCTGCGTTGACTATGTGGTTGACTAGAAAGTGGGTTAGTTGAGCTTGGTAGACTGTTATAACCAGACCCCTGGTGTTGTTGACTAGAGAGTGAGTTAGCGTTAGTTGAACTTAGCAGAATGTTATAGCCTGACCCCTTTATCTCTTCAAGTTGCTTCTCTAACTTGGCCAATTTTGCTAAGAGAACCTCAGACCACTGCTCTTGGGCTCGAGCTGCATCTTTGTTCTGGTTCTCCAACTTGAATGCATAGTTTCGTAGACTTTGAAAACTTATCTGGGGATGTTGCGCTATGAACCTAAACAGCTCTCTGCGAAGTTCTGGATCTCTGACTCCGTAGGCATATTGGTCCCTCAATCTTTCCTCCTTGAAGCAATCTATTCCTTCTCTTTGTTCTTGCCTGATGGCCGTTGTGAACTCCTTAAATAGTCGTCGAGAGAATTCGAGCAGTGACTCACTTCTTCTTTGCTGCGACATCAGAAATGTAATCTCTGCCTCTCGCACCGGTATAACTACTTCAAACGCAGAGGTAAGTGCATCGAGCAGAGCTTCTGGATCACTTCTGATATGAGGTGGCTGAAGATCTACCTCTACTCTAGCTGGACCACTTATGTTCTCAAGGATGGTTGCAGTCTTCTCTTGAGGCGAGAGGTAAGGCCGGAGCTCCCATAGATCTCTTATTTCTCTGACGAAATCTTCAATTGAAACCTCAACATTTCTGCCATCCCCGCTGCACTGTCTCATTTTTCTAGCAG
Source organism: Biomphalaria glabrata (assembly GCF_947242115.1). Classification (NCBI taxonomy): domain Eukaryota; kingdom Metazoa; phylum Mollusca; class Gastropoda; family Planorbidae; genus Biomphalaria; species Biomphalaria glabrata. Next base: position 25,425,235 of record NC_074716.1, read on the forward strand.
GTTCTATAATGTAGTGAGGGCGCTGACAGGCCAGCTTCAACGCCTCAAGTTCAGCTTGTAGTCGAGTCAACATCCCCTTAGTGACACGTTCCATTCCCTCCGGCTCTCCTCCACTGCACGTGGGACCCACGTCTCTCCCCTTCACTGAACTAGGTTCCACCATATTTCTCTCCATCTGGCTGCAGGTCTTAAGAAACTCTAACAATAATAGTAACCTAATAACTAAATTTATCTCAACAGAAACAATTTTCAAGCTAAGTAAAATCACAATTAAGAAAATATAAGCAAATTATCTTAAAAACTAACTAAAACTAAATCTACCTACCCTGAAACAAAAAGAAGAAAACAAAAATAGAAAATATTTGAAAGTACAGAAACGGGAAAGAAAACTGTTACTTGTAGACATCTACGTCTGGTTGTCACTTTCTTAGTTTCGGTTGTCAGGAAGCAGATTCTGAGACGTCTTCTGATCCCACAGTGTAGTCTCTCTTCCTGACCCCACTTGTGCTACCAAGTTTCTGTGGTGGGTTTGGCACAGAAGACAACTAAATTCTAAATGATGAAAGGAACTCGTAGGACGATTCCAACTGTTTATTATGCATTAAAGACCTGCAGCCATACATAAACACATGGTGTAGAACCAGACACAAACAGGGAGTGGAGACGACGTAGGTCCAGTAACATACGGACACTACAGCGACAAGAGATGCCGGTCGAATGGACAGTGCCCACGTTGGTCTGCCTTGTCATGCGCGGACACAAGGTGCCATCTAGGGTGAAGGGTCACGTGGATATCGGGGTGGCCGGTGTTTTCTAAAAAGATATCCACTCCACTACACAAAGACTGTAGAACATCCTCTAAGACCCAAAAAAATGTGCAAAGTGGGGATTACAAAAAGAGAATGTAAATCAACCCATAACAATGACTTTATCTACTTCAAATGTAGCAAAATGTGTAGATCTCTAAAATGCTGCAGACTTCATTAATCTTTAAATTCAAAGATCACCTTCATTAATTCCTTAGTCTGTTAAACTATTATGGCACCACAAAGGATATTTTTAGGATATGTCGACTGTCTTTCTCCAATCCTGTCTCTTGCCTTTGTTAGAATCTTTTTCAATGACAGGCCCATCCATTCTTTAATGTTGTATTTACACAGCTTTCTCTGTCTCTGATGTGCTCCTTGGTCATGGCCACATTCTTGTATGTTAGTGAATCTTGGACGCTAACTGCAGAACTAGAGAGGAGAATCCTTGCAATGGAATTGAGATACTTTAGAAAGATACCTACAAAAATGCATCACAAATGAGAAGTTTCAAAACAGGATCACAATGGTAATTTGACCTCCAAATCTTAGTTGTAGTTGGAGGAACTTCAATGCCTTAGGGTCATATCACAAGGTTCTCTGGGCTTGCAAAGATGTTCCTTCAGGGAACAGTAGGCCTACTAGGAAACTTCAAATATAATGCCTAATGCCTATTAAAATATTTTCTTACCTTTATGTAAACTATAAGGTGCTTGTATACATACTGGAAGCTCATGATCTTTTACTATTACTTTATTTTGACTAGAATCTACTTTGGCACCAGGTGGAAGGCACCAATGTTCCAAGTTCACCTGCAATAGTTTTTTTTATGTTAAAGTTTAAAACATTCTTAGATTTTATTTTTTTTTAATTTTATTGTGAAAGATATTAGTGTTAATATCAATTGAAAGAATAAACCATTTGGCTATGTAATTGAGAAAGTGGAATTCAAATCTAGATGGAGACCAGACATGTATTTTTTTTAGATTTAACTTGACCTAAGTTGGGATTCCTAAGTGCCAAAAGGCAGCATGGAAACCTCCAAGATATCCTTTCTAATGCAAGTACAGCACAGTAAGCATATTAAAGTAGAAAAAGAAAAAAGATAAATTGCATTTGAATTTCTTAATCAAACACTCACATATAATAATCTATTCCAATCCTTAAAATCAATTGTAGGTCTTTTGGATTCTTTGACTCACAAAACCTTTATTTTTTTAATTGGTTAGATATAGCGTGTTTCTTCTTTGCCAAAGTGAGTCACATTTACAAGAAAGTTTTATTAATTCACTGTTGACAATTCATAGAACTTTCAAACCAGTGATCTTAAGAGTAAATTAAGCTACAATTTACCACACTGAAAATTGGTGGTCCTCTCATTGTGTTCTGCCAATGAACTTCCAATATTACTTCACATCCATTGCCGCACAAAGCTAAAGTAGGTAAAAATGAGCTTCTGTCAGACTGTGTGTAATAAGCTGTGCCAACTGGACGTAAGTTCTTGGTAAAAAGTGCCACTGACATTTCTTTGGCAAATGCTTCCATCTCCACTCCAATTAAGTCCCCTAAATTTTTTTATAAGATTTTTTAAAAACAATAAAAATTTTAAAGATTTTTTTTCTTTAAAAATTAAGCTAATATTTTATCATTAGAGAAATTACCTTTCTGGTAGATCTCTCCAGGTAAATTCCCATCGTTTCTGGAGTTTCTGTATAACTTGCCATCTTTTGAAGCCCATCCAACAGATGGTTTTATTTTACCAGGAAATTTGTTTAATGGAAAATCTTTGCCTGCCACTCCAATACCAATACTGGAATTCTCATCTTTATAACATATAAAAGTGTAGAATTTTATTTTGACATCAACAAGAGAAAAAGAGATTTGAGAAAGCCTTTATTAATACCGGTAATGTTTATTCATTATATAAAACGTTTAATTTTCTAACCAGTGAAATAAGTAGGCTAATTAAATTATAGGCATATAAAAATGTATTTTGTTCAAGTTATAATGTGTTGTTTGTTTTATTTTTTCTTATTTTGTTATCAAATGATGAAAAGAAGACTTTTTGCTCTTATTACCATCAAACTGTTACTTTTGCTACTTTTTGATAAGTATGAATGTATTTTACACTCTAGTTTTCTAAACTGTTGTACTCATCTTTTTAAAAACCTGTTGACAATGATATACATTTTTTTCAGTATTTAGGATTTGTTAATACTTACTCAATTCATTAACACGGACAAGATAAAAACTGTTTTCTTCATTGAGAGTTTTTAAGAATTGAACTACATGAATGCCAGGTTTATCTTTTGGTAAATGCAGTCTGCAAAAGTCCTCTGTAATTGTCACATCTATAGCAGCAGACATTCTAAACATAGATATCTTTATATCTGTTGCATCCATAAGTAGTTAAAAAAAAAAAAGATTGTAAGATTTTAAAAAAAGAATTAATTTAAATTCAAACAATAATATATTTTTTAAATTATTTGTTTACCTTTTTGGGCATTTTCAATATTTAACAATTGTTTGGCCTTTACAATTTCATTTCTAAAATGTTCATCAAGCTTCTGTGTGAGAGTTACAGGCTTAGCATTGTTGTCCACTTGAATGATAACCTTTGCTGCTGTAAAGTATTTTTTTTTTATCATACTGTAAGATTTTAGCACTGACAACAATTGTTTATCAAATGTTTATATGAAGCAAAATGTATGTACCAGTAACATATGTGTCATGAGTAATTTGAACAGTGTATTTTTCTTTCTCCCTACTCTGGTAGATTTTTTTTCTCTACTAATATACCTTGTAAGGGGGAGGGGGGAGAGTGCCTTTTGTTTGTTTTGATTTGCTTGCTATGTCATAAAAAGTCCGGTGACGTTTATTGGTCATTCTCTGATCATGAGACAGTTCACACTCTGAAGTTAACTGATACAGACCGTGTGTTTGGTCCGTAAAAGATTTTCTGCTTGTTTAAACTAGTGGACAGCTTTGGTACCATTCCCATGGACTTATTATTTTGTAAGATTTTTGGACCCCTGTTTAGGGTGAATTACTTTGTTTGTTATATCCTTATTATATTTTCTATGAGGTTTTATTTACTATTTCTAGTCTTGAAGTAGACGTTGAGTTTTGTGTTTATTTTTGATAGGGTGCCAGTGTAGGTGTTGTATTACTGGACTAAGATTACATTGCCAGTGTGGGTGTTGTATTAACTGCTTAGAAGTGTCTGTTACAGTCTTTTGAGTGTCATTGTTAGCATTGGTGTTCATTGACAGCGTTGAAGTGTCATTTACCAGTACAGTAGAGTTAATGCCAGATGTACTTACTCCATTGCCATTAGAATTATTGGAATCTCTTACTGTCAGTGTATGTTCTGCTATGAAACCATGTTGACAAGTTTCCAGCATTAGCAAGGTCCTTATTTGTAGGCCTATTATTCTGTACCCTAATGAATTTTGTTGTGGATTTTTGAATTGTAATGTGGATTTTTTTTATTATTGAACACCAAGATATATCATCATTCTATCAATCATTTCCATCATTCTCATTGTATATAAACATACAGTGAGACAGTGTGTGAATGGCATAATTGTCAGGCTGAAACTAGGGACCATCATATAATTATTATTATAAAATTACACTTATTAATATCAAAATATTAAACCAGAAAAACCTGACAGCATGTCTTAGATATTTAACTGAAATCCATAACTATCTAGCAAAATTTGTTGCAATTTGAATGTTTCTACAAATTTACTGCCTTGATCTAAACCAGTTCAAAGTAGTTTATTTATGACTCCTTCTGTATTAAAAACAAAGGATGTTTTGCACTCTTAGCATTTTTAGATAAAGAGGCCAATGGTGGCTCATGCACTTGCATCATAATAATAATAATGGCAATGTCTTCAATTTTGAAGATTAAGGTTGAGTTCAGTGTTTTCATGACTAAGGAAACCCATGCATCATGGTCCTTCTTTATAGCTTCAAGAACACATTTAACTCATTAAGAAAGTCAGCTTCTAGTATCGTTTCATTGGTTAACATAAAAATTAAACAAAATAAAAATGATTTAAAAAATACTAACCTTCCGATTTTGAATGAGAAAGTATAGGTTATATAGAAATAAAATTGTACTATATTTATTGATGTCATACAAATGGTAATGAAGGTAAAACAATCATGTAACACTGACAATCACTACAAAAAATGTGTGGATCACACATATGGCATATGAAAGCAAGACTAGCTAAGAAAAAAAAAGTTTGAGAAAAACAATTTACCTTCTTTGTTTAGAATTACAACTGGATAAAAACCACCCTCTGGTTGCATCATCATTTTGCCAGAAATAACTTCTGAATTAGCTGTAACATAGCAGTAAACCAACTGCTCTTGCTTGGGATTAAAATTGCTTAGATGGCAAGCATCTGGGTCATAATGTACACCCCAGCCTAATCTCACACCTATTGGAGACTGGCGAACTAAAAATAAATGAAAAAAAAAAAAGTTTCAATAGCTACCTGGTATATGTGATATACACTGAAGTAAAAACAAAGTAAATAACTTAATTTACACAACTTTACAAACAATTGATGAATGGTTTTTATTGGTAAATTTATTTCAATTCAAGTCTTCTATGATGAAAAACTACTAAAAGAAAATTATTGAATTTAACATGTAGAAAATTAAGGTACCTAAAGGTAGTGAAATATGCTATTTTGTAGGCCATTGTGTTTTTGGTGACTATTATATAAATACTAGAGCCCACATTTCATTTAGAATATTACTTTTTTTAATATAGGTATATCTTATGGATACAAAAAATAAGGTATGTGTTTCTATTATCACTTTTTTTTTTGCAGCCTCCATAATTGGAAAAGCTACTATTAGTAACCTATATGTGATCATTCTGACCATTCATCCATCTGTTACATTTAGATATTAAAAATTAGAAAAGCTTTTGAGAATCAGATTTCACCTTGATTTGTAGCTTGCTAATTTTAGGTGCAATTACTAATTGTAATATTCTGAAACCAAACTTTTTTAAAATTATTATATCCTTTTTTTTTGTAAAAAAAAAATAGGTACTCAGTGATGGATTGCCTAATTTTTAACTATTAATAAGTTAATAATAAATGTTAAAATACAAGAAAAGTAATAAGTTTTTCCCCACATTGAAAAAGGTGCTGGTACCATCACAAAAAAAAGCACTGTAAGTATGTATATATATATATTATATCCTATATATGTCTTACTCTCTGGACTTAAATCAAATCTAATGTAATCTTGTAGCAGTGATGAGGCAGAAGAAGGAACCTTTGGACTGCAAGATGCTAATGATATTGAGGGACATGTAGACCCAGAATCCATCTCCTGAATAATAACCTCATAATGGTGAATGTCTGAATAAGAAAAAGAAGCTCTTAGTGTACAAAAGCATCACAAATGTTTTCAATTATGTACAATTTTTATAAACATCAGCAAATGTAATGTTTATAATAAAGTTTAGAGAAAACAATACATTATTCTAAAACAAAAACAAAAAACACGGAAAAATCAGTCAACAATACACATGTAGACATATATGGCCTACCTAAGGTCAAAGGTTGGGGACTTTGAATAGTTAGCTCTTCATGATTTTCAGAATTTTCTGTACAAATGAACATATTTTTGTATGCATCATATTTTATTGTTGGTGGATGGATCCAGTGTAACATATTTTTCTAAAAAAAAAAAAGAAAAGAACACATTTTTAAATTTATTAGGAAATGATGTTAGTTTTTGTTGATAAACTACTTGAAACAGACTATCAGACAAATATTTATCTTTACCAAACTATAACTGGGTATACTCATTGTTGCTTCTGGTAACATTAAGATTAAATCTATTGGACCATTTTCTAATGAAACAGTTGGCAGGAAACGACTCTGATCAGACTCAAAATGGTATCTGTTTAGAAGGTTAAAAATGTGAATGATTAAATTGGCAGCAACAATACTGTAGATTGTACTTATTCTTTTTTAAGTTTTTAAGCATTTATTTAAAAATAACATTTTTTACAAAATTATGGAGTTCTTAAGAGTAGGAAGGCATTTTTTTAAACAGCTTTTAAAGTAGTCTGGTATTTTTCACAGAATTAAATTGTTGGGCAAAAAGTAGCCTATAAAAGGTAGCCAATTAATTATTATTATTATTTATTAGGCTAAATACCTGGTTGCTACAGGGGAACCATTTTTAATAAATATCACAGTTGACTTTTTGTCTCCAAAATAATTAACAAGAACACCAAACAAATCTCCTGGAGAGAAAGAATTAAAAGTTCAGTATTTATTTAATTCTTATAATAATTTCATTTACTACATGAACATTTATATGTACCCTGGTAAATGCTTTGATTTGTCATATAAAGAAAATCATAATAGCCTATTTATGTTTTAAATCTCCTTATAGATTTAGTCTACTTGTACTTTATTTGTAACTTGTAATACCTAATACTTTCTGATGTTTATACAATTTTAAGTAAGAATCTTTAAAGTTTTAAAGTACTTAATTACTACTACTATCAGCAGAAATATGATCCTATGTAAAAACATATTAGATGTCATTTGCAGTTTTGATATTGAAAGCAATTGGTGCAAATAGATGCAAATAAAAGTAATGTGTGTAGGTATATATATATTAAAATGATATTTGTATCATTTTCTTTTGCAACGTCTAATATTTTGCCACATCTCTTGTAGATAAGTCAACTGTCCACTAAAGTCAATTCATTTTGTTTTTGTTATCTGTGCCTTTCTTAGATGGTTACTTGTAAAGTTCTTTAGTTGGCTTTGGCATGGGGTCAACCATCCTAAGGCAGAGCATAGGTGTGCCCCACCCCCAGAATTCAATAAATATTGCTTCTATACTATACTATGAGCTAATTGATCTTCAAATCACTATTATAATGGATGCCATCTAATGCCCATAATTTATATTTGCTGGAATCTTTCTAGTGGTTGTAGATGCTTTCTAAGCAACTCCCAGGTCACAGGGTAATACAGAAAGATTCAAAGATTCCCTGCCTGGGAGAGGGGGAGAGGAGAATTATTCTGCCAAACTCTCATTTGAAGGCAGCAAAAAGCACTTAAGTCAGTTACGTATTTCTCTCAACAAAGATGCACCATTGAAAACTATGCTGTCTAGACACATGGGCCAATCACTCAAGTAGGGCATTAATAGAAGTATTAGTAGAAACTAGATCATCAAAATTTCTTGGGGATTTCTAACACATGACTTGTTTGTTTTTTTAAATAATGGTCCGTTCAAAAGATGTCGTTTACTGCATGAGCTTATTTGTTGATCTGGATTTTAAAATCCTGTAAAAAGAAGATAATCTTAGTTCTCTATTTAGTTTTAGATAGGGACAGCAGTTGCTGTTAGTTAAAGACTGCTTCCAGGAGAATGACAAATTTTGGAACTTTTTATAAATTAAAAATTAATTTTTAAAGAAATTTGTTAAATTCTTCTTTAATCTTGTAAAGTTTAAATTTCTTTATAAAATAAAAAAAAGTATAATTGAATTCCTATTTATCTTCATTGTATTATACTATGAGCTTTATATTTTGATCATTTTTTTTTCATACATATATTATAAAAATATCAAATAATTTTTACAGATTCCTGTGGAATAAAGATTTACACTAATTACATTAGCTGAAAAAGAAGCTTAAAGTGTGTCCTTTGATAAAAACATTGTACCTTTGGTTAGTTATTTACCATAATGGAAAGCAATGTTAACAAATAAAGGCTATGAAACAAAGATTATAAAAGATTGACCATAAGTGATATATATATATATATATATATATATATATATATATATATATATATATATATATAATTAAAATAAAAATGATTTAAAAAGTACTAACTTTCTGATTTTGAATGAGAAAGTATAGGTTATATTGAAATAAAATTGTACCATATTTATTGCTGTCATACAAATGGTAATGAAGGTAAAACAATCAGGTAAATCTGACAATCACTACAAAAAATGTGTGGATCACACATACAGCATATGAAAGCAAGACTAGATCAGAAATATATATAAAACAAGGCTTGTCTTCAAGTCCAAAGATTAATGAGGAATGCAGTATTTCCCATGGCTATGCAGTCACAGCTGTGACCTATATGCTATCATTAATCTTTTAAAATGAAATTTCGGTATGGTCCAATAAACTTGAATGAAGTGTATTAATTTAAATAGCTGTATATGTACAACCACAAGTGGACTGGACATAAAATTATCCCAGGCACTATCATATGATCCAGCACACAAATTCCATGACCTATGATGATGATGGAATTAATTTGTACCTGTCCTTATAATATGTAAAAGTTTTAAAATGCATAAAAACTTAACACATGCATGTGTAGCTTTGTAGGCTGGTAGAATATATTAAACCTTTATGCATAGCCCTACAGACACAGCCTTAATTATTTTGAATTACTTTATTATGATCCTTCTGTGTTAACATTCATGAAAATTGTATATGAATTTATGAAATAAGAGGCCCTATATTGTTAGTTAATTGCTTAAAAAATTCTCTGCAAAAGACCTCAGAGCTCACCAGAAGCATAATATGTGGATATAATCTATTACATTTTTAAGGAAAATTTGTTGAAATAGTATTTACATTGTAAAGTGTAAACGAACTATTAGAAATAGTAATGCGAGGGCCAGTGCAGACCTTCTGTGGGCGTCTTTAAAAGGGAATAAAATCATTGAGGGTATTATTGGCCTTACCCATTATTAAATTTTCCAAGCAACACTTTCTACATCAACCCACTGGCCCACCAAGCATTTTGGCCAGATGCCTATTTAAGCAGTCCCTCCTTGTGTACAGCTACCTAATAGTTGCCAATAGTTTTTTTTTTATTACTGTTGTAAATTTTTTATCAGTAAATTAGTGCACTCTTAGCTCCCTTTAACCTAAATAAACTTTCTTTAGCTTTTTAGAAGTTTAAAAAAAAAAAAAATGACACACTGAAAGTACATAACCCACACCTGTTCAATAGGTGTGATGGGTTTAACTGGAAAACATTTATGTAAAATAATTATTTTTAAATATCCATATAGCACTTACCAACACCAAATTTTTCACCTATGGTATTGGCATTCCGCTGATGGCATGTATAGCATTGACCTGTGTCACTTTGGTAACCAACAGAGTCAAGCCAGTTCCCAGGTTGTGCCTCAGGAGCAATATCTGGTCCTGCAATGCCTAATGTTATCTTGCTATTTGCATCTAAAAAAAATTTCACAAGATTGTGTCACTTAAAAAATAAGCAAAAGTTCAAATTTATTTTTTATAATATATGTTATTTTATTTATAAAATTATGGTTAATTTAGTAAATATTTAGCAGAAATGGCATGCATGATGGAATAATGCAGAAAAATATAAGGGTTTAATTTGAGATGCCTTACAGATTGAAATGTTCCATAGAGAAAACCTTAAATTGGTGGACCAAAAAAAAAAACAACAACAAAGAATGTTAATTTTGCTGTAGAACTTTCTTCATCTATGAAGAAGAAAAGAGTTGCATTTCTGTTAAAACTTATTAACTTTCCAATATTACTACTTATTTTTGGAAAAAGAAAGCCTTGTAGCCCAATTTTTTAGAGGGAACTGGATTTTTTTATTTATAGGAATGCCCTGTCTATGATACCTTTGATGAAGTAGTTGTTTATCAAACGTCCATTTCATGTTACATAATGTTACCGTACTTATAACTTAATTAATGTAAAGCTGTAAAAGTACATCATTGCAATTTTAATAGAAAATAAAGAAATAATATTAAAATTTCTTGTTTATATTGTGCATTTTAAAAGTTGAGAATTATTTTAAGTAAAACTCTAATGTAAAACAAATAAAATATTATTCTTGACAAACCATGATGATAAACATTCTTACTTAGACTTTTGATTTGAGCATAGAAATAAGGCTTCTCTGGAGTAAGTGGCTTCAGATACTGTAGAAAATTGCATGTTTCTGAATATTGTTTTAAGTGCACATTGCAAATCTGTCCTGGTTTTAAATCTAGCTCATCAAATACAATATCTGCTGTGCACCTGAACTGTGACATTGTTTTAAATTTAAGCACTATGGTTTTATATCCTAGTCTGCTTTGGTCAGGAATGTAGTCTGGCTGTGTATCTCCTTGAGGGTAAACAATGGTGTCTACAGATTGAAGACTTTAATTGAAATGCATTTCTTTCTTTTTTTTTTTTTTTTAATTAAAAGTTATCTTCTCGATAGCCTAAATGAATATAAGCCCTATATGTCCAGTGATCAAGAAAATAAGTAAAAACGAAATATTGGCATGATTAGTTTTGTAATTCAAGCTAGTTTATTATGTCAAAATATATGTAGTTATCTTGCCTTAGATCAAGCATAATTTTAAAGTATACTGTCTATGTACATATTTGAACTAACAAAAACTAATATATTTTAAAAGCACTTGAGATCACGCCTATAATAACTAGCAAAAGTACTGTACTATAAAAGACTGATCAGCAGTTTAAAAAAAATAGTATTATTGAGATAAATAAAGTAATAAATAGATATAAGAATTTTAGTAAAGTATAATATTATTTATAGCTATAATCCACAACACATGGATTATGGATCATTATTCTTTACATATAATAATAATAAATAAATAGAATAGCTCCAGAAAGATCTATGAAGCACACGGATCTAGAAAACTGTGTAAGTCCTGAAACAGGACGCATGTTTGCGTCTTGACATAGAAATCGTTTATCAAATCAGAGATCTAGACATCTAGATCTACAGGCACAGGCCTTATGCTATTATTAGAAGAAATATAATACTTGAAATGAAGTAGCTACTGACGCTTTGGTTGCTAGCACCCCTATTCCGGGGCAAAATCCAAGGGCGGAAACTCCAACATATTCCCCTCCCCTACTAAACATATCATATAGCCCTAGATTCTAGATCAGTGATTCCCAAAGTGGTCTACATAGACCCCCAGGGGTCTACGAAGACCTCCAAGGGGTCTACGAAAGTGAAAAAATAAATTGGGGGTCTATGAGATGTCCACGGGGGTCTACGATATTAGATTTCATTTAAGCAGGTCGAGTTACTTTATTTTCACATTCCATTAATGTAAGTATTTCATACACTAATATATGATTTGTACCTTCGTTAATCATTTAAATATTTATCCTGCTATTCAAATGAAAAATTGTTGTAATCAATTTCAATATTTATTTAAATAGCTTAATTTTGTCTACATGTAGCCTAACTAATATTTAGAAAAAAAAAAAAGAAATGTAGACAGTACAGCATTAATTATTTTAAATTGGGATTCATTCCTTCCTTGTCAAACAAGCAGTTGCCTAAGTGACTTTTTTATGACGATATGAACCAGTTACGCTGGAGGATCATCTGAGACAATGTCACCTTGACAAAAATTAAGATTTGAAAATCTTTCGAACACTCAAAGTTCAAAATAGACCCACAAAATCTCTGTTCGACATCATATAGAGAAGATGATGGTTTGTGAGAGTTTTGCAAGATTTCTTTACTTATAGCAAAATACGGAAAACAGCAAAGGTCAAACATTAATTCTACCAGCTGTTTTGCACAAACCTACATCTGTTATTATTAAAAGAATTTCTTTAAGCAACATATACAGTTCAAGGTCACTTCGGTAGCATGAGTTATAAAATTAAAAGCTTCTTTTGTAAATCTTTGCAAAAGACATAAATACAGTTTTGTCTGACAAGATGTAGCGCTGTGTGCTTCAAACTGTCTAATGGTCACCATCTCATCTCATCTATGCCTGTGGTTCCTTCTGGGTATAGGTTACCAACCAGCTTCCTCCAGGCATCTCGGTTCTGGGCGAATCTCTCCAACTGTCCCCACGTCTTGCCCATCTGCTTCCGAATCGAGGAGACCTGGAGAACCACCATCACCACCATGAAAAAAATCCAGGTATTCATCAATATCTGCCTGAGGAAGATTCTTATAATCCGCTGGCCAGACAAGTTCTCGAACTGTGGCAAAGAACAAAGCAGCAGCCCATTGAAGTAGATATCCTTCAGAAACGCTGAAGATGGATAGGACAGACCCTTCACAAGCCTGCATCCAACATAACAAGGCGCGCCCTAACCTGGAAGACCTAAGGAAAGAGAAAGAGGGGACGGTCCAGGAATACATGGCGCTAATGGTCACCGTCTCCTTATATTTCCTTATGGTTGACCCACGAGACCTTTCCCATGTTTGGGTATAGTAGCAAGGCAACAGAGGTTTGAATTCAGTTTTCCTTCTGCTAGGTGGGTAGCAAGCCAAGGTTAAAGGGCCCTTCCTGCTCGAAGCTTAATAGTTTAGGCCCCAGTTACTTGCCTTCGACCCTGTTAATGAAAACAGTTCCGCAGATTCAAAACTGCTCATTGCGAAACCTTTACAATGATACTTAAGGCATATTAATTAATTAATTAATATTTAATGTTGGAAAGACTACTTCATAGAACGATAAATGTGTATATGAAACAATATCCGTAGTTGTGTAGTTTTAAATTACTTTTTTGTTAATGAATTTGAAAAAATGTGCAAGTTGAGCAAGTTGCAAGTTGAGCAGGGGGTCTACCGAAAACCAGAAAACATAGCAAGGGGTCTACAAGACAAAAACGTTTGGGAACCACTGTTCTAGATCTAGTAACCACTGTCTTTTGTAATCTATAAACCTGCTTTGGGGTGTAACTATTAGGCCTACTGTTGGTGGAGGGGGGGGGGAAAGCTGATTAGAAACGATTTTAAAACGTTCTTCTTGAAACCTTATAGGCTATTAATGCAATTTGAACATCAAAATGGGCTGCCTGATCGTGTACCTGGGTATAAGGCTTATTGGTGCTTCGGACTGTCGCCCCGATGGTCCTGAGTTCGAACCCCATAGACCAGCGTTTCTCAACCTTTTAAGCTCGGCGACCCCATTTTAGAATCCCCCACTCTGTCGCGACCCCCCCCCCCAACACACACACACATACATCAATTGAAGAATAGACAAAAACAATCCATATTTCGATGGTCTTAAACGACCCCTGGCAAATCGTCAATCGACCCCGAAGGGGGTCGCGACCCACAGGTTGAGAACCCCTGCCATAGACTATCATCACATGTCGTCTGCAGGATGTTTGTGCTAGGTTGTAATAAATTGATATTCATTTCTGAAGGAACGTCCAAATGCTATAAAGCTTTTTCTTAAATTAATAATATCGAAACATAACATTTTAAAGCCTGTTAAATTACACCGAAAAATATCACCTTTCATTGTTGGCAGGGGCGAACTGGCATTCGGGCCGGTACCTAATTAGACAGTGAGAACTGCAGAATTGTTTACATTACATGTGATAATATATTTAATATTCTCTAATTAAAGGAGTCCTTCATGTGTCGTCTTTATGGCTAATTAATTATTTTTTTTACCGACTTTACAAATTTCCGAAAGAGTGGCGAACTAATCTAGACCTTTATGCCGTGCTTCATGCAGGCTCATAGGCCTACCCTTCTACAAACTAAGCGAATTGCAAACATAGCAGGACATATGTATCTTAAAAACATAAGAATTCGCGCTGGAGTGAACATATTCGTTGTGCTGGCCACGTGACACCATCGTTAACCGTCGACCAAAGAAACGAATGACCTTTTTTATCATCTGCCCTATAGATCGCAAGGTAACTTTACCTAAATGGGAAAATGTGATCTGGATAGTAGGCCTAATATGATTATGCCTGGGCCGATTTTGATACCCTGTCCACCCCTGATTGTTGGTGTCACTACACAGCGTCAACTATACTAAACTGCTTAGGGGACCTAGATGTCTCCCACCCCCCTCCCTCATTTACCATACATATAAATAGACTATATATAGGCTACTAATGTGTAGCCTATTATTTCCATATTTCTTCCACGGCGATAGACATACACCACAGGTGAGGCAAAAATATTTAGTTCTATGATAATATTGTAATAACTTAAGGGAGGCAACTCAACGAGACATAGACGTTTATTTACACTGAGACATGACAAACACAAAGGGGCATCTGCCTTGAATACAACATCTCCATATTGGCTCTCGACTTGGGCGGAAATCGTTAGTCTCAAATGTCAACATCCGACTTGTCTGGTCACTGATAGTGCGCACCTTCTTTCTGCACTATCTTGGATTGCGGTGCGCATGGCAAAGTCATAACATTGCCCCCGTCTTAGCACTTTTCGTCCCGAAAAGAAACACTGCAGCTGAGGTTTGACAGTTCAGGTGGAGGTCGATCAGTGGGAGCCACAGGCGGCAGGGAGCGTGTTCCCCACGAGGCCATCCGCATTGTTTTCCTCCAGTGCCGCTTTCTCTTTCTCCAGTTGACCAGGTTGTTGTTGCGACGATGACGTGGCCGTTTGACACACAAAGAGATATTGTCGAGCACTGTTTTCTTCAGCACAGCCGTTGATTGGACACGCTGTCTCAGCAGACCTTCCCGACAGACGCCTCTCAAGGGAGCTGCAGGTTCACATGCAGCCACGTTGCAAACAAAGTCCAATGCACCGCAGTCATCCTCAGACAACAGTTTCACGTCCAGAATACAGGTCTCTTCAGTTTCATGTGGAAAATGTCTTCCTCTTGACGGCTCAGATTTAGAGTAGTCCTATTGACATTCGTCTATGCCAATGTCGATGATGATGGTAGAAGTACATATGCCCTGTTGGTGGTTTTCTTGGCATCTAAATTCTATGTGTGATGCGCCGCACGTACAATTCATGGTAAACTTCTGGATGCAGTTGCCGAGCTTCGAATTTCCTTCGTAGGCACCGGAAGATAGGCAGAGGTCTTTTAAGTCCACAGCAACAGGCTTGAACGCAGACCCAACGTTGTCTTGATCTGTCCGGCTCATTGAGGTACTGGTAACAGGTACAACAGGAACAAACGCTTCAGGCACATAACAGACTTCAGTTTCTTCATTTGTCTCCTTCCGTTCGACTCGGTACATCCCGTTGAGATCATCACAGCAATCGCCATCACGTTTCTCGTCTTGAAAGTCACAACCACAAGAATTGCCCACAACACAGACACAGACGGCGCTCAAATCCCCAGCGTCTCCGTCACCACTGTTTGTGCAACCACAGTCTTGACCACGCAACTTCTTGACCAACGAGTCTACAGGCAACTGCTCCTTTACCAACGAGTCTACTCCTTCTTTCAGCTGAGACACCATTTTATCTACCTTGTTCCCCATACTGTTCATTTGTTCACACATTGCATCAATACCTTCATTTATCTTGCCAATAAGCTCATAAATCTCCGGTTCAATTTCAAATAGGTAGGTCTCCGGATCTTCGTCTTCATCAATTAGGGCTTGCCGGAGACGAGCTGTAAGCACCTCCTTGTTACCTCCAAGCTTCAGGCGTCTGTAACGAAGTTCCTGCCTTAGCTCTTTAACTAAAAGCTGGTCTAGTTGTTTCAAAGATGCCATTGTGCTAGAATCCTACCTCCTCTCGTTGAGTCGCCTATAATCCCACTTCTGACACCAATGTAATAACTTAAGGGAGGCAACTCAACGAGACATAGACGTTTATTTACACTGAGACATGACAAACACAAAGGGGCATCTGCCTTGAATACAACATCTCCATATTGGCTCTCGACTTGGGCGGAAATCGTTAGTCTCAATTGTCAACATCCGACTTGTCTGGTCACTGATAGTGCGCACCTTCTTTCTGCACTATCTTGGATGGCGGTGCGCATGGCAAAGTCATAACAATATCAAGAAAAGCATTTATAACAATTCGTTCATGCGACTATTCGCTCACGGACTATTCGCTCACCGACAACTTGTTCACCGACAGTTGGTTCACGACAAATCGTTCACGCGACAAATCGTTCACTATCAATTCGTTCACAGACAAACAAATCGTTCACTGGATATTTCCAAAAACAAACAAGGTTACAAAAGACAGTTTGTGTGGAAACAAACTCAAAATCGGCCCCCGAAGTGGTCCACCCAGGCAGGCTTCAATATTTTCAGAAAGAACATCCAAATGAAATTATATCAAAGACAAATGAGAGATAAGAATGGAGAAAGAAGGTTGACAGATCTTGTGTAATGCCCCAACGGTCCAGCAGATCAAAGGATAGATGCAAGTGAATGCAAAGTTAGATGTGAACCTGGCCTAACTAGCTCCCCTTTCAGACCTTGTGGTCTATAGGGCAGATGTTGTAAAGCTCATCTGTTTTTTTTTTTGGCCTACGGTTAACGAGGGTGTCATGTAGCCAGCACGACGACTAACCGCCTTTACTTTTCCCCAACTAATGTCAGGTACCCATTAGAGCTGGGTGGACTCAGAGGCGCCCAAGGATTCCGAAGTTGAAAATCCCAGGATTCGAACCGGGGACTCCCGGTTCGGAAGCCAAGCGCTTTACTGCTCAGCTACCGCGCCTCTCCTGGCCTAACTGACGTCTTATAATTGATGTAAATGTTTAAAAAAAATGGAGTGTGTGTGCTATAAAATAAAGTTAAGGAAAATGAAATTTACAAGATTACTATTCTTTTTAAATTAGGTCTTACTTATAATGCATACTAATTAGCTTTTTCTCTTTAAAAAACTGCTTGCATAACTGATTTAAAAATTAGATTTTTCGCTTTCAGAAAAAAAAAAGTAGCCGTTGCATCAGAACTTTGAATGGTCTAAAATATTGTGATGTCGGATTTTCAATATATTTTCTAATTTACGAGATCTAAACGGGACGGACGGACAGACATTTCACACAAAACTAATAGCGTCTTTTCCCCTTTCGGGGGCCACTAAAAAAACAAATCATTTTATTGTACCTATATAGGCCTACCAAAGGTGTATTCCCCCTCCCACACACACAAACTATAATACCTTTCTGTAGGCCTAAGTTTATACCCTCACCCCCAAGGGTAATGGTAAAAATAGTTGAACTATTAACGGACGTAGCTGGTGTGCAATGCTTGTCTATGAATAAAGCCAGAGTTAATAATGAAGTGATATGCGCCATATTATAAAACCTGAATTGATAGCAGGGTCTGCCTAAGTTGGATTAGGAAGCGGCATTCCGGTTTCATAAGGAAGGGTGTTTTATCTAAAATGTTTTATAAAAAAATATTGCTTTTTTAATTTAAAAAAATAAACAGTTAATCGCTTTCAATAAATACAAAAAGCTATCCGTTGCACCAGAACTTAGCAAGATCTAAAATATCATGATGTTGGATGTTCAATATGTTTTCAAATTGTTTTCTAGTTTTTGCGATCTCATTGGGACGGACGGACAGACCACTAAAAACTATTATATAGTGGCTATTCCCTTTTCAGTGGCCGCTAAAAATAGTAGATCTAGATCTACTAGGTCTATAGGTCAGTGCTCTAAATTTCTAATATAAACTTGAATCGAAATCCCTTCGATTCACATTAAAAAAACCAGATTCCGTTAAGATGGCGTCCACATTGGGAATCCCTTTGAGTAAGGTAAACAAATTTGTAAATATTGAATTCAGATCTATCTATATAGATCTAGATCTATTTTTTTAGACTTTTTCTCTTATCAAAAGTTAGTTTTTATTGGTTGGGATAAGTGTTCTTTTTTTTTTTTTTTTATAGTAAATAGACTAGATGTAGAAAGTAGACTAATAAGTAATATAGATCTACACTGACTACAGTAACTTAGTACTTACGTTTATCGAACAAGTTAAGCTCATTCGCCGACATTTTTTATGTTTGAATTTGTGTATCTCCGTAAAAATTAGACCTAGAAAAAAACTGATTGTATCTGTGAACTCCTCATCCATTTTTCTTAAAAAGTAGACATGTTTTATTCTATTACTACTCATAGTTAAACTTATATTTGATGTTAAAATGGGTCAGGTTGATGATTTCAAAAGCTTAAATTATGGAACACTTTTTTACCTTTATCTTATCTTATCGAACATATTAAGAACTTATCGAACACACGAGAAGTATGGTGTTTTAAAAGTGTTATAATCTTAAAATTTTGTGAAAAGTATGGTGTTTCAAAAGTGTTATAATCTATATTTTTTTTTATTTATATATCATTTTCTTTTTACGCCATGTCAAGAAAGACAGATTTTTAGTCATTTTCAAATGGTCCACATCGAAGGAATCTATCACTGATCAGCTCTGCTTAGAAACTGACGGTGCTAAGCCCAGTAACGCATTACTTTAGTACTTATTTAGGTCTAAGCTATTTTGAGACATAAGGCCATTAATAAATTAAATCCAGATATTATTTATTTGAGGGAGAGCCTAATAAGCTTTGGTAGCCAATAGATAATCCCGCCCTCCCCAAGTCATTGCAGGACACAACAGTTTACTTGGTTGACCTAAAAACAAAACATACGGTACGCGGCCCTACGTAACTAGCCGCCGATCTAGCACGCTCAGTGTATATAACAGCCCAAAAATCAGTGCTAGATATTTTTCGATCTGGGCGGGGAAGGGGGGGGGGTGCTGAAAAGCTATGGTAGCTTGCAAGCTGTGTTACCTATAGATGTAGATAAATCCGCCCTCCCTAAACCACCTGGTTGACCAAAAAAAAACACCGTATTTTAGAGCACGCTTAGTATATGTCACACACACACATAAACAACATATCTATATATACTACGTATCTATCATGCCTAGTGTTTGTGACCTAATTAGCGGCTTGACCGTAGGTACTCGACTGATGGCTTCTCCCCCTTTCCCCTCAACATTGTTCTTACTACAACTTGAACAATGTTTTGGGGCCGTGTTGATGGCCTGGTTTACACCTGTGTGTTACGCTATCACTGACCATTTTTTTTTTGTTGTGTGTTAGTCTGGTGGCTGCGTTTGGATTGAGTCTTGATATTTACGTTGTTACTTTCCACTAAAAAAGTGTGAATGTTGGAGAGTGGAAGCGCGGGTAAGGGGGTGTAGGCAGAATAAGAGAGTGGTTAAATGTGTTATTGATATTATTTTGTGTATTTGTGATGTTTCAAAGGAGTGTCTTTGTAGCGCATTATGAGCTTTATCATACTTTATGACAAATATATATATATATATATATATATATGTAATTTTATAGACCCGGCGCCACACGTCTAGATCGAGAGGCACAACTGACTCTTGTATTTGAGGCTGACGTCAAATTCTAATGGTCGATCAATTAATTATTGATGATCTCTGGATACAGTGTCTTGACTGTTTCTCTCCCCCACCCCTCGACCTTTTCTTTTTTACCTGCCCAAGACATTTTTATTTCAAAATACCATATCTGCATTCTATACCTCCCCCTTTGCCCTTTCATTTTATTAATATCTCTTCACATCAAGCACATGCGCTAGGTATTGGTTTATAACACATAATTCAGAAGTTAATAGAATGGGGCAAATTCAGAAGTTAATAGAATGGGGCATCTAAAAAAGAAACAATAACTGAATACATTCCACTCTGTTCCTCCCGGCAGTTTCACATAGATGCTATTAGCATCAAGCTATAATATATGTATCATAAAATCAAGCTTTAAAAATGGGTACAATTAGTGCATATCGATGTAAATCTATTTACTTAAAAAAAATATAGCACATTTACGGTAAACCACAAATAGCTGATACAAATTGTAACATATGATTAATTTATATCTGTACTTTGCATTACATTATTTTAAAAAATAACAATTAAAAAATATATAATTTAAATATTTTGTCTTCTTTGGGTTATATCCCTTTGATGTTTATTTTTAACATTAAAATGGCGTTCGATATCTTACGAAGCTGAGATTGCTTATATAAAAACTGCTATTATCGAACACCCCCTTTTTAAACCTCAATTTTCATGTTTAGGTAACAAAGGACACTTTCAAATAAATAGTTGTAAATATTTCTCGGCCTAATTAGAAGCGTATTATATAGTTTTTTTGAGCTGAAGCATCATTAGCATTAAAAAATACCCTTAACCCGAGACTCACTCCACTCTTCCCAAGAGTTAAAAAAATGTGAATTTTTTATACCAATATTACCAATGCACTTTGAATATAAGTAAAAAAATGATCCTCGGGTGAAAATGAAACTAATTATAACCTAACTATAAAGAAATGGACGATGCACAATAAGAATGGACTAGTTTCTTTATAATCATCGAAATAAAGGAGAATTTTAAAAAATACAATGGGGTGTTCGATAAGTACCTTAAAACGAAGGTGTTCGATAGATGTAAGTTACTCTAGTGACAATCTAGTCAATCTAGAGTATAGAGTATAGACTTAGACTCGAGTCACAAGAGACAAGAGTCACAGTGACTAGACTTAGTCGACTTAGAGTATATATATCGTTTATAGTTTATTTATTTATATATGCCTACCTATATAATCTATGTGTATAAACAGACAGAAATAGATCTATAAATTAATTATTTTATTATAATTTAATAAACATGATATTTTCAACTAGGCTACATGTATTATCTCTCTCTCTTTTAATGCCCATTCAAGGACCCTCTTCTTTTCATAATTTGGATGTTCGTTTTGTTACACCTTAACATCCCCTCCCTCCCATAGATGCTTATAATTCTTTTCATGACTTTCTCCCCCTTCCCTCCACTGCCTGTTTGATAGGTTGTGACACTACACGCTTAGTGTATACCTCTCCTCACCGCCAGCGCTCGCCTGGCGTGATCACCTGCAGTGGGCATGGTCTATGTCTCTGGCTTCAAATTAGCAGCCCGCACTTTTTCTTTCATTCATAAATTATATATTCTAGATATCTCGATCTAGGTCACGTTTATTCATTGAAAAAATCATAGATTTATTAATCCCAATAATATTTATTACGATTTTGCTATGTGCACTATAGGAGAATGTGTTAAATTCATTATTATTCGTTGAAACACCTCCTTTTTTAATTTTATTTAACAGCTAACAGTATAAATGTGATTGGAATGTCTTTCTAAAGATGTTTGGAAGCTTATTTTGATATATCCACCAGCCTACGATCAAACAGGCTAATAATATCTAGCCTTCATCCCTTATATGGGTATGAATTGCCCGGGGAGGTTAAAACAATAGCTTTACATACTTGGTTACAGAGAATCTAAAAAACTGCCATCTGCTTTGGAAACGCGGAACGAAAATTCAGGAACTTATCTAAAATTGGACATGCGCTGTCCCGAAACGTCGTTTTTAGCTCCAAACATAATAACAAATGAATTATAAACAAAAAAAGTGATGCGTTTGTTAAAGGAGAATTCGGTGAGTTGTGCCTTATAAAAGAATCTACTATATATAGAGAAAGACTTAGACTACTAACTAACTTTAAACTAAATTAAACTTACAATTACAAGTTTAAGTTACTATGCCTACTTAGAGAAGTACTACTGTCAGTACTCATCATTGCATTATTTGTACTGACACTGTACTGTAATTTCTTAAAAGTACTTAAAGTTAATAAAAGTAGTCAGACATCATGTGTTATGCAGTCCAGATAATAAAAATAAGTGCACTGAAATTGTAAAAAAAAAAAAATTAAACCTAGATATAAAGATAGGAAGATAAGGTATATAAGCTAGATCTAAAAGGCTAATTAAATAGACAAATTACTATGGGGAAAAATGTTTTGAGAATCGTAAAACTTTTGAAAACAACTCACTAGACATGAGACATTGACTTGAGTAAGTTGAGTGAGTCTCACTAGTCACATTGTCTCACTAGAATTCACTAGATTCACTAGTCAATCTATGGTCTAGAGCACTGGCGGATCCGGGGGGGGGGGCGGCCGAATTTTATTATATAATTCACACAATTTGTATACGAATTTATTAAATGTTAAAAATATATACTAATTATTTATATTTCAACCTATTTTTAGATTTCCCCCCCCCCCCCCCCCCCCCAGTATGTTGGCCGATTTGGTGGGGTCGGGAGGGGGTAATGGTATCATTGCCTCCTCCCCCCCCCCCCCCCCCCCATACACTTTCGAGTGGGGGGGCGGTCCAATTTATTTGTAGAAATCACAGCTTGCTAACAGAATCATATTTTAACCGATCTTTATATTATGTCGTTCCTTGTTTGCCGATTGCTGGGGGGGGGGTGCGAATACCTCTACTGCCCTTCCCACCTAAACCCTTTGAGTGGGGGGGGGGGGGTCCTTTTTTATGGAGAAATCATAGTTTGTGAACAAAATTAGTTGAATTAATATATAAATTTTATATTATGTCGCTCCCTTTCTGGTATTTTGACCGATTCGGTGGGGTTGGGGGGAGGGCGATTGCATGTACTGCCCTCCCCACTCTAGCTCTCTGATTGCTGGTGGGGGGCGGTCCTATTTTTGTGGAGAATCATAGTTTGTGAACAAAATTAGTTAAATATATAAAATAATATAAACTACGTATTGATATGTGACCCATTGTATATTATGTCGTACCACACTCTAATCTCAAATTGTATCATTAGTAAATTTAAATGTCAATCTAGGTTTACTCGAGTCTAGTACTCGATTACTAGATCTAGCTGGTCTAGTCATTAGTGTCTAGTGATATAATGATATTATAATTATAATGATTGATTTATATTTTTCTTTTTATTATAAATGGATCTAGACTAAATCTAGAGTCCCTAGAATGATTAGATGATAGATCTAGTAACTATTATTTATAAATTTATAGTAATAAATATTTATTTATAATATTATAATTATTATTATTTAAGTAACTTAAGTCTAGAGTCAAGTAGATTCTATTAATTTAATTAATTTATAATAATACTAATCACACAATTCAAAACTTCTCTCTCTTTGATTTCTTACAATTGCACAGGTTTTTCTCTAACTCAAAAACTCATATCATTCTGACCAGTCTAAATGTGGACGATAAGAAGATATTATAAATTATGCTTTCTAAAATGTTAGTCAAGGGGATACAGCAGATTAAACAAAAATTATTTTAGCATATCCATTCTAAATCTAGATCTAGCCCATTTAAAATTCATTCGCTTTGCATTTTCCAATGGAACAGACATGCCCTTTTTACATTTTAATATTTTAATATGTTCTTGCAGGTTTATACAGCTATTCCTTTAAAAAAAAAAGTCCATACATTGTGTAAACAATTGTACTCATTAAATAAAAACAACAAGAAAAGGAAATTAAAACATAATACTATATTAAAGAAGTGTATATTTAGCCTTCAAAACATAATAAAAATAATGAACTAAAAATCTATATGGGTAGAGTTGACTGTTGTTGATAGTTTCAAGACATCTAATGCATAAAAAACTTTTTTTTAAGGTCTTGGGAGGAAAAACTAGATATAAATTACATTTTTTGTATCACTTCTAAATAGTAAGATTAGTGATGAGGGAGAGAATAATTTAGGGATTAGGATATAATACTGTTTTACCTCTGCAATGCACATCGCTGTCCAGGCTAGTTCAGAAGGTGCGCACTTCTAGAAACCAAACTGAGAAGGATGTCAACGTTGGGAAGAAGAGAACGATTCCCGCCCAAGTCTAGAGCCGAAGTGAAAGGACTGTGCTAGAGATAGATGTTGTTATAATGTATTTGTGATGTCCTGCCTCCTTGAGTTGCCTCCCTTAAGTTATTACAATACATAAGGTACAACTACTCAATCAAGAAAAATCTATTTAAATTCTATATACTCATTCTTTAGTTGGTAATTTTGTCCATCCATCCATCCCAGGAGCTCTGACTTGCCTCAACACATCCCTCCATTCAGATCTCTCCCTTTTGGTGGTGACTTGGCTACTTTCACATGGATTGTTGTGTTTTTTTAAACATGTAACATTGATGTTGCATCAGTAAATGTATGCAATGAAAATTAACTTAAAATTTGAAATTTATTTTTTTTTAATTGATAATTGTAATCATTCATTTAGTTTAAAAACAATACTTGGTTTCAGTTAAAGGGACAACTTTTATTTTTACATTTTAGGTGAGCCCAGCTTTCCTTCACGCTAATTCGACCAGCCATACCTGGGTATTTAGTGCTTTTGCAGAACTTATAGGTAATGTATTCTAACAAATGCTGGCAACCAGTAGACAATTATTTTTGGTTATCTGAAATGTCCTCTGCTCCGTGTCCTTGACATCACATGCTTGTACACATTGAGTCATTTCTGCATTTAGGGTTATGCTCTTCTGGTAACAACGTCAATAGCAATGCACCCTTTATAATGTTTGTGCATTAATGAACAAATAAGAAGTTGACTCTAAATGTATACAATACAAGAAAAGTGGACACACTTTTTTTGTGTGGAATATGTTAACAAGCCAACATGTTTGATCTGAAAAGAAAGTATGGCAGTGGTAAGGGCAAGTCACAAAGCTGCTCACATTTTAATGTGTAAATGCTAGCAGTGAGTGCAAAGAAGTCAAAGCTGACTGTTAAGTTGAGGAAAGGCACCAAAACAACTTCTGGTGCTCTTAAATGCTAATTTTAGTGTAAGACTATTCAGAAGCTGGTTTCCAATAAATTTCAAACATCCCATAAATTGATCTAGGTAGCCTACTACATTATCTAGATCCGCATTTTTCTAATATAATGGTTTCCTTTTTTATATTATTTCGGTAATGTGACCTGCGACACAAGTGTTGGATATTAAAGTGGCCTGCAGGCTGATTAAGGTTGGGCATCACTAGACTAGGACAAAAATTTAGTGTATTTGGGTATTGTGGGTCTACCTAGCTTATTTAATAAGGGTTTGGTATTTTTGGTATGGTCTTGGTGTTAATGCTTTCTTGTTGCACTAAACCATCATGATTTGAACTCATCATTCATGTTTCACCCATAGATAATGGGAAGCTGACATTTTGTAAGAAAAGTAAGGGAGGGTGTTTTTTTTCTTTCTTTTTGTGAAATTGTTATCACATTTTTAATGCAAAAGTAAAAAAAGAATCTCAGTTATGAAACAAATGTTTAAGTTGGTATGTTTTTAAATTTCCAGATAATGCTTATGATCCTGATGTAAGTGCTTCAGAACTTCTCATAGACCAGATAGATATCCGTGATACACCTAGTCTTATTTTCCTTGACAATGGAGCTGGCATGGACAGAGACCATCTTCTTAAAATGCTTAGGTGATTCGAGTGTTCTAGTTTAAAATTATTTTCAAATATGCGTATTTAGCAGTGTTGTACTTGGCTATATAAAGGTAATGGGATGAAATACAAAGCTGTTTTATTAAGGTAGTGAAATTCATAGTGAACTCTGTTTAAAATGACTTATTCACTAATTTTGAGTTATTTATGTATTTTCAGTTTTGGTTTTTGTGAAAAAGATATTTATGAAAGACAAGGATCCCATCAACCCATTGGTCATTATGGCAATGGTTTCAAGTCAGGATCAATGCGTATAGGGTTGGATGCTCTTGTTTTTACCCGAAGCCAGCGTAGCGCATGTATTGGCTTCTTATCTCAAACATACCTTAAAGCCATTCAGACAGATTGTGTTGTGGTACCGATACTGGAATATCGTTTGCCCAAACATATCCTTTAAAAAATAAAAAAAAATAACAGCTGAAAATCTTAGCTACTGTAACTAGTTGCAGGGCTAATGATGTGTGCATTTAATAAAAAAAACAAACAAAAAAAAACACTGCCATGCATAGATCATATTAGTAAACAAACTTTTACACCTCGCTTGTCACAGTTACCTGTAGTCACCCTAATTCACAGTCTACTATTGGTACACACACCCTGCATCCTACCCTCTTTTCTCTCACTTGTTTCCATTAGGCTTACCTTAATCTTGTCTCCTCTCTATCATCCACATCTACTTCATTGGCATCGCTTCTCAATGGGGAATAACTTATCTATAGAGGCTTTATAGTCTTTATTCCTTTATAATCTGGATAAGTCTATTATACTACAATGAAATATTTCTTACTTTCATGCCATTAATTAGTTATTATAGATGGTAGACTGAACAGAGAAAAATGATTATAAATTTGTAGATTTTACTTCCTCTTTGGTACATTTTTATGTATACTAGCTTAAAGGAAAATTCCAGAACTACTCACTTTCACCTCCACCTATCCCTTAATCTTTTGGGGTACAACATAAGATCTGTTGACAGTTTCCATTCCTCCCTGTCTTGCCTTGGATAGAATTTCATTCTCTGACAGGCCTGTCCATTTTTTAATGTTGTCTTCCCATTGCTTTCTCTTCATCTTTTTCCTGATACTGTTCCCTGAAGGAAGGTCTTTGCGAGCCCCGAGGACCTTGTGATGTGGCCATAGAGTGTAAGCTTGCATTTTTTTTTTGACAGTGGTTAGCAGGTTATTATGGAGTCCAATCGCTCTATTTATCCTGCTTCTAATCTCTTCATTTGTGATGTGGTCTTTGTTAGTGAGCTACTATTATACCTCAATATTATTGACACTTTATGCATCATTTTATTAAGATGTAATCAACTAAAATTATGAAGAAAATGAAAACAAAAAAGTATTGTCATTATTTTGTGTGTGTGTGTTGTTCTGTCTCTTAGCTTATGTCAGAGATGACTTTTGAATTGATTTTAACTTACACTTTAACACTTAGAATTTGGATATACCAATAAAAATATCAGAACTTATTACATATTAAAAATGTTTTGAACCTTAACTGGTCCACTAGAAAGGATAAAAAGTCAAGAGTCCAGAAATAATTTAAATGCTATTTTGCAATATTCTGTGTTTAAATATGAAGAAGAGTTAAAGGCAGAACTTAGTGCTTTGGAAGGTTCCAAAACTGGGACTAAAATAATTATATCCAATCTTAAAAGGTAATATTTACTTTTTTTGTTTTGTTTTTTAATTTAGAACAGGTAGTATGATAACATCCTATTATTGTGTTATAATTTTCAGGTCTTTAGTAGGATTGTAAAAATCCTTCATGAGTCTTGAGATACAATTTTAAAAAAAATGTAATAAGATTTTTGGTTGAGTTTATCACTCTTGTAAAAAGGTAATGATGTTAATCTTAAGAAATTCTTTTCATAAAGTAAAATTAATTGTTTTTCTACTCTTTGCCAGTTCAGTATTAAAAAGGTGCAATTTAGCACCTGTTTGTTTAATTAGCCAGGTGTGATTAGTCATCTGATGATTTTCCCTAAAGTATAAATAGAAACAGCAAAGATATAGACTTTTGTGTGCAATGTTTATAATCTCTGTTTCTAAATCAGTATTGTTTATTTGTGCAGACTTCAAGATGGTACTTATGAGCTTGATTTCTCTAGTGACCCCACTGACATTCGTTGTCCTGAAGCACACGAAATTGATCTGACTTCTGTTTATCATAGGCCAGTTCAACATAATGCTTCAGAGTATAAAAGTTCTTTGAGGGTAAATATTTGTTAACAAATTATAATTATGGTTATTTTAACAAATTAGAAAAAAACTTATTCCTTGATTTATTCAATAGGGTAGCAGGTAGGGGGAAGCCAAAATTTTGTTTATAATGTAAATGGATAAAGTTATGGTAATAGCATTTATTTAAATATTAGCATAATTTTGTTTAAAAAAAGCTATTGTGGTTTTTAAACAATAAAAAATCAGACTTTTTTTTTTCATTGCAGGAATATTGCAGCATTTTATTTTTACGCCCAAGAATGAAAATAACTATCCGAGGTGTACGTGTTAAATCCAAGTTAGTCTCCAAGTCCTTATCTAACACAGAAATTGATATGTATAAACCCACATGGCTGGTATGTTTTTGTTATCTTAATTGTATACTATTTCTATATTTATAATTGCTCTAAACATCAGTGTTTAACTCTTTTTTTTTTTTTAAATGTATTACTTTTGTCTTTTAATAGTCAAGACCTGTAAAGATTATTTTTGGTTTCACTTGTGAGACTGAGAAATCTGAAGATTACGGTATGATGCTATACCATAGAAACAGATTGATTAAGGCTTATGAAAAAGTTGGATATCAAAAACAGGTAAGAAAAGAAAATAAATTTTTAAATTATTACAAGTAAAATATCTAGTAGCTTTGTTTTAGAAAATTTCTTTTCCACAGATTTTTTGAAATCCTAGAAGTAATTTCTTTAATTGTAGCACTTTCTATCATATATTATACTTTGGCTCCCCCTCTGTCAAAAGCGACTTTTGATCAGGTCGTAGAAATGAGATGAATGCTTGGGCATTAACTATGGATGTAATGAAGTCGCCCACACAACAGTTCCCCCCTCTCCACACAGCTGAGGTCTCCGAACAGCTAATGCCAATACAGTTTGAAATCCAAGGCGTCGCAGGCTCTGCCAGGGTGTAGCACTGTGTGCTGCTAGCTGCCTAAGGGTCACCAGCTCCTGATTTTTCCTCGGGGTTGACTCCCTAAACCTTTCCCATATTTGTGTATAGCTGCTAGGCAGCAGAGGTTTGCATTGAGTTTTCCTTCTCCTAGATGGGTAGACAGCCAAGACTAATAAGCCCCTCCTGCCCAAAGCTTTCTGAATTAGGTGCCAGTTACTCGCCTATATCCTTCTCCTGTCAGTAATAACAGTTCAACCGGACCCAATATCTGATCCACACAAAAAGGCCACTTGGACTTGGAGTCAGGCTATTTAAATGCTATTTAAAAGAAACCTGTTATGCACCTTTGATATTTTTTCATTTTGTTACAGACCTAGGTACTGATTTGAGCTGTTGTTAAAAAATTGCTATTAAAAGGTTTTATCAGTTTTAGAACTATTAGTAAAGCAACACATTGAAATTTGCATTTACAAAACTTATATTAAGTTACACTGTCTGTCTGTCTTGTAAAAAGTTTGTACACTTTATTTTTCCGACACCCAATCTCGGATCAAGCTGAAATTTTGGACAATTATTTCTTTTACCTGACAACACAAGAATCAGTTTAAAAAATTAACCAATTAGTTAATTTTAACTATTGGTAATTAATTAGTTTGTTTGGTATTTCAAAAAAGGGAAAGAAATTGTACTTGACTGAGGTGGTGGTATAAGCTTAATTAATCCCCTTTATTGGTTGCCACTTTAAAGTAAGTTTGAAACAAACAATAGATAACTATACAATCTTCTATTTTCATACACACCTAACTAGGGACGTGTTTAGAATGTCAGCTTCAAGAGGCTTGAGTCATAAGATTAAATTCAGGTCATTCCCTCTTTTTTTTTTATTTATAAATGCTTTTAAAAAATGATTATGGTAAAATTCACCCAGAATACCTTTCTCTCTCTCCCCCCGCCCCCATTTCTCAACTGGTCCAGATAAGTAATAGGATCATTGCGTATTAAGAAAGCTAAAATCATGAAATAGCATTAGCACTAAACAAAAATAAAAATATTTCTAATCACACAGGTTCCTGGTTGTTGGTCTAGATCTATTACAAATTTCATTACGTGACTGATCCAAACTAATTGATACCTCTACACTTTGTATAAGCTTTGTTTTGTTTTGTTTTTTTAAAAAAAAAAGCATGTTTCGTGTTTTTCTTGATATCTTTTAATTTATAAATCTCTTTTAACTATCATTTCATTCTAGCTAATATATATTTCTTATTATTCTTTCAGCCTAATGAACTAGGTATTGGAGTGGTTGGTGTCGCACAGGTAGACTTTCTACAACCCATCCATAATAAACAAGACTTCAACAAAGATGAAAAATTCAAGTGAGTAACAAAAATGTCCAAATTGTTTCATTTATAGTCAAAACATTTCCTATTTAACAATTATTAATAAAAATGTAAGATAACAGCTCGTCCATGTTCAATGCATTCGACACCTTCACTAATTCACTAGGGAACTGGTTAGAATGCAGTGCATCAATTGCATACACTTTTTAATTGAATATGACTATGGTAACTGGCAACTCAAAAGCAATCTTTTAAAACTCAATTTAGCCTTAGAAATCTTTTAAAACTCAATTTAGCCTTAGAAATCTTTTAAAACTCAATTTAGCCTTAGAAATCTTTTAAAACTAAATGTATCCTGATGCCCCACCAGATATTAGAATTAAGCTTATCAATATAGTGCCTGATATCAAGAAGTTAAGCTCTTCAAGATTACAGTACCATCAAAGTCATTAAACCTTAATTTTTCTGATGCTTATGCTGTATATTTTATTATACAGTTGTTTTCTACTTAAAAATTAAGTAAAATATATAGGAATATGGTTTAATTATTATTATTATTTTTAAACAAATGGGGAAAAATCCAACCTATAAAATAAGCAAAAGCTTCTGCTAAATTCTTAGGAAATGGGAAGTGTTCTGTTAAAGAAAAAGTTTGGAAAACTCTGAACCAGATGATTAGAAACTGCCACCATCATCACAATAGATTGACATTAGAAACTTAAACATTTCTGTTAAACTGTCTATATGTACATTTGTGTCTATTGTTTCAGCTCTGTTATGGCTGCTTTTGCCCTTAAGCTAAATGAGTATTGGAACGAAAAAAAGGGCCAACAAGCAACAGCATCTACTTCTCAAACTCATCGGTATTTGTTCTAGAATAATTTTAAACAATATTTTATCAAATTAATGTCTTTGGCCATTATCAAACATCAAAAGAAAGATAGTTTGTGAAAATAAATGGATAACATTGATTTTTAATTTTTTTTTTGGTTGACAGCAATAATCCCGATTGGTTATGGGCACAGTGTGACCAGTGCCTTAAATGGCGGCGACTGCCTGATGGAATAGATGGAAAAACACTACCTGATCAGTGGTACTGTCGAATGAATCCAGATGCAACTCACAAGTAAGTATAATAAATTAAACCCAACAGTTCTTTGTTGGTTTGGTCTTTAAATATTTATTACTAGTTATTTTCATATAATTGTAAAGCTTGCTTTTAGAAATATTTATTTTTATGTTTTGTACACTGTAAATTGTTGTTTTTAAAGAAATTAGTCAATACAAGAATTACTTATAAAATTGGTTGACATAAACTTTGAAGAGAATCTCATTATTTTCTAGTCGTTGCGACATCCCAGAAGAACCTGAAGATGAAGACTTAGCAGTGAAGCCAACATATGAAAAGACTTTTAAGAAAAAAATGTGAGCATTTAAAAAAAAATTATAAATCATCTCAAGAGTCTTTAGTTTCACAAACATTTGTCATGTTTTACAAATATTGTTTGCATTATGTTTTTTTTAAAGTAGGAAAGTAGTAGTAAAGTAGTGTTGTGCTATAGCTTCCATTCTGTAATGCTTGATCAATGTCAGTGTATTCAAGTACTGTAACAAAACATTACTGGCTTATGTGAGGATATTTGTAATTAATTGTTATTATTCTTGATTTTAGGGAAGAAAGAAAGAGAATTAGGCAAATGGAAATGGAAAGAGAAGATGAAATCAAGGTCAGCTGCTAAGTACATTAGTGTTTAAAAAATTAATGTTTAGCAGTGATGTGAATTTTCCGAAAATTTTCAGAATTCCGAAAATTTCATCTGATCCGATTTTCTAGCAAAAAAATCCTAAATTTTCCCGACATTTATATTGGTTCTAGAGTCACTAGAGATGAAGATCCAAAGTATTAGATTTAAGTCGATAGATCAAGATTTATAGTGAAAAATATATACGTTTTTTCTATATCTAACTAATAACTAATCATTACTAATGCTTTAAAAGCCCAGTGTGGTAGAGATCCACTTCTTGTAAACAACTTGTATCAGCATGAAAAGAGTCACATAAGTATTTAGGAAGCCTCAATATACAGTTTTATTGCTAAACATTCTCTTCCTCTAAACATTGCTCCTCATCTGGTTGTTCTTGCTGGCCTTGCTTAAGAACTCAGCAGAGATTCAGCAGCTTTCTCTCAATTGCTTTTCAAAGCATTTTTGGTGGACTTAATGTGCAAAGTTTAATAAACAGTTTCTCCTGTACAAAATTTAATAATCAGTGAAACAAACAGAAGTGTAGCTCATACTTTTGAAGTATTTCCAAAACTAAAGCATGTTTTGATTTTCAAACACATTTATTCTTTATAGTTGTTTGAGAGAGAAGCTGTTACAATACCAGTAAAGCAGTTATCTATTATAGAATGCTTAGACTGCCTGGACCAGACATAAATTATAGAATCTGCAAAAAGCTTTCTCCTCTCATCTATATGTACAAACAATAGTGCCTTGCATGCATTTTGTGTGCATGTGTGCAGTAAAGCTTATACAGTGTAATTATTATGTAATACAACATTAATTAAAGAAAATATGAAATAAAATGATTCTACATTACTTTTAAAAATTCAGCAACATCTTTTTTTAAGTCGCCGCCAAGGCCAGTTAAAAAACGGGGGTGTGCATAATTTCCTAAAATCTTTTCAAAGTCTGTTCCCATCACTGGTTAAGCAACCCTCCTACTGAAGCATTCCTTTATTACAAAAAAAACAACATATTAACTCTTTGGCTCCGGAATTAATTCGGAATTATTTGCCACTTTTGGACGGAATTAATTTTTCCGCCATTTCAGAGTGCGCTACTTTGCTTCGATATAACTTGTATAACTTTTTTATTTATTATTGGAAAATAATAAACTTGTAATAGAATTAAAGAGAAATGGATGCTCTTTCCATTTCTTATGTTTTCTAGTTTGCAAATTATGTTGTTTTTGTAATTTTGGGTTTTGAATATAAAAATGAAAAATTAAAAACTCACCAACTGACATTGAAAATATCCATCCAAGTGCATGTTTAAAGAAATTTATTGTTCAAATTGAATTGAAATAGCTTTTTTTCTCATTTTTATCCATTTGTTTACAGAACACCACAGAAGAAACAGCAATAGATGCAAAAAATAATAAACTGGAACTAATAATCCAATGTCACTACTTTAACAAAAAAGCCCATAAAAAAAGCAACACTCTTGGAACAAAACACTTTTACCCTAAAACTAGTCCAACTGTACAGCATATATATATTTATATTATTTTCTTCTAAAGTTCTTCATGTACTTAGTATATAAATATCCCTTCTAGTTGTGATATTCATGGAAGCAGTCAATATGAATGTGTGGGTTCGACTCCCATCCAGCGCAAACATAAACCGTTCTCCCTGACCCAAAGTGTTTACATACTCTGTCTTTCTTTATAGTTATAGGTCTCCATTCTCTGAAAATGGATCTTATTCTAGCAGGGGTGTTCCATTTAATCCTATGGTCAGCATAGCTATTTATTTTGCTAACAAGACTATCAACAATGTGATTGTCAATGAAAAAAACATTCCATCTCAATAGATGCAGTGCTGACTAAGTCTAGGTTGACAACCCTATTTCTTGGTGGAACAAATCTGAAATTGTTCTGTTTCAGTGCCTAGATGATAGATCTAGAGATCTACATCTATCTGATTAGATTTAGATCTAGATAATGTAGAGACAGCTAAACTTGTTCTAGATCTACATTGAACATTAGCTGGGGGTGGAGCTGCTTCATCAGCTGATAAACTTCATCATTACTAGACCTAGACATAGGTCTAGACCTATAAATTAATTTACTAGATCTAGATTTATATAATTAGATTTATCAATATCACCATCAGATGAAACAAAACCACTGTCATCTGAATTCTTATACTTCTTTATCAAAGAAATATTTAGATCTACAAAGTTTATATGGCCTTGGTTGAAGCTCCATGTTAAAAAAACACGCACACAGAAAAAATAAATGTCATCTCTTAACAAACTTCGTACAAAATAAAAACACGTTAAATGAAGGAAATTCCGGATGTTTAGCTAAGGGAAACTATTCTAGATAAAAAATTAAGCAATAAAAAACAAGAATTGGAGAAATGAAAACGAAAAAAATAAAATTGAAATAGCCGATGCCCCCAGCGTTGGTCCGACTTTTTTCCCCCTTTTTAAAATCAACGTCCTGAGCGTTGTTGCCGAGCCAAAGAGTTAACTGTGTAAATATCTGAGCCCTAGATTTCTGTTAATTGGAAAGTTGAAACCCAATGTTTACTCTGCTCTACAGAAAAGAAAGATGATGGAGAAGGAAAGAGAGCTTAGAGAGAAAGAAGCAGCATTGAGAGCTATTCAACGTGTTCCTCCACCACCTGTTAGTAAAGAATATTTCTTTTGTCTACATTCTAATATTTTTAAATTTTTTTTTAAATTTTTGAGTTTAAATCAAGCAAAAGTTACATTTTAAAGACAAAACCCAATTTGTCCATTATCATGCTTTAATTAACAGGTTTAGTGATTACCAATTACTTTTATTTGCATTATTTTTTGTGTGCTCATATAAGTGTGGTTAACATTATAGTTTTGAAAATGCTATGTATACTCAATTTTTTTTTTTGTACAAAGCTTCTATCAACTCCCTCTGTCTGTCTGGTACAAAGCTTCTATCAACTTCCTCTGTCTGTCTGGTACAAAGCTTCTATCAACTCCCTCTGTCGGTCTGGTACAAAGCTTCTATCAACTCCCTCTGTCTGTCTGGTACAAAGCTTCTATCAACTCCCTCTGATACAAATAGTGTACACATTAGTTCTCTCACTTTCCATTTTCGGATCAAGTTGAAACATAGCACAATTATTGATTGCCCCTAACTACATGTGAATCAATAAAAAAACAAGGTTACATAGGCAGTTTGTGTGGAGACACAAACTCAGAATCAGCCCCCGAAGTGGTCCACCCAGGCAGGTAAAAGGCAGGTTTCAATATTTTCAGAAAGAACATCAGAATGAAATTCTCTTATAGGCAAATGACAGAGAAGAATGGAGAAAGAAGGTTGACGGATCTTGTGTGGTGCCCCAGCAGTCCACAGACCAAAGGATAGGTGAAAGTGAATGTGAACCTGGCCTAACTAATGTTTTATAATGAATATATAATTGCTTTAATTGTTTAGTAAAGGGACAATCTCTTATTCCTCAAGAAAAAAACATTTCCGTAAAAAAAAATAATTCTTTAGTTCAGTGCTCTGTCGGCATATGGCAACACTGCAGTTCACAGGATAATATGAAAAACTACTTATTAATTGTTTTTTAAAATTATGTCCAACTTATATGCATACTAAATAGATTTTTTATCTTTAAAAAAAAATAAAAAGATTTTTTTGGTAACTGTAGTAGTTATTATAACAGAACTTAACTTAACTTAGCACTACAAATGTAAAAAAAAAAAAAATTTTGACAAAAAAATCTAAAACCGTTTGCATAAATATGTTAATAATGTGGTTAATAGTCATAGTCATCTCCCCTATTAAGGAGCCTCCTGTATTTGTTGCTATTTATAGTGAATAGTTGTAAAAGTGGTGTATCTTTATGAAAAAAATGCTTGTA
Organism: Biomphalaria glabrata; assembly: GCF_947242115.1. Lineage (NCBI taxonomy): Eukaryota > Metazoa > Mollusca > Gastropoda > Planorbidae > Biomphalaria > Biomphalaria glabrata. The sequence continues at coordinate 25,461,316 of NC_074716.1, forward strand.
TAAGTGATTTAAAAAATTAGATTTTTCACTTTCAGAAAAGAAAAAAGTAGCAGTTGCATCAGAACTTTGAATGGTCTAAAATATTATGATGTCGGATTTTCACTACCTTTTCTAGTTTATGAGATCTAAACAGGATGGACGGACGGACAGACATTTCACACAAAACTAATAGCGTCTTTTGCCCTTTCGGGGGCCGCTAAAAATTAAGTAATTTTGTTAAATGTAGTGACAGTACTAACTAAGGGGAGATAAGCCTTCTGAAGAGAATTAGGTCAATTTCAATTAACAACAGATAACAACTATAAACCCTTCTATTTTCATAAGCACATTTAGCTCAGTGGCTAGTGTGTCTGCCTTCCATCAAAAAGGTTTGAGATCTCATTTGAATTCAAGTTGAGTACCTTTTTTAAAAATTGTTTTTGAAAAGTCAGCATGTAAACCTTCTCCCATGGATACCCCCTCCCTCTCCCCTTCTGGTCCATACAAGTGATTGGACCATAGCACATTGAGCATGCATTAAAGCATGAAATTTTGTTAAACAAAAACAATTAACCGCACAAATTTATTATTGTTTTCTAGATCTATTACAAATTAATTATATGATTGAGTCAACATAATTAATTCAATTACACTTAATAAGGGGGCAGAGTGGCTGAGCGATCAAGCGCTTGGCTTCCAAATCTGGGGTCTTGGGCTAAATCTCAGTGAAGACCTAGATTTTGAATTTTGGGATTTTTAAGGTGCCCCTGAATCCACTAAACTTAAGTTGGGGAAAGGTGATTAGTCATTGTGCTGTCCACATGACGCCCTGCTCAATAAATATTGGCCAAAGAAACAGATGGCCATAAAATCATCTGCCCTTTAGATTGCAAGGTTTGAAAGGGGGAGCTTTATTTTTTTTTTTAAACCCTCACTGAACACCTTTCCCCCATTCAGTGTCTCAAATGTTCTACTTTCCATAATTATGAAATGTAACAACTACAATTAATTTATCAATCTAATGATATCTTAAGCATGTTCAGATAAAAAAAATATTTTTTTTTTTGGGTTCAGGATACTCACACTGTTACAGCTCTGCAGAAGGAATTGGCTGCTGCAAGGCAGCGTGAGGAAATGCAGCGACAGTTAATTCAACGCATCCAGGAGGAAAACAAAAAAATTATTGATAATTTAAAATCTTTAAAAGGAAAACCATCAAAGGTTGGATCATTTGTTATCTTAAGAAATCTCTAATGTTTCTGTATTTCATATAAAGTAAAGCTTTTTTTTGTGGTAATTGAAATTTAAAAAAAAACATTTTAAAAACACTTAAGAATTATTCCTCTTTTTACAATTCCTCAATCAGCTTTTTTAATTCATTAGTGGAGCCTGGATGGACACAGTTCTCAAAATTGGCTCTTACGATTTTCTTAGAAATTTGACTGTTGATGTATATCTTTAGGAAATGAATTGCTAGCTAATTGGACACACTGGGAAAACTCTAGTTTGACTCTTCTAATTTTTCAAAGTATAATAAAAAATTAATTTAAATTTGGCTAGAAGCCTAGACAACTAGACAATCTTTTTCTTGAACAGACATATGTCATAGAGTTTCCTGTTTGTATGCCTTATTCATTTAATAGTTTAAAAAATAAATAGACGTTCAGGAACATTTTGGGCATCAAGTCTGGATCTATAGGCCTATCAGAAAAATTGTACATGTTGTGAGTAGATTTATATATTTGCTTAACCAGATTTTTTTCTTGTGTAAGGGAAATGGGGCTGGGGTAAAAAAATGTTCCATTTTGTTTAAATCTTTGATTCACTAGTTGTTGAGAGTAAAATATTTGCTCTTATTAAAAAAAAAATCATCAGCTTCATAAAGAAGGAATAGTTTTATTTTTAAAGTATTTTTTTTAAATTTTGTTTACCTATAAAGTTCTTGACTCCCTCATTTATATTTTTTGTGTTTAAATAGAAACACTTCTGAATCTATTGGTTGACAGACCATTGAGAGTGAGAGACTATTTTTAGTCTGTTAGTTCTAGCTGATAGAATGCACAGCAATGGTCTATAGACTGAACTGATTTTGCATCAAAAGTTTGTATTCAATAAGTGATATTAGAAACACATTTTGACTAAACCCAACAATTACATGTCTTTTTTTTATATCACCAGGATGCTTTGGATCAAATGAATCGGATCCTAGAAAGTTCATTAGCTACTTTGTAAGTTTTAAATTTCAGTTACCCATTTGAACAAAATTATTTTGGAGTCTATAATTTTCCTTAAAATTACTTTTACATTAAATAGTTTAATAGTGTTTGTATAATACCTTCATTTTATCAAACAAAATATATTGCCCAGCTCAATTGTTCACATTATATGTTTCTTTAGTGTTAGTTGTTTATGATGTATTTTAAAGTTTTGTCCCTAGTAACTTTTAGTTAAGTGAATTTCTGTATGTCCACTGAATGAATCCAATAATACAAAACATATTTTCAAGAGAAAACATTTTTAAGTTCTTCACCAACTAACAAAATGTACATTTTTTTTATTTTTTAAATTTCATTAAATTGTAATATTTAGAAGAAACTTAGCCTTTCTGGCTTTTAAGAGAAATTAGTGAACTTTACTTCATTTTTTATTTTTCTTAGAGTTAGATGTCAGTCTTATCATGTTTATCTTCTATTCAAAGCTGCACTGTTCAGGATAATTTGAAAAGAAAAATCTATTTAGGTTTCTTAGTGTTTTCAGCAGGCATTTCAGACATAGTTCTTTTAATTGACAAAGTTTTAAAGTATCTCTAGACATTTACCTTTTTCCTAACAAGTAGATCTAATAAAATAAATATATTTTTCTTGATGTCTGTATAACATATAATGTAGAAACAAAAAGAAGCATATTTTACTATAATGTTTTTAATGTTGATTATGATCAGGAAATAGACTTGAGTATCTTTGAGTATGGGGAAAATCTGAGATTAGACAAATGCTGTTTTCTTTTCTAGCTTAATTTTCAGAACTGTATGTTTTATCAATCCTTTGACAATTTTATTTAACAAGATCTAAAAGATTTAAAACAGTGCTTATCAAATCTTGTAGGGAAATTTTAGGAAATGTATGATACTCAAGGTGGGGGTTGAGGTATAATTCTGCCATACTTCATGGCCTCTAAGGATTCTTGGTGCAAATTTCATCAAGATTCATTGAACCATGTTGATCTGAATCTATAATATTCACCAGCTTTTACATATTAGATACTATTTATGCGATTACTTAAGTAAAGAAATATTTTTTAAAACAATCTTTTTTAAAATGATTCTTCAGACCCAATACAAAAGATCTTCAAATGCACACTAGAAAAATCAGCAAACCAATTAATATTAAAACAGAGTCAGGAGAAGTTGTATCTGTTACCCAGAACAATATGAATGGTACAGATTATGATGGTGACGACAATGAAGATGTTGTTACTAAGCACAGTTCTCAGGGGAAAACAATTTTGCCAAAAAAAATCAAACCAAAAGAAGTAATGAAAGTGTCTACCAGCTTTGTACAGCCCAAATCAGACTTAAAGACAACAGTGAATGGTCACCCACTCAAAAAAACAGACGCTGTGTCAGACCCCCAAGCTTCTCGCCAGGTCTCCCGGCAGTCACGCCAACAGCGCAAAGCAGAGAAATTGTTGGCAGTGATAGATCTGACAAGTGATAAAGAGTTTGGAGAGCTGGTGGACATTAAGCCTGATCTAGATGAGCTGCGTTCATCTATACAAGATAGCCTGCTGACTGACAATGCTGATATCAAACCTGATAAAGGAGAACTTGATGCAGTCATTGCTGCTAACAGCAGTGGTAAGTCAGTTTGAGATGAATATAATTGATTTATTTTACAAAGGGTGCATGATACTTAAGTGTATTACATGATATACAGCAAATCTACTATACAGTACATACTTTTAGGAAACTTTGCCAGCTGTTGTGTTAAACAAATTGTTAATATTCCACAGAAATTATTACAAATCCATAATTTTTTTACATTTAATTCATGTACATATATAGTTTACTGTCACAAGACAGACCTTTAGATTTTTCAGTATTACTTGACCAAATCAATTTGAAGTCATTAGTATCTGAACTTATCATATGTTCTCTCTAGCTTTGAATAACTTGGTTTACTTTTACAGCTAATTTCTTTTTAATTCCTATGTTATACAAGTCTCCAGTAGCCATCTCCATGTATTCAAGGTCCATGGTGGATAAAACTTAATCATAGCCAGTAAAATAGTTGGCTGGCTGCTTTACCAAATCTTCATATGGTTTATATCACTTACTTGCAAAAGGGTTGTTTGCCATTGGTATCTTAATTGCAAATTTCAAACTGTGTTCATCATTATCAAACTCCATTTGAGTGAGGGCTTGAGAGGCTCAAATCCTCTCTTGCGAAAGCCCTGAACAGAAACCGTGTTAGGGTGCTTTGTTTTTCTAAAGACATAATTATTTATTTAGACAACAGTTTATTCAAGAACAATGGCCTAAATAATATTATTTACTTTAAAAGAAAAGTCAGTTCCTATTCATTGATGAAAGGTCATTAACACAGTATTTAGACATTTATTAATACTGCCTTAGGAAGATATAAAATATTGAATTTCTTAGCTACAAATGTAAAAACAAAATGAGAAAATATATCTATATATGCTTATTTATCTTTCAGATAAATCTTTGAAAGAAAAATCTGCTAAAGTCATCCCTGAGACCAAAAAGGAAATTATAGATTCAGCCTATTCTGAAACACAGCACAAAAATAAACTGCCTAAATCTGGGAGTGATTTAAAGAGTTCACCTGTTAAGACATCTTCTAGTCATCAGGATGTATCAGAAAAGTTTTATGACAATCTTGAAGCTGCTCTGGTGGCTGTGAGACAAAAAAAAGAGAAAGAGAGGTTAGAGAAAACTCAACAATTGTCCAATGGCTCTCTTGATCTGCCGACTTCGTCAGAAAACCTGGCTAGTGACCAGTTACAAAATTCCAATCCCAAAAGTCCTTTAGACAATGCTGATCCACTCAAAACAATGGACATTAAAACAGAGAAAGATGAACAGAGCATTGTCAACAGACTTAGAAGATCTATGAATGAGCAGTCACAAGATGACATGGAGGAAGACAACAATGACGACAGTAATGATTTTATTCATGATTCTTTTTCCAGTGTCCCTCAGGATAAAGACACAAAAGTGATCAGTGAGACTACACTTGAGACCACCATCAGTAGTACCGACCACTGTAAACCAAAGAAAAATTGCAAAGACAGCTCCAGTTTTCCATCATCAAGCATTCCCAATGAAGAAAGTGAGACTGAAAATAGTCTTCATGCCTTTAGTAGTGCAGATGATGAAGATTCCATTAAGACAAATGATCCTGAACTTGAAAATGAAAAAAATGATCATGTATCATCTGTTAGTATTAAAAGTGTGCAACATTCAAACAATCAAAATAGTGTTTCTCAGGAAGATATGACTTCTATAATTAATTGCTCTGTTAGGTATGATCAAACAGAGAACATAAGGGATCCAACTCTTAGCCCTGATGGTGACACAACAGATAGTTTCTCTTATATAATTCCATTGGCCAGCCTCTCAGATATAACTCCTGTAAGCAATCAAACTGAACAAGAAGTAGCTTCAGGGGAAGGCAAAATAATTGATGCAGGAAAACATACTCAGCATATTGGTGTAAATGAAGACCTATATGTGCATGGTGAAAATATTTCTTTCAAGTCCAAACAAAATACTACATATTCTTCCAGTCATAGTCAACTATTAAATCACAATCAACGTGTGTCAACAATGAAGAATGTGGCTTCTGGCAATAACTTGAACAGAAATGCTAATTCAAAGGTTCTAAGTGAGCAAACACAAATCTCTTCTTCCTGTAAACCTGATGTTGCAGTGTGTAATAAAGAAACACAGACTCTAACTGGAAATGTTTCAGTAGCAGAGGTTCAGACAGAGGAAAGCACTCTAGATTGTGAACTGAGGGAAAAACTAGAAAAAACTCAGTTAAAGCTTAGGAGTTTCTATAAAGATGTTCACCAACTGCTGAGGCTGAGTTATACTGACCTAATTCCAGGAAACGAAGAAGATTTGGAAAACATAATACGAAATTTGATAGAAGTTAAACAGGAACAACAAGATCAGCTTCAGACACAGACTCATGGAGAAGACTGATAATTCTCTGACAATTCTCAATAGGACATGTTACATCTGTGCAGCAAAGTAGAATTAATGTCTAAATGTAGTAAAAAAAAAATTATATGTTTTTACTGAAAGACTATATATTTCATATGGTCCTCTGTAAATGATTGTTTAAACTGAAAGATTATTTTATCTTGCCCTGTAAATTAACTAAACATTCTATGTGAAAAAGTCAGTTCCATTTACCTATACTCTTGAACTTCTAGGATGATTGCTTATAAATCAATTGTATTTGTTTATTGGTTTGATTGTCTATTTGGACTGTGATCTGGTTTAAGTGAAGTAATATGTACAAGGTTTTCAGATGAATGCATTTTGTGTAATGACCAGCCCCCTTATTTGTCCCTATAAGAGATGCAGATCTATTTAGTAGTTGTATGAAACCATTAAATACAAATGTACAACAGCATTCAACTCCCAGAACCTTCAAAACTGAAAACCTTTTTTTAGCATATAACTTTTTTTTCAGCTATGCTCTTAACTCAGGCCAATATTATGTGCAATATGTATGCCAGGTTTGTTTGTATTTTTAAAGTTTCTTGAAATATTGAAAAAAAAAATCTCTGTTGTGTTAGGGTGTTTATTCTTCCATTACCATTGTAATTAACATTTGTAAACAATGGTTGTTAAATGGCTTTATTGGAGTAGAAAACAATGGTTTGTTAAAGATATTGATTAATAGTAATATAGAATTCAAATGTCAATTATTATTATTCTACTATATCTCAGCTCACTTTGAACCAAGCATTGTCCAGTTGAAGAGTTTTAAAAATATTTTATTTGTTGAGCCTTGTGCTTGATTTCATGCTGGCAAAGAAAATGAATTAGAAGAATGTTTATAACACATTTCTTCTTCTTCATCGTTCTCATTGTTATGTTGGAGTGTTCATATGACTAGACCAATACATGAGATGAACTGCGCAGTGGTTTCCAAATCAGGGAGCTCTACATATAGTTTTCTTTCTATTGGGGTGATTTGGGGCCAATGTCTTATACGGGCCTCTTGGTAGAGAGAGCAGTTTTGGAGGACGTGGTCTGCATTTTCTGGTGATACTCCACATGGGCAGATTTCACTGGTTCCAATTTTGAGCTTCCGGAACATGTGTTGTCGCATTCTGTTGTGTCCGGTCCTGAGTCGAAAGATTAGACGTTGGTCTTGTCGGGATAGCTTATAGTAAGCGTCATCTTTCTTGTGATTTGGATGGGAGCTCGTCCATTTCTCATTTATTTTATCTACAATTAATTTCTTCATTTCTTCTGGATAGAATGCAGAGTTAGTTCTCCCACTCTTGGTGAGTGTGTCAGCCTTCTTATTTCCTGCTAGTTGTATGTGAGCTGGTATCCATTTTTATAACGCATAATTGAAGAAAAGTTATTGTAACAAGAGTTTTATTTCAGCAAAAAAAAATTTTTTAGTTATAATTGTTTCTGCACTATATAATTTTAATAGGTGGAATAATTCTGTGGAATAATTTTTCTTTTAATAAAAATGTCCTGTTTGTTTTTAATTGCATTAATTAGTATTGCAGATGCTCTATAAATTAATAGCTTTAAGTGTGATAAATATGTTGTGCTTTAATTGCTAATCACATGAATGATTAGCCCTGAAAAAAGCTTTACGTAATGGCATAGAATTCTAGTGATTGCATCTTTAGCTGAGAAGGAAAATACTTCTCATAATTGAACAGATGAACTAGCAACATTTTTAGGTCACTTTAAAATGTATAGAATGAAGCATATTGGCACTTAAACAGGACTTTATCATTGTAGCTAAGTTGTTCTAAATGGCCTACATACACATAGTGTAAGAAATTGTACACATTCATAGAATAAAAACCCAACCCAGTGTCAATAGTCATTACAGATATTTATATATTGAGAGTATGAGACTTTGATGATCTGTTTTAAGACTATCAAAAACTTAAGAAATGGTTGAGTCATGAACATTTTATTGTTTGCATTTCAAACATGAACAATTGTTTTTGTTAACTTTATTGTGTTTTAAAAAGAAAACAGCTATTAAATATTTGAATTCTTTTTTTACTTTCATTTACTTCCCTTGATCTGCTATTTTATTTCACTTGCTTATGGTGTAAATATTCAATCAGATTATAAATATAATGATGGTACTGCCAACTATTTCTTGGGGGAAAAAAAGCCATGTAGAGTGGTTTTTTTCCCCTCTGTACAGATTCTATAGACCTATAATTTTGTGTTTGATTTGCACAGGTATTCACCATTTAAAACAAAAAATCTTTTTCTATCTATTACAATGTATTCTAAGTTGTAAATAATTGAGTTTTATCAATGTGATAAAAGAACACACTATGAACATATTGTTTAAACAATGTTTCTTTTGTTCAAGTATCTGTACATTTCATTGGGTATCTTGCTTGTCTGACATGTTTGACTTGTGTTCTAGATTTTTCTAAAATATAACCATAGTTAAATGCTAATTCTCTAGCATTGTCAAAATGAGGCTTTCATTAAGAAACAGGACACCTATTTTATTTCTTATGTTTTCATTCTTCCAATATTTTTTAAGACTGTTAAAAACCTGAACATGCTTAATTTAGTTCAACTTCCATACTGGTGGTTGGGGATCTGAGTATTGTGTATATTTAATGTACCCATTTCTATGTTACATTTTTGTTATATATTTTTGTATTTTTAATTAATGTGCATATATGTTTGAAGTCTAACCAGTATGACACTATTATGTGTTCAGATAGTATGTCCAACATATTACAAAAGTTGTCTAATGAATAAAGTAAATGATTTTTTTCATTCAAGTTCTCTCATTGCTTCTGATGCTCTTCTGATTTAGTTAACTGAAAACAGAAATTACTTTTGCTACTTATAATTGTCATTGAAGTTAATCCATGTTCTGTATTTCAATCAATCAAATGTCACAAGTATTTAACTTTACTTCACATAGAAATGATGTTCCCATGGAACTAATGCTGTGGCCAACATTATATTAGAAAAGCAACCCAACAAAACATGAATAGTCATTACACTTAGGTAATTTTAGAGTTTTCTAACTGGTATCTATTTGGATTTGAATTAGAAGTCCAAGCTTTGACAAACAGATGTTTGCTATTAGCCACTATTAGCCACTATTGCATTACCACACTTTAAAAATTATTGTGGAACCCTTTTTTTTTTTAAATTGTAGGCCTTATTTTTTAAAATAAGAACTTCATTTAGTCTGGTCTGATTGCCCCAGACAGCTTAATATTGGTTTTAGCAAGTAACAAATAGCTGTTGGGGTGATACTCTGTCTATAGCCACAAAGACAACATTTGAACGTTAGTAAAAATGTTGGCTAGCTTCTTAGTTTATTGGCAATGCTTCCCAAAAATAAATCCATTCACAGAAAAGTCATCTTTGGAACTATGGGAAAGGACCAATGGCGAACGCTTTTGTGCCAGTTTTTAGTTTAGAATTTATAACTCCACATTAGTTAAACTTATTTAAAAAATGAAAACATCTGCGGACTCCTCAGCTATTGGGCGATAAAACTACATTGGACTCTTTTTTTCCATATCAGCTTTTAAATTTATAATTCAAGCCAACTTGCGGTAGGGGTGGGACCTAATCAGCGAACGCAATTTTCGCGAGAGTCATAATGAGCGAAAGGCCGTAAAAAATAGCGAAATAGCATGTTAAAATATAGGAAATTATGCTTCAAATAGTTCTATCATGAAGCATTATAACTATTGTCCTCCTTGTGGCATTAGGCCTAAATTTGTTTGCACTTTTCTCGTGCTCCACATCTCGTTTCTCTGCTTGGAACTGATGTCTATATAGCCTACGAAACTTGCGATCAATTTTTTTTTCTTAAAAGAAAGAAAGAAACTACAAAATTATATCTCGCCACCTTCCTATAGGCTAGTCCACGTCGTACTACTCTCCATTTCATAAACTCTCGTTACTGCAACTATTTTTTTTAAAAGAACTTATGTTCAATGCACTAAATCACCATCAACTCGATCTCCCCCCCCCCCTTACACACACACACACACACGCTGATTGACCCAAAGGCAGATCCCGAATGCGATGGATTGATGATGTATGGAGACAGATCTACAACAGCTTGGGTTTCGGGTATGGAGACGAAAGGCTCAGGAGAGATCTTGTAATTTTATACATGTATATTATATGGTAACTCTTATATTTATTACTAAATATATAGTTCGCGTTTTTTCCGATCCTGAAATCGAATATTTTCTCCTGGAAAACTCTTGGAAATCTACTGAAATCCTAATCTCAGAATGGTGGGGGGACCCTGTGAAAATGAATTCTGCACTTCTTTTAAACATTTATACACATATTAATATCATTAATTAGTAACAAGAGGTTAACCAGCCAGTTACAAAAAAAGGAGGACGGCAAAACAGAGGTCCCCCCCCCCCGTATAAGCGCTGTTAAGATCAACTGAAGCGTCATTTCACCCTCACTGGCAAAGAGGAAAGTAACTGCCAGCATATGACCTCTGAGAGACTGTTGGAGAGCTGCGAGTCAAACATTTTAGACGGAAAGAAAATGCGGGAAAATACGCTGGTCGTAACTGGGCGTAGTCATGTGAAACACGTACTGCAATCATCCTTAATCTTCGAAATCGAAGATATTGGGTTACGATTAAAAATAGGCCTATTATTTTAATATTTTAGTTTACAAACAATAACAATAGATAAGACAAAAAGAAAAACAGATTAAATCAGTAACTAAATTATAATTAATGGCTTTTTAAGCTTATAATGGGGACACGACAATTCGTTCACTGACATTTCGTTCACCGACAAATCGTTCACGACTTTTCGTTGCGCGACTATTCGTTCACCAGACATTTCGTTCACCCGACAATTCGTTCACGCGACTATTCGCTCACGGACTATTCGCTCACAGACAACTTGTTCAACGACAACTTGTTCAACGACAGTTGGTTCACGACAAATCGTTCACGCGACAAATCGTTCACTATCAATTCGTTCACAGACAAACAAATCGTTCACTGGATATTTCCAAAAACAAACAAGGTTACAAAAGACAGTTTGTGTGGAAACACAAACTCAAAATCGGCCCCCTAAGAGGTCCACCCAGGCAGGCTTCAATATTTTCAGAAAGAACATCCAAATAAAATTATATCAAAGACAAATGAGAGATAAGAATGGAGAAAGAAGGTTAACAGATCTTGTGTAGTGCCCCAACGGTCCCGCAGATCAAAGGATAGGTACGTGTAAGTGAATGTAAAGTTCATCTGTTTTTGTGGCCTACGGTTAGCCAGCACAACGACCAACCGCCTATACTTTCCCCCAACTATAATGTCAGGTACCCATTAGAGCTGAGTGGACTCAGAGGCGCCCAAAGATTTCAAAGTTGAAAATCCTAGTCTTCACCAGGATTCGAACCCGGGACCCCCGGTTCGGAAGCCAAGCGCTTTACCGCTCAGCCACAGCGTCTTCCCTGGCCTAACTGATGTCTTATAATTGATCTAATTGTTTTGAAAAGGCTCAATCTCACATTCGAATCCTCAAAAGAAAAAAATAATAATAATTTCCGCAATAAAAAATTTTTTCAGAAAAATGAAGTTTGTAAGATTACTATTCATTTTAAATTAGGTCTAATTTATAATTAGTTATATTTTTTCTCTTTAAAAAACTGCTTGCATAACTGATTTTAAAAATTAGATTTTTCGTTTTCAGAAAAACAAAAAGTAGCCGTTGCATCAGAACTTTGAATGGTCTAAAATATTGTGATGTCGGATTTTCAATATCTTTTCTAATTTACGAGATCTAAACGGGACGGACGGACAGACGGACAGACATTTCGCACAAAACTAATAGCGTCTTTTTCCCTTTCGGGGGCCGCTAAAAATTGCTAGAGATCGGGCCTGATCAGAAATTCTTTGTTAATTTTTGTTTGTTTGTTGTTAATATTTTGTTTACGAGGAAAGTATGTGATAAAAAATTATACTGAAAAGAAAAAAGAGATCTTACAAGCAAGCTGAAACATTTAAATAGGTCCTCCCTTTACTCTAGGTAACATTTTTACTTTCAATTATTTTGTTTTCAACGGAATGAATAGCCTCAGCTATTCTAGCTAACTATTTCCTCATCTATTTAGAAGCATAATATGCATTTTTTTTTCGGCCGATGTCCACTGGTGCTTTAAAATCGCCTTAAGTTCGGACCTATTCTCGTTTATCCGGAAACGTTTTGATAATGAAATTTCCATACATGTCAACTTTGACCTTCAGCTATGCTTTATTGTATGAGGGAAAACGAAAGTGAATATGTGGGAAATGTAGAAAAATGGAGTCTTTGTAATACCATTTTATTAGTTCTGCAGTTACTTTTGAAATAAATAAGAATGGATAAAAATTACGGGGAGGTGTTCGCTTTATATGCCATTTCGCTGATGGGCCTTTCCTATAGATGCAATTATTTTGTGTGGTACTATTTCTGTGGCAATTTTTGTCATGTGTGGAAACACAAACTCAAAATCGGCCCCCTAAGAGGTCCACCCAGGCAGGCTTCAATATTTTCAGAAAGAACATACAAATAAAATTATATCAAAGACAAATGAGAGATAAGAATGGAGAAAGAAGGTTAACAGATCTTGTGTAGTGCCCCAACGGTCCCGCAGATCAAAGGATAGGTACGTGTAAGTGAATGTAAAGTTAGATGTGAACCTGGCCTAACTAGTCGAGAAACCAGTCCTTCAATAAAATGCTTGTAGAGGCCTACACAGAGATCTAGAGCAATGTTTCCCTTCCAGAGTTTCCTAACGCTGAGTAACCCTCAATAATTAACGTACGTTGAAAATGTTTGTTATAAACTAGAAATAAATTTAATTGGATCAACGAGAAGGGGTGAAATGGTTTGTCTTGAGATGAAAGATCATCATAATTTGGTTTCCTGGTTGTTAATTTTAATCTATGATGCGGTTCCACGTCTGGAACATTTTTTTCGACTTAACAACTAATGCTGAAAAATACTTCACCTACACAGGGGTGGACTGGGTGTCTAAATCGACCCGGGCATTTCTTTACTATCCGGCCCTTAAATTGTATATATTCATAATATAAGATAAACGGATGAAATGAAACCTACAAGTATGTATGTAAGTTAATTGCGATCTATGGACTGTGGAGCATGGGCGTAGCCGGGGGGGGGGGTTCTTGGGGTTCAAACCCCCCCCCCCCCCGAAATGAAATCTCCCCCCCCCTTAGGGGGGGGGGGGGGGAGTCGGAATTTAGTGACTGATTTTTTGCTTTGATTTTGTTTATTTTAGGTGAGATTTTAATACTAAACCATCACTTGCCCTAGCACAACCAAAGGGCTTTTGAGTTTAAAACCCTCTACCAGGGGGGTTCGAGTTTAAAAACCCCTACCAGGGGGGTTCGAGTTTAAAAACCCCTACCAGAGCGGTTCGAGTTTAAAAACCCCTTCTAGGGGTTTTGAGTTTAAAAACCCCTACTAGGGGTTTTGAGTTTAAAACCCCCTACCAGGGGTTTTGAGTTTTCAACCCCATACCTGGGGTTTTTGCAGTTAACTCCCCCTCTTCTATAAAACAAAACAAAAAAAATGCAAACGAAAATCCCCTAATTCCAAGAGCACAGTTAAGGAAGATTTTGATTTTAAAACCCCGTCTAAAATTTACGATAAACCCCCTCTTTAATATAAAAAAAGCTAATTACGCACTCAAAATGTTATGAGCGTAGCTAAATGGGTTTTGACTCAGATTTCAGCGGGGGTTTGAAGGTAAATAATACCTCTTTAATAATAAAAAAAAAAGCAAATTATACACTAAAAATGTTATGAGTGTAGTCTATGGGGTTTTGAGTTTAAACTCCCCTCCAGTGGAGTTTGAAGCTAAAAAGTACCTCTTCAATATAAATAAAAGAAAATTACTCACTCTAAAATCTATGAGCGTAGTCAAAGGGGTTTTAAGTTTAAACCCCCCGCCATCTTCAGTGTAAGAAAAAAAGCAAATTACGCACTCAAAATGCTATGAGCGTTGCCGAAAGGGGTTTTGAGTATAAACCCCCATTCAGAGGGTTTTGGTGCTAAAAATACATCTTCAATATAAAAAAAAAAGCATATTACACACTATAATTATTTGAGCGTAGCCAAGCCAATCGGGGGTTTTGAGTTTCTTCTACAGATGGCTTTTTTTTTTTAAAGTTTAAAACCCCTCCAGATGGTTTTAAGTCTAAGATTCCCCTACAGAGCATTTTGAGGTGGAAAACCCCCAACAGAAGATTTTGACGATAAAACTTTTCTTTTCGATATAAAATCTAAAGCAAACTACAGTCACTTAATTCCAAGAGCGTATTCAAGAGAGGTTACACATTTTTACCAGTGGCAGGGCTCCATTAATAAACTGCAGTGAATAGTCATCTGCCGAAATTGAAAAACACTAAATGTGGCTCAACAAAGATGGCTAAGACAGATTCTAGGAGTCAGTTATAGAGATCGGATCTAAATCAAGGAAATCCTATGCCGAACTGGGAGTCGACCCCTTAGTAAGATTGTGAGAGAACGACGCATGAGATTTGCGGGATATGTTCTCCGACAAAATGAATTACGCATAAGAAAAGTTGCAATGATATCCTAGTACAACTTGACGCCACTCATTCATGGAGGTCCTCATGGTAGGTGGGAAGAGGCTTCAGACATTACCAGTGACAGATTTTTATGGAAACTGCTTGACGTCAAATGCTCCGAACGGCGTGGAGGGTCTAAGTCAGTAAGAATAGCACATTAGGTTTTTGAAATAAAACTTTTTAATAGCATTAAAATGGACTGTAGATACCTCAGAATATGCATTTTGTTGGCTTTCAATACCAGAAATAGTGCTAGGCGGCGGGGCTTCGCCCCGCGCTGGGGAGCTCCTGGCGCTCCCCCAGACCCCCTTGCTAGTAATGGCGGGGAGTCCACAATTTTATGGAAACAGCTTGATGGCAAATGCGCCGAACGACGAGGGAGGGTCTAAGTCAGTAAGAATAGCACATTAGGTTTTTGAAATAGAACTTTTTAATAGCAGGAAAATGCACTGTAGATACCTCAGAATATGCATTTTGTTGGTTTTCAATATCAGAAATAGTGATTGGCGGCGGGGCTTCGCCCCGCGCTGGGGGAGCTCCTAGCGCTCCCCCAGACCCCTTTGCTAGTAATGTCGGGGAATCTACAATTTTTTCACTAACTCATGGAAGAACCTATTCTAGGGCACAATAAACGTCTTCCGAAAGAATGAAGGGTCAGAATGTAATACATATACTTTTTTTCTCGGGAGGGGGGGGGGGGGGGAGAAAAAAAATCCCGAAAAAAAATCCTGGCTACGCCCATGCTGTGGAGTATGCCCTATCACTATGCTGAAAACGACCAACTGTCTTCACTTTTTCACCCAACCAATGTCAGGTACCCATTAGAGCTAGATGGATCCCGAAATTAAAAACCACAGTCACACTAGGATTCGAAAGCCAAGCGCTTTACCACTCAGCCACCGCGATTCTTGTCTACGGGTGTAGGCTAGTACATTAGTTCGAAAACAAAATGTGTTAGATAAAAGTAGTAGTACACTGTAAAAGATTATTTGAACACGAAAAAGTCACTTTTATAAGATTATATTATAAGACCTCAATCCATGAGGCCCTTTAGGTGCCCTACCAGCCCATTTTGGGTACCGGCCCACCGGGCACTTGCCCAAATGCCCATATAGCCAGTCCGCCCCTGCACCTACATATATGAAGTTGGAAAAGGAAAGATGTATTTCATAACATTTTCTCTAAAAATGTATGCACTTTTGTAACCACACTCTTTATGTTAATTTTTTGAAGAATCCGTCTGAAGCCAATGCCAACCATAGCTCTATTCCAGTGTGCCGCAAACTTTCTGGCAAGGATGTTGTTCAACGGATATCTTATCCATTCGATATTTTTGTTTAGATTAGGAAATAGTTTTTCAAGATCATTTGCTTATTATCTAAATGCTTGGCTATGCATTTCGGAGTATTAGCATCAATTTTAATAGCCGAAGAGAAGGGGGAAAAGTCTATTTCTCCAATAACCATCTCTCTTATGCTATAAATTTAGTTCACTTTATCTTGAACGTGATAAGTTGAGTCTAGTCAAAACAGAAACTAGATCTGCTAATTATGCTTGTTTAAATACATAAATAAATATAAAAACACCCGTTTAACTGTCGTGTACAATGTGTGGAAAACCTAGAAGAGTAATTTCAGATTGCAAGTTCAATTAAAATGGTATAAACTGTACAAAAATGGTAACAGACAATATTATATGGATCAACAAACCAAATGCAATGGAATAAATGATAATATAGAAGCCTCTGGTAGACGCATAAATATGAATAGTTGAAATCTATGCTCCAGTGACAGTTAAAACAACAACAGAGTTTTGGATAAATTAGGCTACTATTTCTATGTTCACGGAACCCGATAGTTTGATGCTGGTAATTATTTTTATTAGGTCTATATTAAACATACCATTAGCGGATCCAGGGAGGATTGCGATAGGGGCGATCGAAAATAAAGAGAGGCGCTGACATATTCTTTTGGAGAGTGTTTACAATGTGTCAAAAATGTGTTCGAGGGGCATTCAAATAGGATATGGCTTACGGTTTCAAAGGGGTGGGCGTAGTATCTGCCAGGGCGGAGTTGTGTGGAGTTTATTTTGTTCAGGTGGTAATTTAATAGTGGTGTGTGTCCAGTTTGTTAGGCGTAGTCATTTCTCTGTACATGGCTCTGCCTGTGTTTTCTGATGCCCATTGGTTGAGCCTTTCCTCTTTGTGATTGTTGACTAACATTGACCTTAGGGTGAGGTAGTTAACAGGTCTATCTGGTTGTTCCATAGATGAACCTGCCTTTGATAGCTTATCTGCCTTTTCATTTCCCATGATGCCAATGTGTCCATCAGGGATCCACTGTAGTGTGATATTGATATTTAATTTTGATATCATCTGATGGATTATCACAATTAGTGTTGTCAACTCTCTTTGGCTGTTTGAGGTGCTGCATGCTGTTAAGTGCTTGCAGAGTAGATTGGGAGTCTGTAAAGACAACAATATCTGATGGTGGTTGCACTCCTTCATATAATTTGTTTTCCACTGTCTATAGTGCTATGATAATTGCCTCAATTTCGGCTTGGAAGTTTAAGCAGTAATCGCCACAGGGTGCGCTTATTTATTTTTAGGGAAGACCAGGAAGGCACCAAGACCAGCATAGATTGTGGCTTTGAAAGCCGATCCGTCTGTATATATATATATATATATATATATATATATGGAGAGCTGTTTTTTGATAGCTTTCAATTGTTTCAAGCGTGCCTACTTTGAGCTCCAGTGGATTTGATTCTTTTGTTAAGGTGTTATTTAGTAAATGTGTTTTGATGGTTGGTTGTTTGTAGTTTAGTCCGGGCGTTATGTTTAAAAATCTGGTAATTTTTTCTCTGTTATTGGGTAGGTGGTGTTTTAGGGCTAGTTCGTCAGTAAGTTGGATCAGAGTCCTTTGCTTTTTTTTGTTGTTGTTTTTCCAATTTCTCTGTGTTAGTAGTTTATTTGGATGATCGTCCTCCAACCTTCTGTATCTCTCAATAGCTTCTAATGCTGCTCTGTTGCGCCTTAACTTAAGTGGTTCAATATTGGAGTCTATTTCACAGGCTGCTGTGGGAGTAGTTATCATACCTCCACTAATTAGCCGCAAGGCTTGGTTTTGGATTGTGTCTAATGATGATCGATAGGTTTAGTTGGCAGCTACTTGTATGGAGAGACAGTTATATATCCATTACAGATCTGACGTATCCAGTGTATAACAGTCTTAAGGTTTTCTTTTCAGCTCCCCAGGATGTTCCTGCTAGGTGTTTTATTATGTTTAATCTTTGTGATGCCATAAAGTGCTTTAGAGGCAGCCTTTGGTCTAGTTTGTAATTGCAATATAAAATGTCTGAACGTAAACATTTGAGAAGTTACACTACAAAGACTTTTTTCCAAGCTAATAATTTATTATAGGCCAATTGTTTCACACATAGCGCTGGATGAAATAATATGTAAAACGACTTGTGAGCTGCGGTAGGGTGACTTTAAGAGACTTTCTATTCTAAACGCTATATGCATGTACGATATTTAGAACTACGTACAGCTAGAACACAAAAAGATTTATTTTCGCCATTACAAAATATTTCCGACAATAAGATACAATTTAATAGAAATTTTAAGATTCGTTTTTTCACGAATTCAGGCTGCAAAAAATAAGAATATATATAACTTCGAATCCTTTATACAAAGTTAACTCATAGAGCAATTATTTTTCTCTTAATCACTAAAGAATGTTATGAAGTAAAGTTCCGCTTTCAGACCTAGTGGTCTTTAGTGCAGATGATGTAAAGGTCATCTGTTTCTGTGCCCTAGGTTAACGAGGGTGTCATGTGGCCAGCACAATGACCAACCGCCTTTACTTTTCCCCAACTAATGTCAGGTACCCATTAGAGCTGGGTGGACTCAGGCGCCCAAGGATCCTGAAATAAAAATCCCAGTCTTCGAACCCGGGACCCCCCGTTCAGAAGCCAATAAGCGCTTTACCGCTCAGCCACCGCACCTCCAAAGAATGTTATTAAGGGGACATTTTTTTAACCCCCTGAGAGATGGGGCGTCAGTTGGCCAGCTTTTATTCCCAAGGTACATTCACTGACACGAAAAATAAGCGATGAATTGAACAACTACCAGCTTGTTAAGGGTGGGTGAAAAATGTAAAGATTTATGTTTCATTCAAATTACAAGGAACCAGCAAAATTGACATTGTCAAAACTAGGGGGAAATTTTTTTTGTTGACATTTTCGTTTATGCTTTTTATATGCGACAACTATAGATAGAATAAGGGATATTAATTTATTTTCAGATTTTTAAAAACTTCCTTTTGACTCATCAATATTTTGCAGAAATAAAAAAAGTGCATTGCTATTTATGTAAAAACCACAATCATTTTAACAAAATCTTAAACTTAACTTTGAATAAAATCAAAAACATTAGGGCATATCTAATAGATTTAGCTTCAGGATTCATTTTTTGTACCCCCAATGCTGATATTTCAAAATAAAATAACAGATCTAGCCCAAAACTTCCGCCCATCACACTATGTATTTTGGAATATAAAAAGTAATATAATAGAGTGAACTTTGTGACCTAAGTAAGATGGAGAGAGATGTTAATGATTCTAAAATCAGTATTCACATTAGCTTCACTCTTCTCTTTGATTACATAAATATATTTATTTAAATACCTTCAATTATTATTCTAAAAACAAGGTCTAGATATATGTATTTATGTACTAAAACAAAAAAACGACCAAAAACTTGTATTAAAAATGATTTAATGTTGACTACAGATTTATGTACATTAAATGGATGCCTGCAGTGGAACATTAAAATGAGTAACATAGATGAAAATTAATAAAATAAAAAAAAAGGAAATATATTTTAAATTGCAAAGAACAAAATTTGTTTTAATGATTTCAAATAAGTCTGTTCTAGAAGTTGCCAAATGTTTGAAACTTGATATAAAAAATGAAAAAGAACCATTTCGTTTTTCAAAAAGTAGAATTTTTTTTCTACATAAAATTAGCTTTCTTGCAAAACTAAAACAAACAGTTTTTTTATTTTCTATCAATTTGTCAATGAAAAAAACAAACAATATAACAACAATCAAATTTACATTAAAACAAAATCTGTTTCAAAAATGTCACTGGACTTGCTGTATCAATGTGATGTTGTCACCTTTTAACATTATACGACCTGTGAGAGAAAACAATTATAATAAGTTAGAAAATTGAAAAGTTGGAGTTTCACGCTTCTGATCTAACAACTCAAAATGTAATTAATATTGAGATAAAGACTTCTAAAATAGGTTAGTTATATATTTTTTAAGCTACATCTAGATGATATGAATGTGTGACAATAAAAATAAAAAGTTTACATTCAAAAGGAATAGAATTGAGCAAGCTTCTCAGCTTTTAAAGCTTTCTCACAAGTGTTGTATTTTTAGGTGACACTTCAGCATCATCAAACACAATGTAAATCTCAATAACAGAATGAAATACATTATATTTTTTCTCTTGAAATGCTTGACTTAATATTTTCTAAGTAAAATACATTATTTTCATGCAATAATTTAAACTATTAAATCTTTGCAATAAAGAGGTTGAATAGATAAGCACTCATGAGCAGAAAGTTGTTACTCTCCAAGTCTCTGCACAATATAAAGAACTGCTTTATACATTTGTGTTGAAGATGTGGATTATATTTTCTAAGACAAGTGTTTTTGACTACCAGATAAGATGTAGAGTATTGAAAGCATGTCTAGCCTGGTTGATTTTGTGATCTGCCTTTGCTTCTCCCTCTTTATATATGATGGTTCCAAGGTAGACAAGGTTGTCAGTTTTTAATAGGTTTACTCCTTTGACACATTAAGATAAGATAACTTTATTGATCCAATCAAATGGAAATTCAGTTTGACTACAATTGACAACTTCAGCGTAACTAACGTACAATAACAATATAGATGCACATACAAACAACATTCACACACAAAAAACACACACACATTCATAACCAGCGCTTTATAAATAGACTTCTATATACTTCTCGAAGATGACAGAATGTTAATTTTTAATGTTGGTCATCCAGGTTCTATTATTACTGAATATTTTAATTTTCTTCTTTGGTACAATCATGTTTTCACAGAACTGGATGTACGAATTAACAGTTGTGGTAAGTTCATCAATGCCTGGGCAGTTGTTTACAATCTGTTTGCTCCAGACAACTTTGTAGCTGTAAAACAGCGTCGTCAGACCATGACTGGATGGACTGTACTTCGTGTTTTGTTGTTTTTAAAACCGGTTTGTAAATGGATTTAAGATGGATCATTGTGTGGTCCGACTCTCCGAGGGGAAATAACGATCAAGATGTGGAGGCCATTTTTATGTTGCTATAATACATGTCCAAGGTTTTATCGTGCCTTGTGGGGCGATTAACATATTGAGTATATGTTGACAAGTGTTGAGCTAACGAAAGATTATTGAAATCTCCCATAACTAGTCAAACAGCATCAGAACTTTCTGTCTCAATGATGCGTACAATGTCTAATTTATCTTTTGTTGTATTCTCTGTGTTGGCAGTGGGTGGTATAAACACAAGTATGACATAAAATTGTTTAAACTCTCTCAGCAGGTAGTATAGCCTGAGATTGATACATAGTAGTTCAATATCGGTTGTACACAATTTAGTTTTGATTCAAATATTGTTGAGACAGCAGTACTGTTTATTGACATAAATGGTCCTCCTCCTCTTGTTTTGCCAATATCTGTTGTTCTGTCCGATCTGTACAAAAGAAATGCATCCAAGTCTACTGATGCGTCAGGAATAATTTCATTTAGCCATGTATCAGTGAGACAGATTTGTTAGCTTTCACAGAATTGGTAGAAATGTCTGCAGCAACAATTAAGTTTGTCCATTTTGTTATTTAGTTAAGACAATAGGAGGCAGATAGACCCTTTGTCCCCTTTTCCTGCTTTTGACACGAACTCCGCCTCTACGGCCTCGTTTGTTTCTCTTTGTCTTTGTGTCGATGGGCTCATGGCGGTTTGTTATGTATCGGCCATTTGTTTCCAAGATGGCGGGTGTGTACATAGATTCATTGATGATCATATTATTCATGCTATCCACTGAAGCACTGGTTTTTAACATGCACACTAATAAAATAGTCCACAAAACTAGAAACACTTTCATTCCCTGAAACACAATAACACAATAGGAAAGGAATAATATAAATCAAATGATGATTATGTCACAATGTAATCTGCCGAGCGTGCACCTGAAGTAAAATCAAATAATAATTAAAAAATACTGATTTAAAAATATTCCTAAATGTCTTCAGCAATAATAATTAGGGCATTCACACTGATTGCACAATTATTAATATTAAAATTTGCCTAGTTTAAGAGCTTTTTTTTCCCAAAGCATCCATATAATGAACTCTCTAGGAAATAAAAGAACTACACTTTTGCTACTGACACTTCATTCAAAATTTTTCAAGGGACAGGCTCGAACTTAAACAGCTCAGCATACAGACAAAAAAAAAAACTTGCCTTGATATATTGTAAGATTTCAGAAATTGCTATCCTTAATCAATAGTGCTGTTATCATTTTTGTCCTTCACTATAATCAGCAAAAGTTTTTGCATTTAATAAACAGGAAATAAATTTTTTTAAAGAATATTATAGAGAACCCTGTAATACCAACCTAAACGTTTTCTGTGTTGTGTTTTGAGGTGAACCTCTTCAGCATCATCTAAAACAAGATTCATGTATTCATCAAAGCCCTAGAGAAAAAAAAAGCAAACGTTTTCTAAAGTAGTTAGAATAAAAGAATATAATAATAATTATATATTTTTATGACAAAACAAAAAAAAAAACATTTTAGTATTAATTTAATCATAGAATACCATAAAATTCTGGATTAATAAGAATACTTCTAGTTTTAATAACTTGCATAAAAAACAAATATTAAAAAGAATGTAAAGACATCAGTGAGTTAACCCAGTTTTAATGGATATATCTAAAGTTTCATGCTAATTCTAATTTATATGCACAATATATTTTTTTATCAGTCTTAAAACATAAGTTTTCTTTAGTAACAGTGCCTCTTTAATAAATCAATGAAAATAATTTAAACATAATAAAGGTAACAAAAAGTCACAGGAACATCATTTTAACAATGACTGGAGGAATGCACAGAGTTTTAAAAACAAAAGTTTATTAAGCATAAATACATGAACCTGATTTGATAGATGTGTTATGTAAATCAAAACTTATGATCCTGCTATACAACTAATTCAAAAGATTACATACCACTATGCAACCTTCAATGCGCAGATTGACCTGTTCGTAAAGCCATACTTGGATGCGTGATCTCTAGAAATAAAGCAATTTAAAGCAGATATAAACAGAATATGCAAATTTCTTTTTCACCCTCAAAGCTCATGTACAATACACCCTACATACTTGGATGGAAAATGATTCCCTTACTTTCTGCTAAATAAATATATATCCATATCTAAATTTCCCCTAAATTTTATGCCAATATGCTAAATATTGTAGCATAACCTTGTTTAGTCTGTTATTTTTAAACATATGATAGTAAGCAAAATGTTTGAACTAAATTCTACTAACATGTCCCCAAAACACTAGAAAGTTTCAATTGTGGCACACGCTGAATTACTTGACCTGAATGTAACCAGTAACACTTAAATTTAAAACTAATTTGTTTCATTCTTAGAAATAGGTGCCATACAATGTTACAGTGGTATACTATCTTAAAATAAAAATAATACTTTTCTTTTTCTGAAGGAACATTCATGCAACTTCTCATAGTTTTGTATTTTTAACCTCATCATTTTTTTGTTGGAAGAATAAGAGCTATGAGTTGTTCTTTTTTTGTTTGAAAACACTTGTTTACTTAGAGTACTTTTTATTGCAAGAAAAATATATGCACTGATCATAAATTCTCTCATGATTCTTTCTGAATACCAGTACTTCCAAATATTTCAAACTAGTATTTTACCACCTACATCTTTATCTTTAAAGCAAATATTAACTATTTATTAACTTTTTAAAGATTTCACATTCAAAAAGTATAAACAAACAATTATAAAAATTAAAATTGATAATAACAAATGTATATTCTTCAAACTTTTCCTAAGATAACTGGTTAATACAGAATAATTATAAGTTATTTAAATGTTCACAGCTAAATAAGTATATCTTCAATCATACTACAATCTTATCTCCCTTTTTACAGGATAAATATTGTTATAAAAAAAAAAAAAAATATATATATATATATATATATTACAAATAATTCACTTTAATTTTTACTATGGCAAAACAAAATTCAATAACAAAAATAGTACTATGCTAATTACTAATAAGTCACTAACCAACTGAAGCAGGTAAAAAAATAGCAAAGTTACTTACGTTCTGCAGATACCTAAAAATCAAGTTCTTGAAAAAGTTAAGAAAAATATATGTAACTTTCAATTTGAATGAATAGTAACATAAACATGAAATACACTACAAATTACTATTTGATAGGGTAGTAAAAAAAATCTATAGGGCAGATGATATCATCTGTTTCTGTGGCCCATGGTTAATGAGGGTGTCATGTGGCCAGCACATCGACCAACTGCCTTTACTGTCCCCAACTAATGCCAGGTACCCATTAGAGCTGGGTGGATCAGAGGCGCCCAAACATCCTGTAATTAAAAATCACAGCCTTCACCAGATTTTGAACCTGGGACCTCGGTTCAGAAGCCAAGAGCTTTGCCACTCAGTCGCGATGCCTCCTTGATCGGATGAAGACTTTCCGTACTATAGATATTAGAGAGAGAGAGAGTCTATATACCAGTTTAGCTTCATGTTGTTGGGGCATGTCAGTCGAATAATGCAACCCATCTAGAAGGAAAAATCTTTGACTCCAAACCTCCACTTTGTGGCGATACTCCCCCGTGTGGGTATCGGGGCTTGAAAATGACCAAGAGTAATAAATAACCCCATTGCCTTTCCACTTGCATTTCACTAAGCAAATAATAGTGGACCTTCCCCCCCCCCCCCTCCAGGTGCTTTTTGCCGGAGTTTTGGACTGCACTACTCCAGACGGAGGTCTAAGTCTCACTACACTCTACTGATGGATATAAACCCATCATGAAGAACTGATGAATGTGACAGCGTAAAGGGACCTGGATTCAGGATGTGAAGATTCCACAGGGCATACACAGGGCACAGTCCACCTTAAGCTTTCGACTGCAAAATAGTTTCATTTGGAATGCTCTGTGGATAGCGGAGAATGGACCATTGGCCAACCCCACATTGTCTCATGGATATTCCAGTTACAGTTTTAGACCCAAATGTTCTTTTACGTCAGTGTTGGAGCAAATTGCCATGACAGAAAACTTCCTTAAAATGTGGTGATTATATATATATAAAGCCTGAGAAAACACCCATTCTACACTAAATATATATGAGAAAGTCTCTCTCTTTATATATAAACTGTTATAAATCTGCTTCTAAACAGATTTATTGTGTGTAACAGCGCGCTGTGAAACTAAATTCAATACATGAACAGTGGAAAGATAAATCATTTATGTTGACATAAATCATCAGAGAAGAAGCAAACAGAGTTCCGCCCAAATATGGAGCCTATGGAGAAGCTAGATGCTGCAGACCTATTTATTTGTCACCATTTGTGATGTAATGTTAATAATCAGATTGATGCCCTACCTAGTTAAGGTCATATTCTTAATTCTTATAATGCTGGACGCTGACTGCAGAGTTAGAGAGGATGATCCTAGCAATGGAACTGAGAGTGAAATGCTACAAAAGTAAAAGGATCCTAGGTTTCACATTTAAAGGCTGCATCACAAACAAAGAGATTAGAGACGGGGTTACTACAGCTTTTGGACCCTACATTGACCTGCTAATTATTGTAAATAAACACAAACTCTTTGGCCATATTACAAGGTTTTCAGGGCTTGCAAAGACCTTACTACAAGGAACAGCACAAGGAAAAAGAAACAGAGGCAGACAGAAAAAGCAATGGGAAGACAACATAAAAGAATGGATGGGCCTGCCATTAAAAGAGGTTCTATCAAATCTATATAAGGCAAAAGACAGGAATGGAGAAAGATGGTCAACAGCTCTTACGTGGTGCCCCAACGGTCCAACAGACTAATATTAATAAAGACCAGTATACATTGAGATGCCTCCATTAAGATAATTAGATTTATTACAATACTTTTAAAACAAATTATTTGGTTTAATTAAATAGATTTGTGACAATATTATCAATATAATGGTGGATGTTAAATTTATTAAGTGTCAATGAAATCTTTCTAATCTAATTCTAATGACCTAATCATAATGTATGGCTGCCTGGTCCTGTGGTTACACACAGTTCACAAGACTACAACAAAGTTTTTTCATAGATCTATGTGCCTGCTTGAAAATAAAGTTAATACCAGTGTCAGTGGTCTTAGGTACGAACCCTGCCCAAGGCCTTCTCCTGTAATCCTGAATGACAGTGAAAGTAAATTCCTTCCCTTCATCTCAGAAGTAATGTCTGAACTAGTCCGAAGCATGTAGATCTAGATAGATTTCTAAAATACTAAAACTAAGTTACAATAAACTAACCTAGATTCTACAGATTCTATTTGTCTTTGTCTTATCAATGTGTTATTTGAAAATATTTGATAAGTAGATCTAGAGTAGTTTATGCTATAAGGACTCCTATAGGCCAAAATTTCAAAGTTTGACTTTGAAAGACTTTTAGACTTATGTTTGCAT
Source organism: Biomphalaria glabrata (assembly GCF_947242115.1). Classification (NCBI taxonomy): domain Eukaryota; kingdom Metazoa; phylum Mollusca; class Gastropoda; family Planorbidae; genus Biomphalaria; species Biomphalaria glabrata. The sequence goes on from NC_074716.1 coordinate 25,487,969, forward strand.
GATTAAATGTGTGTTGAATCCTCTATATTCTCTCATATAAATCTAGATCTAGGCATTTAACTTCATTCAATGTACCAACCTCACTCCAAATATTTGCCCATTTATTAAAAAAAAATATATTATATAAGTCGATAAGATCATTAACAAAGATGTCCAAAATTGGCTGTTTGAAATAAATTTTGGTAAGAAAATCATAATTTAATTCAAACACCTTATTAATTTCTTTTTTTTTATCAAACAACTTGGCTTGGCTTATGAATCAAATAAATCAGCTCCAAAAATGGCAAAAACAATAAATATTGCCGGGCTCATTAGCATCTAGTCTACTGACTTAGCCAATCAAAAAATATTATATAGTCTTAACCCTAGTCATCCTGGTAACATAGGAAAAAAACAACAACCTGACTTACAAATTTGAAATTCTTTTGACTTTTCTCTTACATAAAAACTTTAAAAAGATAGCTAGATCTATAGTAGTTTATTTATTTCGGACATTACATGAATTCGGACATTCGCTGTTTTTGTGGTCATTAAATAATTATTTTAATATTTATTACAAAACTAGCGCGCTGTATAATGTGCTTGTCCATTTTCCAATGATTCTGACCCAATTTCATTCCATTTAGCTGTATTTTTATGTAAGAAAAACGAATTTCAAATTTGGTAGTTAGGTTGTTGTTTTTTCCTATGTTACCCGGATGACTTTACCTCTTCCTAGGGTTAAGATTATATTTTTTGATTGGCTAAGTCTATACTAATGAGCCCGGCAAGATTTATTCTGTTTTTGGAGCTTATTTATTTGATTTATAAGCCAAGTTGTCTGATTCATGCAAATAAAAAATGAATAGGGTGTCTGAATTAAATTACGATTTTCTTACCAAAATTTATTTCGGACAGCCAGTTTTGAACATCAATAAAAAATGATCTTATATTATATTTGTTCATTTGTTGTTGTTTTTTTAATAGACAATAAATGGGTAAATGTTTGGAGTGAGCTTGGTACATTGAATGAAGTTAAATGCTCAGATCTAGACCTACTAGATAGATCTAGATTTATATAGAGAGAATATAGAGGATTCAGTTAGGCAAGAATGGCTATCCTAACATGTACTATACTACAAAAGATCATTGACATCTGTATAAGAAATTTATTAAATTAATAAACAAAACACAAACATTCAACACACATCTAATCATGCAAACATAAAATAAGTCTAAAAGTCGGTATAGAAGTCACTATCCCAGTGACCTAATTTAGGTAGAATGAGTGTGTTCATATTGTTACTTTTTGTGTTCGTATTTATGCATAATTTCAAAACATCTTAATGATTTAATGTGAGGGGTTATGCCTGGGATCTTAAAATTTAGTTAATGTTAGTAAAGAATTAAAATCTGAGTTTATTGAGGCCTAAATATAGAGACTGTCCGAAATAAATAATGGTGTCCGGAATCAAATAATGTGGGTCAAATTTGTCCGAATTAAATGAAAACACGCTGCCTCTTTGACCTTAAATATAATAACAAATATAGGTTAGGGGTACAAATTACTACAAATATAAGTAGTCATCCTTATTCTCCTTTAACTTAAGATTTTTATGCTTCACTTTCTTTTCTATGTCGAACCATTGTCAAATAATACACTGTCAAAGTCAAACTTTCAAATTTGGGCCTATAGGTGTCCGAATAGCATAAACTACTCTAACTCTAGTAAATGGAAGGGAATACTCCGAATAGCGCATAGGTTTAGAATACCGCCGTTGCCGTTAAAAATCATTGGAAAATGGAAGCACATTATACAGCGCGCTGGTTTCATATTAAATATCAAAATAAAGACGTAATGATCACAAAAAAACAGCGAGTGTTCGAATTTATGTAATGTCCGGATTAAATAAACTACTCTAGATCTATTCTAAACTAAAGTTAAAAAGGTAAAATTATAAAAAATTAGTTGTATCGAAAATAGGTTACCGGTTAAGCTTAACAAAAAATCTGTAAGTATAAAAATCACAATAATTGTACATTCAAAAAGGATACGATAGGCTGAACCATCACTTTCTGAACCTTTTGCCCTGCACCTTTATATGCCATTTTTATTCTTTCTTACGCTAATTTGGATGCACAAAATCTTTTAATGTAATCTAAATCTAGAAATTCACGTTTTTGAGACGCACCGGAAATCAAATTGTAATGGCCGCCATGCAAAAAATTCCCGGGGTTAAAAAAAATGCGTTTAAAATGTTTTCTTCAATTTCTTTTTATGTCATCACAATTCATCACATATTCTAGATCTACTACTTAGAGAATTTTACTTTTAGAATTAGATCTTTGTCTTTTTTAAATTCAATTTTTAAACAAATTGATACTAGCTTTAGAGACAACTAATATTTTTAATTAAGGAAATAAAAAGCGATATGAAGCGGAAGTGATTAAGGAATGCTAACGATCACTATATAAACAAACAAAACTACAAATCTAGATTTTGTTGAACATAAAGAATTAAAAGATTTATTATTGTATGGATACAAATTTAATATTGTGAGATAGATCTAGAGGAAAAAGATACATGATACTTAGTTATTCTACGTTAGATCTGACTATACTTTTTTCCTTTGATTTCTAGATCTAGATAGCAAGTAACCGTCAAGCTGAGTTATACTAACTTATACTAAACTTTAACTTATTAACTAAACTAAGACTAAGTGTCACTAAGTATAGTTATAGTTATAGTAATAGTTATAAGTTATAGTAAAGTTATACTTTATTATTATATACTATATAGATCTACTACGAGTACTAGTTCATACAATGAAATAAATGATTATGAGTATGATACATAGATCTAGTACTTTTTTAGTAGTTCAACTCCTACTAGGCTACTACTCTACTACTAGTCCTAGACCTGGTCTAGTATTTTAAAGTATTTAAATTTAATCCTTAATTTTAAAAACGTAACAAACAAATATGAAAATTATGAATATATTCTCTAGAATCTAATTCACATTTGAATTTGACTTATTATCATTGATATAATATCTATTATCGTATCTATAATCTTATAAAATACAGACATTACTTAATACTTCACTGTACACATTTAGTAAAATCACTAAATTTAGAAAGCTTTCAGGATAGAAAACTTAAGTAGTAAAGTAGCAATTATACATAGAAACACCTAATAAAATACTAAAAAAGACACAAAGATAAAAGCAGATGACAATTGGCAAAAGCCACATTCCTTGTTCCATAGGCTAGGACAAATTTGTACAAATGCTCCTTCTTCCATAGTGCTATTGGAGCATGAGCCAACCAGGACTTGGCAGAATTTAAGTTATTGATTAACATACATATATATATACAATATATAGATGCGTAGGACCTAATCATCATCTTTTTTGAAGTAACCTACTCTGTATTTTATAAGATAAGTTAATTTAAAGCCAGGCTATTTCACACTACTTCAGACTACTTCTACTATTATTAGTGTGCTTAGAAATTTATTGTACTTATTTATTTTTTATTATTTAATTTTTATTTATAATTTATTATACCTGTATCGATTATAATTAATAATAGTAACACTGCTCAATAGCCTTTCTTTTGCATCTTTTATGCAATAGGTATATTATTTAACACTTCTGTTCTCTAATCTATTAATTATTGATAGGGGGCTGCCTTTTATTAATAAATTATTAGTATAATGCAGATCTAGATCTAAATTCTAGACTAGATAGGGTAACCAAATTTAACTTATCATCACATGCACAAAAACAAAAAAAGGAGGACCAAAAGAAAAAAAAAACAAGCTTGGCTAAGAACAGACCTACAATCAGACATTTTAGGCCTAATAATATATATGAAACATTTCAGAAAATTATGGGCTGTAAAACAACTCTAGATCTATCAGATCTTCTGTGGCATTATAATCTCTAGATCATTAGTCAAACTTAACTGCAAAGCTGGTCCACTCCATTTGTGTTCTCTTTTGTCTTCCTTGTTTTCCTCAACCAAGTATTGGGCCATGTAGGTTTGTTCTTAAAGTTTGTTTGAACCAGCATTGTATTTTTGGCTTTGCCATCATTGACACATATCAGGCTTTCAGATGTCTCTTGGGGATCCACAGTTATACACAGTAATAATGCTAAAAAAAAAAGACTTTTTTCTCAGATGGCCAGAGAAGGAAGTTGAAAGGGCCAGTTGCCCAGGAAAAAGAATTTCAAGTGTCACTAGCATTAAAAATACTAACAAATATTTCTTATTTTGGTTTCCTTAGTTTCTGGTAGAAAGGAACTTAATGTGACTGGCATGGCTACAAGCCGCAATAATCAAAGATGTGTGTCAGTGAGAAATCAGAATGGAAAGCAAGTTAATCCCATAACAGTAAGTAAAATCTATTTTTAAACTGTAAGTAAAATCTATTTTTAAACTGTAAGTAAAATCTATTTTTAAACTGTAAGTAAAATCTATTTTTAAACTGTAAGTAAAATCTGTTTTTGTAAAACATTTTTGTTTCTGTAAAATCCCTGTGGATGTTGGTCAGTTTGAACTTGAAATCTTCATGTTTTGAAAGTTCTAAGAGATGCTGCTTAAAATCATTTTTACAAAGCTTATACCAACTATGTTTTTTCTCCCACTTCCCATTCTTGAATAAAGTGGAAACTTTGCATAATTATTCATAGTCGATGACATTACACGAATCATCCCAAAAATTAACCAATTAGTAAACTCTTTAGTACTAAGTAATTATTTTGTTTTCTATAGCAGAAAGAGAGCTAAACCCTGTAATTTTTAGATAAATAGATGCAGTAATAGGCAGTTCTTTCCCTTAGATTAGCTTTGTTTTTAAAAAGTATTATTTTTTCTATTTCTTGTTTTTTCTATGAAATTTATTTTTGTTTGAGTTTAGTTCTTAGAGATGCTGCTTCGATTTTTTGATGTTTTTTTTTTATACTTTATAGCAGGGGTTCTCTCCCTGTGGGTCGCGACCTATTTGGGGGTTGAATCGGCGCCTTCGACATAGAAAGCCTTAGCTCTGACCAGGTCGCGGCCTACGTCATCACTGGTCAGAGGCCAAGGTTATGCGTCACGGATTGATGCGTGTGTACGTAACCACTCAGTCCACTGTGTTGCTGTGTAGTTTACATAGACAGAAAGATTTCTTTTGAAACAAATAGAATCTTCATCTAAATATGATTTAGACTTTTCAAAATATTCATCATGGATTAAAACTCTAGATCTACAATGGTGAACAAATGTCTCGTTTTGTAAAGGATCTAGATCTAGCACTACTAGCAGATATGCTTTCCGATTACCAAAAGATGATGAATGGTGTAATGGTGGCTTAGAAAGAAAAAATGGCCAGCGGTAATACCTTTGGCTTAGTAGAAGGATTAGATCTACGTACCATTAAAGGAGTACTCTAAAGTAAGTAAATATTTCTAGATCCAGCATATTAACATTATACATAATTAATTGACTTTTATGCTTTTGATGATTAACATGATAATCATTATATAAAGTCAAAGTGGGTAGATCTAGAAATCTAGGCTTAGCCTAGGCATTGAATACTTGATCTAGGCTAGGACGATGTAGATATAATTGTAAATCTATTCATTTAATAACGATTCTGTCAATAATTATAGAGTCTAGATCTAGTTTATATACCAATAGCATAGTATAGTCCGTATATTATATAGAAGTACAAATAGACAGGTAGTAACTTATAGATTTATAATAGATAGAGATACATATTATATATATATTTTATATAGATATATATATTATATACATTATATATATATAACCAGTAGAAATACAGATCTATAATCTATTGTAGTCTATTACTAGTATTCTATAGTTACATAGACTCATTCTATTTAGACTGTTAGACAGTTACTATTAGATCTGTCATATTTTATACCTCGGTATATACCAAATTATTCTAGTAAATGTTAGATGTTATATATAGGCCTAATATATACATTTTATTTTATATTTTATACAGTTTGCATTTCATTTCAAAAAAATTAATTGTAAACTTTCAGATCTGCCATTAACATTTTCAAGACGAAGTATCATGGACAGTATTGAAGGATTATGTACTATAAAGGAATACTCTAAAGTAAGTAATAATTATTACTAGCATCTAGCATATAATATTAGTATTATAAATAATTTAAATTTTGTATGCTTTTGATGATCAACAAGACTATAAAAAGAGGCTATTGCTAGGAAGTAAATACTACTTTAGGCTAGAACTATGTAAATCTATTAATTTAATAACGATTCTATCAATAGATATTCTAGTAAATGTTTGATATTATTATATTATATACAGTATTTATTTACAGTTTGCATTTCATCTAAAAAATATTAATAGTAAACTTTATTTAACTTTCAGATCTGCCTTTAACATTTTGAAGACGATGAAGTATTGTGGACTAGCTACTACACATGAAAGAGTAGAGAGTGCATTAAAAAAAGTGTTAAGTCTCAGGAAGTCGCAGGATGGCTGCCTGGTCTTGTGGTTTGCGCGCTGGACTGTCGTTTGGATTTATCGATGTCTCTGGTTCAAACCCTGCCCGCTCCCATCCCCTGTCGTCAACTCTGAAGGAACATCCGAAACATGTCAAACATATAAGGATATAATAGTAAAAAAAACATATCAGTGATTTCAGTGAATTTCAAGATAGTGTAAGAAATATAAATGTGTCTTCGTTTTGGATGTTCTTTGTCAAGAGGAGTGTATGATTTATGTACATTGTGAAGGTTCTGGTCCAGTTAAGGTAGTATATATATATTCTATTGTTCTTGGTACATCTCTTTGATGTTGTTTTTTTTAAACAAACAGAAGTATTTGGTAAAGGTGATAAGCTACTTCTTAAAACTGTATCCTACATTTATGAAATTACTAATTTGTTAGAACACATAGAACAATATTCTACAAAAAATTTTACCAACAATACTAACAGTTTTTAAATGCTATTAAAGAAAACACTAAGTACACAAATACAAAAAATGACAATGAAATAAATATATTAAATTGACTTAAACCAAACAGGACTAAATAAGAAGACCATGTCACTTTTTATGGACTATCTAAATTACCCACATCCTGCAGATTCCTGCTTATATAAGTTATTGACCATGTACACTACATATATTTAAAGGTTTAAGATACAGTGGGATAAATCAAAAAGATAAAAATATTTCTTTTATCTTTCCTAATTTTAATGATTCATCAAAACATCATAAAGGTTCTCTGTAAGTCTAACTGTTAGATGTTATATTAGACCCATTATCTTGTTTTTTGAAGTAACTTGTGTAATCTATAAGATAAGATATGTTGCTGGTTATTGTGTTCATGTGGTTCTAAAGAAATTTAATGACTGCATGACTGGGGATGGGAGCGGCCAGGGTTTGAACTTGGGACCATCAATAAATCTAAGCGACAGTCCGGAGCGCAAGCCGCTCCACCAGGCAGCCATCCATATATATATAATATATAATTTAAATAACATTAACATTATATGAGCAAACCGCTTGAACAGGCAGCCATCCATATATTTAAATCACATTAACATTATATGTAATCATTGTATTTTTAAAATGTTTATTGTAAATTATTGAAATTTTTTTTTTCCATATGTTCATTAAGCAATTGCAATAAAAACTTAACTCATTAAAGTGGTATCCTTTGTCTGCAAATAAAATTGCTATATAACACCACACATTTGTTTTCATGTTGTGTTATTTCTGTTGTGATGCTTGTTATCATTAGTGTGTACATTAAGTTGTAAAGCAACTGATCAATTTTATATTCTAATAACATATGTAGGTGTAATACTGTTTATAGAAAAGTCATAACATACATGACTACACGTTAATGAGTTACAGACTATATCACTTAGCCTAAGCACTAATGCAAACATTCAGCCAGGTGTGCTACAGTTCAGTTTACAACACACACAAAGCAGTCTTCAATCACTTAGTGTGTATATTAAGTAAATACATAAAGTCTAGACCTAGTAATTAGTCTACTTTAATAATACGTCTGTTTATAGTTATGAGAATCTAAGTCTAGATCTAGTAATTTGTCTACTTTAATAATACGTCTGTTTATAGTTATGAGCATCTAAGTCTAGACCTAGTAATTTGTCTACTTTAATAATACGTCTGTTTATAGTTATGAGAATCTAAGTCTAGATCTAGTAATTTGTCTACTTTAATAATACGTCTGTTTATAGTTATGAGCATCTAAGTCTAGACCTAATAATTTGTCTACTTTAATAATACGTCTGTTTATAGTTATGAGCATCTAAGTCTAGACCTAGACCTAGTAATTTGTCTACTTTAATAATACGTCTGTTTATAGTTATGAGGACAACAACTACATGTTGGTTGTGTTACATTTTACAACACTTCGCCTAAGCGCTAATGCTAACACAATCACTTAGTGTGTATATTAAGTAAATACATAAAGTCTAGATCCAGTGATTAGTCTAGTTTAATAATACGTCTGTGTATAGTCATCAGGACAACTACACGTTGGCTGTGTTACAGTTTACAACACTTCGCCTAAGCGCTAACACACAGCCAGGCTCTGGTTACGATCAGAAACAATGGTCGCTGACCTACTACGTCACAATCCAGCCTTACGGCCTGGGGTCACGGAGGTCACGGTTGAATGACCATTTGCCAGGGGTCATCTAAGACCATCGCAAATTTCATTTTTTCATCTTTTTTTCATTGGAAAGTTGTCTTTTTTTTGTCGTACGATTTCTTAAGTGTTGTAACCAGCATGTTTGTACTATAGATGGTATACATTAAAGATAAACTTTTTTTTTTAAACTTAAGCACAAATTTATTATACACTAAATAAAATTACATAAAGTTTTTGCTATGTAAATAAATCATGGATGTTAGACTTATACATTAAAAAAAATGATTTTGATTTTATAACATTAGCAAAATCACATTTAGGGTCTACCTAGGCCTATGAATGAAATACATTTTATGGTTAAGGGTCGCTTCCTAGTGGGGAATCATATTAGGGGTCGCCGAGCTAAAAAGGTAGAGAACCGCTGTCTTATAGTTATGAGGGAAAAAAATATTTGAATATTTTCCTATACTTTTGTTGCTGTTATTGACTAGGGACAAGAAATGCATCAAGGAACACCTCGCACCCAGGCCATTGTAAAAGAAAAATCAAGTGAAGATTTGAAGTAAGAATTACTATATTTTTAAGAATAGGTCTTTCTAACTTATGATATGTATTGTCTTAAAAATATTTTGCTTAATATTAATAAAGCTCTTTTTTTTCCATAAACTTCAGAACTGTGCCTTCACTTAACTTGAAGTACCTAAAAGATGATGAAATAAAGACAGGTGCCATTGATATTGATTTAAGACTCAATGATTACTGCATGGACTCCCCCAACTCAGCTAGCACAGTCAGGTAAAGATAATCACTTTGTGACTTTGTTACTTTTTAAAAGTCTTGAAAAAATCTAGTGTACATTTGGATGTCATTATACATTAATGTACTGTACTATACCAGCACTGTAGCTGTATTAAATGGGATAGAGTGGTCCCTGAGTAAAATGCTTTATTACCATGTAGAATGTCTTGTATTTACAGTTATTGATTCAATATTACTTTACGAATGATCTTAAATGTCTATCAGTTTGACAAGTCGGATTAAGATTTGGCCGTTTTTGGGTGTCTAGGGGATTTTATGGTTTGAGAATCCTCACTTGCACATATAGACTACAAGCACAGCGTTATAATGCAGGCAACAAATACCATATTTAGATGTAAAAATATGTACAGTTTATTATACAAAGGATAATTAAAAGGTAAAATGCTGTACAGTTGCTAGAATGGGGTCTAGCGTATTTATATGTAGGAGACTATCATCATCAGATATTAGAACCAAGTGGTCTGAGTGTCATTAGGCTGGTTGCTTAGCTTTTGGTCCGGTGCTGCACTGGTGAGACAGGTGTGGCTGGTACTGATGCTGTCTGCTGTTGGACTGGCGTAGTCAATCCAGGCTCCGGTTGCAGTCCAACGTTGTATGGTTGCAGAGCTAAGCTGCGTCTACCAATTAGTTAAGCCAGTGACGAGTCTGTGGCTAGCGTTGTTACTTGGACTCTTGAAGGATAAGTAGGACTGATGTCTACAGATCTGGTGCCAGCAAATCTGTTATCAGCTTTAGGTTGCTAAGATTTCAGGCGGATGTTGTCTATAGATAAAAGCTGCAACGATATGATGTATACGTCGGTTTAGCCATAATGATAACACTGGGAGGTAGATGCCTTTCCATGAAGGACATCTTCAGACTTATGTAGAGAAACTATAAGCTAGTTTCATAAACATCAAAGGGAACTAACAAATGAATACAGTGTCCCCTCAAGGGAGATAACAATAATGATGGGGACTACCATAAAGGGAAATATCAAACAGTAATAAGTGATACATGATAAGTAATATAAGTAACGTTCACCCATCACGGTGAATAGCAAGTACATACATCGCTTAGATAAATGAGATGGAAGGGGAGATCAACGTCTGATACTCGCCCATGCTCTCACATAAGTAAACATAGAGCATAAGTAAATACATACTCAGTAATAAGACATGTTTACAGAAATGCTTTGATAACTCCCTGCCAAGGAATTAATCAATGATAATATATTGAAAGCTCGTGCCGAGTTAAATTAATAATAGTTAAAGAGCTAAATACATCTGGTAAGAATTGTTAATAGACTCTAGTCCAGATGGCTTGAACATTTAGCCACAAAGTCATGATAAAAAAATATAAGTATACAGTAATCTACTTACATTATCCATGATAAGAATGCACAAATATGTACACAAATAATGTAGTAATAAATGCACAAATATATATATACATTACTAAGTAAAATGGTTCTCAAGCACTTTACTAAATTACATACCACCAATCCAAAGTGAAATAAGGGAATGAAAATAGTCTAGAGCTCAAGCAAGAGATAGATGTGCTCCCTGTGGGCTCTCCAGCGTGAATGAGATCAGACGATAAAGTTTGTCCATATACACGTGGATAGAAGGGGGGGGTGAGTGGCGGGAGAAGTGCAAAGGTGGTCTAGACTATCTGGCGTCTTTGACAAAGAGATCCTCGCTTGACCGTGACAGCGTTTCCGGGAGATAGACACCGCACGAAGGCGCGAGTTGAAAGTCCAGGGAGTTCGCCAGGTGGTCAGAGGATAGAAAAGAGGGGGGGGGGGTATCAGAGCTCGGCTGGATCAAAGGAGATTATACCTTGATGATGACTTTGCGCTAGACGAACGGGGAGACCGCCGCCCGAGGTGTCGAGTTGAATGGCCCCTTTAAAGTGACCAGCCGCTCCCCACAAGAGGGGGGGGGTCAACGGATGTTTGCCAAGATAGGAAAAGGGGAGCGTACTTTGTCAAGAGTCTAGCGTGGCACGTGTCAAGGTGGGGATAGTAAAATGTGACATCGCTGCCATAGCGGGTGGGGTTGGATTGAAGGGGTGGTGGCTGTGTTTTTAGCGCTTGATCGTAAAATTAGTGCGATTGATGATTAATAGCGAGTAAATAAATTAATTAAATGCTTAGACCTGAGTGATATCTTGAGTGAGCTAAAACGGTTCGTCACAATCAGTTCAGCCAACTCATGCTGTGTTATGAGCTTTTATTGGGCACTGGAAAGCAACCTTGTTTTTTTTTTTATTTATTGTAATACCAACACAATTGAAATAAAACTATTAAAATTAAAGACCATTTAAAATTTGAGTTGAAATAATAGCAGGTATAAAATAATAGACATTAAGCAACATATATTAATTAGTTTTATAAGAATTTATTTTTGTTTTAGTTGGGGAACTGGAAGAAGTACTGGAAGTTATAGACCAGGATCTAAAGTACAGGTATTAGATATATATTCTTTCTTTCTTTTATATATATACATATATTTATTTATTTATATTTCAAATTGATATCATTAAATATAAAAAGTATCAAAACAAATGTTAAGTTTTGTTGCTTTTATTAAATCTTTAGCAATAATATAAATTCCAGAAAAATACTTAAACATAAATTGAAACAAATAAGGTAATATTAGCTTATTAGATTTCTGTTTCATAGATATCTAAATCAGAAAGAATTTCAGTGAGACCAGAAGGTGTTCCAAGCCTTAATTTAGGAGTCAGGCCTTCCTCTGCTAGAAAACCTGCTGTTAAACAGGTAGAGATTAAATATATTTCATGTCATTTAGACTTAATGAGTAGCTGAAACCGTTACATTTAAATAAACGTTTTGATTTAATTCAAAATTAAGAATACAAAAGTAGTAACAACATCTCTTTATGAAACTTAGCTTTGGTCATTTATTTTTATTTTCTCTCTTTTTTTTTTTCTTCTTTTTATTACATCTATACTTTTATTGTCTTTAAATAATCTATTTTGAAGCCTATAGTTTTAGTTCAATACTCTTCCTTTCAATAAAGAATTTCTGTTTACTTATTCACACAGCTTACAGCTTGGGACAAGGAGGCTGTTCCTTGTGATGTTCCTCCCCCTTCAGCAAGACACAAAGAGCTGTATCAGCAGTATGCAGAGGAAATGAAACTATCTTACAGAGAACATGTCAATCCTCCTATGGTAGTTTTAAGTTAAAAAATTAAACTTGAGTTTGCACAATGATCCATGGGGTTGTCTGTTTAAGGTTCATAATTTAACAAAGACTCAATGTAAATATTCAATTTTAACTGTTGTCATCCCCTGCAAGAGTGGGTATAGTATATAATCTAATTGTTCAGAGTACTTAATATAATATTAACAAAAAAAAACAAACTATTCTATAATTACTTTTGTATTTTTTATTCCAATACATTCACCACATTACAAACATTACTGTTAACAACTTTTGTTTCTAATTACTATTTCCTACTAACTCCTTTTATTTATTCTCCATCACTTCCACGTTTCTACAGTAAACAAAGTTCATTCTAGACCCTTCCTTAAAACCATCTACACATAATATTAACTACTTGTCGACCGGCAGCGTAGCATACGCCGCTATTTTGCAGGGCTGGCCTTAGGCCACTGCAACCTATGCTACCGCAGTGGGCCCCGCACTTTCATAGGACCCGTGCTAATTCAAGGTGTATAAATTATTATAACTTATAACTTAAAACAGATTTCCTGCGCCCTCCTGTCGATTTACCAGGAGCTCCTAGAAATCTCCCGAAATCACAAAATATACGAAAAAGTCCTTATAATATACGGAAATATATACACAAAAATTGTCATTTTGGGGTGTCATTCAATATGGAAAATGCCAATCTTACGCGCAGCATTATGCATCAGCCATAATTGTGTAATCTGGTGGAAGAAGTTTCTCGCGCGTCAAAGTAAGGAAGAATTACTTGAAGTCAACAATTCTCAAAGATAGATTGAAACGTTTGGTAAACTTTTGCTATTGAGCGTGATCTATGTAGGAAACAGAATTATTATGATATACTCTATGACTTTGCTACACGCAAGGCTCGTAAAGTAATTCTGTACGTAGTAAAGAATGAATAAAATGCATAGACGAATTTATTTTCTAATACAAACTCTTAAATTTCACTTATTATCTGCTTCCCTACCCAAACTTGGCCCCGCAAAATCCGTTTCGCATAGGGCCCCACATTGGTTAAGTCCGGCCCTGCTATTTACATTTATATATACATAGTAGATAACTTAGATTAGTTCCTAGTCCAAACCTCCCACAGGACAAAGGGGGATGGGAGCGGGCAGGGTTTGATAAATTTGATAAATTTAAACGACAGTCAAGCGCGCAGCCAGTCATAGTGTGAATACTACTCTTGTTTTTTCGTGGACTATCCACAGAAATAAGAGATTGATCTTTCCTTTACTTCTTCTCATCCAAACTGTTGAGGGAAGAAGAGAATTATATATATAGATAGTCACATCAGTGGACTGAAAGGAGAATAGGCTGCCTGATCGTGTGTTACGCACGCTGGACTGTCGTCTTGATGGCCCCAGGTTCAAACCCTGCTTGCCACCATCCTTCACTATCCTGTTTTGGGCTAGGATGTAATAATATTTGTTGTGAAGGAACATCTGAAAAATTGGGCTAGGATGTAATTATCTTCAATTCCAAAGAAAATCTGAAACAAGTAGAACAATTGAAAAATATTTAATCCATTGACTAAATGAATTAAAAATGCAAAAAATAGCACTACCCAGTTTTATTTCTTTTTGTACAGAAAGATGCCGTAAATGGAGTGGATAAAATAAGCAGTGCAAGAGAAGAGAAGTCTAAAGTTGATGGTGAGGAATCTTTAAATGATGAGTTCCATTTGAATGAAAATTGGCTTAAACAACGCTACACTGGAGTCCAGCTCATGAAAAAGAAAGATATAGTGAGATTATTTTGTCTTAAAGATGAATATATATAATAATAATAGTATATGTAAACTTTAGACTGAGAATGACAGGAAAATAGTAACATTCATTTGTTGTTGAAACTTAAGACTTTTTCTCTTTATTTTTAAGAAAAAAGCTTGTCAATAAAAATGTTTTTAATGTTGTTTTTTTAAACTAGGAAGATTTGTTTGAACAGAATAAAAAACAAAAGCTGATTGAAACAGTCATGATTGACCAGTTGTCTAGGTATGTTTAGAAGATTGATTTATGATCTTTTAGACATGGCTATTTATAAATATTGTTATGACTTTGCCATGCGCACCGCCATCCAAGATAGTGCAGAAAGAAGGTGCACACTATCTGTGACCAAACAAGTCGGATGTTGACATTAGGAGACAAACGATTTCCGCCCAAGTAGAGAGCCAATATGGAGAGATTGTGCCTAAGATAGATGTTGTTTGTGTACCTGTGATGTCTTGTCAATAAATATCGATTTTCCTCGTTGAGTTGCCTCACTTAAGTTAGTACAATTGGTCTCAGAAGTGGGATTTATAGGCAACTCAACGAGAGGAGGTAGGATTAGATCTCTATGGCATCGCTGAAGCTATTACATCAGCTCTTAATTAAAGAGCTAAGACAAGAGCTTCGAGACCGAGGTTTAAAACCTGTCGGTAGCAGGGAAACGCTCACGGCTCGTCTGCGGCAAGCTCTGATCGATGAAGAGGAAGATCCGGAGACCTATCAATTTGAAATTGAGCCTGGGATTGTTGATGTAATGGGCAAGATCCAGGACTTTGTGGATGCATTTGATGAACAACTGAACATGATTGGGAACAAGATGGGAAACATAAGCAGGAACATAATGTTGAACAAAGTTGATAAAAGTGTATTACAAGTAGAAGGCCAAATAGACCAAAGTGATAAAATTGTGTCGCAAGCAAAAGGAGGAATAAACTCGTTAGGGAAGGAGCAGTTGCCTGGTCAGGACTGTGGCTGCACAAACAGTGGTGATGGAGGCGTAGGGGATTGGAGCGCTGTCTGTGACTGTGTTGTGGGCAAGTCTGTCGGGGGTGACTTTCAAGGCGAGAAACGTGACGACGATTGCTTCGACGATCTGAACGGTATGTTTCAAATCGAAAGGAAAGAAACAAGAGAAGTCTGTTATGTGCCTGAAGTGTTTGTTCCTGTTGCACCTGTTACTAGTATCTCGGTGAGCCGGACAGATCAAGACAACGTTGGGTCTGCGTCCAAGCTTTCTGCTGTGGACCTTAAAGACCTCTGTTTACCTGTCAGTACCTTTCATAAGAACTCAAGCCATGAAAGCCTCAAGACCGTTTCTGATTCCTTGCCTTTGATGTCGTCGAGGGAAATTGCGAATACGGGCCCCAACAATGGCCGAGACAGAAACAACGAATTTGACTTTGGCAGCGGCTTTGGAGAGAACTCGATGCTTGGCAACTGCATCCAGGCGATTGACATGAACTGTGTATGCGGGGTCCTGCGGGGACAGTGCCCATGCCAAGAAACCCAGCAAAAAGATCTGAACTTAACAGACATTTGTACTTCTGCCTACATCAGTGAGAGTGACTTGAATGATGGTGAATCAATTCCAGCAGAACCTGATGCAGTGGTGGATGAACATTCGCTTATCGAACATTACAAGAGTGCTCCATGGACATACATTACAGATGAAGCTGAGAAAGACTATGTGTTTGAAAACATGGCTACCTGTGGGCCTACAACTGTGTCACGAGACGTCCATGGAAAAGGTCCGCTGACTTGGCGTCTTAAAACAATAGCCCTGGAAACTACAGTGATCGCCACAACCTCCATTTGTGTTAAGTGGCTGGCATCAGAGACTATCGTCATGAGGTCAAAGCGTAGACTGGCCAACTGGAAGAAGAGGAAGCGACGGCCTTGGAAAACTGTGCAGATGGCTTCGTGGACAACAGGCTCCCTGCCGCCTGTGGCTCCCACTGATCGACCTCCACCTAAACTGTCAAACCTCAGCTGCAGTATTTCTTTTCGGGACGAAAAGTGCTAAGACGGGGGCAATGTTATGACTTTGCCATGCGCACCGCCATCCAAGATAGTGCAGAAAGAAGGTGCGCACTATCTGTGACCAAACAAGTCGGATGTTGATATTAGGAGACGAACGATTTCCGCCCAAGTAGAGAGCCAATATGGAGAGATTGTGCCTAAGATGTTATTTGTGTACCTGTGATGTCTTGTCAATAAATATCGATTTTCCTCGTTGAGTTGCCTCACTTAAGTTAGTACATAAATATTATTTTTTTCTTCTTGCAGTTTAATTCAAATTAGGAAGAAAAAAAAGTTAACATTCAAAGGAAAACTCTAAAAAAAAATTGATTTAAACACAATTGACCTAAAAGAAAAAATCACCAAAACATGACATTTCTTAATTGTTAGTAAAAATGTGCTAATAGCAATAGCTTTTGTGATATAAATCACTGTGTAAAAAAAAAATTAACAAGAATACCATAACAGGAAAATATAAAATTAAATGAGATTCAATTATTTAAAAAATAGCTCAAATTAACTTGAAAGGAATATTTCCTTTAAGATATAAAACTAATATGAATGCTTAAACAGTTGCTGACCAGTATTTTGGAGCTACATTTGTTTAAAATATTTGTAATGACATTTAGGATAAATTTATTTTTTTTTAGTTTATATAAAAACACCTTTTTATCAAATATAATTTCACACTGTGAAATGTAAATTTTTCTCTTTCAGAGCAGTTATAAGTGATCCTGAGCAGAATGAACTCTACACCATCAGACCATCTTCTGCTCGAAGAGGAAGAGGAACTAACAGATATTTACATGACACAAAGTGAGATTTATTTTTCTAAATAAGAAAGCTATAGATATTTGCTTGCACATAGAATAGAAAAGAAACAGTTGAACTTTACATCATCTGCCTATAAATCGCAAGATCTGAAAATGCTTGTGGAAAGTTCTATCTTGAATTGAATCTCACTGTTAATTTCCAGTTTTTAAAAACATTTTGAAACATACAATTTGGCTTCTTAATGGTTGAACTCATTCATGACAACACAAACATGCTTGAACTAAAATCTTATTCGACTGAAGGGTCTTTGGGTCTCAAAGATTTGTGCATTAGTCATACCAGAGCAAGCTGATGTTCTAATGAAGTGTTTAAAGCACTTCCACAAAGCACCTCTGATTACTTGTCTCAATATAACCACATGTATGTGTTACGTGCGCATCTTAGTGTGAATGTGAAATGGTGCGATTGCGTGTTGAAAGGAAAGAGGAACCGAAATGGAGGAAGATGAACAAGAAAGTGTTTTGAGTATTAATAAAGATTAAAGTATTTATAAACTGTGATTTGTCGTTTACATGTCTAAAGAGTCTCATCCAATATGAAAACGTAACAAGTGGCGCCCAACGCAAAGGTAAAACCCACGTATCCCTCTATATACAGGGGATCTCCTGTCAGCAGACAGTAGAGATAGTAAAGTCTAGATCTAGAGACAGGAGAACATTCGATTCAATATTATTAGTAATCGACTATGGCGGACAAGGCTGAGGTAGCAGCGTTGAAGGAAGAGGGAAGGTTGTTGGAGCTTGAAGGGGCAGAACTAAGAAAGTACGTACAAGAAAGGTTGATGGAGAGGGAGAGATTAGCAATGGAAAGAGAAAAAGAAAAGGAGAGATTAGCAATGGAAAGAGAAAAAGAAAAGGAGAGATTAGACATGGAGGACAAAAGAGAAAGAGAAAAAGAAAAGGAAAGATTAGACAAGGAGGACAAAAGAGAAAGAGAAAAGATAGCCATTGAAAGGGAGAAGAAAAACGAATTAGTTGCCATTGAAAGAGAGAGATTGGCGTTCGAAAAAGAGACGGCCGAGAAAAAGTTAAAAACAACCCAAGAAAAAGAGAGTGATAAAAGAAAAGGGGAAACTACAGGGAACAAACTAGCAAAATATAAAGGTTTGATATTCAACGAAGACAAAATGGACATAGACATTTTTTTGAAGAAGTTCGAAATAGAAATGAGAGAACTGGAGTACCCTGAAGACAAATGGACATTCTTATTGTCGAGATCATTTACAGCGGAGGTGCCTTCAAAAATATGTATGAACCAGAGTAACTACAGCATTGTGAAAGAACAACTACTTCGAACTTTCGGGAAAACAGAAGCTTTCTATCGCCAACAGTTTGTTAATTGTGAGATAGAACCAGAGGATGACCCGCAGACCTTCTTGGACAAAATGAGCAGCCATTTCGATAACTGGATAGAAACCGCTGAGGTAGAAAAAACCTTTGACAGTCTTAAGACATTTCTCATGCTGGACAAAGTGATGTACGAGTATCAGAAGGAATTAAAAATATTTCTGTTGGAGAGGAAACCGAAATCCATAGAAGAAATAGTAAGACTGATAAGGGCTTATAAAGTGGCTCATCCCGAGAAGAAATTATCTAAAGGCAGTGATATAGAAGAAATAGTTGCCTTTAACAGAACATGTGAGACACAGAATAACTCTCACAGAACAAGGGAGACACAGGATAGACAGTATAGAAGTGGTACATATGAAAGACAAAATGATAGCCACAACGGAAGATATCAAGGAAACAGACAGGAAAGAAAGGACTGGGAGAAAGGTAGAATAGAGCAAGGCTTATCATTGTCATCTGATACTGGAACATTGGAGATTTTTCAGACATTCGTAGGGAACAAGGCAGCCAAGACCATCAGGGATACTGGGAGCACTATTATTGGAGTGAATAAGAATTTAGTGGAAGACCATGAATATACAGGCGAATCTAGGAAGTGTGTTATGTTTAATGGGAACATTGTACAATTACCGATTGCTAAAGTTAGTATAGACACACCGTATGTTAAGGGGACAGTGGAAGCTTGTGTTGTAGATCAGGGTGAGATAGATTAAATTATTGGGAATATTCATGGGGTGAAAATATGTTCAGTAAGGGAGATTGAGAATTGGAAGAAATATTATGGGATAAAGTCTACGCGAGGTAGAAATGGGAATGTGGAAGAAGACATAAGATATCATACATCAGATGACATGGGTAGCAGAGAGCACGAGAAGAAAGAATTAACAGATAAGGTAGAAAGCAATGCAATAGGAATGGGTCCAAATCAAAGTAAAGTAAGGCAATCAGTGGTACAGGGAAAGCGATTTAAACCCATATATAGACGTACAAGTCCATACATCTTATGCTTTAATTGTGGGAGAAGGGGGCATATTAGAAGACAGTGTCAACAGTTAATTAGAATTAAGGATTCAAGGTACAATAGTGAAGAGGCGTATACGAGAAAAGAGAGGGATATTAGCAGCCTAGAAAACAGTACAGCTAGATCATTAGGTAGTAGGATCACAATGGGACATCATTGCAAAGGAGGGAAGCGGAAAGGATGGCATGTCAATAATGTTAGAATTATATAGATATGATTAGAAAAGGTAGGAAGGATGGACAGTAATTATTGTTCTATTCTACAATGAATAAATATATGTGTAATGAATTGAATATTGTTGTTACAATATGCATGGAGCAAGAGAGACTTTGTTTGTTAACTATTTGATTGCGACTGGAATGATGGTGTTTTGTACAGGCATACAATTATGAGTGGGGAGGTGTATTAATAGAAATATGATTACTTATAGATATATGTTAACAGAAGTGGTTTCAATTGCTCATAATAACAGTTATTATTGTGATGAATATAATTGTTATTCCATGTTGGAATTGTATTGGTATTAACATGACATTGTGTTTGATTTTGTTTAGTTATTACATTATGGTTTTATATGTTACCGATTTTTTTTAACTTGGAATAGTCTGATAATATATTCAGTGATTTGTATTTTGGACGTTCGATGTGCATCGAACTTGTTAAACAGGGGGGGTGTTACGTGCGCATCTTAGTGTGAATGTGAAATGGTGCGATTGCGTGTTGAAAGGAAAGAGGAACCGAAATGGAGGAAGATGAACAAGAAAGTGTTTTGAGTATTAATAAAGATTAAAGTATTTATAAACTATGATTTGTCGTTTACATGTCTAAAGAGTCTCATCCAATATGAAAACGTAACAGTATGTATCATCAAACAAGGTTTATCTGTATATAACATATTTACTTCATTGTTAATCAAATTCAACAGAATCAGTACAGCTTCCACAGCCACAGAAAATCTTTTGTCCAAACGAGTGAGATTTGGAGCAAGAATTATAACAAGGTAATTAAGAAGTATATCTGCTATATGTTTTTTTGGTCAAGCTACACAATTGTTAATACATTAAAGCAGTTTCTGCATAGAAATCAATTTTGTATGTTAAAATAGTATAAAATATCATAATATATGTGTTTATTAATAGAGATGGGCATGATGCTATGCGGGAACTAACTGGATTCTATTTTGCATTTGACAAAACTTTGACTGTGTATGAATTTAGGCAATTTGGGAAAAGGTAATTATAATTTTCATTTCCTATACTTATATAACTAGGTATTTATTAGGTGTAATTAAATAATGTCATACTAAAGATAATCTCAAAATATATTAAATATAAGTGTTAAATACTCTATATTGTTTTTCTTTTTCAGTGCTAAAGCAATGCCCTTCATTTATTGTGGTCAATATGTACATAGCAGTGGTCCAAAAAGTGGTCTGCCTTACAGTATCTCAGACATTTATAGTGTGAGGATTACAACCCTAATAGAGCATATTTAGAGTTAGAAAATAACAAATTAACGTAGGACTACAGTTTATTTTTATACATATTAATGTACACATTTTAAATTGTTTAAAATTTGTTTCTTTAGGGAGCAACTTTGAAAATTCCAACTGAAGGACAGCTAGCACTGACAGATTCATTATCAAAGAACAAATACATTGTGCTGCGTATAACTGATGTAGATGAAGACGAAAGAGATCAGCTGATGTAAGTATCAGTGTATTAGTAAAGCTTTCACTACATCATTTTTTTAATACACACTTGGGCTATATTATTGAGTGGGCAGAAAAAATATAGAAGTGCAGATCCTAGAGAGGAAGTGGAGATGGATTGGTCACACCCTTAGAAAAGATACCAACAACAGAGCTAGACTTGCCTTAGAGTGGAACCCCTAGGGGAAGACATAGAGGAAAACCAAAAAGAATGTGGCCAAGCCGAGAGGACAGGAAAGAGTTGGGAAGCCATTAAAAAAATAACAAGACTCAGTGGAGAGAGTTGTGTTTTTTACTGAGGCCCTATGTACCATGAGGAATGCTAAGAAAGATGATGATGTTGATTGGCTATATTATACTAGTTGTGAAATTCCAGTTCTGGCAAAATGAGTCAAAAATTGGTGGTTATTTTCATGTTTCAAGTCTGTATGTATCACACAAATAGAACTATAGAAAAGAAAGCATATATATTTTTGAGATTCATACTAACTTAGTAGCTTTTCCTTTTAATGTGTAAAATATATTTATTTTCTGAGTTCTTGAGCTCTTGCGCCCCCCCCCCTTAACCACTCCCCTGATTACCTCTTCTTACCCCTTTTTTAAATACTATTTCCATAGCAGAATAGCATATCTATTTTACAATATTTATTATTTATGTATTGTATTCTGTGTTCTAAATTAAACAAAATGATATTAAATTATGTTTGTTTTTGTTTTGCTAATGTTTTTTTTTTAAGTTTAGTATTTCTTTCATGTAGTGCTGAAAGAAAAATGGATGACCAGCGATCCCATGCTCCAAGTCAAATAGATATAGATCACAAAGAGTTTTTAAAAAGTGTTCAAGGTTTGTAACCCTTTACAGATTGTAAATTCGTGGTAATAAAATACTGTGAAGATAAAGCTCCCACTTGCTCATTTTAACAACTTTTTATTTATTATAAAATTTTCAATTATGTTATATACAAAGGAATATTTTGTTATTTATTTGGCTCAGATGAGATTAAAACAAAAATTTCTAAGAGAGGAATCAGGACTTACACAGGACTTGGAAGATTTTACAGAAAGCTGGATCATTATAAAACTGGAATCCTAGATCAGTTTGATCTTGAAAAAGGTCTAAAAGTGTATCACATAGATTTGGATCTTGAGGTAAGCTTTAAATTTTGTATAGGTCACAGCAGCATTTGAGGTCTTATATAGAACTCCATGGAAGTATTGCTACAATATATTCAGGCCGTGTTTAGAAAACTGGGTGGTAATTAATACAAAGGTTGTTAAATAGAGCAAGTTTCTTCAACTTTTTCTCATTTAATTAATTTCAGTTTGGTAGATAATAGATTCAAATAACCTTTACATTGGTAAAAAAAAATACAAAAATAAATAAAATAAAGTAGATAAAAAGTTTAAATAGTTTGGTCTTGATATTTATTTTTGTACAAAGTCAAAATTAAAAAAGGTAAATGCACATTCCAATTAGTTAGTGGGGAGAGAAAGCGGTTCAAGGTTAAGATATTTTAAAAGTTGATTGGCTTGTGTTGTTTAGCGTGGGTCTGTATAAGACATAACCATAGTGACCATAGAGCGGAAAGTGGTTGATATCCTTTGGAATAACATTGTTAAGAGTGTTGTATTTTGGTGTACATGCCTTTTGTTTTTGTTGAATGAGTAAGATGTCAATGAACTTGTAGACTTAAAATGTCTTGTATCTTAGTTTGTTAGTTAAGAGTTGGAGACTGGAGAAAGAGCTGCATATTGATATTAGAGAAATGTACTGGTCTTAATAAAAGTTGAAGCTATAATAAGCATTTCTTTGCTGTTTGTCCAAGAATAAAACTGAAGCACTAAATCATAACAGTTAGATGTAACTGATCAAAATATTTATACTTGTTAACTACGTATTTGTAATACAAGATCTAAAACCACATTGAAAGCAATCTATTATTACATTTTTTTATAAGTGTCATCCTAATAAAATAGCAAATAAGCAAGTTGTGTCTTAGATTATACTTATCTGTACAAATGTTTGGCTTCTCCAATGAGCTGTAACTGCTGTTTGGGAGGAGAAAATATTGTTTAAGTATGTTGAGCAGAGGAGATTGATAGTGATTCAGATGCAATATTTTTCTCCTTTTCTTAATTCTATCATTAGAATGACCATCTACCATCTATCTAATTTACTAAGTTGATATTTTGGGCTTTTAGCACATCGCCACAATTTAGGCCATGTCGTGCCCATAAACACTCAAGTGTTACTTCCCCTTTATAGCTCTAGCTCAATGTCTAAATACTATACAGCTAAGTTAAGTTGTCTAAAATAATATAACTTAGGTAAATTAGTATAATCTATTTGAATTAATGCAAGTGGGAAGGGTTCAGAATCATCACCTTGGTAATAAGCAGTAACAAGCAGGCAGCTCTCCTTGCAATGCCATGGTACAGTCTTACCTCCCCTTTCCCTTGTTCATAGCCCTGTCTAGTGTGCTCTCTTGCAATAACCTTTGTTGTGAACAAACGCCTTGTGTTGTATGCCAAATAAATAAAGGGGCGTGGTTGTCAAGTGGTAAAGTGCTTGGCTTCCGAACTGAGGGTACCGGGTTCATATCTCAGTGAAGACTGGGATTTTGAATTTTAGGATTTTTAGGATGCTACTGAGCACCCAGCTCTAAAGGGGTACCTGACATTAGTTCAGGAAAATAAAGCAATTGGTCATTGGTTAACACCCTTGTTAACTGTTGGTCATAGAAAAAGATAACCTTTACATCATCTGCTCTATAGATTGCAATAAGCTTAAAACACCCTGTGTAGTATGCCAAATAAATAAAACTAAATTTTCAATCTTGTTAACCTTTGAATTTAGTCATTATTAGAATTGTGGTCTTTATGTTTAAATGTTTCTAACACTATACAAGTCATCAGTTTTATAAAAAATAAGCTTTCTGTTCCCTTGGCATTCACATTATGAAATAAAATTAAAAAAAAAAACAACTTCTGTTTAACTCACTTCAAAAGTGTAACTATGACTATATATCATGTATTTGCATATTTATCTTTTTTTTTCAGTATTATATTTAACATGTTGTTTTTTTAGTATTTAAAAATGTGTAAAACACACTACTGTAAAACAAATTTCCTTAGGCATAATACATTTTATCATAGAATTAAAATAAAATATTCACTACTGTAGAAACTAGAAGAGGTATTTGAAATATTGGATCCTGAAGGCAACAAACTGTTGGACTATGGTGAATACATGCACAGCTTATTAGGTGAAATGAATGAGTACAGGAAAGCTTTGGTCAGAAAGGTAATTACTGTATAAATCGATTTCTTAGCCATAAATAAGTAGATTTTGTTTTTCAAAAAGTAAAAAAACTTTACTTCAATATTAAACTAATTGTCAAAAACAAATTACAGCTCATTAGTCTGCACAAATGTACCAGAGGTCAATATGAGGTCACATAACAATATTGAATTAATTACTTTATAACTTAATGAACAAGATTAACAGTAGAGATGATCAATTGGGGTTCCTCACAATTATCTGTCTTTTTGGTTTAGAAAAAAATATCTGAGAATGCTGAAGACATTGAACTAAATGTTATTTAAATATTATTGTCAACTTTTTTTTATGTTTCTTTATAACATAATTAAAGCTGAATTAACTTAGTCATTTTCTTTATAAATTAGCTTAAAAAACTTGCACAATAGTAAATTGGCTAATAATGCAAATACAACAGTAATTTTCCTTTTTTTTTCTTAACAGGCTTTTCGTAAATTAGATAATGGCAAGAAAGGCACTATCCATATTAGTGATGTGAATAAGTTCTTCAATGTCAATTCAAAGTACAAACCTAAATCAGGTTAGTGTACAATCACATTTTTAAAGATTCACTTGTTCTATTCCGTGTATATGTAGATTATTAATGGCATTTTAAAATTGACTTTTAAAGTAAATTTTGTTTCAATGTTGCTTGATTCATTTATAGCTGTCTCTGTTAGTTGTTTTTTGATAGTAGTCTTTTTCTTTCTTTTTCTTAACAAATAATTTCATATTTGTAGACTAGATGTTATTTGTGATTTTATGAAATACCTTGACCATGAATTAGTTTAATCAATGAATAATTTTAATAGATATTTAAAGGAAATACAATTTTTGTCTGAAGTAGCTGCTAAAAGGTCTGAATGTAATTGTAAACAGGATAAATATTAAAATATGTTTTTGCTATGTCATATAAGAATCACAATGGACTGGGGCATTCAAATCTGCTGGAGGGATTTTGGGTGGCCATTACAATTACATTTCAAACTTTTTTTTTTTACCTTACAGCATATTATGTTCAATAGATTTCAATGTCTATAAATTATGTAACCCATTGATTTTGCAGATGGACACATGAATCAGAGTGCACTACAAGCTTTCATTGAAGATGTTCGTGAAAATGATAAAGATGAATTCATTTCATATATAGAGTTTGAAGAGTATTATGAAGGACTTAGTCTTGGAATTAAAAGTGATGAAGAATTTGCTAATATTCTGAGAAATACATGGAACATATAAAATAGTTATAAAGTGATAAGCACAAACAGTTCTTAGAGACGGCCCACTTGTGATATGTGATGTTATTGCAATATATGCATACTTTTATTTGTATGAATGTACCATTCCAATAAATTGTTTGTCTTAATTTTTTATGACATATCTTTTTTACTTTTATTAATTGGATACAAGTGTTATAATTTTTTTAGTGTATTTCAAATATGAACTTTCAGTTCTAGACACTGAGGTACCAGTACAATAGTCTGTGTTGGACAAGTATACTTATATTTTGTTCAAATTTGATTTTAGTTTTGTAAACAAATAGTAAAAGTCAATGTTTAGTCAACATATTTGTAGTGCAATGAGTTTTGGCACCATAGAAATAAAAAAAATTTCAAGAATAAATTTACTTGCTCAAATTTTTTTTTCAGACTATCCATTATATAAAGTTGTAATATTAATTGAATTTCTTAACAATACCATTATAAATACTTAAAATGTATACACAAAAAGGAGGGGAAAAAAAGCTTTATATCATTCTATTGTCTTGTACCAAGGCAGTTTTTCTTGTATTTGAAATTAATAGCGTATGGAGAAATACATTAACAGATCTACAAATTAGGAGTAAGGGTAACTAGTTCTTTAGCACTTTTTACTTCTCTGGAGCCTTTCTTGGCAATTTTTTTATATTAACCATAAATATAATTCACTTTCTTTTTACACACAAAGGTCATTTTTTCTTCTTTTTGTACGATGCCCTTCTAACATTCTTATTGGATCAGTCCATTGAGGAATATAACACTGGGTTTGAAAGCAGCACTCAACACCCATAAGAATTTCAGTACAAGAAGTTATTCCAGTTTGTGCTGTGTCTGTGTAATTTACTTCTTTAACTGGACAATAGTGAAATCAAAATTGTAACATTTCTTTTATTGTACTAGTTATTAGGCTTTTTATTGTAATGAGAGTTGACACTGTGTCATACATAAACCTTTACATGGCAATAATCTACCTCTATGCAAGAGTACTTTCAAGAATCCATATTATAGAACATTTTGGTGAAATTTAAATCTTTGCATGCTTGTACTCCTGTTAATTGTTTAAATTTACAAATATTAAACATCATTCCTTAGAGTTTAACTGATTATTTACGATTCTTATTCACCCCCAGAATCACCTTTTTTCCCCAGAAAACACCTTAACTCAGGGAGAAAAAAATATTTTTTTTGCAGTATCTTGAAACAATATTATTGAAATAAAGAACAATAACTAATATAAGATGTAAAAATAAAATATTATTCACTGTATATAAAAACTTACCAAAAAACTACAAGTTTTTACAAGAAAAATTGTAAGAAAAAAAAAAACATTTTGTAGAGTAACTTGATATAGTGTGACTTTAAAAAACTTGCATATAAAATGTGAAAAAGGCACAAAGGAATTTACAAGCTAGGATAAAAGATTAAAAGCAAGAAAAACAAAACTTTTTAAAACAACAAAGCGTATATTACGTGTAAATCTATCATTTAGTTTGGATCAGTCATGTGATTAAAATTGTAATAGATCTAGACTAAAAATAAATCTGTGCGATTAGAAATATTTTTACCAGTTGTTCTTGTTTAGCCCAATATCGTGCTTTTAACTTTCTCAATGCCCTATGATCCTATTACTAAACCAGTTGGGAAAGGGGGGAAGAAGGGAGTATCTGGGTCACTGTGAGCACATTAAAAAAAAGTGTTCACTTAGGGCTCAAGTCTTCAACTGATACCACCACATCTGTCAAGTATGACTTCTTTTCCTTGTTCTGTACCAAACAAAATAATTAATTACCAATAGTTTATTAACTAATAAGTTATTTTTTTTAAATTGATTTTTGTTTAGTCAGATACAAGAAATAACTATGCAAAATTTCAACTTGATCCGAGATTGGGTGTGGGAGAAATAAGATATACAAACTTTTTACCAGACAGACAGTGAGTTGATATAATCTTTTTAAAAATGTTTCACTATAGTATTTTTATTACATCAATAATGATTTTACTATATATATAATAAGATAACAATAATAAGATTAAACAAATGTATGTACACAATTAAAAAAAATATTTTTTTATTTGAAAGACAAAATAAAGTATAAAATGAAGTTCCTTAAGCTAAATGCTTTAAAATTTATCATCCAAAATAAATATTTATTAAGAAACAATTATCTCGTTCCGTTTTACAATCAACAAATGTGTATAAGTTACAACAATCAAAATATAGGCAGTATTATGTGACATATTAGTAAAGTTAATTTCTAGTTGAAATCAAGTCAAATAATTTTAAACAACTAGAAAACCATACATTTAGTTTTATATTCTCTCTATCTGTTAATTACACATACCAAGTCTTTAAGCACTTCTAAAATTAACAGAAGTTTGTTGGAGAAAATAGAGGGAATTGAAGTGTTCTTAGTTGGTTATTTCCAAACACAAGCTGAAGAACAGTTCTTTTACAATGAAATCTGATAACATTTTGAAAGGAAAATAAAATATTTACTATAAGATCTAAAAGTCAATAGAATAGTTAAAGTACCCCTCTCCCATGTCTTCAGCCTAATTGGTCTATGAGGGTAGAATGACTTTCTTATTTTACCAGGTATTTATTAGGGCTGGATATATCTAGGACTGCTCTCTCTTTAAAATGATGTGTTAAAAATATTCTTCAACTTCTCAGTATTTCATAAAATTAAATTTCTGATGAGCAGAAATGAAACAATTCTTAGAATAAGTTAAAATTTAAATCAGATAATATTAGTCACAAAGGATAAAATGCATTAATATGTAAACTAATATGGTTTAATTTACACTTAAGAATTGAAGAGTTTTTGTTTCTTTCATCAAATAGTATTGATTTTTACATATGACATATGTTTCATTTAATTGTATTAATTTTATTTATTTTTTTAAGCAATATTTTGTAACATTGTTTGTTCTTTCAGCCTTGCTTCCAAGGCCATTGCATTTATTATTAAATATATAATAATTGTGGGACTAAGATCATTTCTGGAGTCTAAACAGCTGCTCTCTCACTCAACTGCTGATGCTGCAACTATTTCTACATTCTCTGCAGTATTTTCCTTGGCTGGTTTTGGTTTAGGTTTTTGCATTCCTTTTATTTTTTTAGGGTCTGCTCCCATTAGTCTACATATCAAAGAAAAGAAATGCAGTAACATAACTTTATAACTTTTTCTATAAATCATGTTGTTGTTTTTTTTGTTATATTATTTTGAAAATTATAAATCTTAAAAAACTTGTATGACAATGTTGTAGAGAATGTTTTAAATTTAAAAAATTAGAACAACATTTCTTACAGTAATTCTTACCTCATGTAACTGTCTTTCGGCCACTTAACAAAATAAGAGAATGTCCACGGTTCAGTGATACCTTGAGATTGTTTGATTCTGTCCATATAATTCCTGACTTCAAGATTCTTGTCTCGTCGCTGTAGTGCCCAGGTTCTTCTCTTCTCTAATTCTGCTTGTAGTCTTTCCCTAGCCTGCTCTTCTAGCATTTGTAGCTATGTAGAATTAAAACCAGCATGCATGAAGAAACTCTATATCCATCAAACAAACCTATCTATAAAGTATAGTTAAAATGTGATGGGCTGCTATGTAATCTAATTTGAAGCATAGCATAGACATCAGTAAGAGGAAGCTTCCTACCATCATATTTTGTTTAACTTTCTTGGAAGTAAAAGAGGAGAATGAAAGAAAAAAAAAAAGACTTGCTAACAAAATACAATAAAAGAGACCCAAATGAAATAAATTCAATGTTTCAGATCTCCACCTCCTAAAAACTTCCCCTTCTTCCCCTCAAAGATTTCAAATGACGTCCTTTGTTTTAGTTTGGTGATTTATTTCATTTATCACTTTAGAATTAAATTATTCAACTTTTTTACAGAAAGAAATAATAAAAGACAATTGGAAAATGGACATTTTACTTCTTTCAGTCTGGCTTTTTCTTGAGCTCTTCTCCATTCTTCTTCTTCCTCTTGTTTTTTTCTTTCTTCTTCAAGTCTCTTCTCTTCCTCTAGCATTTCATGTCTAAAACAGAAATTCAATATTATTTTTGTTCATTTGCTTTAAATTTTGTGCAATAATTTAAAATACAATTTAAATATGAATAGATTGGTTAAGTCTTATTTATACCAGTTTTTAAAAATTGCATTAATAGGTTGTTTTTTATCTACATGACTGACATATATCTGTCTCTTGGGGGGAATGATAGTTGAAAAGATATAGATCTATCAGTGTGAGCAAATACAACCACTAATATATAATGTTCCACTTCCAAATGTGCAAGTACAGCAAAATTGCTGACAGAAAATTTCAGTAAAGACCTACTCTTTAGCTTCAGTATATTATTGTAGTTGCCTAAGGTTGAAGACATTACTGTCAAATTGAAAAAAAAACCAACACTTTCTACTGACACCTATGTCACAGTAATTGGAGTAATCAGTTTTATCCCCTTTTGTACAACCATTTAATACAGACTTGTACAAGAGAAAAAAACAACAACTGAGTCTATTACTATAAATGCATTATACTGGCTTAAAACAAATTCAGGAAGTGTAGTTTAAAAAAAACAACTTTTTACTGCAATATAAAAAATAATTTACTGTAATTTTTCCTCCTCTTCTTTCATTTTATGAGCCTGTTCCTCTAATTGCCAACGTCTTTCTTCTGCCTCTTCTTTCTCAAGTAAAATTCTATGAAAAGCTTCCTCTTCAGCCTTAAGGATTACAGCAAGAGATAACATTTTTTGAAAGTAAACATTTCTTAAATTACATGGTAAAGTAATACTGACTAGAATATAATTGTAGAATGTATTGTAGGGTGGTTAAAGTCTTTTTTTTTAAATTTGTTTCTGCACATTGATTTTATTGAATCACTAAAAAGTTCCGAGTTTTAGCTCCATTTGTTTCAATATGTCATTTATATTATTCTTAGGAATAAATTTTGGATGTAAAAAAAAGGATATAAAAGCCAAGGGTCAATTAATTTGTTTTACTGGCTATGTGACTCCATCATAAATAAAACAGTGAATAATAGATCTAAATAAAACACCAGCTGGAACTTTCTATAAGGACCCCTAAAATTCAATGCTGATTACTATTTAAAAAATAAGTATCTAGGCTTTGATCAAAGAAGAATTCATTTCACTACCTGTCTCTCTAATTCTCTTAATCTTTCTTCCTCTTCCTCTGCAGCTTTTTGAGCATTCAGAAACTCTGCCTATATGCATGAGATTATAGAACATAAATGAACCATTAAAACTATAACAAGTATCATTATGTATAACACTTATTCTAATATGATTATCTTTAATAGACCTAAAAAATATAAGGAGAAAAAAAGAATATTAAAAAATAAAAAATTACAAACTTTATATGCCCCCAAAAATATTTCAACATTTATACAAATATATTGGGGACACGACAATTTGTTCACTGACATTTCGTTCACCGACAAATCGTTCACGACTTTTCGTTCACGCGACTATTCGTTCACCAGACATTTCGTTCACCTGACAATTCGTTCACGCGACTATTCGCTCACACACAACTTGTTCACCGACAACTTGTTCACCGACAGTTGGTTCACTAACAATTCGTTCACAGACAAATTGTTCACAGACAAATCGTTCACTGGATATTTCCAAAAACAAAAAATTGCTAGAGATCGGGCCTTATCCGAAATTCTTTGTTAATTTTTGTTTGTTTGTTGTTAATATTTTGTTAACGAGGAAAGTATGTGATAAAAAATTATGCTTAAAAGAAAAAAGAGATCTTACAAGCAAGCTGAAACATTTAAATGGGACCTCACTTTACTATAGGTAACATTTTTACTTTCAACATGTAGGCCTTCTTTTACACTCATGTCCATCATGTAGTCTTGTTCGACCGACCCATATTTGCTTAACTTCTTAATAGCGGTCCAGATGTTTAATTAACATACCCATTTTATTGATATCTTGTTAACAAAAACAAATCTTATCTTATATAGGCTAATACAGACGTTTCTTAAAAAAAGAAGATGATTACATCCTACGCGTCATGCATTCTGCCAAGTCACTGGTTTTCCTGGCTAGCTCAGACACACTAGTATTTTTCCACAATCCTTTCAGTGTTTTTACGAGAGATAATTTAGATTTTTAACAATGGTACTAGATTTGGTACAATATATGGTTTCACTGTTCAACTCTGAACGTCACATACTAGATACAGATCTAAGGTTAATACTTATCAATTAAGACATCTAAGAAAAAAGAAAACTAATTACATGTACAACACTAGGAAATATTTTGGTTCCCTATCAAAAAAATATAATTTATCGCAATACAACAAAATAAAATTGTTTCAATAAATTTGTTATTGAGGTCCAAGCAATCAAATTAGTCTACCAATGGGTGGTCACATATAGAGACAAGTTAACTAAAATAAAAATAAAATAAAACTTCTTTTAAACTTGATGGAAAGTACTATACTAGTGCCTAGTAGATATTGTCAATGTAGACTGAACATGTGTATAGGCAATGTCCAATAAAGTTTTATTACTTCCAGAGGAGCCAGTCTGACTAGCACTCAACTAGGTGTTAACTAGAGTATCCAGATGAATGGGTAGATTCCCGGTAGATGAAAAAAAAAGAGGGGGGTGTAAAGGTATATTAAAGGTGAAAGTAAAAATGTTACCTATATTAAAGTGAGGGCCCGTTTACATTTTTCAGCTAGCTTGTAAGATCTCTTTTTTTTTTTTTTTTTTTTTTATTTTAAGTATAATTTTTATCACATACTGTTCTCATTAACAAAATATCAACAACAACAACAACGAAATTAAATAAACTCAGAATTGACCTGATCTCTAGAAATGTTTTGCATTTGGAAATAATAGCTACAAAAGTTTTAATGTAAATAAATTAAACACGCGACGAGAATATATAATATTAACAATATGTTACTATACAGTGAACGATTTGTCTGTGAACAATTTGTCCGTGCCCTGAACGAATAGTCGCGTGAACGATTTGTCGTGAACCAACTGTCGGTGAACAAGTTGTCGGTGAACAAGTTGTCCCTGAGCGAATAGTCCGTGAGCGAATAGTCGCGTGAACGAATTGTCGGGTGAACGAAATGTCTGGTGAACGAATAGTTGCGTGAACGAAAAGTCGTGAACGATTTGTCGGTGAACGAAATGTCAGTGAACGAATTGTCGTGGAACCAAATATATTATCCAAAATTATATAATTAATCTCACCGAATAACGAATACAAATAAAATTAAGCCCCCTCGCAGAATCCCATTAAAAAAATTGAAAATCTATTGAAAAGTTCGAACTGATAGGGCAATGGCCAATCTTGCACAAAGCTACAATAGCATGGTCATGCAATTCTAACTCTAGTCCCAAGTGCATTTATTTATTTTTTTTTGCAATTCGTCTTATTAGCTTGCAAACTCTTCAAGGATGGATGTACACTGGGTGGAGAAAATTTACAACCTAATTGGCCACATAATGAAAACTCTGGTTTGACTGCTATAATTTTTTCAAAATAAAATTATCTTAAAATTAAATTTGGTCTATTTTGAACTCAACCAAAATGTGCTTTTATATTCAGTAGTGAGGTGGGGTAAATTTTGTTGTTCATTTTTTTTTTTATTTATCATACATTTGTTATTGAGAGCAAAGTAATAGCTTTTAAAAAGGTGGAAGTGATTTTTAAAAAGAAACTTTTTATTTAAAGTTAAGAACATACTTCTAATCTTTCTTGAGCCTCCATCTCCTCCTCTTCTCTCCTAGCTTCATCCTCTTCTTTTAATCTTCTAGCCATCTCTGCATCAGCTATACTCTCTAGCATTTCTTGTTCTTTCAACCTGGCTGCTAAGGCCATTGCCTTTTCCTTTTCCCTAGATAATATAATAAGCAATATCAGTTTAAGACGTTTAGAATTAAACTCAACTACTTAAAACTCCCCCCTACCCCCAATAAAAAAAAGAAATCTAACTTTAAAAAAAAAGCCAAAATTAATATTTTTTTTAGTTGAAAACATAAGGACAAATTTATCGTATTATATACCAGAAATTTTCAAGAGTCTTAAATAATCTGTCATTACATTCCCAGTTTGAATTTAACAGTGGTTGTAAAACTGACCTTTCTGTGGCTGTGTGTTTGTATATGTAGATAAATTTGCACAAAGGTTACACTCTATATACTTTGTAACTCATTTGAAGTTGTTTTAAAGCACTTTAAGGTACCAAAGTATCAAAATGCCAACTTTATATTTTATAATAAAGATTTAAGAAGTCTAAAAGATTTGAAGAATTTCAATTTACTTTTTGCTTCACTTAACAACACATAAACTTGTACACAAAAATTAACACATTGAACATTGCAACATAGAATGAATTCCATTTTAAATTAAATACTTTTTGTGTAACTAGATGCCCTAAAATATAATAGTATAGTTAACTTCATTTTTTTTTTTTTAAAGTGCGTGCTCAAGGAAGCGGTGAAAGATAACTAAAGCTAAATCAGCTCGCCAAAAATTATTATAAAGTTAAAAAATATATATATGTTTATCACTGAAAGTAACCTTCACCTTTTTTCTATAGCTTCTTGTTTTTTACGTTCCAGCTCTGCTTTCCTGCGTGCTTCTCTTTCCTCTCTTTGAGCTTTTCTCACAGCGGCTAATTGTTCTCTTGCATCCTGTTCTGCCCTTTCCAACTCTTCTTCCTCTTGTCTAATAGACTCCATTCTTTCCCTGATTTCCTTTAAAAAAAAACACACACAATTTATATAATTCTATCTTTGACTCTAGATCTCTGTACAATCTAGAGCCAATAGTGGCAGATGTTGCATAAGAAGGATATATCCCCTTATAAATTTTATATCTTTGAATTACATGCTATATTCATAAATCTTAGTTGTTTTTTTTTTGTTTGTTTTTTTAATAACCTCAGCATAACACTAAAAGATACTTCTAATTATTTAAGAATATCCCCAATTAGAAATCTCTTTTTATATAATAAAAAACTCACTTCTGCTTTTCGTTTCGCTTCTGCCTCCTTTGCTTTTCTTGCTTCTTCTTTCATGTGAATTTTTTGCTGTAATGCTTTTGCCTCTTCTAGTCTTCTCTGAAAAGAAAAAATGTATGGAAGATGTAATGATTTGCAAAATTATATGAAGTACAGTTGTCACCAGACGCCCACCTTCTAGTCCTTCTTTCTTATGGTTAAAACCCACAAACTAACTCATAAATATCATCTAGTGATGGGCAAAAGTTAACTAAAAAAGTTAGAAACTTTTAGTTTAACTAAAAAAAAAATAAAGACCATTGTTTGATTAGAAAAAAAAAAGTTTAGTTAAAATCGTAGTTTAATTTTTTTTTTTAGTTACTAACTAAAAAGTTTAATTAAAATTTGTACAACATTTAAACATTTGATCAGGGTTGAAACACACATCCCTGTTTTCTGGTCATGTGATATCAATAACTCTGATTATCAAAAAAAAAAAAAGATGCAATTAACAACTATTTAGTCAGTGTGCATTTGAAGAGGGTAAAGTAAGATGCTGGTAGAAGTTATGGGAGTAAATATTTGCAACTGAAAGTAGCAGTATTATAAAATGTTAAACATTTTAGGCCAAAAGTTTCTATGCAATATTATGAATGGTGTTGTTCCGAATTTTTTTGTGAGCCACGTGGAGGTGTTTAATTTCTGTTTATAGTGGAATCAGATTAGTGAGTTATGTCAATATTTTTTAACTGCAGGAACATTAAGTACACTATTTTTATAGTCTTGGGATTTATTAATGAGATCTAAGTCTAAATCGACAGCTAGGCCAACATAAATCTAAAAGCATTTTAGGATAACCAACTTTAGAAAAATAAAAAAATCTTAATCCACACCCTCTCTGACCATAAAGTAAATAGACTGTGTTCAACTGATTTTAACAACTTGGTCAGCTAGACATACACATGTAGGCCTAGTGTACTGTACGTGTGTAGTCGATGACTACTACTACAAGACTACCCTGCATTTTTTTAAATTATTACGCGTTATGCAATAATGTTTGCTTAATGTGGAGTGGTCAGACAAGAAAATAACACACTGGCATGGCTAGTCAACCATGTTCGTAGATATATCTTTACACTAAAATAGTTACACACCCTCCCTGCCCAGAAAGTAAATAGACAGTGTGTCCGACTGATTTTAACAACCTGACCAGATAGACGTACACGTGTAGGCCTATATAGTGTAGGCCTATATAATGTAGGCCTTCTGAGTGTGCAGTCCATAATGACAAGACCATACCCTGTTGTTTTTCCTTTGCGCGTTTAGCGGTATTATGCAATAGTGTTAGTTGTATTTTTAGTGGTCACACAAGAAAATAGCACAGCGGCATGGTTAGTCAAGCATGTATTTTACACAATAAAATATACAGGTCAAATGCTTCTTAAACCTCCAACGATTTCGTTTCTATTTCATTGGTTACTAGATCTCAATTTGAAATTCTAAATCTAAGTTATTTAATGAAATTTTAAACTTTACCGTTTAAGTAAGATTTTCCGTTATATATGTTAATATAATTTTTAAAAAATAGTACCATTCTTTTCTAAAGGTTTTAATTCAAGGCAAAAATACAAGCACACATATTTATTTAGACATTTTTTATATATTTTATTGCCGTTAAACTAAAAGTTTATCATGAATTTCACAATATAGTTAAACTAAACTAAAGAAAATTAATTAAACTAATCATAACACTTTTTTTTGGGGGGGGGGGGGTTGAACTAGACCTATATAGATATAATCATCCGACTGTATGCCTACGGTTCGATCATATTCTTTTAACATTGTAGAAATATTTATCCATAATAAAATCAGTATTAAGGAATATGTTTCTTACATAAACGTAAATGTACAATAAAAGGTAGTTTAACTATATTGTGAAATTCATGATAAACTTTTAGTTTAACTTTTAAAAGTTAGTTTAGTTGAAAACTAGTTTTAGTTTAACATTTAAAAGTTAGTTTGGTTCCCATCACTCTAAATATCAGATAAAGATAAGTGTGTTAGGTTCATGTGAGGACACGGATTCTGCTGAATCTCTCACAGCGCAACAATTGCAAGAATACAATATCAAAGTGGGAAAAGTTTTGAAAGAGATTTTGTGTTACAACAAACTCATTAGCTGTACTCGATGCTCTCCAGTGCTTTCATTCTCTCTCTCTCTCTCTCTCTCTCTCTCACACACACACACTTTCAGTCTTTCTTTCTCTTTCCAAACTCTCTCTATTTATGTCTCTCTGGCTTACTTTTTTTCTTGTTCCCTGCAGGAATGTGTGGGTAAATGACTGGGTCTTCCAACACCCAGCCAAGCGTTACATTCACATGCGATGTATTCAAGATAGAGTGCTATATGGCTACAAGAGGAAATGCTCTACGAGATGAGCCATAGTCCTTATATGATTGCAGACAACCAACAACCAACAGCTAGGTCATGGCTAGGTCAATGCACTTTTGGAACATGAAGTAAGGGATAAACTGAAAACATGTCCATCTAAAGCTCACGTCCACTGTCTTGTCTGGAGGCACATTTGGTAATATTCAGATCCGCTTCGTTTTCCAAGATAACATTTATCACTCTATATATAGACATTGCAAAATTTGTTCCAATTTATTTTTTTAAAAGTATCAGTTCCCTCTTGAGCCTGAAGGAATAGGCCTACCGAGTCCTAATGACCCTCTATCTTTCTTGCGATTACTTCCTACATTTCTCCAAAAAAGTAATATCAAAATCGCTGGATATATAGATAGAAAGATAAATCTAGTTTGTGTATAATACCTAATGTCTAAGGCCAGTAGGCCTATTTCTCAAAATTTTAGGCCTACTTGTGACGACTCCTCCCCCCCCTCCCCCGCCAACCAAGCCAAGGAGGTCTTTTATAATTATATTATGCTCCCTAGGCGGATTCTGGCGGAGCTCTGTCGTTAAGCGTTATCCTGCATTCTGAACTTCAGCAATTCATTCTCCAGGAGTCTACAGCACGCTATTTATTCAGACCAGTAGGCCTAGAACACGCAGGTCAAATAAAGAGTTACATTTTAAGCATAAGGGGACGGGCTGATACTGACGTTTTGAGAGACAACGAGGCAATAGAGCATGAGGCATGTAAGGGGCTTGTTCTTTGTTAATTTAAGCATGATCTTGATCAGCCTGTTTTGCACGTGCAAAAGACGTTAACAAAAATTCATCACTCAAGAGAATTCGGACCGTTCTGACGTAAAAATAGACAAATAAACTCTAGAAAGTGCGAAAACGTATTGTCTGCGCCAGTGGGACGTTTTAATCTATCTTTTTTTTGCAAACGTCTCTCACAAAAAAAAAAAAAAAAAAAAAGATGGAAGATCCTAATTCCAAAATGAAATGACGTCTCTTAAAATCTAGTCCTCGATAAATGGAGACACTCACGGCCTTAGGGAGTGGCGAGTGGGGGGGGGGGGGGGGGAAACCGCGCATGAGGGGTCCCCGCGATAGTAGAAATGATTATAAGCATGTTGATTTCTTATGCAAAATGTTACTGATCGAATCATTAGTTACGTTGATTAAAGGTCACTAAATCAATATTAGAGCGAAAAGTTGTCACTAAAAAAACTAAAGGTAGAGACGGACACAAGCTCTAGCAAATTGCAATATGCCTTAATCAGGAAGAAAGAAAAAGTTTGTACACGTGATTACTCTCACATCCATTCTCGGATCAAGTTGCACAATTATTCATGGGTTAAACAAGACATGAATCAATAAAAAAAAAAGGTTACAAAGAGACACAAACTCAAAATCCACTCACAAAGTGGTCCATTCAGACAGGTAAAAGGGCAGGTTTTCAATATTTTTAGAAAGAATATCAGAAACTATGAACTACAAATTATCAACAACTACAACCCTATATCTCCTTCGATACAAAAAGAAGAGACGT
Source organism: Biomphalaria glabrata (assembly GCF_947242115.1). Taxonomy (NCBI): domain Eukaryota; kingdom Metazoa; phylum Mollusca; class Gastropoda; family Planorbidae; genus Biomphalaria; species Biomphalaria glabrata. The sequence continues at coordinate 25,526,905 of NC_074716.1, forward strand.
GAGCGTGTCGAAAGTGTTTCCGATACTGTTGTATTGATAGTTCGACTAACGACCTAACACCACAGATTTATTAATGTTATTATTATTACTTTATTACATCATATGTATTCAATGAACTGATAGTTCTAAAGATATAGTTAAATCCTAGGTGTCAATAGCAAAGACGGCATCACGAATGAAGACATAAAAAACAGGATTAATTAATACAGCAATAGGACCCCCCACCCTATGACCGGCTAACCACTGTAAAAAGACTCGTAAACTCAAACTCTATAGCCACATCCAAGGCCGGTCTTATGCCACTGCAACCTATGCAACCGCAGTGGGCCCCGCATTTTCATAGGCCCCGCGCTAATTCTAGGTGTAAATTATTAAATCAAACCAATATGGAAAACGCCAATACTACGCGCGATTAAAACAAAAGGCAATATACAATGCCCGTAATTGTGAAATCTGTTGAAAGAAGCTTCTCGCGCCTCAAACTAATGAAGAATTACTTGAGGTCAACAATTCTCAAAGATAGATTGAAAGATTTGGTAATTCTTGCTATTTAGCGTGATCTATGTAGGAAACATAATTTTTTATGATATACAGACTTTCCTGATAAGAGTTTATGTTTGGAATGGCCTATGCGTAAGTGGAAGCTTTTTAATCTGTGTTCTTGACGCATGTAAGTTGTCCAGCTCTCACTGCCATAAAGAAGTGTGCTCAGAAAGCAGGCATTGTAGACTAGATTTTGGTTGCCGTAGTGAATTTGGTATCTTCCCTCAAGCGCTTGGAGAGCTTTGCCATTGCTGCAGAAGCCTTTCCTTTTCTTTTTGTCAGCTCAGTGTCTAAATCTAGGTTGCTGGCTATTGTTGTTCCCAAGTATGTGAATTCCTGCACCACTGTAAGTGTGTGATTTCCAATACTTATCGCTGGTATTTCTGCGACATCTTGTGCCAGGATTTCGGTCTTGGAGAGGCTTATTGTAAGGCTAAACTCTAGACAATCATCTGCCAGAGTATTCACAAGCCTCTGCAATCCTTCTTGTGAGTGAGATATGAGTGCCGCATCATCGGCGAAAAGTATGTGCCCTAATTAAGATAAGCTGTCTCTTCGTTTCTTCCAATATAGGATCATGTACCTAACAAAACATGAATCAATTTAAAAATTAACCAATTAGTCAATAAATTATTGGTAATTAATTATTTTGTTTGATATCGAATAAGGGAAATAACTTCTGCGTTATTGAGAGATATAGTTGTAACTGCGGAGTTCTTTCCCTTTTCTGACGCGTAAAAAAATAAAATAAATATCATATATATATAAATAGTAAGTTTGAAACAAACAATAGATAACTATACAATCTTCTATTTTCATAGGCCTAGACACGTGTACCTCACTAATAGAGTGGTTGGTTAAAAAAACGATTACGGTAAAATTCACCCAGATATCCCTTTCTTTCTATTCCCCCCTTCCCGTATACCCAGCTGGTCCAGATAAGTGATAGTATTATAGTGTATTGAGAAAGCTTAAAGCATGAAATAGCGCTAAACAAATACAATTGGTAAAATAAAATTCGCACATATTTATTGTTTTTGGTCTAGATCTGTTACAAACTTAATTACATGACTGATCCAAACTAATTGATATAACTACACTATAACTATAATAGAATATGCATCCTCTGTTTGAGACCCCTCAACTCAAGAAAACATTAACAAACTCGAACAGACACAAAATAGAGCAGTGAGATTCATAAAAAAAAAAACACACGAATATTCACATTTGACTAGAGTAACGTACACCTTTAGTAAAATCACTAAATTTAGAAAGCCTTCAGGATAGAAGACTTAAAAGTAAAGTAGCAATTATACATAAAACACTTAACCATAATCTTCAAATACAAAATTTAATAAAATACTCAGAAAGACACAAAGATAAAGGTACATATACCACTCCATACGCAAGCACAAATTTATACAAATGCTCTTTCTTCCCTTGCGCTATTAGAGCATGGAATGGGTTGCCTGAGCTATCCAGGAAAACCAGTGACTTGGCGGAGTTTAGGTCATTGGTTAATATGCATGACTAAATGCATGACGCGTAGGACGTAATCATCTTTTTTTAAAGTAACGTCTGTATCATATAAGTGTTAACTTGGTAGCCTATAGGCCTAGGGCCTACCAGAAGTTTTTTTTTTTTTTTTATGTATATTATTCTACATTTTATCTCATTGATTTTCAATGGAATTTAGTTAAGAAACAAGAAAAACATAAAAAATACTTCTTGTAGGCGGCTTAGGCTGTATACGAGTCTATAGTCTACCAAGAGAGAGAGAGAGAGAGAGAGATTCTACTGATTAGTATTTTATGTGAGAAAGAGTTCGCTATAAAAGGTCAAAGAAAAAATATAATCAAGATCTGTGAATAAAATATAATTTTATTGTACTTTCTACTGAACGAAACAAACAACGATTTTATAGTTGTACATTTAGATCTACTTTCAGTTGTATTTTCCCCAACTTCCATTTTATTTTTGCTGATTTGTTTGTAGGATTACAACTTACTGGAGATTAATATGACGAAATTATAATTTTTGTTGACTATCAACACGACCTTTCACCTTTGTGGAGGGAAAAAACGAGTACACTCGTACAGATCTAGGTTAGAATAAAGATCTAACTAGATTTAGATCTAGATCTAGTCTAGATGTCGAGAGCTAGCCTGCGTCTTCCGAGAAGTAGAATCTTAGTGAATCTAGATTTTAGATCAGAAAAGTTCGCTGTCTCGTTATGGTTTATTGCATTTCTCTGTAGACTATATGGAGAACTTTTCGTTTTCCCTAAAGTTACATCCGGATAGATTTTAGGTATATAACAAATATATTTAATATATTAGGTCTAGTAGATCTAGATTCTAGTTTATAGTAGTTAGAGTTAGATCTATATAATTATATATCTATAATTATTCTATCCTATGAATATGATTCAGTATGATGATGAATCTAGATCTAGTCTAGTATTATAAATCAATAAAATCTAGATATAATTATTTTTATTATAATTAATAAATTAAAATTACTACTGACTAAAATATACATTTTAGTGTCTAAATCTATTCTAGATGACTATCTAATCTATATTAATAAATTATTATTACCTTAATAATATAGTTACTTTATATAGTAACAAAGTCTAGACTAGTAGTAGTATAGTCCATAGAGATATGATAGGTTCTATTATTAATTATTATATAATCCAATATAATGAAATGTTAAACTAGATCAAATCATTACTTGAGTTGAGGACATTGATAAACAGATCTATCATATTGGTACAGTTATAATAAGTTATATGTATGACATATAGATTATTATAGATCTAAATCTATGTAATATAATATATTAATTATTAATAATAAGATAATAATATTTGAGGGGGGATGAGCTTCCATACACGTACACTCATGCTAAGTCAAATACAAACTGATGAGCTGGAAAATGTTTGCTTAATTGCCATCTCTTCTCTTCAGAAATTTTCTTGTAATGTATATTATATATTAAATACAAACCTACATTACTTGGTCAGTAGACTTAGAACTATATAACGCAGTGCTTGATTTTTATGCCTTGTGCAGAAGGGGGTCACCAAGTTCTAGTCAATAACTAAGTTAAAATATGCAATGAAGTAAAAAAAAAAAAAAATAAGTGTGGTTGTCAATATTGACAATGTTTTTGTTATGTACTATTTTTTTATTTATATACTAACCAAATTTCTGTCCCATTGACAATCATTTAACAAAGATTTAGGATCTACCTTTACTATATATTAAAGGATTAATAATTTGAGTTAAGGCCAACATAAAAAAAAAGAATAAAGAGGGCAATATTTCATGTGGTTACATAGACCCTGCTGGGACCTGTATATATTGCCAAATTCAACGCAGAGCTGGGGTTGGTGTATAAATACATATTAGACTGTCTTTGGAGACAGAATGCTTCATCAAGCTTCCTTGAAATAATTTATTAAATTTTTTTTTTTAATTTGATTATATTATGCCATATGTGATTCATTATCTTTAAAAACTCATCAACTTTAAATTCTACAGCTGTGACAACAATTCAACTTGCAGTTAAAAAATCATTATTATGGAGTTTGCAGAAGGTCTCAAAAAAGCATCAGAACTTGGTCTCAGCAAAGAGGAGTTCATGGTTATTTGGAATAAAGAAATGGATTTACGAATATTAAACCATAGTGTTGATAGCCACAAAAATTGTTCCAAAGAGGTGATGTTGCCAATAATTTACTCAATTTTAACATAAATTTTTTCAATTTATTATTATATAAAATTTTGCTTCAATTAGAATAAATTAGATAAAAATTTTGCACATGGCTGAGCAGTAAAAGCGTTTGGGTCCCGGGTTTGAATCCTGGTGAATACTTAGATTTTTAATTTCGGGATCTTTGGCAACCTCTGAGTCCACCCAGCTCTAATGGGTACCTGACATTAGTAAAGGCGGTTGGTCGTTGTGCTGGCCACATGACACCCTTGTTCGCCGTAGGAAACAGATGACCTTTACATCTTCTGCCCTATAGACCACAAGGTCTGAAAGGGGAACATTACTTTACATTGATTTTTTAACAAAGGGAGACCAAATTAACTTAAACAGAACTACAAATAAAATAGTGGCTTTTTCTTTTTCAAAAGAAAATATAATTTTAAAAAAATATATTTTTACACCTTGCAGGAATGTCTAGCTTCAGAAATTCAGGACCTCAAGGTTGTTTCACAAGAGTTAAAGCTTGAGTTAGTTAACATGAGGAATGAAATGTTCAATCAAAACCAGGATCTGTTATCAGCCATCAAGCAAATAGTAAGTCAGCAACAAAACCAAGAGATTGGAGCTCTTTTGAAATCAGTACTTGATATCGCAATGGAAGCTAAGACTCTCAGGACATACATGGAGGACTTGACAAAAAAAGTTAATAATTTGTCAGTGGAATTGAAAAGTGAAATAGCTGAAATGAAGCAAAAGGTTGTATCTCTTGGTGTACCTAATTCCAGTACTAATACTTCAGATGCTTCTTCTACAGGCTCTCACTCAGACATTGTTAGTAACTGGACAGAAGAGAAACGTCCTAAAGTAAATGAAAACAACAATCATGTGACAGCAACATCTACTTCAAAAGGTTTAAAGGTAAACAGAAATGAACAACTCCCTGACTTTTCCTTAGATACCAAGCAATATCCTTGGAAACTGACAAAGTCTTATACAAAATCCTATCAAAACAAAACTTTCTTTAATTACCCCAAGGTGAAGGAAACAGAACAAAAAGTAGAAACAAATACCAATGTTATTGTTGCTGTTCCTCTAAATAGGTCTACATTTGAAGCACCACAAGCCACTTCACTGATTTCTTTAGAAAATAGTGCATCAGGATTGGCAGAAATCAGCCAAACTGCTGAAATTGTGACCTCAACGTTAGTTCCTATTGACTACGGTGATGGTGAAAGGAACCAAATTGTGAACAATAGTGATAATGATGTACATGCACCTAAAAAAGATTTACAGAATAATGGTGCTGTAAAAAACTCCACTGTTCTTTCCACAAGCAAAGTGTTTGCAGATCGTGGTGTACGTTTTACAATACCAGAAACACATGGATTTTACAAAGCCAAAGAAGAGTTTTTTACTGACTATTATCCACTTAAAAAGGTACCATGCAAAGTGCGAATGAAGCTGAGACTTGACAAAGATGAAAAGATCTTAGTTTCGGCCTTGGTTTCCTTTTTAAACAACAGTGAAGCCATCCTTCCTCTTAGCTTTGAGGGTAATGGCTACATTTCAGCCAAGTTATCTGGTGGCAGAGGTCATTCCAAAATTTGGACTATACACCACACACTCAAACAGAAACCAAAACAAGACACAGAAGTTTGTATTGATGCTCAGGTTTGTTTACAGACCAATCGTAACACTTACACCAGAATAACCTATTCCAAACTAGTAGACATGGGTTATGACGAAGCACAGCGCCTTGAGTTTTTGTGGGATTTAGTTTCCTATCCTGTGCTACCTCACCAAAGTTCATTGTTAAAGTAATCAACCCGCATCCCATTGTTAAATAATTACATACCTATACATCAGTACCATCAAACTTTTTATTGGGATGGGATATGTTACTCATGAAACAGGTTTTATTTACTGTATATATGGTTTGTTAATATGTGTTCCATTAATAATCATTAATTATTGGTTTTGTTTAAAAATATTGATTATGGTTTGTTAAAATATTTTGAAATTTTACTTTACTGTGAATTAAATGTCTAAAGAAACAATTTGTAGCATAAAATCACTTTTAAAAAATAAATTGCATTCAAGTTATTCAATTATTACTAATTTATTATTTGGAAAAGGTTTTCAGTGAAAACAAATAAAAATTGGGATTTATGATTGATCTTGATGAACTTTCATTTCTCACTATGTGACTCTGTGCTATCAAAGAAAAACTAAATTATTTCTTGCAAAGTGACAATTAGCAAATATATATATATATAAAAACAACAACTTTTCCTGTAAAATTTCTTCACAATAAAGCCATTGATGATGGAATTGTTAATGTTGATAATAACATGAGCATTGGAAACGTTGTTAGGCCTTTTTTTAATGACAAAAAATTTTATTAAAAGGCTTTTTACTGCTTTAAATTTTCTTTAAACTCATTAAAAAGTGTGGAGGATATTTGGATCTATGGGCATTGAGTTGGTGTCATTTTTTGGCTCAAATTATTTTTATTACTTTTTGGCTTGTCAACTATTTTGTAATTATCAACATATTCTAATTTATTAAATATTGTCATTTACTCATGAAAAAAAACATTTGATAACATTTAAAACATTTTTTTTTTTACTATTCAAATGAGAATATATTATTTAAGCAGGAGTTTATCTTTAGGGGGTAATATTTTGTTTTTATTATGAGTCTTGATTAAAAAATTTTGCTTTTTGCTTCTAAAAAAATTAATTTGAATTATGTTGAAGTTCTAAAATTTTGTTATTCTGTGGTACAAATTTCATTTTTATTTACCACATCGTATTAAATGAGTTTCAAATTTATTCCAGGTGTTGAATGAAATGAACAAAATTATATTGAAATAAAAATGTTTGTGTTGCCATTTAAGTCTTTCATTGTCATTATAACAATCTCAACATGATTTATGCTCTTCCATCAAGCTCTGCCAGACTCTGATGGTTAAAAAGCTTTCTATAGTACTGCTATCATGTCTTATTTATAAAATTATAAAAAGCATTATAAGTAGCCTGCTTTATTTAATTTTTGTCACCTACCAATTTTATTTTTATAATAGACTATAATGCAACTTTGTTTAATAATGGACTATTTTTTATGTGTATCTTTATGTGTATTACATTTTCTTATAGAAATTTAATTTAAATTACGAATTTGTAGGGTTTATCAAGAATTATAGTTAAGTTGTTAATAATTGCATACCTGTATAATTAACTTTTGTGAAAGTAAGGAAAATCGATTGCACCCTTAGCCCACATGTTTAAAAAATTCAAACTACCATGTAGTACCTTATTATTGCAAGATATTTTTTAATCTTTGATGTAAATGTTGAAATGGAATGCTGCTTATGTTTGATAAAAATAAAAAACAATAGATATAAATGTAAAAAATCTGTCTAGTTTGCAAATTAATAAGTGCTCTTTCTTTTGTTTGTTCATTGACTTTTGGGGGGGGGGGGGGGGCTGAAATATAAAAAAAAAAACAAGAAAAATACAAAATAAACTTTAAAAAAAAAAGTTCCCCTTTCCAGACCTTGATGTCTATAGGGCAGATGATGTAAAGCTCATGTTTCTATGGTCTATGATTAATGTGGATTTCATGCGCCAGCACAATGACCAACAGCCTTTACTTTTCACAGACAAATGTCAGGTACCCATTAGAGCTGGGTGGGCTCAAAGGTGCCCAAAGTTCCAGAAATAAAAAATGACCTAATACCGGTACTCTATACAAAGTATAAAGGGGACTAATTCGACTTATACTACCACCTAAGTTAGTACAATTTCTTTAATAATAATTAATTACCAATATTTAATTAACTAATTTTTTTTTCATTAATTTTCACTTGGTCAGGTAAAGAAATAATTGTGCAAGATTTCAACTTAATCTGAGATAGGGTGTGGGAGAAAAAATGTAAAAACTTTTTATCACAAACTCTGAACTGCATGTGCATAGCCAGGATTTTTTTTTAGGGAGAGGGTGTGTGTGATTTTGTCCCTTTGCACACACAATACAGATATATACATGGGATGTTCGAATGTACATACAATGCATGTATGTCTTAAGATCATCTTCGTGTTCAGTAAGAAGCCTTGCCGCAAATTTTCGATTTTGTCACTTGAGAGAATTCTGACCATTAAAAAATGAATCAGGTCAGCTGAGACGTTTTGAAATGCCTTCTTCAAAAAAGTTTTAAATTGATATTTTGCTGAAGCCTCACACAAAAATTGTATACATTTTAAAAGATCCTTATTAGTAGAAGATACGAAATCTTTATCTTACAATAGTTTTTTTTTACTTTTTAAACATTGATTATGTCATTTCACTGGGTTAATATTCAAAATTTATTGATAACTACAATGAACAGACAACTTTTAAATTTTATTGTGTAAAGCAGTGATGCCCAAAATACGGCCCGCTGGCCAGATCCAGCCCGTGCAGTGATTCCTTCCGGCCCGCCAAAATGCTGGCACAAAGTGTAGAAAATCACCCCCCCCCTCTCCCCCCCCCCCCCCCCCCTCTTACGTTAGGGGCTTAGAGCCCTCAATTTTTCTCCGATGGGTTGGTACCATGACATTTAACTTTTGTGCGTTTATAAAATGGGACTCTGTAGAATCTATTGTACCAGGAAAAGTGAAGGGATCTTAACTTTTTTGCGGAACATGATAATAAACCAACATATTTGATTTGTAAAGAATGTGTGTCTGCTAAAAAACAACAACAAAAAACAAATAAACGGCGTAATAATACAAATATGACGGCATTCTTGGTTTGAGCTGTGAACAAAGGATTGTTAAAGTACGCCTAGAGGTTGGGGGATGGATGGGAATATTGACCGAAAAGAGACAAGAAAATGTGTCAGTGGTAAAGCAGTTACTATGGCTACAATGTTGCTCATATTGTAAGTTAAGAAATGAAGCCAATTTCCAATGCGTAAAAAAAAAAAGAATTGTCAAATATCCCATTAATTAATGAGGAACTAGTTCTACGAATTTCTTATCAAATAGTTTCATGTCAAATTCATTTCGTTTTTGTCGGCCTACGTTTTCGTTCTTGTGGCCCGCGACACGAGTGTTGAAAATAAAAATGGCCCGCAGGTCGAATTAGGCTGGGCATCATTGGTGTAAAGCAATTAGAATTACTTCATCCTCTCCCTCATGAGAGAACAGCGCCCCCCATGGGGGTGTCCCCACCACAGCTTGAGGAAAGCTGCAATAGTTTATGCGAGTTTCTAGGGGCTTGTTTTTTAAGATCAACTTCAACTTTAGAAGGCGTCTTGTGGCTGGTCTGTTCTTTTCATGCAAAAAAACCCCGGGAGAATTGGGTTCGTACTGCCGTAAAAATGGCATAGACTCTAGAATCATTTCTTTAAAAGAGCCTTTTGAATCCATCTTGCTAACTTCTAATAATAAGTTCTTATTGGACGATAAAACGACTTCACATAATTTATAATTTAATTTTTCTTAAAATAAGTAATAAAGTCGCTTTCACCTAATTAATAGGCCTACTAAAATATAAAATAACTGCAAATGCAACCAATTTTGTTCTTAAAAAAAAAAAGACTAGTAGATTTACGTTATTAATGGAATGGTTTCCAGCAACTGGCAGTTTGTTATTTTTAGATTTTCATTGGAGGAAGGGGTTACCACAAAAACTTTTATGGCAACACTATTATAGTAGCTGTAGCCTTGCTTTTTTTTTATTGGAAGGGGGGGTTTAACCTCAAAACTCCCCTTGGCTACGCTCATGGTATTTGTTGACTGTGCTTTCCTTGTAGTTTTGTTTTATTGGGAGTTTTAATCTCAAACTTCTTTATGAAATGCAGAGGCTTTTTTTTTTATTATACATGAAGTGAGATTTTAACATATAAATCACCCTGTATTATGATTATGGATTTTGGTGACTAGTTAAACTTAAAACCTCATTGGCTAAATTTATGGAATTTAAAGAGTGTAGTTTTCCTTTAAGTTTTTATTGGCAGTGTGGGGGCTTAAACTCCCCCTCGCCATGACTACGCTCATGGAATTATTCTTTTTTTGTTTTGTTTTAATTTTTTAAATTAATTAAGGAGGTTTTAATTTTAAAATCTTCTGGAAGGGCGTTATAAACTCAAAACCTCCCTCATGAGGGAGGTTTTAATGTCTAAACACCCATCGGCTATACTAATGGACTTAGGTACAGTAACTGCAGTTTTGTTTTACTCTTTTTTAAACCAAAGATGGGAGTTATATTCATAAAACCATTTGGCTATGACGCTCATATAATTTTAAAAAATCATTTCGGGGGAGGGGGAAGGTTTGAACCCTGAAATAACCTCTACCCTCCGGCTACCCCCATGCTCATAATACATCATATTTTATGCTACCAGTAAAATAATAATATAAATGAGTAAATTTCTAGAAGACAAAACCTGTTAGGCTAAAGAATATCTTTATCTATCTTGTAAAAGTTTGTTTTTTTACCTCCATCCGCTAAGTCTAAATTAATATAGTTATACCTACATTTCATTGCTTTTATAAATGTTTACACAAAAAAAAAAACATTAATTGAGTCAATGTAGGCTTCATATGACAAAAAAAAAAAAAGGTCATTTTATACAATGAATACAAAAGCATGTTTTGCGCCAAGAAGAAATTTACACATAAAAAGTGTTTGAAAATGGAGGGAAGTTAAGTATTATACTTTATGATATGTTTGACTAAAAAATTGTGAATAAAAAATTGTTTCCATTAAATTTAACCGTTGTGGTTTCGATCATGAAATTATCTTAGTTGCCCTAGATCCAAGGTCAGTAATAACAGGTTGTTTTTTTTTCATCCAAAGCTAGAAGAATTAGTGATAGGTAAGTCTGTGAATAAAGGCCCTTATGTATATATTTTAGATTATTCTAAGTTAACTACAATCACATACAATGTAAATGCTTTCTAACATTGGTAGGCCTATTTAATTTACATGATTATTGTTTATAATAATTTTTTGGCTTTTCTTGTTTGAATTATATATAAAATAAGTCTATTTACAATAAAAAAAAACAAATAAATCTTTTTAAAAGATATACTTTTTTTCTGCAGATGGGAATAAGTGATTTATTTTTAACATACATAAACACAAAATACCTAAATTGGCTCTCTTATTTAGTTATTACCCTTACCTTACCAAATCAAATTGTCAACCTAAAGGCTAGTTTTCAGCAGTTAAAAAAAATAACCCACCAATATAAGGTGGAAAAACAAAGTAGGAAGCAGCATTGTGTCATTTGAATTTCAGATAGAGTAGACCTATCTAAAACTAGACATCTAGTCTAGAGTCAAGATAGATTTACGTCTTGAAGTTATGAATATCATTCACTACAGACAGATCTAGATCTAAATCTAGTCAGGTAATTTGAAATTTCAGATTATTTTTTTTAATTTATTAATTTTAAGACATTTAATTCATTTATGATTTAGATTTTAGATCTAGGTCTAGATGATAGATCTAACTTTAACTTTAGTTGACTTAACTCTTACTTCTTATTACTTATAAATCAAATAAATGTCATTTAAGACTAGAAATAGAATAGTCTAGACTCTAGAATAGTCTCTAGAGATCTATACTAAATGTAACTAATGACTATGACGTCTATGACTATTCTAGACTTTGATTACTTAGATTTTAGATGATCATGAATCTGACATGAATCATGATGAATGTCATGATGTAGATCTAGTTACACTACAGTACTACATTCTACAGTGTAACTTACAGTAGTAGTAGGAAAACTTGCTGAACACTTACATTTTTATTTTATTTAATTAATAAAATCATGTGCTGTGGCCTACACGTTACAAGCCGATTAGATTCTACTAGTAGAGTAGTTGGTTGAAAAATTGCAGAACACTTGGAACATATATGATATATGAGTGTTTCTCCAGTACTGGTATCAAAAGTGTCACATTAGGCCAAAAATTAAAGTGGATGTTTTTGGTTTCATTTTAAGTGTATTCACTTCTTCACCCATTGTACTTTAAGAATTTATCAATAGAAAATGAATTGGAATAAGTACATTTCCTCAGCAGTGCTGGCAAAAGGCGAAAAGGGGTACCCACTTTTGCATTTCAGGCAGGTGCATCACTGGGACACCATTGATGATTAGAGTACAACTAACTGTTAATTTGTCTGCTTTTTTAGAACAATTTGAATGTTTTTATTGTATTAAGCAGCTAGATAGAGAAATTGAAGTTTTTGAGCACTTACATTATGTTTGCGCTCAATTTAAAAAATGGGACACCGTAGCACCTGTAACACTACTGGTAAAAGTTTTTTAAATAAGATTTTTTATAAGAAAATATAATTTATGCTATATTTGCATTATAGCTAAATATATAGGCAATATAGGCTATCATTTGCTGCAGTATCTCAATGATAATTCAAGCATTTATTAAAACATGACTATTATATCACAAGATGTAGCAGGTGCTACAACGGGACACCAGTATGAAATATATAGTGTTTTTTTCTTTTGTTAATACATGCTAAAATACAATTTTTTAAAGTCTGTAAATACATTAACAATTATTCTTTTATTAGTGATTCACAAAATAGTTTTCTATAACCACAAATGAATGTACTAGGCCTTTGTGTGTGTGTGTTCAACAATCCTTTAAAAATATATTATACATTACTGCCTCAAACATGACCTAATCATAGACTGAAAGGTGCAGCTTTCTGACTTTCAATGCACTATGAACATAATCTAAAATTAGATTTACATGTAAATTGAAATATAGAGTAGAAATCTATACAAGACCTATATCTAGATCAAGACTTGATTAGTGTCCCGTGAAGCACCACAAACAATGATAAAACAATAAGGTTTACATTAACTTAGATTTAAAAATAGTATTCTATGTATTCTAGATCAAACTTGCAAATAATAAGCTTAATTCTTATTATAATTCAAATCTTTAGTGAGAAAAATACTTATATCTAGATCTCTGAGATGTTCTGGTATGATTCAACATACAGTGTTTCGGGTGCTACAGTGAAAAAATGTGGGACACCATGTCTATTAATGTCTCCTGCTATTTACTATTTAGCCTTTTCCCAAGAAAATGGAGCTAATTGTGTACTAAGCAGTATCAAAGATACCATTAAGTAATTCCCATCACATTAATAACTTTGTTTTAAAAAATATTGTTATTTTTTTCAAGAGCGTTTGAGGTGCTTCACCTGGTACACCAAGACCTATTTTACTAAAATTATATAAATTTTTACAGTTTTTAAGAAAAATAACACTGTGTAAATTAAATCATAGATGCTTTTAATAACAGAAACACAATTGGGAGCAGAATCCTTTACTTTGTTTATAATTGATAAAGGTTTAAAATTTCAAGTTTAGTGGGACATCATATGATGCATCTGTGACGCATTTTTTACAGCGACACCTAGGTAATACCAAAGTAAATATAAAATAAAAAGATATAGATAATGCAATAACATTATATTGTTAACCTATTTCAACAAAAATGTCTGTTCAATAATCCTTGCTTTTAGTAGAATATTACTTCAACCTAAGCCAGGTGTTCCATGTTACATCAAAAGATGCCATTTTGTGCACTAATTCACACATTTTCTACAATTTTAAAATTCCACTATGCACCTTTCAAGCTCAAAATATCACAATTTATAGATAAACCATTTCTAAGTGCAATGAAAAGAAAATTGTGACATTTAAATAAGAAGTTTTTGAGTTATAGACTTTTTAGTGAACCAATACCTATTTGTCACCAGTACTGGAGAAACACTCAGATATCAATCTTGAATGTATACTCTTTAGACCAGTTAGAATTTAAATTTTTATAACTGAATAGATATAGAAAAAGTATAGATCTAGAATCAGTGATGCCCAACCTTATTTGGCCTACATGCCAGTTTAATTTCCAACACTCATGCCCTGAGAAACAACACCGAAATATAAAATAAAGTAGACCAGAAAACATTTTTATTCTCTGTTTCAATGCCATTGATTCTCAATTGCAATTTTTTTTTCTAAGGGAGAGTTCTAGTGGTGATCAGATATACTTGTCAGCAGCAATAGACTGAATAGAAAACATTTTAAAATGTTTTTTTTTTTTTTTTTTTGTCTCTTAGTATTGAAAGTTAATTTACCCCCCCCCCCTCCCCCCTTGCTAAATGAAAACAATTGGTACAAAATAGTATCTATCGCACAGATTTATTGTTGTTTGTCTAGATTTATGACTAATTTAATTACATCAAAGTAATTGATACAATTACACTTTTTAGCCTTTTAAAATTTTTTTAATAGTATTTATATGATTTTCTTGTTTGATTTTTATTTGCTGTTTAACGTTATGTTCTATAGAAACAGCTCTATACAAATGAAATATTTAGACTTATTTTCAATTTGAAATGTGAAAATAGCAAGTTCCCTTTTTATTTATAAGCTGACAATATCAGTTTCATGTGTTTCATTTGCCATCAGGCTTAAAAATATTAAGTCATGGCGTAATGCCCTTCTTCTGAAGAGTTAGAATAATGGATATTTCTGTCAACTTTGGCTTAAAGCTGATCTTTATTTTGACTTCATGTACATTCTAGATATATCTAGAAAACTAGAGCCAATTATCTTTCTTACTCATTAAAATCATTAAATAGACCTACATATTAACTTGCTTGCTTAGCTTTCTGTCCATAAAATATGTGCCCGTATCAGTAACCATAGACTCATTTTGTTTCATTTATAATTAGATCTAGAGTAAATTTAACTCTTTGACTGCTGTGTTTTGTTTTCAAAAAAATGCTACTTTTTTTAAAAAAATAAGAAAATGTTCCAAACATGGCTAAAACAAAAATTTATTGTTTAAGTACCAATGATGCTATAGTAACAAATTTGGTATCAAAGTAAAGGTAAATGAATGGAGAATGTGAAAATGTAAACATCTTTCTATTTAAATATAAGATACAAATTATAATCTAAATAATATGACACTCAGAAAAAAAAATGGATGCCAACTTTAGAACTTTTGAGACCTAAATTTAGATTTTGTTCTTTGTATTACTGTTGAAACAGCATATTTAGACTATTTACAGCATTTTCAAAAAGAAATGTGATAAAACAGTCAATAAAAGATGATGAATCATTGATTATATTATTATTTTTACCTTGTTTTTTAGTCAGAAAAAAAGTGAAAATTATTGCGCTTTTCATTACTACCAATAACAATAGATACCAGTACTAAATCTATCAACCAAATGCACTCAAATATTATGTACATTTGAATCAATGGGATATAGATCTAGATTTGTCTTCTTTTTATTTGCATAGAACATCTTTCATTCTAATACTAGACCAGTGCAAGACATAGGCTAGCGAGAGATCAAAGCCTAAATCTCTACCTAGATGAAGGACAATAAAAATCCTAATTCATTTTACCTAAGATTTAGACATCAAATAGATCATTATTACTGTTCCTTTGTGATATTTTCAAAAAGAAATGTGATAAAATAGTCAATAAAAGATGATGAATCATTGATTATATTATTATTTTTACCTGGTTTTTTAGTCAGAAAAAAAAGTGAAAATTATTGCGCTTTTCATTACTACCAATAACAATAGATACCAGCACTAAATCTATCAACCAAATGCACTCAAATATTATGTACATTTGAATCAATGGGATATAGATCTAGATTTGTCTTCTTTTTATTTGCATAGAACATCTTTCATTCTAATACTAGACCAGTGCAAGACATAGGCTAGCGAGAGATCAAAGCCTAAATCTCTAACTAGATGAAGGACAATAAAAATCCTAATTCATTTTACCTAAGATTTAGACATCGAATAGATCATTATTACTGTTCCTTTGTGATAAATTATGGATTTAGAATAGTTTTATATTTTACTTTTATTTAGTAGTAAACCTTTTGGAGTGCAACTTGAACCAGTATAGTGATGGTGATGATTTTTACCAAAAAACAATACTAAAAAAAATTGCTAGAAAATATATCAAGAAAAGGCCCAGCATGGTGGATGAATATTGGATTTAGATCTGCCATTTCTGTTGTTTTCATTTATCTAAGGGTTAGATCTATAGGAATCTACAAAGGTGTAAAGATAAAAGCATAGATCTAGTCAACCTTGATCTACATTCAAGACCTAGCCCTAGTCTAAGGCTAAGGCCTAAGCATATAAGGCAATACTAGATCTAGATCTAAATCTAAATGCTAATAATGTCCAAGTCTGCTTCATCCTTTGCTAAATCTTGATCAAGATCTTCATTATTACAATTCATAGAAGTATAAATAAAACAATAATAAAGCTTCTTCAGTAGTAAACATTGTGGGTGTGTCTTGGACAAGCATAGCCATGATGTTGTAGATTTTTACAGATAAACAATACTAAAAAAAAAAAGAAAATGGGGAAAAAATGCCCACAGTGGATGATTATTTGATGTAGATCTACCATTTCCTTTCTTTTTATTTACCAGAAGCTTAGATCTAAAGATATATCTAGATCTAGAGTCCAAGTCTAGAGATAAAAGCTTAGATCTAGTCAATCTCGATCTACAGACTACACCTAGCCTACTGACAATAATAGATTTAGATCTAAATACTAATAATATAGATATAATCATATAAATACGCTAAATTTAGACCTACCTGAATCTAATCTAGATCAAATTCTTCATTATTACTATTTATTTGTGATAATTTTTAGAATAATTATAAAGTTTCTTCAGTAGTCAACATTGTGGGTGTGTCTTGGACTAGCGTAGTCATGGCGACGTTTTTTTACATTGTAAAAAAAGTAATAAATAAATGTCTAAATAAAGCCAAAAGCTTCTAATTTCTATGTAAACAAAGGATGAAGAACTCTTTTATAAATTAAAAATAGTTCCACTGTTGTTAGTTAAAATTTTTAATTTAAAAATGCAACGAAACAAAGGTAGGGTAAGAACGTCTATGGGATAGACGTTCCGTGCGTTTAGGGCAGACAGACCGTCTATGGGATAGACGCTCCGCACTCATTGAGTTAAAATAATCAATTTTTTATTTTATTTTAAAGGCTCATTTTTTTAAAAACTACATTGAAATAAGGAAACAGGCTAAAAGAATGGATTTTCTTATTGCTTATAAGGAAGCTAAGCAATTTGGCTTTACTAAAGAGGAATTCTTTAAGATGTGGGACAAACAAATTACTTTAAACATGATTATTGCATCAAAGCTTCTCAGCAAAACAAGATGTGGGGCAGAAACAATTGTAAGTATTTGTATGAGGGCTTTTTTTTTAAACCTTTGGAAGTTTTAGCCATTGATAAATATATAAACTATAGCACATTGTAATAACTAATGATTTTTTATTTGTTTGGTAAAATTAAATCTTGAGGTTTAAAATTATTCTTAAATTGTCCAAAGGAATTTCAAAAGACAATACATGAATCACCACAAGTTATTCCTTAGACTAATGGAAAATTTAAAATATTGGTGTGAGATGTGTGGCTGAGAGGCTTAAACTGCTTGGCTTGTGTTCATATCCAGATTGTTGTGTTAAGATGATGAGCACCTAAAGGCAGCATGGAAAAAAAAATTCCTGATTGCCCCTTCCCCACCACAGGTCCACAAGAGAGTTGGGACCTTAGCACACAAAGGCACTGAGCATGCTATAACATGAAAGTTTTTGTTTGATAAGTTTCCTTATCAATACTTTATGTAAATCTTATTTAAATCAACACAGCAAATTTTTTAGTTTAACCCTTGCATTTTTATTATTATTTTTTTTTTTTTGCAATACATTTTAAGCCCAATTATGTTAAATTCTTTTAAGGTTGAAGCTACATCCCACAAAGCTGAAAAATTACTGGTTGAGCTAGAATCTGAAGCCTCTCAAGGTCATATTTTAAACTCTGATCTTGAACATTTAAAATCTGTTTCACATAAGATAACAGATGTGATAGAAAGATCTATTAGATTGAACGCAGAAAGTGGCAGTCACAAGGAACAGAAAGTTAAAAGAAAATGCAAACAAGCTGACTTGGTCAACTATGAATTGGACAATATTCATGCCAAATTAAATCAGGAGCATGTTTTAATGACTGATAAAGTGGAGAGCCACATAGCAATGATGCATCAGGAAGTGGAAAATCTGCTCCAGCAGACAGTTTCAAAAGATGCTCCACCAATATTGACAGAAGAGCTTCCTGATTTAAAAAAAGCTTCTTCTGCTAGTATGTCTACCAGTAATTTTGATATTTCAAAGGATGCTCTGCCAATAATGATAGAAGAGCTTGATGGTTTAAAATATATTACCACCAATGGTCAAACAGTGCACTCCAAAAGTGCCAATCTTGTCCATAATATATCTGATGAGCCCAATATGACTGCTTCTGACACTATTCCTACTAATTTACTGTCAGACAGTGAAATGTTAGCAACTAATTCTTTTACAAAATTGACACAAGCTGTACATTTTGTATCAAGTTTTGCCCCAAAACTTTTGTTTGGTGAACTTGGAGACAAATGGTCTTCAGTTAATTCACTTACTGAAAGGGATAGTAATTTTTCAAATGGTGCATATGGATCTTCAGTTGATGCTGATAAGATGCAAAGCTCAGTGGATGCCAATCATTTGTTAGGAAAGCAGTCAGGTGAGTTAGACCACCACCAACTGGATTTCAGTGCCACTAACCTTAGTTCATCATTTTCCATGAACGGCTTTGTCAACTTCAGTACAAATAATTCAAACTTGTCTGATATAAGTAACACTTTTCAAACCAACATGTACACAAAAAATTTAAAAGACAATAATTTACTCAGCACAAAAAAATCATCTATTTCAATGGAACTTCCAAATTCCAAAAACACTCCATTAAATCAGGAAATACTTCAAAGTGAAAAGATTGGTATCATTAGAGATCAGATATCACTGACAGACTCTGTTTCATCTTTTTCTGGTGTTAGTGATGCAAACCCTTTTAATAGAATAAAAAAAACATCTAGGTCTCATGAAGTAGACAGATCCACCTGTTATTCATATGAACTTTATACTGCTGACCCAGAGATAATTAAGTGTTTTAAAACATCTGCCATTTCTATCATTCAGAGACCTAGTTACATTCCAAAGTATGGAGATTACTTCTACATGTCCAGCAAACACAGCCTTCATAAACACAGTGACTTATTTTATTCATCTTTTTACACCATTGCTAAAACTGAGTTGAAGGTTCGCCTGTGCCATTTTTTTAATGAGAACTCTGAGCTTTCTGTGTTTGCACAATTTTCTGGAGGAGCCTTAAGTCAAAGTAACAAAAGATCTGTTACTCTTGCTGGAGAAGGCTTCATTTCTTGTGGCATAGTCGGTGGCTACAGATCTGTCCGAATCTGGAAACTTGAAGCCTTCGATTGTCTCAAATTGAGTGATTCACAAGAGTTGTCAGTAAAAGCCAATGTTGGTCTGGTTTCTAATAAACCTGTCACTTTCAAAGAGCTTGTGGGTAAAGGCTATGATTTAAGTGGGTTCTTTGAATTTCTCTGGTATGTGAAAGTAGTGAAATCAAAGTAAATGTATCCAGAATACAATTTGTACAATTTTTTTTTTTTTTTACTGGCACTGATTTCTAATTTTGATGTGTTCACTTTATATTATTTTATCAATGCTTAAATTGGACAAGAATTTTGTTACATGGTCTAAATAGTTTTCTTTAACAACCAAAGTGAAATAAATTATGGTCTGATATTGGAGATTTAATGAGAGCTAGGTAGCTAACATAATACTGACTTTCATAAAATGATCTATAGCTATTACCCCCTCCCTCCTTCAAATAGTTTTCAACCTAATGACTAGTCAGCTTGACTAGCAGATTCTCACTCTATTGATGTTCACTTTTGGTTTCAGTTTTTCTTACTGAATACTACTAAAAATAAAAGAACATACCATCTTTTCTTGCCTTTGTTGCTCTCTTAAAGCTTCTCTTTCTTTAGCCAAATCTTTTTTGGTATCCAGAGCTTTCATTTTGCCTTTTTTTGGTACAGGTACCACCTTTTCAGGTTTGTTTCTTTTAGCTGCCAATTTAGTTTCATTTCTTGGGCTTGCATTTTCCAAAATGTCCTCCTCTGCTTTTTTAATTTTTTCCTGTTGAAAAAGGAAATAAATTAATAGTCAAGCATGAAATGTTAATACCATCTCTCATCTGTTTAATATTTAGTAAAACTTAAGAAATTTTATTTATGTTAATTTTTTTTTTTATACTAGAAAATTGAATTTACAATAGTTATGAATTTTAACAGAGCATTTTTACAATTTATGATCTAAATTTTATCAATAGATCTGAATTTTAATAGCAATTTTATTTATAAAATGTGAATCTTACCAGAGCAACTTTGTATTTACATACATGTATATATCTGGATTGCAAGTGGGAAGTTGTTTTGTTTATTACAGTAGATTTCAATTTTAACATGGCATTTTTGCATTTATAAGATATTTAGATTTTAACAGGGCAAAGTTGTATATTTACAATGTGTCAATTTTGTAATTTACAATTTTACATTTAATAATGGCAATTTTTAGTTACAGTAACAGGGATATTTTATTTTTACAATAATCTTAGATATTTTGATTTACATGTAATACACTATGTAATAGATCAACTTGAAGATAATTCTACCTGCAATGCTTCTTGGGCAGCTTTAAAATCTTCTTCAGTAAAACCTTCTGATTCATTGACTACAGTTATACTAGGTCCTAAAACATTGTTTACTGCTAGTTTCACTGAAATTAAGGAGTTGATATATTTATATATATGTGGGAAGTATTATGTTTTGCTACATAAATAAACATATATATATAGAATAGAAATTCACTTAAATATGTGCCAATGATTACTTTTTAAAATTTCTTCTTCCATTTCTCTTTCTGTTTCCTGAGCACTCTTCCTTGCAAACATTTCTTTCAGGTATTCTGGAACTTCTGGTTCCTGTCTCTGAACCACTATTTTTTGTCTTTGTGGTGGGCGTTGGCTAACTGGTGGTGGCTTGATTTTATTTTGCTGTACCAGAAAAAAAAAAGATTTTAAAAAACAATTTTGATTTATTTGCTATTTTTAAATAAACAATCTTTAAACATATGACCATGTAACACATATATAAACAATGTAATGATATTATGTACAAAATATTTGCAATGTTAATGTATGATGTGTATATTTCGGTTTCAGAAAAGAAATATTAACAGTGCTAACTCTTGAACTTTTAAAGAAAATAAATGTTTATTACTTCAGAATCTTGCTTAACTTCATTATTCGTATTTGTTTGTTTGTTTTGTCTCTTCCAGTCAGATTTGTTTTCCTTTCCTTTTGTAGCAGTTTTTTTTTCACTGGGTTGTCTTGGTTCTTTAACCTTTTCCAAGGAGGCCGAAAATACATGTAATATGTATGTTAATATGTAATGATTATAACATTAGTTACAGCAATAATAGTATGATTGAAAAGGTAGAGTTTCTTGTGTATTACTAATAGATTTACTGGCATGTAATACTGTTTCAAAAAAACTAATTTTCACACAAAAAATAGATTCACACACTTCATCTATTCCATTTTTTTTTTCAAGTTGACAACGGGTCATCAACTAGTCACCAGTTAAATGTTGATTGACCAAAAAAAAATCCACATTGGAAATAAACACATAAACAAGCAAAGTTTTACAACATGTTACAGTAGAACTAGAAACATCAAAGCATCACTTAATAGCATCATATCACCAACCACTATCAATAACATACAATCTAGCATTAACTACCGCCTTCCTGAAATAATAAGCTCTGTGATACCCCCAAAAAAGGAATTAACTATCAACTTGGTACATGGTACAGTATCACATAATAACTAGCACTAGAAGGATTAGATTTTCAGTTCCCATCTCTCTCTCTTTCCCCCCCCCCCCCCCCCATCTCTCCCTAGTATAAAACAAAATGGCTGCCTATGTATGTGGTATGTACTTTGGACTGTCATCAAGACAGTCCAGGGTTTAAACGCCAACCATCCTGAAAGAGGTTAGTGGAAGGGATGTAATCATTTTTATTTCAGAAAGGATGTCTGAAACTTGAAAGCATAAAATCAAATCAAACTATTTTAATTAAAATCAACATTAAAAATCCACAATAAACTACATACTACCCCACTATACCTGGGGTGGCAACCTGCAGCTCGCGAGCCACATGCGGCTCTTTGGATGTGAAGCTGCGGCTCTTTAGTTCCATATGCAAATATTATTTATTTCATCAAAACATTTTTAAAAATAGTTCTGAATAGTTCAACGAGTATTAGGCACAGATTCTATCTATTGGACACCCTCCCCCATTACACGCGTCGTCACTGTTGTCAGTCCGTCAGAAGCTCTCTATTGACACCATCGTCGGATGTTTCTATGTAGCTTTCAAGTCGCTTTCGATGCTTTGGCTGTGACGTAAAGTTTGTTGTTTCAAGTAAATAAGCTAAAAGCGATTATCTTCTCAAACTTAGAAGCAATCTACAAGTAATGCTAATCTGGCAAGCTTGGCGGTACCACTAGAAATAGCACAAAAAGGCAAATCATTTAGTGATGGTATGTCAAAGACTGCTTCCTACGTGCATCTGAAGAGCTGTTTCGGGATTTCAAAAACAAACCAGAAATCTTGATTTTAAAAAATCAAAGCTTTGCCACAATCTACGAAAACACTGCAAGATAGAATATTTAAAATGTCTTCAAATGCAACATATTTATAGGTGGAAGATATTCAACTTTCTTTCGTTCTGTCACTTGCTAATCTTGCGCCATAAAGTTGATAAAGACACGGCACAAGTTGCCCATTATGTTAGATATGTGTCTTCCCAAGGTCTAAAAGAAAAACTTCAAGGATTGCAACCGCTCTCTGAACAAACTAGAGGGAAAAATATAGTGCATGCCATGTAAAATTACATTGGAAAAAATTAGATCGATTTAAATAAAATCGTTTCAATAACAATTGAAGGAGCCAGAAAGATGACAGGAAAAAAATAAAAGGGCAACAACGATTTTTCAAAGCAAAATAAACCATGAAATTCTTACGTTTCACTGAATAATACACACAAGAAGCACTTTGTGCCAAAACTATTCGAACAGAAATAATTGCGGTATTGAAATTGGTAATCAAGATTGTTAACAGCATCTTGTCAAAAGCACTCTACCATCACCAGTTTAAAGAATTGTTAAACGAAATGAAGACTCAGTATTCCGAGCTCTTTCTTCCCAATAAAGTGCAATGGCTTTCCAAAGGTAAGGTGTTGAAATGTTTTGCTTTGTGCTTGAACGAAATAATGATAAATGCATTAATCACCCTGTATTAGAGCACGACAAATATTTGCAAACATTTTAATTTATGGTTGATATAACAGAGAAATTAAATGAGCTGACTCTAAAACTGCAAGGAAAGGGAAACCCATTCTATGTTTTGGTAGAAGAGTTGGTTTGTTTTGAAGAAAAGTAAATTATTTTTGCAGAAGTTTTTCAGAGCGGTAAGTTACTTCATTTTGAATGTCTAAAGCGAATTATTTCAGCATATTTATAAAACCAATGATGAATTTCTTGATAGATTTGAGCAGTTCAAAACCAACAAAACCTTTCTAGCATTCCTAGTAAATTCCCTAAACATAAATAGTAAAGAAATCCACATTGATCCATTTGGGATTGACACTGGATCTCTAAAAATGCAATTGGTCGATTTAAAAAGTAAAGCTTTATGGGTTGGAAAATTCTCAGAGTTGCAAAGCAAAGTTGGGAGAGTTGGAATTCCAGAAATGTATGTACGTAACGCAACAAAATGGACAGCTTTAAAAGAAATGCCACGAGTTGATTCGGCGCATGGAATACTCTTCCAGATAGCTACCCAAAGGGAAGAAGTTGGCATTTGGAGTGCTGACTATCTTTGGATCGACATATTCGAGCGAGAAAGCGTTTTTTTTTTTCATGAATATAATTAAAAGCAAAGTAAGAAGTCAACTAACAATTGAAAATTTAGAGTCGTGTTTGAAACTAAAAACAAGTTATGAGCCAATGGTACTGTATCTAAACTTTAAAAAACCATGCGAAGCCAACGGTCCCATTAAATTTGCTAGCTCAATTGTTTGTTATTGAAATTCAAGTTAGTGTTGTAAGGAAATGTTTAACTTCTTTAGTTGTTAACGAAATTTAAAAAAATTATCTAATAATGCCATATATATATATATTATTTAATTTGTTGTGAAAAACACTACTTAGGGTTTTTATAAATAAAAAAAATGTGCGAGTAAAAACTTTTTGGCTCTTTAAAACTTTAAAATTTTGTAAATTGTCATTTTTGGCTCTTTCGACTCAAAAGGTTGCCAACCCCTGCACTATACAAATAAAATACAAATTAAAAACATTTTTTTTTTTAGAAATAAAGAATTTAATTAGTAGTTGATTAAACAAAACAAAAAAAGATTGACCTTTAGGTCTTTCATTTTGTTTTCATTTTCCTTGATGGTCTCTTCTTTTTTCCTTGCTGCTTCCTCTGCTTTTTTTCTCAGTCTTTCTTCTGCAGCTTTGATCTTTTCCTCTTTTTCCTGTTTTATTTTCTCCTCCTTCTCTTGCTTTTTAATCTCTGCATTCTCTTTCTCTTCTCTTAGTTTAGCTGATCTTCTCTCTTTCTCTTCCTTTTCTCTCATCACTCTCTCTGAAAATTGCGGGATCTCTTTCGTTTCCTCCACATCATTATTTTCTTCTTCCATCGTTGCTGTTTTTATCTCCACTGGTTTGGCTCTTCTTTTGGGTGCCAGTGGCTCAGTGATACTTTCGTCTGGTACTGGTAAATCTTTACTACTTTCAGGTCCAATGGTTGGGACTGTGTTAGGCTCAGCCTGGGGCAAAGGTGTGTCTTCTAGAAGAGTGGCTGGAGGCTTTAGTAAAAGTTCCATTGCAGCTAATTTTGTTTCTGAAATTAAGAGAAAAAGACAAAGGAAATAAAAAAAAACAACAACAGAAGTTGTTAAGTAAGATCATTCTCAAACATGGACACAAAAGCATTGCAATGGTGTCAGAATTGTATCACAAAATAAATGCAATAGGAACTTTAGAATGTCAATTTGATAAATGTGATATGTGATGATTATGTCAGTTTAGAGAAAAAATTTGAAGTAATTTTTAAAATTTCAGTAACATTGTCAAATATGATTAAGTGTGACCTAATTAGAATTTTAATTTAGCCCAAGTACCTAAAACTATTTCATTCCCCCCCCCCCCCCCCCAAAAAAAAAACTAGACAACCTATTTTTGCTCTTTTCCCTGTGCTAGAGGCTACTTATGTGATAATTAAACTTCTACACATAACAAACATTGTACCATTAAGTTTAGAAATCAGTTTTTATTTGTGAGACTGCTACCTAAAATACTTTAAAGTAAACAAAAAGTTTTAATAATGGAAAGCAAAAAAAAACTGAAATTAAATACAGGTACTTAAAATTATTTATTTAAATCTGTTGTTAATTTAATTTCATTTATTTTTTGGCTTTTTACTTGCATTTTACTTCTGTTTTTAATCTCACACAACTAAGCACATGCTCTTTCAAGAGATAACATTAAAAATATGTATTTTAAAATCCTCAGAGGTACCGGTACATAAATAATGTATAATGTCATGGCTATATATCTAATATATAAAGTAGAATGTAAGGAGTATGTATGTATGTCCCACATAGAAATCAAAACCGCTTGACCAATCTTGATAAAACTTGGCATAAATATTCCTATGATCATAGCAGAGACTGGAGTGTATTAGTCACTCCCACAACAATAAGGGCTCAAAAATTAAAATAAAAT
The DNA here is from genome assembly GCF_947242115.1 of Biomphalaria glabrata. Lineage (NCBI taxonomy): Eukaryota > Metazoa > Mollusca > Gastropoda > Planorbidae > Biomphalaria > Biomphalaria glabrata. The sequence continues at coordinate 25,553,038 of NC_074716.1, forward strand.
ACCCAAAGTTATCTCTAAATAGAAAGAAAATATTTTAACAAATCGAGTAAACCTGTTTTCATAGTATTTTATAGTTGATATCTGTCAGCTAAACTGGTTAATCCATTTTCACATTCTTCTTTCATTTTCTTGGCAAAATAAAAAAAAAAAGTTAAGTGATCATTTGCCATGTTTGACAAATCTAAATCCAACCCACTAGATCAGTAATACCCAAACTAAGGCCAGCAGGATGCTGGTCATATCCGGCTAGTAGATTTATATTTTTTGTTTCACTTTTGTAATTTAAAGAAAGTTGCAATTTAACTTTAGAGATCTTGCAGTGAGAATACATTTGTTTAATCAACGTTCTATCGTGCCTTTAATAGAAAGGAAATTAAATTAAACATCAAAGAATGAGTCTTCTAAGTGAATAAAAAATGTTAAAGTATACCCATTTAAAAGAAATAAATAAAAAATTATTTTTTTTCCCAAGTGTTTCAATGGTAATAACAATAATGGTGATGATCTCTTCTATAACTCTAAGCAAATTGAACCAAGCTCTAGTTCTGTTTCTCATTTTCCTTAAGCAAAAATCAACTGTTTCTCCTGCTCATCTAAATAGTATGTCCATATTAAGTGATTAACAGTCTGTTTACATCGGTACAGGAGCAGAGTTAATACGATATTGACAGTTTATAATCATTAGCTTAAATAGCATAAGTGATTTAAATATTTATGAATTATGCCATCTAAATTAATAATAATAATATTAAAATAATTAAATAACTTTTTTTTATATTTTTAACAATAAAAATAGACACCAGAATTGTTTTTACTTTGATCAAATAATTCAATTCAAAAGTTTTATTGAATCAAATTCTTACCTCTCTCTTGTTTTTCTTTTAATTGAAGGTCTAACTCATTCATAGAAACAGATGTACTTTGCTCATTTTCTGTCTTTAAAAATAAAAGAACATTAGTTGATTATATTTAAAATATACAAAAAGCAAAAAAAAAAATCTTTTCTTAGATTTTTTTTTTTTACAAAATGGTTAGCAGTATATTTTTCAAAAGTTTATACCTCTACAGGTATTTGAGTGACATATGCTATAGGGGATGTGCCACGAGTAGATGGAAATGGTGTTCCCCAGCTGGCTCTGGACAGTGCTAGATATATTCAAAACAAGAAATGAAAACTATTAAAATTAGAACAAGGCAATCAATATAAACTTGGGTTTATGTTTATCTAAAGACTTTTTTTTATTTTAGATTCCTTTAGACAAATAAAAGAATCTCACTATGCAAGTTTTAATGTTTTGACACATTTAAACCAAAGTTGGTTGTTAGCATACCTAATACAAGGTAAATGTCTATTTATATTTAAAACCTTTGATATTATCAGTCATTCTGGATGATCAGTAGCACCACTTACCATGATCAACATCATGCTCATTCTGATTTATTACAAGTGAACCTTTTTCTGCTTCATTCATTACATCTGAAATTACAATTTAATAAGTAATTTAACAAACTCTGGAAATGGTTTTTAATAGAAACAAAATTGCATATAAAAAAATAAATTTTTAAATATTTGTTATATTTATTGAGTATTCGAGATGAAGTGATAAATTAAGAGCATACTTCAGTATTAATTATCAGTAGTGATAAGTGAGTGTATTCTAAATATGGATGTATGATAAAAAAGTGTATACTTAAGTATTGAGGATAAAGTGGGTGAGCTAGGCCAGGCTGTCTTCCATTAACTGGACTGTTTTCTATTGTCATTTGATTTTGACTGTGCATTCCACTGGGATAAGTCTGATCTCTGAATATAAAAAAGTCAAAAAATTGAACATAACATCTGTTTAAATGTTTGCAAATAAAGGAGAACACAAACAACTTGCAGTACCGTAGTGTATGGGTTTAAAAGCTCCAAAAACATATTTAATAGAATCATACAAAGTAACCAAAAACTGCAGATTTCAAAATTAACTTGAAAGTTCCGATGAGGTTTACACAAATCAATTGCCAATTGTTTAAAGGAGATTTTTAGCTTCAACACCACCAAACTTTAAATATGATTCTTCACTTTTACTGACTGTTATGAAAGACATAAATGTGAGCACAAAACATAATATGGCTTTACTTCAAGCAATAAGAGTTAAAATTCTGGACAACTCAAATATTGAATGTTAAGGCTAATTTTTTACTTTACTATAAATAAAAAAAAAAAGAAGGGAGGAGGGCATTTAAATTTCTGCATATCAAGAGTTTATAAAAGTAAATCAGGTGCCATTAATACCAATGTTCTAGTAGATTAATGCAATAAAAAAAAAATCCACTTACCTTGACCCTTGTTGTTCATCTCCTGACCATGCCTCCTCTTCAGAATAATCACCTGGGAAAAAAAAAACAATACCAGTATTCAAACAAAATAAATTTTTCACCTTCAGATGTTCTGATCCAAGGGGCAGATATAGTATATGGCCCACATTTATCTAGGTTATCATGTGTCCAACACAATGACCAAACCTCTTTACTTTCCCTGACAAATGTCAAGGACACATTAGAATTGGGTGGATAAAAAATGTTCTAAGGACCCGAATTTCAAAAACATAGTGTTCAGTTGGACTCTAGCTCATGACCATTTGGTGTTTACCACTTAATCCCCAAAAACACACATACAAAAATAATTCACCCTAAAAACAATACATAAAAGATGAGGTAAAACTATTTTTAAAGCAGTTGGCTCTTATATAATACCTATTTAAAAAAAAACAAGTACCAGAAGTTTATATTAGGATAAAAAAAAATGAAACAAATTTACCAAAACTTGCATAAGGTACATCAATGTCTTCATCTTCAACTAGTGATGACAAAATGGTTGCAGCCTCAGCCAGCATGTTCTCTCTATCTCCTGTTTCATCTAATTGAGTAGATTTCAAAGTCTTACTAACTCTGATGGTATTTTCATACCAATCATTGTCAGATGACTCCATCTCTAGTTCTGAGCTCACTGACTCAGCATCCTGTATAGATTTTGACAACTCTTCAAAGTCATTGAAGTCTGTGTTAAGTGAATCTGGGGGGGAAAAATATTATGTGTAAGCAATTATTCTATTCTTTTTAATATTTTTTTCCCAAAGATTTGGACACTAATATAAAAAAAAAAAAGTTGATAAAAGTGCATTATACTTTGTGCTTCTACAATGGTGTCTCTATTTAATAACTTTGTTTACCTAGCTAAAGGTTAGGTCAAAACAAATATGAATTAAAAATAAAAGAGAGATCCTGGCAAAGTCAACCCTATCATATCAGGTGGGAGCTATTTGTAAAAATTAAAAATGTTAAACATTTCAAGCTATGACTGGCATGGAAGCTTACAAAAAAAAAACACTCTCAACCAAACAAGCCAAAATTTAGTTCTCAGTAAATGTAATTATTACTTTGTTTTAAACAGTTTACTAGATAGAAACCTACACACAAAAAAAGCAATGTGGAATAGTGAAGTTAAAAGGTATATTTTTGTGCCAATCTTATCATATATATTACAGACGTTACTTCAAAAAAAAGTTCAATGACAAAGAACACTTAAAACCACATATAAAAACATTATGCTCAACACTTCTAGCTTTTTATGATAAACTGAGATTTTCTATAATTGCTGCCATACAATCTTAGCTTTAGTCTAAACAGTATTAGGGGCAAAATGGTCTTTGTAGCAAGCAAGTTCATTGTAGCATAAGCCCTTCTTGACATTATAAGATTAGTTTTTGTTCTAGCTTACTACTGCTTCAATTCTTTCAACTCATTAAGAATGCATGAAACCTCTGTCAATCAATAACACAAATGTTAGCTGTGAAATGGTTGCCAATGACAACTTCCCTTGTTACATAAGAGTGATCTAAATATATCTAGCTGGCTGGACAGAATGAATGCATAATTAAAGAGTGTTATAGCACTCAATTCTTTTACCTCATCTTTATTGAAATCAGTGTTTCCTAAGTGTAAAGAATTTAAAAAGTGAATAAAATGGGACCATTACCAGAATTAGAAGAGGCTTGGTGGCTAAGTGCTTGGCTTCCAAACCAAGAGGTCTTGGGTTCATATTCCAGTGAAGACTGGGATTTTGAATTTCTGGATTTAAGGATGCCCCTGAGTTCAGCCAACTCTAATGGGTACCCAACATTAGTGATATATATTAATGAGGCTAGTTTTCAAAACATCTTATAAGCAATCTAGTATTAATGTTTTAACCTGGTAAATTTGAGACAGATGAGTTTTAGGGCTTCTGCATTGCAACAAAACTAGCCGTAAGCAGGAAAAAAAAAAGAAAAGCTAAGAAACTTAGAGCAGCTGTCAGTTGCTGCTGAATTCTAACAGTAACTTGCTCCTGAAACTACAGATGGGAATTCAAATTCATCTTTGAGTACACACTCAAACTCAAATCAAAGGTCATCTTGGCTAACCAAGAAAAAGCTTTACATAATACTAAGTAGTAAGTATCATTTATTATTATTTTTTTTATAAATGTCATTTTATTATATAATTTGATGATTTAGTCGACCAATGTGACTTCACAACAGAATAACAATAGAATGTGTCATTACACTGTATCATTTTTTTAAAAACTTTTTGAAAATAGTTGTTATAAGAAGTAAAAATTTTAGATACCTTTCAGATCAGCTGATTCTGTTGCTTCAATGACTTCCATTGCTGATGTGGATGAGACATTCCTTTGTAGGCTTTGTGCTGTTTGTGGTCGTTTTCTCCTAATGCTTTCATCAGGGGAGCTAACTTGAGCTGTGGCACTCTTGGATCTTGCATATTTTCCAAGAGATGTTTTGAGAACATCTGTCAATAGACATATAATGTAAGGTACATTAGAATAGTGTAAAATAACATTATAATACTACAAGAATAGTAAAATTTAAACAAATAAATCTTTTTATCCTACCAGGTGTAAATGGTCTTCCCATGTAAGTGACAGATTTGAGTGAGCCGGCCAACTTTTTGCTAGACAGGATCCTATGTCGAGACAGAGCCCTGGAAATTTGTGGCACAATATATTTAAATACAATTTAAATCAAGTAGATTTTAAAAAGTGCTTTATTAGAAATGACCTTTTTCTAAAAAGCAATGTTTGTCTTAAAATACCGGTAGATGAAATAAGAAAGACAAAAAACGTTTCAACTTAAATAAGTTAAAATAAACTGTAATTTTAAAAATTGTACTCATTCCATCAAACTTGCTCATAAAATTATATCATAAAAGTATTTATATATCAAAGTCAAATATTATTCTCTAATTGTAGAGCACATACAATTTACATAGCTGAGTTAACTAACTGTGAGTGAAGTCACCTGGTGGAGCCAAGGCTGGGCGTAGGCGAGGGGGAATGAAAGAACTCTTCTCCATGAGGAGTACAACTTTGTTCCTTGTGGTGAGGCCAAGCTTGTTCTAACTCATCTAAAATTTCCTGTAGTTCTGAAGATCGTGCTTTGTACAATGAAGCTTCCTTGGCACTGTGAGACCTGCAACTAAACAAAGATTATAAACTCTATGTTAAGTTCTGCATAACTTTTGTCTAGAAAAGAAAATGTTGAAGTTATCTGTGAACAAGGTCTAGATATTTTATTTTTATATTGGTGTGGATTTTAACCCAGTGTCTATAATGGAGTAGGTGGAGATTATTCAACTTTATACAAAAACACTCTATACAAAATACTATATACTCTATACAAAAAAAAAATATATATATAAAAATTATACACTATAGATTTTGTTCTGTTAGTGGGCTAACAATATAAGCAACAATCTCTTTAGTGGTTTCAAAGAAAGGAAACCAGATGCCCAGTGACACATAACAAAGTTATCATTGAAGCACATCACTAAAGCATTTAAGTTGTGCACACCTTCTAGAATGTATGCCAAGGACTACTGTATGTGTTAAGTAGTATTGTGTCATTGTTTTATAGGTTAATGATATCACTGTTGTGCAGGCCAAGGATATGTAAGTGTTGTGCAGGCCAAGGATATGTAAGTGTTATGAAGGCCAAGGATATGTAAGTGTTATGTAGGCCAAGGATATGTAAGTGTTATGTAGGCCAAGGATATGTAAGTGTTGTGCAGGCCAAGGATATGTAAGTGTTATGTAGGCCAAGGATATGTAAGTGTTATGAAGGCCAAGGATATGTAAGTGTTATGTAGGCCAAGGATATGTAAGTGTTATGTAGGCCAAAATACACTGGTATGACAAAGTAGAAAACACCAAACTGTGGGAGATGAGTGGACAGAAAAATATAGAAGTGCAGATCTTAGAGAGGAAGTGGAGATGGATTGGTCACACCCTTAGAAAAGATACCAGCAACAGAGCTAGGCAGGCCTTAGAGTGGAACCCCCAGGGAACAAGACGCAGAGGAAGACCAAAAAGAACATGGCGACGCAGTGTACTTGAAGAAGCAGAGAAGACCGGGAAGAGCTGGGACACCATCAAAAAGCTAGAAAGAGACCGTGGAGAGTGGCGTGTTTTTGTCGAGGCCCTATGTTCCATGAGGAACTCAAAGGAGTGATGATGATGTAGGCCAAGGATATGTAAGTGTTATGTAGGCCAAGGATATGTAAGTGTTGTGCAGGCCAAGGATATGTAAGTGTTGTGTGGGCCAAGGATATGTAAGTGTTATGTAGGCCAAGGATATGTAAGTGTTGTGTGGGCCAAGGATATGTAAGTGTTATGTAGGCCAAGGATATGTAAGTGTTGTGAAGGCTTGTCAGTGTCAAAGACAAATATTGCAACATCCGCGTAGGGGTTGGTAGTTTTAGTTTAACTGGAGCGAAATATTTCTATAACCATAATGTGCTAATATGTTTATATTACTTCATTGTTTGTTGTGAATGTTTTTGTGAGAAAGTACTTAAAAAGGGTGTGACGTAATAAAATGATAGTCTTCAATGTCTACATTTATCAACACGAAGTCTCTTCATTAATTGTTATTATTAATGTCTACACTCACTATAGTATTTTATTTATTTCTCTGTGACAACAGAACACATAACTAGACCATAGACTTATCATAAGAAAATATGCCCCTATTAATAATATATTCATAGAAATTCATACTAGTAGTTTCACATTTTACCTTTACCATTTTCAATTCAATAGGTTCATATTTAACATTTATTTTTGGCTTTTATTTTTTTGTTAGTCTGTTTTATAATTTCGATTTTCAAGCTTCACTCAAAATATCTTCGTGAAGTGCCTTCGATCACCGCCAGTAGTGAAGGACAATTGATTACGAATTAATACAGTCAGCGAGACTTAAGCATGAAAAAGAAATGTTTAGTAATTCAAGTGTCAAATACTAATGAACCTTGAAGGTCTACGTTGGCCATTGAGGAAAAAACTATCTAGAGTCGTATGAATCTATATAGTATGAATGCATCGCATATATTGATCGTGTTCTAGGAATAGAAGATACAGTGTTGAAAGTTCCGAAACAAGCTCTATTATTATTATTATTCGATCAAAGATCGATAGCACCCAACATAATACACCAGGTAAATGTGTTGGAACAAATCATTCGTAGACATCGAAAACATGTAGAGTAGGCCCTACGTTCTAAGGTAGCTTAAAATTATCTTATAAATTACAGACGTTCTTTCAAGACAGAAAAATAGTTACGTCCTACGCGTATCCATGTGTTAATATAGTTGTTCATGTTACTTGGAGACTTAAACTTTGGGAGTTTTAGTCACGGAATTGAAATGCTATAGAAGGATTGGCCAACTGGGCATCACAATTGAGGAGATTCGAAAAATAATCAAAATGCCAACCACTGTAAAAAACAACAACAACAACACGCAAATTAAAACTTGATGACCATATCTTAAGGTGTTCATTCCCGCTGAGAACAGAAAGCTACCAGGAAAAAAGAAGAGGAAGACGTAGAAAGCGATGGGAAGACAACATTCAAGAATTTATTGAAATCGTTTCTACTCAAGACATAAGACAAAGAGTTTGAGTTTAGGAACATCGGCACAATTTAGGCCATGTCGTGCCTGTAATCCTTTAAGGATCACTCTCCCTTTACACAATAAGGGCTAAATTCTATACAGTTAAATCATTAAAAACAAGGTCTATTCACAGTTAAAATAGTGCCCGGGTCAGATGAAGGAGAAACTCTTCCAATCACTGGTTTTGATGGCTGATACAGGCAACCGCTCCATGCTCTAATGGCCTAAGTAAGAAGGAGCCCTTTATTCATTTAATTCTGGTATCTCTTGTATAACACTCAAACAGCTTGAAGGTTACGCAACTTTAGGATCTAGATATATACAGCCACTAAGGTGCACAGAAAAAAAAATGATCATTATATTTTATGTTCTCTTTTTCTTTATCTATGAAACATGCGACGAATTTTAATTCTGGTATTGCAGACGTCGGGCACAGCTTTTGTCCACCTTGAAACTCAAACAACACTGTTCGTGAACTTGTTTTGGCCAAATGTCATTTCATTGTGTAAATTGAAGTGATCAAAATGTTTACGTCAGAGCTCTGAGGTATTTAACTCATGATTTAGACTCTAGTGTCTAATGTATTTCTGGCTTTGATTTCGTAGATTAGTTGTATTTAAAAAATGATAGAATAATAAGATGTTTAAAACAGCTGCACTTTTAAAACACAAACTATGGACTAAGTGAAAAAAAAGGGAGAAAACTTACGGATATTAGGCGTACTTTTAGAAAGCATATACATAGAAATATAGGTCTGTAAAAGAAATGCTTTTTCTATTTGTTAACATTCACATTTTGTTATTTTAAAAAAAGTAAATTTTTCCTTTCAGACCTTACGATCTACGAGACAGATAATGTTAAGATCATCTGTTTCTATAGCCAACGGTTAACGAGCAGGGTGTCATGTGGCCAACCGCCTTTACTTTCCCCAACTAAAGTCAAGTAACTATAGATTAGAGCAGTGTTTCTCAAACTGTGTGCCGCGGGAGTTTTCAGAAAGCCACAAGTGCAGCGTTACACAAGTCTGCCTACTAATAATTTTTTTTTACGTTGCGATGACATCCCCACTTGCAATGACCAGTAATAGTAGTGGGTCGCTCCATATTGACGGAAAGGGTTGTTAGCTCTTCAGGTTATGGCCGTTATGGCATTGTCCACTATACAAATATTATTATAATGACTCAAATGTAGGCCGCCTTAGCAGACTCACGTCAGTTCTTGAATTGGTTACGATAATAATGTGATAGTAAATGTTATTGTTTTGTCAGCCCCGTCCTGTTAGTGTAACCCAGTAACCCACAATGCTGGCATGTTGAAAGAATGTGCTCATTAACAGATAGGGGGGGGGGGGTAATTGAATTCCTTTTAAGCCTATATATATGGACAATCTAACTTGAATAAACCAGCATTTAAACTTTAAACAGACAAGAAAGTGTTTGTTAGTCTGTACTAGCCTACTATTACAAATAATAAGCGATGTGTTTCATGTAAATTGTTTAGGTGAATTTTAATAATAACAAATTATCAATAAGCATTATTCATTGTTATCCATGGAGAAATACGTTAGCAAGAATGAAACTGCGCAAGCGTTTAATGAAAAGCAAGGAACCAAACGAAGGTACAAAGAAGATTACATCGGATATGGTTTCATATCTTCGGGACCTGAAGATGTTCCATTGCCATTCTGTCTGATCTGCAATGCAACTCTATCGAATGAGGCACTTGTTCCAAGCAAATTGAAGAGACACATGGAAACAAAACATCCACCTGTAAAAGCGCAACCGAAGGAAAAAATTAAAAAAGTTCCTTTGTCAAATGATACTATCTCGCGCAGAATTGAAGACTTATCGTCAGATTTACAAGATCAAATCTGCGAACACTTCGACGTGACTGACGATGAAGTGTCTCTGCTGTGGTCTCTTCAAGTTGATGAATCCACAGACGTTAGCGACAAAGCCCAGCTGCTAGCTTTTATTCGGTTCATAAAGGATGAAAAATGTGTCAACAAATTCTTATTTTGAAAAGACTTACAAACTACGACCAAAGCCGAAGATATTTTGAAAGTGGTGAACGAAAACATTTTGCTATTCAAACTACAGTGGAGAAACTGTGTCAGCGTTTGCACCGATGGCTGTCCTTCCATGAAAGGAAATAGAAAGAGATTCGTCACTCTTAAGCGTTAAGAAAATCCAAATGTATTAGTTGTTCACTGCATGATTCACATCTTCAAATCTTTGCCGAAAAATTTTATGTCTGTTCTGGATCAAGTGATGGAAGTTGTAAACTTTATCAAATCTCGACCGCTTGCATCCCGACTTTTCTCTCAGCTCTGTGAAGCAATGGACTCAGACTACAAATGTCTGCTGTATCATACCAACGTTCGTTGGCTCTCCAGGGGAAAAGTGTTAAAACGTGTCGTTCAACTCAAGGCCGAGTTGATATCATTCTTGGAGGCTGAAAAAAAAGACTTTGGATTTTCAATTCATGACGAGATCTGGTGGGTTAAGGTGACATTTCTCTCTGATTTATTTGATAAATTAAATTAATTGAATTTGTCTTCAAGGACCATCGGAAACCATCATCACTGCATCCTCAAAACTGAAGTCATTTGGGGAAAAATTGTCTTTGTGGCAAAGTAAGATCTCGAAAGGAGTCTTCGACTGCTTTCCTACTTACAATGAATGTGCTTCAAATGAAGAAATCACCCCCGAAATTTTGGACACTTTGACACACCTGCAGTCAGCATTGCAGCATTACTTTCCAACAATTGGAAGTAATGAGTATGGATGGGTCAGCTATCCATTTGGAAACAATGAAGCTACAAATCTGACAACTGAAGAAGCAGAACAGCTCATAGATTTAAAAAACGATGCAGTTCTTAAGTCAAGTTTTGCCGAGAAAAGCCTGGATGTCTTTTGGATTTCAATCAACAAGTTATATCCTGCAATCAGTTTAAAAGCAATCAAAATAATTCTTCCATTTGCATCTTCATGGTTTTGTGAGTTTGGATTTTCAGCACTGACTGAAATCAAGTCTAAGAAAAGAGAGAGACTTCTTACAATAGACGATGAAATGCGAATTTGTTTGTCGGCTCTGGAGTCTCGATAAACAGGCACACCCTTTACATTAAATGTGATACTTAAAAACGGGTAAAATCTTTTTTCTTTTTTATTCTAAAACAACTGTTGCTCTTCGTGGTGTGCCGCGACATTTTTGTAGTTTTTTTTACTATTCCGCCAGACAAAAAAGTTTGAGAAACACTGGATTAGAGATAGGTGGACTGAGTGACGCCCTAAAAATCCCGAAATACAAATTCTCAATCAAGGACCTCAGGTTCAGCAGAAGCCGAGCGCTTAACCACTCAGCCACTGTGCCCCCACCTTTTGTTATTAAGTCTGGGAAAATTGCTTTTTTTTTTTTTTTTTAATTTTTACTATATCAAACTTAAATTTTCAAATAAACCAAAGTATTCTTATACTTTCTGCCTCTAATATAAACACACAAAGGTACAGAAACTCCAGATTAAAAAAAAAAAGATTCATTATATAATTGTAGTAAGTGTTTGGACCAATAAAATGATCTTATCTTATTAGCAAACACTTCATGGAAATAATAATTGGTCAGAATGATTAGAAACTCAAGTGCGCAGTGTAGTGTGAATGTAGACTTGTGTAAATGTAGGCTAATCAGACATCATGGAGGCTCGAGTTCCAGACGTCCACTCAGTGACTAACACGTCCGCCTTCCATCGTGGAGGTTCGAGTTCCAGACGTCCACTCAGTGACTAACACGTCCGCCTTCCATCGTGGAGGCTCGAGTTCCAGACGTCCACTCAGTGACTAACACGTCCGCCTTCCATCGTGGAGGTTCGAGTTCCAGACGTCCACTCAGTGACTAACACGTCCGCCTTCCATCATGGAGGTTCGAGTTCCAGACGTCCACTCAGTGACTAACACGTCCGCCTTCCATCGTGGAGGTTCGAGTTCCAGACGTCCACTCAGTGACTAACACGTCCGCCTTCCATCGTGGAGGCTCGAGTTCCAGACGTCCACTCAGTGACTAACAAGTCCGCCTTCCATCGTGGAGGCTCGAGTGCGAATTTAGGCTCGAGCATTTAAACAAAAAATGCGTTTGAAAAGGCAGCACGGAAACCTTCTCTCAGATACCTGCCTCCCACCTTAGACCTCCCCCCCCCCAACTGGTCCACAAAAGTGATTGAACCATAGCGTAGTGAGCATGCTATAAGCAGGAAAGTTGCGCTTAACAACAACAGCATAAAAATAATATAAATATTGTCAATCGCACAAATGTATTATTGTTAGTCTAGATCTGTGAACAATTAATTACATGATTGATTCAAAATAATGTTTGCAATTTCACCCAATATAAGTAAGATTTTTTTTTAAAGTAATTTTGTAACCTGTTGTAGCTCTGTCCTGTACCGGCACTCTTATGGTGAGCACCAACGCACTATTTAACAGTGAGCAAGGACATACTGCTCAAAGAGAGTGGCATTCTTTGGTCCAAAACAACACTAAGTAATTAAGGAGTCTGGAGTTCTGGAACTAGATAAGTAAAGAACCTTTCTTCGTGATAACTGGATTATAGACCTGGAGCGACACTAGCAATGGTGTCGTTGGTCTGGAAAGAGGTTTGACAGAAAGGACATGTGAAACTATGGACTAGACAACTAGACTCCATGTAAAATTAAAAAGGCTGTGTTTGTCGCTATAAATAACTATCAATGATATTTACTGTTAATTTTCGTTGAGATGCCTCTCTTCAATCTATTACATTAAAATAAACAAATGTGAACATTAGTACAAACCTAGCTCTGCGTTTTAAGTCTCTAAGATAAAATTTCACATCTGCACCAGGTTGTGAATGTAGATCGCCATCTTTTTGATTTAGATCATGGAGAAAATTGACAAATAAATTGTTTTCTTTATCACTTACGCTCGCAGACTCCTTATCATAGGACTGAAAAACAAAACAAAAAGCAAAAGGTATAATGAGAGAAACTGAATGAAAGTGTGCATTGTACTGGCATCTCCAGTGCACAATATGTCGTAGTGAAGTTAATTTAAAAAAAAAAAAAAAGGCACAAGTCAAACCACGAAAGAGGCGGCACGGGCCGAAACAGATGCGTGAAAGGCATTCGTCGCTCAGAGTATGGGCGTTTTGTAATGCGCGTTATCGTTGTAAAATTATATTCATGCAAAACGAGACGCCTTTTAGCGATAGTACGCTTAGTGAAATACTGGACAGTTTAGTGAAGTACTGGACAGCTTAGTGAAATACTGGACAGTTCGTTCTGACGTGAAAAAAAGAATCCATCTGAAATGTCTTCTTCAAAGAACATTTTGAGAATCTTGTTGCAGACGCTTCTTCCAAAAGCGTTATTGATTGTCTTTCTTTGAACTTGAAACGACTTCTTAGTTGATTTCATGTCTATTGCACTTTATTTGCCACTGATCTATGAATGCTGCAACGCTTTTATATTTTTGAGTAGCTAGGCTTACATTCTCAAAAATCATTTTGTGAATCTTATTTCTTATTTATTGAATGCTTACAACTTGAATGAATAGATGACGTGGCCCGATCGTGTTATTATCATTCTGCTATTTTCTTTCTTCTTCTTCTAAACATACTGAAATTGAGATGTGGCGTAAGAACTTTACTTGTGTCAAAAAAAGCTGTCTCTGTTGTCACCATTGCTTGCCCAGCTGTCACCAAGGCTGACCCTGCTATCACCAAAGCTGGCCTGCTATCAACAACACTGGCGCTATTGTCACCAAGGCTGGCCCAGCTGTCACCAAGGCTGGCCTGCATCACCAAGGCTGGCCATGTTGTCACCAAGGCTGGTCCTGCTAAGGCTGGCCCAGCTGTCACCAAGGCTGGAGTGCTATCACCAAGGCTGGCCCAGCTGTCACCAAGGCTGGAGTGCTATCACCAAGGCTGGCCATGCTGTCACCAAGGCTGGCCCTGCTAAGGCTGGCCATGCTGTCACCAAGGCTGGCCCTGCTAAAACTGGCCATGCTGTCACCAAGGCTGGCCCTGCTAAAACTGGCCATGCTGTCACCAAGGCTGGCCATGCTAAAACTGGCCATGCTGTCAGCAATGCTGGCCCTACTAAGGCTGGCACTGCTTAGGCTGGCCATGCTGTCACCAAGGCTGGCCCTGCTAAAACTGGCCATGCTGTCAGCAATGCTGGCCCTGCTAAGGCTGGCCTTGGTCTCACCAAGGCTGGCACTGCTCAGGCTGGCCATGCTGTCACCAAGGCTGGCCCTGCTAAGGCTGGCCATGCTGTCACCAAGGCTGGCCCTGCTAAGGCTGGCCATGCTGTCAGCAATGCTGGCCCTGCTAAGGCTGGCCTTGGTCTCACCAAGGCTGGCACTGCTCAGGCTGGCCATCAAGGCTGGCCCTGCTAAGGCTGGCCATGCTGTCACCAAGGCTGGCCCTGCTAAGGCTGGCCCTGCTAAGGCTGGCCATGCTGTCACCAAGGCTGGCCCTGCTAAAACTGGCCATGCTGTCACCAAGGCTGGCCCTGCTAAAACTGGCCATGCTGTCACCAAGGCTGGCCCTGCTAAAACCGGCCATGCTGTCACCAAGGCTGGCCCTGCTAAAGCTGGCAATGCTGTCACCAAGGCTGGCCCTGCTAAAACTGGCCATGCTGTCACCAAGGCTGGCCCTGCTAAAACCGGCCATGCTGTCACCAAGGCTGGCCCTGCTAAAGCTGGCAATGCTGTCACCAAGGCTGGCCCTGCTAAAACTGGCCATGCTGTCACCAAGGCTGGCCCTGCTAAAATTGGCCATGCTGTCACCAAGGCTGGCCCTGCTAAAACTGGCCATGCTGTCACCAAGGCTGGCCCTGCTAAAGCTGGCCATGCTGTCACCAATGCTGGCCCTGCTAAAACTGGCCATGCTGTCACCAAGGCTGGCCCTGCTAAAACCGGCCATGCTGTCACCAAGGCTGGCCCTGCTAAAGCTGGCCATGCTGTCACCAAGGCTGGCCCTGCTAAAACTGGCCATGCTGTCACCAAGGCTGGCCCTGCTAAAACCGGCCATGCTGTCACCAAGGCTGGCCCTGCTAAAGCTGGCAATGCTGTCACCAAGGCTGGCCCTGCTAAAACTGGCCATGCTGTCACCAAGGCTGGCTCTGCTAAAACTGGCCATGCTGTCACCAAGGCTGGCCCTGCTAAGGCTGGCAATGCTGTCACCAAGGTTGGCCCTGCTAAGGCTGGCCATGCTGTCACAAAGGCTGGCACTGCTAAGGCTGGCCCTACTAAGGCTGGCCATGCTGTCACAAAGGCTGGCACTGCTAAGGCTGGCCCTACTAAGGCTGGCCATGCTGTCACAAAGGCTGGCACTGCTAAGGCTGGCCCTGCTAAGGCTGGCCATGCTGTCACAAAGGCTGGCACTGCTAAGGCTGGCCATGCTGTCACCAAGGCTGGCCCTGCTAAGGCTGGCCATGCTGTCACAAAGGCTGGCACTGCTAAGGCTGGCACTGCTAAGGCTGGCCCTGCTAAGGCTGACCATGCTGTCACAAAGGCTGGCGCTGCTAAGGCTGACCATGCTGTCACAAAGGCTGGCACTGCTAAGGCTGGCCCTGCTAAGGCTGACCATGCTGTCACAAAGGCTGGCACTGCTAAGGCTGGCCCTGCTAAGGCTGACCATGCTGTCACCAAGGCTGGCCCTGCTAAGGCTGGCCCTGCTAAGGCTGACCATGCTGTCACCAAGGCTGGCCCTGCTAAGGCTGGCCCTGCTAAGGCTGACCATGCTGTCACAAAGGCTGGCACTGCTAAGGCTGGCCCTGCTAAGGCTGACCATGCTGTCACCAAGGCTGGCCCTGCTAAGGCTGGCCATGCTGTCACATTGTCTTAAAAATGTTTGCTAGACGTTTCTTACGTTCATCTATTTCATCACACAGCAAATCATAGAGTAAAAAAAAAAACAAAAACAAATGAAGAAATAATTGAATGATTAAAACTACCGGCCTTTAATTGGTTGAAATATAAATGATTAGAATATATTAACATAAGTAATAAATATTCGTATACAAATTGTGTGATTTCTTTATTAAAATTCGCCCCCCCCCCCCGAAGGGTCGGCCGAGTGGCACCAAGGCTGGCCATGCCATCTTATAAAAATACAGACGTTACTGGGAGCTCCATCACAGAATCATTCCAATGAATGAAGAATGAATGTGGCAAAGCTTTTTACTCCAGCAATGGTATATAAAGCCAGATAGGATTCTACTTCAAAAGAGAAGCAATCAGCGCCAGTGAAATGCCTGTTGTCTGAGAGTATCTATCAATCTATATATATTTATAATCTTCAAATCTTCGTTACTTCAAAAAAGCGTCCCCCCTAGGGCAATCTAGTCAATGTTAATCAATGACTTTAACTCTGCCAAGTCATTGGTTTTCGTGGCTGAATCAAACAACCCATTCCATGCTCTAATAGCATTAGGGAAGAATGAGCATTTGTACGAATATGTCCTAGTATATGCTACAAGTAATTTGCCTTTATCTTTGTGTCTTTCTTAGTATTTTATTAGGCTTTGTTTTTGCATTTGAAGATTATGGTTCGGTGTTTTATGTATGATTGCTAGTTTTTGCTACTTTACTTTTGAGTCTTCTATCCTGAAGGGTCTCTAAATTTGATGATTTTACTATTTAGTGTTACACTAGCCTGAGGGCAAAAACTAAAATCACCCTCGTAAGAGATATGTTAAGAGACGCAGCGGTAGTAGCAGAGTCACAAGAGGAGCTTCAGTTACTAATGTCTCGCTATTCTCAGGCTTGTATAGAATATGGCCTAACCATTAGCACTAAGAAAACTAATGTTATGGGACCACCAGCTACAGCACCACCCTCCATCCTCATTGACAATAACAAGCTGGATACCGTAAATGAATTCTGCTACCTTGGATCTACAATTCAAGATGACCTGTCTCTAGAATAGGGGATAAAAAACACAGGGAAGGCCGCATCGACCTTCGCTAGACTCCGACCAAGAGTTTGGGAAAACCAGTAGCTCACTAGAGCGACCAAAATGGAGGTCTACAAGGCGTTCTGAGTACACTACTGTACGGCAGTGAGTCGTGGACTAGGTACGCAAAGCAAAAGTGAAAACTAAACTCACTCCACTTGCGCTGCCTTCGAAGGATCTTGAAAATCTCATGGAAAGAAAGAGTGTGCAATACTGAGATCCTCGCGCGAACGAGCCTTCCCAGCATGGCTCGGACATATTCAACGGATGAAGGACAATCGCATCCCGAAAATCATTCTGTACGGGCAACTCGCGTCTGGCTCAAGAAAAAACTGGTTGCCCCCACATCCGTTACATGGATGTGATAAAAAGGGATATAAAAATCAGTGAACATTGATACTGACGATTGGGAAGACATAGCCATAGACCGCACTAGTTGGAGAGAGACGGTGACCAAGAAAGTTATGAACAGCGAGAAAAGCGTGACATACGAAAAATGGCCGACTCCTCTACCACCAAAGCGAAAGCCACATTGACCTGCAATATATATGGACGGGAGTGTCTCTTCAAAATAGGGCTCCACAGCCATATGAAAAAGTGTTCAAGATTAACCATAGTCGTTCTACGACTGAAGGAGGCCAATATATATACTCTAGCCAAATATGAATATTCGTTTGTTATGAATCTCACTGCTCTCTCCTTATATAGGCAAAGAGAGAGTAATAGAGATGAAATAAATTATAAATATATAATATCATCCCTAACTACCACAATTGTTATTCAAGAAATAGTCAAATATGATATTCAAGGGGATTGGTTTGTGTGTAAACATTGAGAATCAAAACTAGTCTCTTGTAAGAAATTACAATAAAAACGCTGCAGGACTACTTTATAACAAAGGACATTTGGGACACAAGGCCTTCATCGGGTACAAAACAAACTAAAAAGACAAACAATTAACACAAAACAGGCTTATGGTTAACTTATCTGCCCGATGTTTTTTCTCTATCGAGACAGAAAAGAAATGAGCTATGCTGGTGTAAAAGCGTGGGAACTCAGAAGTGGCGATGATATTTCAAGCCAGGTATTGAATTCGTACTTAGCACCGTCAGCTCGGTGTACCAAAAAGTAGCAACTGAGGCTACACTTGGATAAATGTATAATTATTTATTACTACTTTTATTATATGGAGGTGTGGTAGCTGAGTGGTAAAGTAATTGACTTCTGAACCGGAGGGTCCCAGTTTCGAATCCTGGTGAAGACGGGGCTTTTTAATTTCGGGATCTTTAGGGCGTCCACCCATCTCTAATGGGTACCTGACATTAGTTGGGGAAAAGTAAAGGCGTTTGGTCATTGTGCAAGCCACATTACACCATTGTTAACTGTGGGCCACAGCAACAGATGACCTTATATCAACTGCATTATAGATTACACGGCCTGAAAGGGGAACATTTTTTTTTACTTTCATTATTTAGACATCTAGTAGGGCCTACTATATTTTGATCTACCTAAACTTCTGATTTAGAACTCTTAATATCTAGTCTATAACTAGATATAGATGTAATCTATATTAGATTTACACAAAAATATAAGCAAAGCTAGATAATATAGCAATTAACTGAAAGCAACTTTAAATTTAATAAAGAACTCAGTAATCTGTACACTATGGCTGACTCACCATGTTTTTTATAGCCAAATTTATATTTATATCTTTTTTTTTTACTTTGAAAATTGTAATGGTCAAACTAAAGTTTTCCCTATGCAGCCAATAAGCTAGTAATTCTCTACAACATACATCAACAGTTAAATTTCTAGGAAAATCGTTTGAGTTGTTTCTGAGATCAGTGTCCAGGTTCCAGCCACCACCCCTCATGAAATTGTGACTTGAATAGAGGTATTGTAAAAATATAAAACCTTGCAAAGAAAAATCCTTCTTATTTACTTAAACACACAAACAAAAGATACAGTTTGTAAGGAGGTTGTTCTTACCTTATCACCAAACTGCAAAATAGATAAAGAAAGTCTCTCTAATGTCTTTAATTTTAAACTTAGATCAATAATATTTTTATGTCTCTTTATTTTTCTGTTAGGTTGAACATATTTCAAGGACTCTTTGGGCTCTTCATCAGGAGCTGTAAATAACATTAATGCACCTTTGCGTGTTAAATATGTTTTTGGTAAATCCAAATGTCCACCATCAGCAACTGATACTGCAGAAATGGCAGAATGAGGTCTTGGAGTTATTCCATGTCTATGTAACATTTGACTAGAATCAATGCTTGGAAGGTTTTCCTCCTGGAAATGTAAACAATGATGTTTATTTTGTCTTAGAAAAAGCTCTCTTTCTTTTCTTTTTTTTTTTGTCTAATTATAATATGCAGATATAGATGCATACTATATTTTAAAAACAAAATGGAATGCTTTAGACACTTTAATAACACAATAAGTAGTTGTTGCATATCTATGCATATTCTATGAATCTCCTTATCAGATTTTTAATTTCTATGAACTTTTAAGATTAAAAGTAATTAAATGTAATAGCAGTAGGCCTACATAATCATCAATTATCCTATCTAGATTTGGATCTATATAGCAATAAAAATATTTCTTACTTGAAATTTATAACTGTCAATTACTCCTGTCCATGTTCCATATCCTCTGGAAAGATTACTAAGTAAACTGGTAGACATTTTGTTATTTGTTACTTTTTTTTTTGTTCTAAACCATGGACTCTACATCCAGGTCACACTTAGCTCTGGTTAAATCATCTAGATGAGTGTGCAGATGGCAGACTTGCCAGAATATTGATCTAGTATTATAATAAAATTATTATTTAAGGACTTTGAATCTCTATTTCTCTACATAAAAATTTGGTTATCAAGATGTAATCTTCAATTAAGACTTAAATCTAGATCTAAGACTACGTACATAAGTGACCTAGCAGTTGAGACTAGTTGAGTTAGAGTCTGGATCTCTGGTAGTCTTTATATTACTTATAAAATTCTATAAATAATAATTGTAGATCTACACACAAAAATAATGCTCAATTTTTAGATATATAATAGGCCTACTATAATTATAATCTATTAGTATTAGATCTAGACTATATAATATATATATATAAATATACTCATAATTCTGACAGTACTGTAAATGGCTAATCTAACACTAATTGTAATCGTCTAATAATCTAGAATTCTAGATCGAGATAGATCTATCATCTTGTATTCTAGTAGTAGACCTAGTGAACAGATTTTTAAGATACTTGACTTAGTCACTTATACTAAGATTAACATTAAGATATATTATATCTAGATCTAAATCTAGATCTGTAAAAAAATTGTTAATTGTTTATTTCTAAATCAAAACAATAATTAGATCTATATCGTTCACAAAAACTTAAATGCACCATGATCTTCATTGAAACTCATTGTGATTGTCGATCTAGATCTATTTCAAACATTAAAAAAAAAAAAAGAATTTGTATCTCCTATGACGCTATAAACTCCAGGAAGTTAAGTTGTCGGGAGAAATCATTTATTTTAAATAATTTTCTTCCTTATTTTTTATCTAAAAATTTATTAAAACTATAAACTATGACATTTGCTTAAAAATAAATTACTTAAAATATAATGTTTTAGACAATTTAATGAAAAACTACATAAAATTATTTAGATCTAGATATATAATCTAGAATAGATAGCGGTATAGGATGTTTCTCAAACTTTAAAAGAGACACTCCCTCGTCCTTCTTATCTTATTTTAAATAGGCCTAATACAGACGTTACTTCAAAAAAAAGAAGATGATTACGTCCTACGCCATTAAGTCATATAATGCATATTATTATTAACCAATGACTTAAATTCTGCCAAGTCACTGGTTTTCCTGGCTAGCTCAGGCAATTTAATCCACGCCATGCCCTAATAGCACTAGGGAAGAAGGAGTATTTGTTCACATTTGTCCTAGCATACAGGACGAGGAAGGTGCCTTTATCTTTGTGTCTTTCAGAATATTTTATTAAATTTTGTATTTGAAGATTATGGTTCAGTGTTTTATGTATGATTGTTACTTTACTTTTAAGTCTTCTGTCCTGTAGGCTTTCTAAATTGAGTGATTTTACTAAAGGTGTTACTCTAGTTAAATGTGAATATTCGTTTGTTATGAATCTCACTGCTCTATTTTGTGTCTGTTCCAGTTTCTTAATGTTTTCTTGAGTTAAGGGGTCCCATACGGAGGATGGATATTCTATTATTGGCCTAACCAAGGTTAAATAACATTTTAGTTTTATGTTCTTTTTTTATTTATAGAAATTTCTTTTAATAAACCCTAATGCTTTGTTTGATTTTTAGCGGCCCCCGTAAGGGGAAAAAGCCGCTATTAGGTTTGTGCAAAATGTCCGTCTGTCCGTCTGTCACACTCAGATCTCGAAAACTAGAAGAGATATGAAAAATATTATTTCATCATTAAATCCGGCTTGAAAAGTTTAGGTGCAACGGCTACTTTTGGTTTTCTAAAAGCAAACCGTTTAATTTATAAAATTAATTATGCAAGCGATTTTTTCATAAAAATACACCAATTCTAAAACAATTACGTAAATGTAAGGGAGGCAATGTTACAATATGCTAACAAAGATGGACAATTTTTGTGTATTTTCAGTATCACTAAAATATATTTTTAAAATGTACAGGAAATGTTTACAACAAATACAAATAATAGTTGAAGACGTTTTTTCTGGTCAACTAGCTGCTAAAATTAAAAGAAAACATTTCTGTTTGTTTATAAAGGCTAATAATGCACTTTGTATGTAAATATCACGCACATTTTTTTAAATGGACTTTTTATGCAGCGATTTTCGTGCAGTAGCGTAACGTCGCAACATGATCAGGTGCTAAACCAATTCCTTAAACTTTTTTTAAAAATCAGATTTTATTTATTTTTTGTTTAGTGCCCCCATCCGAATAAAAGAAGCTTACTTTTGTGCGTTTTGTCTGTTGGTCGGTCTGTCCGTCACGATTAGATTTAAAAAACTAGAACTCTAAAAGCTATTGAAAATCTGATTTACCCTTTAATGTTCCTCCCATAACATCTCAATAGTTTTAAGTATCTAAAATTGATTGTTCCGGATTTTTTTGTGCAAAACTAATCAACGCCAACAAATGTTTGTTTGCTCTTCTAACTTATATTACATTCAATTTCCATGCTTAAACATTGCAAAAACACATTATCAATAATATGTTGTTCCGTTTTTTATGTAAATAGCATATTAATGCTAAATCATAATCTCTATACTGAGTTATATTTCATTAAGTGTAAAAATGTTCCGGATATTGTTTTATAAAACATGAATTATGCCTAATGATTGTTTGAAATCGCATAAGGCTTTTAAAAAAAGTAATTTACTAGAATTGATTACTGAAAATTACTTTGTAGACATTTAATTTTCTTGCAAAACATAACATAGAAGTTTTGTAATCGATAAAGAAAGTTCCGGATTTTGTTTCTTACAAATCGTCGCCAGAAATTTCCGAATTTATTTAAAAATCTACTAACGCCAAATAATTGTTTGAACTCCCTCTTCTAATTAATAAACAAATAATCTTCTCATTTACGAAATAATGTTTTTACGGATTTTTATGAAAAATATTTTAACTCACTACTCTCTTACAGTACATTTAACTTTCTACCTAAAACATTAAAAAATCTAATTATCGTTAATATTATGTTCCGATTTTTAAGGAAAACAGAATCCAAACACCAAAGTAAGGTATGAAAATCTCTCCACGTGGCTGTAGTACATCTAATTTTTATACGAGACCATCCAAAAAATTTAATTAACGGTATTACATTTATCTGAAATTCTCTTTTTCTTTTACTATTTATACAAACATCCGGAACAATCTATTATATAAACTTTTCAATTGTGTTCATACCTAAAAATTATTGCGATGTTTTGAAACGTAGAATAAAGGTTAATCAATTTTTAATAACTTTTAGTTGTTTTTTTTATATCAAGATAACGGACAGACCGACTGACAGACAAAACGCAAAAACAATGTGGCTTTGATCCTTTTTAAATAATATCTATTAGAACTCAGTGCACCAATGTCTATGAACCCTCGTTAAATATCTCGTGTAAATAAAGACATTTTTTTTTATGGTACCGGTACTAGCCTATTGTGAGGTAATGGAATTTTTTTTCTTTGACGTCATATGAATGGACTCTTTAAATGTAATGTTAAAAGAACACACTCGGTGCACCAATGTCTATTAACCCTCGAAAAAATTGCTTGTATTAATGAAAACATATTTTAGTCTAACTAAGCCGTGTGACGTAGTGTTTTTTTTTCCTTTGACGTCACATGGAATGAATTCTTTAAATGAAATGCTAAAAGAACGCACTCGGTGCACCAATGTCTATGAACACTCGAGAAATGGCTCGTGTTGATAAAGGTGATTTTTAGTCTAGCTAGGCCTTGTGACGTAGTGTTTTTTTTTCCTTTGACGTCATATGGAATGAATTCTTTAAATGAAATGCTAAAAGAACGCACTCGGTGCACCAATGTCTATGAACACTCGATAAAAGGCTCGTAATGATGAAGGCGATTTTTATTCTAGCTAGGCCGTGTGACGTAGTGTTTTTTTTTCCTTTGACGTCATATGGAATGAATTCTTTAAATGAAATGCTTAAAGAACGCACTCGGTGCACCAAAGTCTATGAACACTCGATAAATGGCTCTTATAGATGAAGGCGATTTTTAGTCTAGCTAGGCCGTGTGACGTAGTGTTTTTTTTCCCTCTGACGTTATATGGAATTAATTCTTCAAATGAAATGAAAAAAGAACTCGGTATAGTAATGTTTATTAAGCCTCGTTATGTGACTCGCGTTTAAAAAAGGAATGATATCTTGATTTAGATCTAATCTAGATTTTTTAAACTAGATCTAGATTTTTATTACAGTATATCTAGATCTGGATTTATATTCTAATTAAAATTATTTTAGAGTCTAGATCTAGAATTTCTAGATCTAGTTTAAACTAAAATAGACTAGATTAAGATGTAGAATTTCAATTTCTAAACTTAAAGTGTAAAAAAAAGTGTAGATTTTCATTTCCAAACGTTTTGATCAATATTGTAATATACTAAAACTAATCTACTATTTTTTTATTAAATTTAAATTTAAATTTACGGCAAATGAATCTTTGAAACATTATTACTTTTGACCATCGGATGGCTGCCTGGTCGTGCGGTTTGCGCGCTGGACTGTCGTTCAGATTTATGGATGGCCCAGGGCATGGGCGTAGCCAGGGGGGGGTTCTTGGGGTTCAAACCCCCCCCGAAATGAAATCCCCCCCCCCCGCGAGGGGGGGGGAACGGAATTAAGGTACTGATTTTTGCTTTCATTTTGTTTATTTTAGGTGAGATTTTAATACTAAATCATCACTTACCACAGCACAGCCGATGCAGTTTTGAGTTAAAAACCCTCTACCAGGGGTTTTTGAGTTTAAATCCCCCTACCAGGGGGTTTTGAGATTTAAAAAACACCTATCAGGGGGTTTTGAGATACAAATCCCTCTACCAGGGGGCTTTGAGTTTAAAACCCCTACAGGGGGTTTTGAATTTTAAACCCCCTACCTGAGGTATTTTGCAGTTAAATCCCCCTCTTCTATAAAACAAAACAAAAAAAATGCAAACAACAATCCCCAAATTCCAACAGCACAGTTGAGGAAGATTTTGATTTTAAAACCCCCTCTAAAATTTACGATAAACCCCATCTTCAATATAAAAAAAGCAAATTACACACTCAAAATTCTATGAGCGTAGCCAAAGGGGTTTTGAGTTGAAACCCCCCTCCCCTCCAGTTAGGGTTTGAAGCTAAAAAGTACCTCTTCAATATAAAAAAAAAGCAAATTACACACTATAAAATCTATGAGCTTAGCAAAAGATTTTGAGTTTAAGTCCCCCTTCTCCAGATGGCTTTTTCTTTAAAGTTTAAAACCCCTCCAGATGGTTTTGAGTTTAAAATTCTTCTACAGAGCGTTTAGAGTTGAAAACCTCTCTGTTCAATATTATTTTAAAGCAAACTACAGTCACCAAATTCTATGATCGTAGCTAAATGAGGTTTTGAATTAAAAACAAAACAAAAAAACTCCAGAGATTTCTTAGTTTAAAACCCCTCAATAGATGATTTGACGAAAAAACTTTCCTTTTCGATATAAAATCTAAAGCGAAATACAGGCATGTAATTCCAAGAGCGTAGTCAAGAAAGGTTACAAATTTCTACCAGTGGCTTGGGCGCCATTAATAAAGTGTGAATAGTCTTCTGCCGAAATTGAAAATCATTAAATGTGTCTCAACAAAGATGACTAAGACAGATTTTAGGAGTCAGTCATAGAGATCGGGTCTAAATAAAAAAAAATCATATGCCGAACTGTGAGTCGAATTTTTAGTAAGGTTGTGACAGAGGTTTTGCGGGACATGTTCTCACACAAAATGAATTACGCAAAATAAGAGTTGCGGAAACAGCTTGCCGAAAAATGCGCCGAACGGCTCGAGAGTGTCTAAGTCAGTAAGAATAGCACATTAGGTTTTTGAAGTAAAACTTTTTAATAGCAAGATAATGCACTGTAGATACCTCAGAATATGCATTTTGTTGGCTTTCAATACCAGAAATAGTGCTCGGCGGCGGGGCTTCGCCCCGCGCTGGGGGAGCGCTGCGAACTCCCCCAGACCCCCTTGCTAGCAGGGAGTCTACAATAAACAATAAACGTCTTCCGAAAGGGTCAGAATGTAATAAAGATTAATTATGTACACACACACACATATATATATATATACCTCCTGCGGGAGGTTTGGACTAGGAAGTAATTATCTTCAACTCTGAAGGAACATCCGAAACGTGTAAAACATTTTACATCAAAATTAAATCACCTCTTGAATATTATTTGCGAATATGCAGATCCGACAGGGATCCGACTTCGACGGGGGCCGCCTCTGAGTATGTGTAACACAAACTCTCTTTGTAATCTTGTTTTTTTATAGTTTCATCAATATGTGGATTCCATGACAGTTTTTCATTTATTATAACACCTAGGTATTTTGCGTTTTTAGTCTGTGTTACTGGTTAGCCATGAATAAGATAAGTGGAATTAATTTGTTTTAGTTTTTTTTTTTTTTTGTTACTTTTAACAACTGACATTTTTCTGGGTGGAATAAGACATGCTCCAATTTGATTCCCATTTCTGTAACTCATCTAATTCTCTTCTTATCTTATCTTATATAATACAGACGTTACTTAAAAAAAGAAGATGATTACGTCCTACGCGTCATGCATTTAGTCATGCATATTAACCAATGACTTAAATTCTGCCAAGTCACTGGTTTTCCTGGCTAGCTCAGACAACCCATTCCATGCTCTAATAGCACTATAGGGAAGAAGGCGTATTTGTACTTATGCAATCGTCTGCGAATAATCTAACTTTTGTTCCTGAAGTAGGCCTAATGCAATTTGGTAAATCATTTATTTAAATTAAAAATAGTAGTGAACCTAAGACTGTTCCTTGAGGTACACCTGAGTTTACTGTTATCGGTGTTGATTTAGAGCCATTTAAGAAACTAATGATAGTAATATTTATTAGCGACTTATTGAGTTATTGTGTGCTACTTTTGAAGAAGTGTATATATCTGGACAATATAGCATTGTAAAAACCTTTTGTTTATATAAGGGTCATAGCAATTCACTCTGTCTGGTAGATGTTATTTCTCCCACACCCATTCAACTTAGAACATTTATTCATTGGCACAAACAATTAATGAATCAATTTAAATTATTTTATAAAATTTAACTTGTATACCGACAAGGTAAAATAATTCTTCAGTATTCAGATATGAGGCTATACATATTCTCTCACACCCATTCTCGTATACGTTTAAACTTTAAACTATTTATTGTAGGCTTACCTAACAAAACATCAAAAGAGGGAAATAACTTCTCTTTTAGTTGACAGATGCAGTTGTACATGCTGAGTTCTTTCCTTAGATAATTTTTTCGTAAAAGGTATTTTCTGTATGTTTTGGTTTAAAGGCTGAAAGAAAATGCTCTGCTTCTGATACAATACGATGCGGACCATGCAATGCTACAGACTTTGAAGTAACCTAGAAGGTAAGATATTGTTCATAAATGCCTAGCAATACCCTTTTTACATGGATGAATGTCCATATTATAAATAAGGGTTTTGTATTGATGCTGTATTGATTAGGCTCTACTGTTCAATAAATCTTCATATTTTGTCCATGGTTTGAAATTATAGTGATCACTGACGAGGAAAGGGGGGGGGGGGCTGTGGACAATATATGTAGGCCTAATTATTGTTTAGATCAACACTATTATTATTCCCCTTTATTTGAAAAATTAGCTGTAATGTATGGTTTGAAAACAATGTGTAGAGAGATAATATGATTATGAAACACCGAGTCTCAATGTAATGCCCCTATAACATATGCCTTGTATACACTGGCTTTTAGACAAAACATCACTTTTGATATTGGTGCTATGTTCATTTGTGTGGTCGCTCCTGCAATTTGTGTGTAAAATGTCCCAAATACTTAACCTACCTGATTTTATTAGCTTGGAAATCTTATTGTGTTTCTGTGTGTGTGTGTGTAAAAAAAAAAGGGGGGGGTGATAAGATTTTTTTTTCAGTAAGTATAAAGCAAGATTTTTTTTCAGTAAGTATAAGGCAAGATTTTTTTTCAGTAAGTATAAGGCAAGATTTTTTTTCAGTAAGTATAAGGCAAGATTTTTTTTCAGTAAGTATAAGGCAATATTATTTTAAAGTTCTCAGCCTTTTAGTGCTGCGACGCTTTTGCAATTTCCCACTATAAGGCACACTGTTATAAATTATAATCATAATGTATATATATCTAATAGAAATCTACTAAGCTTTATGTCTAATCATGAAACACTTTAATTTATTCTTATAGCTAAATTATAAATAAATAAAAAATTATTTCTACGGCTTGCATTTATTTACTTTTAAATTTCATAATCGCCACATTCATCTTTTATATGCCTACTTATGTCAAAATTTGAAAAGCATGGCTCGAGCAACTGTATTCTATATTGCTACAAAATTGTTGCGACAGTTAGTAAAAAAAAAAGCCAAAGTCATCGCGAAGGTTGAACTTATTTTTGTTTTAGCATATCGAGAATTGGTTAGCTATCTTTGCAAGATTAGAACAGTGATCTTCTGTCTCTACTGTTGTATTTAACAAGTTGTAAAATCCCTTTTCGCAAATAGGAAAGGCCCATCAGTGAAATGGCATATAAAGCCATCGACTTTTCCGCTTGATATCAAAATATTTCAAAGGTTTTTTGATGCTTTACGCATGAACCTTTTTTATTATTGCATTCTGCGCATCGAACCGTGACCTCCATGACTATGGCGAAGGTGCCTATCAAATACTCACATAATACTTTGTCCGCCCATCCGCCCCTTTTTTTTTTCCATTTTTACTCTCTTGTAACATATTTTTGACACGTGATCAATAGTTGAATGACAACGGCATTCCATGCGCAAAGACTTAAAATGCTTCTGGACTGAAAATATAGATTTCACTTTTCTATCTTTCCCCGTTACCACCCCCTAAAAAATGATTTTACATTTATTTGTTATCACTCTGACGTCGTAACGCTCTATCACCCAAGAGTTCACTTGTCTTTTTTTTCACCCTCAGCACACAAAATAATATTGTTATACCTATATTAAAACGTTGTTTTTTTTTATACATTTTTTTTTACAACAAAATCACTTATTCAGTCATATTTGGCTTCATACGACAAAAAAAAAACACAGGGAAGAAATGACAACTCTTTGCACACAAAATGCAGAATCTTCTGGGGTGCCAGGTCACCGTTCATCCTCCGTGTAAGCTGCTCAGTACACCTCGGTACGCACGGCAGACATAAAAAATAAATTTAAAAAAAAGTTTGTTTAAATTACCAAATAATAGCAATAATAATAATGATGTAGATAATGACGTAAATACTTGTTACAATGATACAAAGTGACACTAGGCATTCCAATAATCTAATTAGTTTAATACTTGACACTAGAGTAATTCAATCAGTTCAGTAATCCACAATATACGGTATGTAATTCAGTCAGTTCAGTAATCCACAATATACGGTATGTAATTCAATCAGTTCAGTAATCCACAATATACGGTATGTAATTCAATCAGTTCAGTAATCCACAATATACGGTATGTAATTCAGTCAGTTCAGTAATCCACAATATACGGTATGTAATTCAATCAGTTCAGTAATCCACAATATACGGTATGTAATTCAATCAGTTCAGTAATCCACAATATACGGTATGTAATTCAATCAGTTCAGTAATCCACAATATACGGTATGTAATTCAATCAGTTCAGTAATCCACAATATACGGTATGTAATTCAATCAGTTCAGTAATCCACAATATACGGTATGTAATTCAATCAGTTCAGTAATCCACAATATACGGTATGTAATTCAATCAGTTCAGTAATCCACAAATAACGAGAAGGTACTCAATTCAAATAGTTTGATATAGTCGACTTGAAAAGTAGCAATAAGTAATATTCCCATCCGTGTGTAGTTCAATGTGTTATCTACATTGACAAAAGATGCTGAAGCACAAAGTTTTATTGAGATTCTTTCTTGAATATATTACTGACTTGATAGCAAAATAACTTCCATGTGTAACAGTCACAATCGTGTGTAGAGGTCAACCAGTGAAAAATAAATGCAGGCTCTGGCTAGTTCAATGACAATGACTTTCAGTTGCATACTTGTAAACTGATTTTGCTTGAATAATAACGTGTTGACTCACTTGTTACAATTTAAAATAGCAGGCTTAAGTTGAAATGTTATTATAGTCACCTTTATTAACTTGTACTTGTAGAAAAAGAAAAGCTTGACAGTTCCTCCATGTTCCCAGTGTGCTCCAAATTATAAACACTTATTATGTGACACACAAACAAATATATAGTTTGTTTTGTATCCAACTTTAGTAGTAGACAACTGGCAGGTATAATAGATAATATACCTGACCGGACGAGCCCCCATTTATGTCAGTGGTTCTTTTCTTAGCTTGTCTTGACTTGGCTCGTAGGGGTTTACACAATTACTCAATTCTTATTAATTAATACTTGCTACACAAATACTTGTTACACAAATAAGAACAATTACTACCTGATACACTTTAACTCCAAC
The DNA here is from genome assembly GCF_947242115.1 of Biomphalaria glabrata. Classification (NCBI taxonomy): domain Eukaryota; kingdom Metazoa; phylum Mollusca; class Gastropoda; family Planorbidae; genus Biomphalaria; species Biomphalaria glabrata. The sequence goes on from NC_074716.1 coordinate 25,583,284, forward strand.
CCAGATATCCATGGAAATGCAAATAATACTTATTAATACTTAATAAGCACACAATTATATTAACTGTCAGTAAATAATACATAAACAATAGGTCCAGGAAGCGACTGTCCAACCTTCCTGGACCGGGAGCAAAACCTCACCAACTGAATACACTCTCTTACATTCAACGAAGACTTAACCATTCAGTTCTAAACACGTGCTAGACTGTTCACATTCACAACCTGGGAATACATATACAAGGAGATATAACTATCATACCAAAATAAAAAAACTAACATTCACTCTCGCCATATCTCCCCCTGACAGTTAGCCACACTGAGAAAACTATAGTTTGGCCGTTAAAATGTTTCGATAAAAAAAATTTGCTAGAGAACGAGAAAATCTTTATCTTGAACGGGACAATACAATTTCCGCATTCTTTGAAGAGTTTAATAAATTAATGTTCAGGAAAAGTGTGCGCATCGTCTTTTAAGTGTTGATCTAAAGGTCTATCGTTGGAAGGAATACAATTAAATGTTCCATTGGTTTTTATCTAACATTCATTAGTTATTAGGAGAAAAACAATCGCTTTATTATAAGTTGTATGAAGGATAAATTGTCTTAGAAAGTATTTTCAAAAAATGTTTTTCTTGTTTTTAAATACATTTTATTTCATGTTGTGAATGTTTAATGCTTTCTTTATACGTTATTATTATACATTGTAATCAGTGCTTGTACCGCCACCTTTTTCAATGTGGGGAAAAAGTATTACTTTTCTTGTATTTTAACGTTTATTATTAATTTATTTGTAGTTAAAAGTTAGGCAATCCATCATGGCATGGGTACCGGCACCTATTTTTTTTTTACCAAAAACAAACAAAAAAAAAAGCACCTAACCCTAACCCTAACCCTATGATTGTAATTAATTTGTGTTAAGAATGGAATAGAGCTTAGAAAATTTCATTCTGCTCTGCTGAAAAGTGCAAAAATTATATCTCTTTAAAAACATAGCTTATCAAGGCTTTCCTTGTTTTGTACACCGAATATACCAAAAACTACATATTTATATTTTTTTCCCGAGATATAATCTATGAAAATCTTAAAGGAAACAAAATTCCGTTGTCCATGTTTTGTCAATTTTACGGATATTAAATAACCAGAGTTGGCTGCAACATTAGCCAACACTACTCTTAATATAGTATAGTAATATAGATCTAGATCTAGATCTAGCTTATTCGGGTTGTAACGCTGATAGATCAATTCAAAAACGCAAAAATGGTAAATAGATCTTGATCTAGTTAGATCTACTTATATGTATTTTTTTTTTGTATTATATATTACGGTCTAAATGTAAAATTATATTAAAAATTCCATTCAGACGAGAGCTATAATCTAGACTAGACGATCTAGAAAGAAATTTGCTAGATCTAATCTCAGACTATGTGAAGTTAGTGACGTGTACGTTTTTTTGATCAGTTACTGAGTTACACTAACTCACTAGATTCTAACACTACTTACTACTAACAGTATCGTTTTGCCACGTCTAAAATAGATGTCTAGATCTATCATTTAGTCTTAGTAGCTGATGTCTCTAACGGCCATGCATTATATTCTAAAGACTACAGTTAATATACTATTATAATATTAAATAATAAATAATAATATTATCATAATATATAGAATATTAATATAATCTAGATTATAGATCTAGTGTCACAATCTGAATCACTAATAGTGCTTCTGTCACGTGTCATCAATGGTGCCAGATGTCACAATCAGACTTGAACTATATTGCACTATCAATGATTGTGTTGCCGAAGATCTTGAAATAATCTTTCAATAAGATGATCGTATAAAAGTAGCCAGTTCTATGTTGATAATACGATCATTCAGAATGTTGCCAATTGATAAGAGTTAAGAGGATCATCTAGGTCTAGGAGTTACTACTTGACAAATATGATCTAAGTACGTTCTATATTCAATAAAGAAACTTCTCTTCGTCTAAAAACAATTACTTTAATTAATAACTTGAAAACACTATTCACAAATAGTTACAATGGTTAAATGTACTTGAATAACTGATCTACACAATAATATATCTGAGTCTCAATACAAAAAGGTATATCTTCTAGATTTCATGTTACATGCAAGTTAGATGTTATCACTACAAGTTCCAAACACACGACTGACTAGAAAATATAGAAAAATACAAAGCTTTGGGCGATTTGCCATGTGACCCATATCTCATTGCCGCTTGGTTGAGATCTGACCAATAAATGCAACCCAATGTACAACAATTAACTTTTGAAACCAATGAAGTTCATTTTGAAAATGAAAGTAATTACAAGTCTGTTTTTCCCGAGCCAGTTCAAGTTCCGTCGACAAGCTAAATATAGACTGTTGCCAAATATAGATATAGTGTCCGTGACATCTAGTAACCTAGTATGATAGTATCTAAATTTAAATAATCTAATAGAGAGTATACTGAATACTGTATAGATCTATAAAATAAGAAGATAATTACTAAAATCTAAATTAGATATCTGAATATCTCTTACTAAACATTATAAATTTACTTTTTTTATCATAATATTTAATTAATTCTATTTATGATTATAGATAATAAATACCTTGGGGGGGGGGGGGGGTGGAAGACAAGTTGACAAGTAGTAAAATAAAGTGATAGAAGAGTTTGAAGGGTCTCCATGTGCCTTGTTTCCCTACTTAAACACATGTATTAGGGTTTATTCAGACCTAAAACTTCTTTAAAAACTCTAACCGTTTTAACTCTGTTCAGTTTTGAAAAAATCATTTTTGGAAATATATATGCGTAAATTATGCAAATTAGCTTGGCTTATTTTAGTAATTGTTAATATTTCAGATGGATTCCATAAAATTTTATTAGTTCATTCATTGCTCTCCAATAATATATATATAGTTTTGTGTATGTAAAGTAATTAGTTTAAATTTGCTAGGAATTTTTTTGTAAGAGAAGTGCTTAGTCTGGAAATAGTGCTGTGTCTTTTTGGCACAAGACATGCTAAAATGCTCCATCTTAAGAGGGTTAAACCAGGGGCTCATTACTCATCCAGGTGAAGAAAAACTCAGAATCCAAACTTTCTTTGCCTTCTCAGAAATATAATATAGGAAAGTCATCTGGAATCAACTCTGATTAAAAATGAGGAACCCTGAGTACCTTTTTGCAGAACCTGTTATTCTGATGATAACTTAGGTGACCAGATATTTGGGTAGTGAAAGCAGGACACATGTCGATCATTGGAACATTGCTCTCAACAACTTAGATGCTATAACAATACATCATAATGTACACACACACCCACAATTTACACAATGAATACACTTTTTCTTCTTCTTAAACTGTGAGGTAGAGTTGAACCTTCGGCTCTTGGAACTCTAGGCCAGCAAAAGTGAACAAGAGCTCCCTCTCACCGGCATGAATGAGAACAGTGTACACTGTTCTGTCTGACAGGTGGGTCAGACTCGCGGCAAGAGACCGCGTACACTAAGACCCCCGCCATTTTCCTTTTCTATGCCAGGCTAACTGTGCGGGACACGCCGTTTATGTAACGGCCCCTTGAGGAACAGCGCCTGGATTGTGACAAGGTTGTGGGAGCTTTTTTACAACTCCGCGCAGTGCAATGAGGATGCTCTCGCACCCCCTTAGGCACCCCCACGGGAGTCTTGTTTTGCTACCCTTTAGCCTAATCGTTTCCTCTTACGATCGTTTCCACCCGGGCGCCACTATGAGGCAGGGTAGCATGCCCGGGACAATGAATACACAGAATAACTTAAATTATTGAAGACTTTCTGAAATGTTTTTCCAAGATAGAGCATCTTTCTGTGCGTTAACCTGTGGAATAGGCAGCTTCTCTGTCTGAAATGCACAGTACTTGGCACTAAGTTTTGTAAATGTTTACGATTGTCACTGCTACATCACTTTTTTTCATCCAAATAGTAAGTCGCATGCGTACTTCTTTGAGGAGCAGAAGATACTTCAAGAGCCCTGACATTCTGTTCCTCAATAAAGAGAACTGTTACATGGAATATTGACATATACAATTCAGCACGCTGGTTTTCAAAGAGACTTTTCATTATGGTTTGACACTTCTCTTGTGAAAACAAATTTGATTTCAAAGAAGGATATTAAATAGTCTATCCAATGAAGGCTTCAAAGGTTTTTAAATGGAGACTTACTAGGAGCTTCCATTTAAAAATTACAATCTCATTCAGATGTTTTTTTTAAATTAACACAGGTGCCTATGCAGCGAACATGAAATAAGAATCCAGAAGAAAACGCCACAAGGGGGTACTTTAAAGCATGACATTGGTCACTTTTTTATTCACACGATCATTGGCCGTCATGGCTGGGCATTTTATGAAAAGCGTGATAGACAATCCAAAGCGGGACTGTTACGTCTAAATCAGGACGTCTTGTCACCTCAGTGATAACTAATTGTATCAGTTATTTGCCATTTCTTTAGACTCATCAGCTGCTTGAAGGTATAGAACTGTTTACAACAGTGACCTGACAAAATAGTGCGAAATTTCCCAACAAAATAGCGCATACTTATATAAGGTCTCTACCTTCTTCAATACTTATATATCTAAAAGTATGCCATATTTGCAGAGAAAGAGAATACTTTAAATGCATAACTTGGTGACCCTGTTCAAGGGTTAGGTATATGATGATGTGTGTGTTACACATGTGCGATATAGTATAAAAAGAAACCTTGATTATCTGCGGCATCTCTCTTTGATCAAACCAGGGCGTCTCTAGAGATGGGAATCGGTTCGGTCAGATTTAAGTTCGGTTGATGATGTCAAGAATATAAACACTGCCTTCCTTTCGTTATGGTACATTCTTCAATCTTTTCCATGACAAAAATCAGCAGTTGTTTCTTCTTAAATGGTGTGTAAATCTGACCAGTATGGAAATATCTTTGCATGAAGTGCACTTTTGGAATAAAAAAAAAAAAGATATATTTTGAAATTAGTCATTTTAGCTTTTTAAAATTCTTGCAAAAATGTTTGCCTATTTTTATTTTAAGATATTCAAAGTCTTTCCTGTTAAATGACTGGAAAGTCATGAAAACATTAAAATAAAAAAGAAACTATTGGTTCTTGTCACCACCTCAAAGTTGGTGCCATAGAGAAGAAACCCTAATTCTGTATTGTGTATGTTAATTCCATATTGTGAATCTTATTCACAACCCATGTTGCACTAAGGTGAACACTTTTGACCTTAGGTGAACCAGAGAGTTAAAGGCAGTCAGTCCACATAGAGATCTTGTAGCAAGCACTTGTATTGAGTCACTTAATATTTAAGCAGTAGAGTTAGATGTTTAAAGTAGTTGGTTATAGAATAAGTACTAAGTTGTGATATTCGTATATTACTGTTGGATTAATACTGACCATTCCTGGGTCGAGTTGTATGGTGTATTCACTATGTGGTGTTATATTAAACTTATTGTGTCTGCTACATCCAGCGTCATTTCATTATTCTGTGATTTGTAACAAGAACCCAATGTCACCACCACGCCTACATTGATAACCACAGCCACATTCATAATATATAAAAACAACGCGGTGACATTTTGGTGTCAGAAGTGTCCAAAGTGCAAGGCATTCGGTGACAGTTCTATTCATATTTTACAATTTCTAAAGTATTTCTTGCAAAATTAATGAAAAATATTTTTTCCACATTATTTTGTTTACGCTATTTTGTCTGGGAAACGTTTACATTTTTACTATTGGTAAGCCCAGTTTTTTTATCATTTCTTGAGAATGTTCCGAATAAGGGCTCTACAGCCACAGTAAGAAGTAACCTATGAGATAAATCATAGTTGTTCTACAACTGAAGGTGGCAAACGTAAAGCTTTTCATTTTTACTTTTTTTTTTTTTTTTTTTTCAGCTGGACATTGAGTTGATGAGTCGCTATGTTTCACCAATTAATCCTGCCGTCTTTCCCCATCTCACAGTTGTGCTACTTGGCATTGGAATTTTTTTCATGGCCTGGTTTTTTGTGTATCCTTAAATTATTGTATAAAAATCCATAATTTCAATATATTATAATATATTTGTGTAAATTCACTTTTATTTTTAAATTTTGCAGAAAGAGTCTTATTTTGAAATGATACTTTTGCATCTGTAATTTTTTGAATTACCAACCAATAGTGCTAAAGAAAGTTCCATTTTTTTCATTTAGTATTATATTGCTTAACTTCTCCATCACTGCCCCTTTTCCTGGGTCCACTGAGAGTTTTAAAGCATAAATATTACATATATAATCTCTACTAAATTGATCAATTAAATTTCAATACTACACAAACTACAAAAAAAAGAAGCCCAAGTTAAGTTGTTAGTTAAAAATAAACAAAATTTTCAAGCCTAATATCATTATTTTCTTAAGTAATCTGGACTGAAAAATCTTAAAATGCTGAAGTAATCATTAGCAACATGCAAGATTCTCCATAGCCTTCTATAATTTAAAAACAAAACAACTCAAAGAAAGCTGTCAATATCGATTTCAATTGTTTACCCAGCCAAGTAACATGTTGCAGTAGATGCCAAAAAAAGATGCTGACCTTATCTTTTATGCTAGCAAACTGTACCAACAGGCTGAGTCACAAGCACCAAGATAGCCCTCTGGCCTGAATAGCACTTAGCTGTTCATTTAGATCAGTGTTTCCCAAACTTTTTTCTTAATGGAACACTTTGCACATTTTGAGTATTTAGCTGAATACTTTAAAAATATTTTTTAGAGAGATTAATTCATATGGTGGCCTACTAGTTAATTATTCCAGTAGCTTGTGGAACAACTATAATTATAATACTATTCAGGCCTTGTGGATCACTAGGGTTCTGCAGAACACTGTTTGGGAAACACTGATTTAGATATTTATTTAACCTGTCCATGGCTTTATAAATTTATATGTAAACATATAAAGGAAAAAGAAAATTTTTACCTCACATTCACACATTGTATGAAATGCATTGTTGTTAAATGAATTTCCTTGAGTAAAGGTTATAAAATATTTTTTTTAGTTCTTCATATTTTATTGAGAATTACTGAATTAAGGAGAAAGTTGCAATCTGCATTGAGAAATATATTCCTTAATTTATATCAGCTATGAGGTAACCAGCACAAAATTTGCAAGAGATCTTAAAAAGGAACTTGTGGTATCTCTGGTGGCATCCATTTTTATGGGCTTTGGAGTTTTGTTTCTTTTACTTTGGGTTGGAATTTATGTCTGACACATGATTCTGGCTGTGTAAGCAATCTTTTTTATAACCATGTTTGATTAATTCCTTACCATCCAGTTGATTTAGCCTATCTCACATAAATAACAAAAAAAATGTTAATAATTGTTTTAGTTTTTAGCAGCTATTAGTTTTGTATGATATGTCTGTCACATTTATATCTAAAAAAAAAAAAAAAAACAACTAAAATAACTATCGAAAATGTGAATTTTCCATATTTGTAGCATTCAAAGTTTACAAGCAGCAAGATCAAATTTGTTCTTTGTCAAAATATTTTTTTAACAAAATAATTAGTACTGAGATTGAAGTTAGTTTGAAATTCAGTTTCTTATATCCACACAAATTTCCTATGAACTTGTTTAACCCAAAAAGGTTTTGTTTCGTTCCTCAATGTGGACAATTCAACGATTAGAAATGATAAGTACCATTGTAATAAAATAATTTAAAATCATTGTGCCAAAATTTTCATAACCTTCCTTTTCATCTGAGATGAACTGCAATTGGCTTCAGGATTGGTAAGAAACTGTTGAGTTACACTTAGACACATCCTCCCTCATCCTACCCAGCTAGGGACACTCATACAAGATATACTTACTTAACTGTTTCCACTTAATAGGAAGTGTAGTTTGGCTGGAACCTGGCAAAATATGACATCTGGGGCAGTGTCCTTTGAGCTATCATTGATTGCTATGGCCTGTTTTAGCCGTAACTCACTCTTTTTCTATTTCTTTGTCTTAAAGGCTTTTTCTTAATTCAGATTCATTGAAGCTACATTTTATTTTCTTCTGGTTGGTGGAAAAGATGCATCTGAGTCTGTGTAAAAAAATTTCTGCTTTCAGATCAGTAATTATAGTTAAAAAAAAGCTATATGTAAAACGCATATTTAAGTAAAGTAAAGTTCCCCTTTCAGACCATGTGGTCTGTAGGGCAGATGATGTAAAGGTCATCTGTTTCTGTGTCCTATGGTTAATTAGGGTGTCATGTGGCCAGCACAATGACCAACCACCTTAACTTTCCCCCACTAATGTCAGGTACCATTACCCATTATAGCTGGGTGGACTCACAGGCCCCCTTAAGATTCCAAAATTAAAAATCCCAATTTTTATCAGGATTCAAACCCAGAACCCTCTGGTTTGGAAGCCAAGCCCTTTACCACTCAGCCACCACACCTCCAAAACACATATTTAACCAATTTAAATCATCTATTATACAAATGGAAAAGTATAATTTTGCCTCTTTATTTAAAAAACAGAATTGGGTAGCATGTTTTCTTTTTAAAAAGTTTATATCATCTCACTCTGTCTGTTAAATAGGTTTTAACACATTATTTCTCCCACACTCAAGTTGAAACTGTGCACAATTATTCATTGGCATAGACAAGACATGAATCAAAAATAAAAGTAACAAATTGGTCAATTAATTACTGATAATTATTTTGTTTGATACCAACAAGGGAAATCAATCCTTCGGTAGTTACAGATCTGGCAAAATATGTACCGGGTATTGTTTCATCTTCTTTGTTATTGAACATGTTATTTCTCCCACACCCATTCACGCATCAAGTTGAAACAGTTATTTTTTGTTCCTAACACTCACTAATTTTAGTGTTGAGGGCTTTACCTTTCCAGATTGTTTTGAGTTTTGCAAAGGCTGCTGTGGACTTAAATTTTGACCAGGAAACCTTTTTACGTCTTTAATCAATTGCTAGTGTGAAATTAAGCCCTCTTGTTTGTATCTGAAGTATATACACTATATGATTATCATTATACTAACTTTTAACAATCTGGTAGTGTATTTAGATCTATAAATTGCTTTTTAAATTATAATTATTTTATTTTTCAGGTAAATTGTTATTGGTTTGAAAGTTGATGATGGCTGTGTGATTGGATTTTTATGTACCAGTATGGTGATTAGAAATAAAGTACTGAATTACATTGGTCAAAATTTTTTTTAGTGTTGACTTCATTGCTACTTAGAAGTGCTAACATTTTTAGATATTTTTATAAAGCTTATATCACTCTCTCTGTCTGTCTTGTACATTATACACATTATTTCTCCCAAGATGAAACTTTGCACAATTATAATCAGTGTATTCATTAGTGGTAATTACAAGGTTCTTACAACCTTTGTGAAGATGAATTCCAGACCTTTTGCAAACATTTTTTTCCCAGATTCTCTAACAGTAAATTGGATGGCTGTGTTAGGTATGTGCTCTGGACTGTTTTATCCATAGTCTTGGGTTTGAACCATCTCCGCAGTCATCCCACACTGTCCTGTGGGAGGCTTGGGCTTGAAACATTCGAAATGTAAAAAAAAAGTCACTAATATTATACACCTAAGCATCTATTTTATATATATATACCGTACTAGCCATATGTTACCCGCGGGTCTTAATTTGCATATCACTACCGATATAGTCATAGAGTGTTTTGTAAACAATTAAACGAAATAATTATGTAATAAGTATAGCGAATGCGTGAACGTAAAAATGGTATGAATGGAGCTATCAAAATAGCTAATCGACCTGAAATTCAGAGTTGCCTACAAGTACGCATCTTGCGTATTTTGTACGCAAATAGACACGAAAATACGCGAGTACGGTTTATCATCTGAAAATGCGCATTTCCACATCAACAACACCCCCCCCCCCCTCGAAAAAAAAAGTAGTTCTTGCTAATCCTATATAGATCAGTGCATCAATGCCTGGAAATGGACTATTCTTAATTAATCTACCACGAGATAGTACCGCTTTTTTTTTTGCGCGCACTGACGCGCGAGGATTTAAATCTTTACTAGATCTTACTGATCTAAAGCGAAGTTCCTTTTGGTTAGATTAGTTCTTATCTAGACTTAGATTTAGATTAGGGTATAGAGATATTTCACGATGTCAGGCACCTTTAATAGAATTTACGTAACTCTAGATTTAGAATTTAGATCTAAGATCCAAATCTATTCAAGTCTAGATTCTAGATCTTAAGATGTGACCATGTGTTTACTATACTTAGATTTAGAACTAATCTAAATGAAATTACAACTAATAATAGATTTAAACTACTGACTAGATCTTGGTCTAGTAGCTCAAGACTCTGGATATCTATAACTAGATCTAGATCTACTTAAAAGCAGCAATTTTTGCCATCTTATAAAGAGATTTATTGATCTCCTTATCATTTATGGAATTTAAAAAAAAAAAAAAAACATAGTTGACGAATTTTCAAGATTCCCGTTTGCATACGCCTGTTCTGGTATGTCGGCTTCATCAGATGTCTAGATAATTTATTTGGACTATTCGGAATGCCTATGTACACATACCTCATCATGGGCGTAGCCAGGGGGGAGTCGGAATTTAATGACTGATTTTTCGCTTTGATTTTGTTTATTTTAGGTGAGTTTTTAATACTAAACCATCAATTGCCCCAGCACAACCAAAGGGGTTTTGAGTTTAAAACCCCCTACCAGGGGGGGGGGGGGTTCAAGTTTAAAAACCCCTTCCAGGGGGGTTCGAGTTTAAAAACCCCTACCAGGGGTTTTGAGTTTAAAAACCCTTATCAGGGGTTTTGAGTTTTAAACCCTCTACCTGGGGTTTTTGTAGTTAACCCCCCCCCTCTTCTATAAAACAAAACGAAAATTCCCTAATTCCAAGAGCACAGTTAAGGAAGATTTTGATTTTAAAACCCCCTCTAAAATTTACGATAAACCCCCTCTTCAATATAAAAAAAAAGCTAATTACGCACTCAAAATGTTATGAGCGTAGCTAAATAGTTTTTGACTCAGATTTCAGCGGGGTTTGAAGGTAAATAATACCTCTTTAATAATAAAAACAAAGCAAATTATACATTCAAAATGTTATGAGTATAGTCAAAGTGGTTTTGAGTTCAAACTCCCCTCCAGTGGAGTTTGAAGCTAAAAAGTACCTCTTCAATATAAATAAAAGCAAATTACTCACTCTTAAATATATGAGCGTAGCCAAAGGGGTTTTGAGTTTAAACCTTCCGCCAGTGTAAAGAAAAAAAAGCAAATTACGCACTCAAAATGCTATGAGCGTTGCCAAAAGGGGTTTTGAGTTTAAGGGGGGTTTGATGCTAAAAATACCTCTTCAATATAAAAAAAAAAAAAAGCAAATTACACGCTAAAATTATTTGAGCGTAGCCAATCCAATCGGGGGTTTTGAGTTTAAACCCCTCTTCTACAGATGGCTTTTTTTTTAAAGTTTAAAACCCCTCCAGATGGTTTTGAGTTTAAGATCCCCCTTCAGAGCATTTTGAGGTAAAAAAAAAAAAAAAAAAACAGATAATTTTGACGATAAAACTTCTCTTTTCGATATAAAATCTAAAGCAAAGTACAGTTAGTTAGTTCCAAGAGCGTATTCAAGAGAGGTTACACATTTTTACCAGTGGCAGGGCTCCATTAATAAACTGCAGTGAATAGTCATCTGCCGAAATTGAAAAACACTAAATGTGGCTCAACAAAGATGGCTAAGACAGATTTTAGGAGTCAGTTATAGAGATCGGGTCTAAATCAAGGAAATCCTATGCCGAACTGGGAGTCGACCCCTTAGTAAGATTGTGAGAGAGCGACGCATGAGGTTTGCGGGACATGTTCTCCGACAAAATGAATTACGCATAAGAATAGTTGCAATGATATCCTAGTACAACTTGACGCCACTCATTCATGGAGGTCCTCATGGCAGGTGGGAAGAGGCTTCAGACATTACCAGTGACAGATTTTTATGGAAACAGCTTGACGTCAAATGCTCCAAACGGCGCGGGAGGGTCTAAGTCAGTAAGAATAGCACATTAGGTTTTTGAAATAAAACTTTTTAATAGCAGGAAAATGCACAGTAGATATCTCAGAATATGCATTTTGTTGGCTTTCAATACCAGAAATAGTGCTTGGCGGCGCCCTGAGGGAGCTCCTAGCGCTCCCCCAGACCCCCTTGCTAGTAATGGCGGGGAATTTACAATTTATGGAAAAAGCTTAACAGCAAATGCGCCGAACGGCGCGGGAGGGTCTAAGTCAGTAAGAATAGCACATTAGGTTTTCTAAATAGAACTTTTTAATAGCAGGAAAATGCACTGTCGATACCTCAGAATATGCATTTTGTTGGTTTTCAATATCAGAAATGGTGCTTGGCGGCGGGGCTTCGCCCCGCGCTGGGGGAGCTCCTAGCGCTCCCCCAGACCCCCTCGCTAGTAATGTCGGGGAATCTACAATTTTTACACTAACTCATGGGAGAACCTATTCTAGGGCACAATAAACGTGTTCCGAAAGAATGAAGGGTCAGAAGTAATAAAAAGACCCCCCCCCCCCCGCGCGAAAAAAAATTATATGTATTTATGTGTGTGTGTGTACATAATTTTTATTACTTCTGACCCTTCAGAAAAAAATCCTGGCTACGCCCATGTACCTCATTCATGTCAAGAGAGGTGCAGGAATTTTTACACGAGAGAGGGGTGGCCACAAGAAGCACGACCCCTTATAATTCCAGAAGAAATTCAAGTAGAAAGGCTAAACGACTCATCATGGAAAGCTATAACCCTGGCCTTAAAAACTCAAGGACCGGTTTCCAAATGGGAGCAGGTGTTAAACCAAGCCCTGCACTCTCTTCGTTCTCTGCTCTGTAGGTACCGCTACAAACGAGACACCGCACGAGAGCATATTCGAGTTCTATCGCAGGTCCACCTTCGGCAAATCACTCCCGACATAGTTAACTCATTCAGGAAAAGTGTTGTTAAAAAAGGGAGCCCGTGCATCAAAATATGACGATGGTACAATAGCTGTGGACTTAATCACATGCAACCCACAGTATGCCATTGTAAGACTTCCTGATGAAACAGTGTCACTACGACATTTGGCCCCCGCTGCAAGAGAGGGAGAATCAGAGGTGTATCAACATATGGAACATGAAGACCTTGAGCCGGAGACAAACCCATCACAGATGCAGGTGCCTACTGACCATGTGACTATGGAACACACATGTACACATGGGCGTAGCCAGGATTTTTTTTTGGGGGGGGGGGGGTTAGGGGGGGATTTTTTCTCCCCCTTCCCCGCCCCCCCTCCCTCGCGAAAAAATTTTTTTGTATGTGTGTGTGTGTTCATAATCTTTATTACATTCTGACCCTTCATTCTTTTGGAACACGTTTATTGTGCCCTAGAATAGGTTCTTCCTGTAGTTAGTGAAAAAAATTGTTGACTCCCCGCCATTGCCAGCAAGGGGCTCTGGGGGAGCTCTAGGAGCTCACCCTAGCGCGGGGGCGCCAAGCACTATTTCTGGCATAGAATGCCAACAAAATGCATATTCTGAGGTATCTACAGTGCATTTTCCTGCTATTAAAAAGTCTTATTTCAAAAATGTATGTGCAATTTTTACTGACTAACACCCTACCGCGCCGTTCGGCGCATTTGCCGTCAAGCTGTTTCCACAAAAATCTGTCACTGGTAATTTCTGAAGCCTCTTCCCACCTGCTCCGAGGACCTCCATGAATGTGTGGCGCAAAGTTGTACTAGGATGTCATCGCAACTCTTATTATGCGTAATTTATTTTGTCGGAGAACATGTCCCGCAAACCTCATGCGACGCTCTCTCACAATTTTACAAAGGGGTCGACTTCCAGTTTGGCATAGGATTTCCTTGATTTAGACCCGATCTCAATAACTAACTCCTCAAATCTCTCTTTGTTGAGCCACATTTAGTGTTTTTCAATTTCGGCAGATGACCATTCACTGCACATTATTAATGGAGCCCCGCCACTGGTAGAAATGTGTAACCTCTCTTGGATACGCTCTTGGAATTGGGTGACTGTAGTTTGCTTTAGATTTTATATCGAAAAGTGAAGTTTTATCGTCAAAATCATCTGTTAGAGGTTTTAAACTAAAAATCTCAGGACTTTGTTGTTGTTTTTTAAATTCAAAACCCAATTTAGCTACGATCATAGAATTTGGTAACTGTAGTTTGCTTAAGAGTAATATTGAAGATAGAGGTTTTCCACCTCACAACGCTCTGTAGGGGGATTTTAAACTCAAAACCATCTGGAGAAAAGGAGTTTAAACTCAAAACCCCCAATTCGCTTGGCTACGCTCAAATAATTTTAGTGTGTAATTTGCTTTTTTTTATATTGAAAAGGAATTTTTTAGCACCAAACCCTTGTGAAGGGGGATATGAACTCAAAACCCCTTTTGGCAACGCTCATAGCATTTTAGTGCGTAATTTGCTTTTTTTTTTTTTTTTAACATTGAAGATGTATTTTTTAACTTCAAACCCCGCTGGCGGGGGTTTTAAACTCAAAACCCATATGGCTACGCTCTTAGATTTTAGAGTGTGTAATTTGCTTTTTTTTTTTTTATTGAAGATGTATTTTTTGCTTCAAACTCCACTGGAGGGGAGTTTAAACTAAAAACTGAGTCAAAACCCATTTGGCTACGCTCATTACATTTTGAGTGCATTATTTGCTTTTTTTTTTCATATTGAAGAGGGGGTCTATCGTAAATTTTGGAGGGGGTATTTAAATCAAAATCTTCCTAAACTGTGCACTTGGAATTTGGGGATTATCGTTTGCATTTTTTGTGTTGGGGGATTTAACTACAAAAACCCCTGGTAGGGGGGTTTCAAACTCAAAACCCCGGGTAGGGGGCTTTAAACTCAAAACCCCTTTAGCTGTGCTGGGGCAATTAGTATTAAAATTTCACCTAAAATTAACAAAATCAAAGCAAAAAAACATGTCACTAAAGTGAAGTAAAGTGCGTCTTCCTCCCCCCCCCCCCCCCCCCCCCCCCCCCCCCCGTGGTAGGGGGTTTCAAACTCAAAACCCCTTTGGCTGCGCTGGGGCAAGTAATGGTTTAGTATTAAAATCTCACCTAAAATAAAGAAAATCAAAGCAAAAAATAGTCACTTAAGTCCGTCTCCCCCCCCCCCCCCCCCGAGGATTTCATTTCGGGGGGGGGGGGGGTTGAACCCCAAACACCCCCCCCCCCCCTGGCTACGCCCATGCATGTACAACAAGGAGAAAATGGACATCAAGAAGAAGTAAATACAGGGGCTGAGTCTCCAGTTAGAGAGCCGCCGATGTCACCAATTCAAAGCGACGGCAGTATTGGTCCTGGTAGATATAACCTAAGAACAAGCAGACTTAATTATAAGGTCTAACATTTATTTACTTACTTTTCCATATCACAAGTTCTAACTCAGTATCTATAGGCGTTAATATGACTTATATGACACACTTAGAACTGATCATTTTATAGTCTAGGGCATATAGCTTTTCTAGTTAATACTTTTTGTATTGTATTACTTATTACATTATTATTCAAGAGTACGGTACTTTCTCTACTGGTGTAACCTAATATTTGTATGCATAATATGACACTTAGGGACTGATAATTTTATAGTGTATAATGTGTTTGTTTATAGTTATACAATGGTTTTCAATAGAGTAACTCTGTAAGTATTCTGTAGGGATACTAAGGCCTCCTATATCGTTGTCCTTCACTATTATTTACATGTTTATGTTCCTATAACTTTTAGGCGGGGTGAATGTAGTGTAACTGAGTTGATTTTCTGCGTCCGTTCAGCGTGCGAGAAACTCAAGTCCAGTGTGTGTTTGGAGCAGTACAGTCGATTTTAAAATAAGAGGCGTCTGCAATAAGATGGAAATAAATCCACCCATAGCGTGTCAGAATGGTTGATTTCACTTTTAGCATCGTTCAGTTGCGTGAACAAAACTATCCCCTTTCAAACTAGCTCTACAACGAGCCTTTCAACGCAAGGAAACCGACTCTTATAGGCACGTGGAATGTAAGAACCCTGAATCAATGCGGTAAACTGGCCCAACTTTTAAGAGAGTTTGACTCTTATCGGCTGGACATCCTTGGGATCTGCGAGATGCGGTGGACGTCAAGTGGAAAAATTATCAATGATGGCAAGACAATAATATATTCAGGACATGACAAGGAGCACATTGGTGGTGTAGGAATCATCATGTCTAAAATAGCAGCTTCAGCGCTAATTGCTTGGAAGCCGGTCAGTGACCGCATCATTACAGCTCGACTCCAAACAAAGCAAATTAAAGTCACTACCATCCAAGCTTATGCCCCTACAGAGGATGCAGAAGATACCATCAAAGATCAGTTCTATAATCAACTACAAACCACTCTTGATGAAACACCTACTCACGACCTAATTCTACTGATGGGAGATTTTAACGCCAAAATCAATCCCAACCGAACTGGCTTTGAATATGTAATGGGACCATATGGCTCTGCAGAAAACATCAGTGATAATGGCGAGCGTTTGATTTCTCTCTGCGCATCCAACAGCCTTTCAATTGGAAACACATATTTTAAGCACAAACAAATACACAAAAAAACATGGTGATCACCAAATGGGGAAACCTTCAACGAGATAGATTACATTTGCATCTCCAAACGATGGAGGTCATCTCTGTTAGACGTGCGGACCCGCAGAGGAGCTGATATCGGCTCAGACCACTACCTTGTCAGTGGCAAATGTAAGCTCCGATTGAAACGCCAACCAAAACGAGCCACACGACCCCGCCCATTTAATGTAGAGAAGCTTAAAGACGGCAATACTGCAGCACAGTTCCAATTGAAACTAACGAACCGCTTTGAGGCTCTTGCAGATATATTGACCCTTGAAGAAGAGTGGGCCAACTTCAAAGATACCACTATTGGGTGCGCAGAAGAAGTTATCGGAAGGAGGCGAGGTTCATACAAGGAACGGTGGATACAAGACAGAACATGGAAATTGATAGATGAGAGGAAAGAGGCCAAACGTAGACGAGATCAGAAAAATGAAACACAGGATCGCAGCCTAGCGGAAGAAGCCTATAGGGAAGCAGATCTGAAAGTAAAGAGAAGCTGTCGGCAAGATAAACGGGACTGGATTGAGCAGAAGGGACAAGAGGCACAAGCAGCTGCAAGCAGAAATGACACAAAAACCCTCCATCGTATTGTCCGAGATCTCACTGGAGCAAAGAGTGGACATGGGGCACCAATAAAAGACAAGCAAGGCAAAACTTTGTTAACGAAAGAAGAACAGGATGCAAGATGGGTAGAGCACTTTAAAGAGACCCTTAACCAACTGTCGCCAGACATAACTTACATATTCAAGGACCCCTCTCCAGACAATGATCTCAAGGTCAAGACAGACCCAATAACTGCTGAGGAGGTTACAATGGCCATTGCAGTGCTAAAGAATAACAAAGCACCAGGACTAGACATGATATCAGCAGAAATGCTAAAATATGGGGGACAGTGCATTGTTAACAGAATGACTGATCTCTTAAATCTCTGTTGGCGAACTTCAAAAGTCCCAGAGGACTGGCAAAAGGGAGTGATTGTAAAGCTTCCAAAAAAGGGCAACTTGGCAGACTGTAACAACTGGAGGGGCATTACTCTCCTCTCTGTCCCAGGCAAAGTTTTCAGCACTGTTTTGTTGAGACGGCTTCAACAGTCTGTAGATGAAAGGCTCAGAGAAGAACAAGCAGGTTTCCGAAGAGGCAGATCATGTACAGAGCAGATTTTCGTTTTACGAAATATCATAGAACAAAGTTTTGAGTACCAACAACGGCTAACGATCAGTTTCGTGGACTTCAAAAAAGCGTTTGATAGTGTCCACCGAGAATCACTATGGAAAATAGTTAGAGAATACGGTATACCAGAAAAATTCGTCCAGATCCTACGACACCTTTACAGTCAGTCTAGTTGCTGCATTAAAACAGAAGAGGGAACAACAGAGTTTTTTACAATCGAGACAGGTGTGAGACAGGGGTGCATCTTATCTCCCTTCCTTTTCCTCCTAGCCATCGACTACATAATGAGGAGAGCAATGAACCAGACTGCCTTTGGTATTCCATGGCATGAACAACTCCGATTGACGGACTTGGACTTTGCTGATGATGTTGCACTACTCGGGGCTACAAATAAATGCATTCAAGAAATGACGGAGAGCCTAGACAGAGAGGCACCCAAAATTGGCCTCCGCATAAACTTGGATAAGACTAAAATTATGCGAGTGGGATATAAGGCAAAGGGTGTCCCCGTCAGACTTGGCGAGTCAAAGCTTGAAGAGCTGGACAAGTTCACGTACCTTGGCAGCATCATAACAAATGATGGAGATGCTTACCATGATGTAGCGTGCCGAATAGGAAAGGCAGGGAGCATTTTCCAAAGGCTGCAGCCTATTTGGACTAGCCAAGCCATTGGACTCGAGACAAAAATACACCTTCTCAACACAATCGTCATTCCAACTGCTACATATGCATGTGAGACGTGGAAGTCATCTGTCAAAATTGAGAAAAGACTAAATGTGGCTCAACAGAGATGGCTGAGACGGATTTTGGGAGTCAGTTACACAGACCGGATCTCAAACAAGGAAATCCTTTTCCGAACTGGGAGTCGAACACTTAGTGAGGTTGTGACTGAGCGTCGCATGAGGTTTGCGGGACATGTTCTACGTCAAAATGAATTACGCACACCAAGAGTTGCGATAACATGGAAGCCAAAACGAGGAAAGCGCAAACAGGGACGTCCTCGTATTACCTGGCGACACACCTTCATGGAGGACCTCAGAACAGTGGACACCAGATGGGAAGAGGCTTCAGACATTGCCAGTGACAGATCATTATGGAGACAGCTTGCCGCCCAATGCGCCGAACGGCGCGGGAGGACCTAAGTCTAAGTCTACAACGATCAAGCCCACGAATGTCTACCTTTGATTTCAATCGGACTTGCGCTGCATTTCTGAATAGTGGCGCGCTATTAAGTAAAGTAGAAACCTTTTATACGAAAACTTAAAATTCTTTTTCAAAGACGATGCATACATAGTGCGTCATATGATGGAATTATCTAGTTGTAGGCCCTTTATGGTTCAACTAAAATTTATTTACTCAAAGAACACATTTTGTATTTTTTTACTTTATTAGGAAATGAGGATTTTTGTATAAAATGTATTATTCATTTTTGTAATAGGCTACTTACATGCCAGTATAATGTCCCAATATGGGGGGGGGGGGGGGATGGGGTGTTCTAAAACTAATCCATATCATAGACCAGGGGTGGGCAACCTTTTCCTACCGAGGGCCGCATTACAAAAAAATTGGGAATGGGGGGGGGGGCAGCATATATATATGTAGGCTACCTACAAAATACGCTAGCTGTGTATAATGTCTTTTAATTCACGTTTATACCGTATTATACATTTACTTCTCTTACAGTCCCAGTTGAGAAAAAAGAGCGATTTCTGAAACTAATTTTACGAATATTTTTTTTTTAATTTTACATCACAGTATTTCAGCACAAATGAACATTTATACTTAATTTAAAACGTTTAACTATTTACGCTCGTGCATAATGTTCTGGAACTGTGGAACTAGCTTTACTATTTGTTATCTTCGTGACTGCTTTCAAATTACAGTCAGTCAGCATCGACCTGTTCTTACACTTGTTTATTAAAAAACAGAAAAAAAATGTATGTGCACAAAAATAATATGAAAATTTAGCAGCTAACTTTTTTAAAGTGAGGTAATACAGCCTCTGTCACCCATAAAACTCCCACGAAATAACTGAATAGAGCTTCTCTTTGAGTTCGTAATATGCTTGAAAAATGTCCTTTACAGTTGAGTCAGCTTCTGCATCAAATGCTGAACTAATTCCAAGTTCTTCCACAATAAAAGAATTCAAATAAGTCTTGTAATTTTCAACCATTTCACTAGAAAGTTTCACTTTTTAACAAAGGAAAATGGAAAAAAATTGATTTCACTTGCTTGCCTGGAGAAACGGCAATGCTTTGTATGAAAAGATTTAACATGCACATGCATTTCATACGCAATACCGGTCCTTCCACTATTCATTAGAAATATTATCAAAGTCACAGTCTATGTCCCTCAAAGAGCATAACAACGTTTTCCTTGAGATCCCATATTCATCTCAATAACTTGCCCATGCTAACCAAGCGGACACTACTGTGGTACCTACCAAACATCGAAACGTTTAGTTTCCGTCTTCAAGTACTTCTCGGAACTGCCAGTGGTTAAAGACCCTTAGCTCTAAGTTTCATCCCTGACATTCCTTGGTAAATAATACGGTATTTTTTATATTCAATGCAGCTTTAGGCAAACTTTCCAGATGTTCTTTAATTTATTAAAAAACCTGTTTTTCTCAGTCAAAACACGTTCCATCAGCTGTTACACTTGATATGTTGTTCAAAGCTAACCCAAGACTATAAATGAGTTAAAACACAGTTCTTTAAAACATTGAATAAATAGTGGCCCGAGTTTGAATCTGTAATTGGATTTTTTCGAAATATTGCAAATAAAAATACTTAATGACATGTAGAGACAATGTCTTTTTTTTTGTTTTTTGGCTGAATTTTTTTTTTAAATTTATAGGTATCCGCGGGCCGCATGTGGACCGCAGGCTGTTCTTTGCACACCCCTGTCATAGACAATAAGAAACAAAGTCGAAGTTTAAAATGCTTTTTTTATTTTTCCTTTTTTTTTTTTTGTTGAATACATTTTTTTTTCAAACTGTTTTAAAATAACACAAAGGTACGTGAACCAAAAAAAAAAAAAAATCACAAAGATACAATACAAACCCTTGAAATAATGGACATAGAGGAACTGACATATGGCAACTTACAAAGCTGCAAAGAAAAGGTGTTTTCAAATGTTTATCTGGTTAAAAAAGAAAACAACAGAAAAACAATGTGTATTGTCTAGATTATTAACAGCTGGGGATAGATTCTTTGTACAGGTTTGCTGTTAAATGCATTTTATCAACTTGGAAAACCACTGAAAAATGTAAGCAATTTTTTTTATAACAATATGTTAAGTGAAAAGGAACGACACTTATTTCATTGTCAAAAACATTGACATTTTAATCCAAACAAATATTGTTTTAGTGACACCAGACAGTGACAAACAAGAATTTCCTGAGTACAGATTCTTTCTCTCACAGTTCTCTACAAAAGATGCCATCGCAGAGGCAATTTACTGACAATGGAATATGCTATCAATCATGTTAGCTATTAAAAAAAAAAAAAAACAACGGCTTTACTTAACAGAGGACAGAGCTTTCCCCTGGTTGATTTCTAGATATTTAAAAAAAAACATTAACTGAGGAGCCAAATAACCTCAGAAAGTAACATTATGTGTACAGTTTCTATACACAAATAGGACAATTTGACAAATAAGGACACTGTCAAGTCAATGGAAACAGTTAAAACAAGCTAGGACAAGTGAGGAATGGAGATTTTGTCATGACTAGTGTAGAACAAAGACAAATGTTTTGAACAACTGATTGTCAGGGAAGTAAGAAAGAAGCATAGGACTTCTGCAATGAGATGTTCATGGAGTCACATAGAATATGCTGCTGCTGGGCACTTGCAGTTCAAGTAGAGAAAGGAACACATAGTTAAACATGGAGTTCACTGCTACATTTAGGATGGCAGAAACAAATGCATGTCACCATTAGCTGATTGCCTTTTTCACAAGGAAACTTCTTTTGAAAATAAAAAAAAAAACAAATAAAACTGAAGTTTAAAAGTAATGAGCAATATATAATAAAATATATATATATATATATATAATTATATGATCCAAAGGCAGTACATGGGGCATATACTAAATCACATAGAAATATGGAACTGGGATACCCATTTGTAAAAAGACTTTAAAAGTGATACTGTCATTTTGTTTCATAGCATTTTGAATTATAGGCCTATATTTCAAAGCAAGCACTAGTAATGACAAACATAGATTTTTTACCACAGAATATAAATTTAGTTCCATACTTTAGGTTAGAACACTTAACACACTAAACTCGCACAAATAAAGGTTTAATAATAATAATATTTATAATAATAAAAAAAAAACATAAGAAATACTTTTTAAAAAATATATACAATAATTTTTATCAATAAGCCAAACCAGTTCAGTTTAAAAAAATGTGTGTAAGTACACTTCTACAGATTTTTAGCAATTTGTTGTATTTTTTTAAACAATAGGTCAAAATGATGGTGGCTGCAATGTTACAGATAGGACATTCTATAGAACAAACCCATACAATGGTAATAACAAGACTACCAATTTCTGAAAATCAATTTTCTAAAATCTTTTTATTAAAAAATTTAATTCACGAAAGAAAAAAAAAAGAACAGAACAAACTAAAAGCACAAATGGCACCCCAGCATGAGATACGCTAAAAAACTACAGGAGAAACAACAAACAGCAAAAACAAAAAAATAATAAATGAAACATTGACAACAAGGAACCAACCGACCGACGAGAACTGCTTGCTGGACACATGGACAGTGGAGAAGAAAAAACAAATGCACGATGGGACGTAGTACGGACGCACGACGACGCCACAGGGACACAGGAGACACACGCCATGTCACGCCAGACGCCAACGTGATCTCTACATAGAGAAGAAAAAGTAAAACAGTCAATAAACACACACACAAAAAAAAGTACAATATTTAGCAATGACAACAATAACAAACAGGTGCATTTTTAATACATTAAATTTTATTTATTTATTGAAAAATGAATACTAATTGGATGTAATGTTCATATCAGATAAAGCCTCCACATAGAAAAAATAATAATAAACAACATTAATACTATTAATTGACATTAAGCATGCAGTATTTAGTGTACATTACCAAACTAAACTATAATATTTCAGAAAACTGAACTGCACAACAAATAACTATCCAACTGAAGTGCATTTGTTCTATTTGAAATAATGTATCACTTGAAATGGTATAGTCAAAATTGTTGTCTTATCTAAATAAATATAATAACTGCACAAGCGTATTTTGGTAACACACAACAAAACAATGCAGGAATATCAAATCAAAACAATTTTGTCAAAAACATGAGAAAAAAAAGGGTTATCTTATAATGGATAACAGGGTGCTATCATACTTTCTTAATGGCACCAAGCAGGTGTTTAAATTTAGCTAGAATTTTTCAATGTAAAACTAAAACCAAACATTTGTCTAAATTTTTGCAGAATTAAAATATCACAGAATTGAATTTCAATATCATTAAGTTACATCCTCAATGTAAGAGGATCTATAGAAGTTATTTTAATAAAACAAAATAATTAGATAGGCATAAAAAAAAATGTGTAAAATTAACAACTGAAATTTAGTTTGTCACCTACGGGAAATAAAAAAAAAAAAAAAAAAGTTACTTCACAGAAGTAAAATAAGTGTTCACAATGATAACATAATACAACAGCTGAATTCATCACAGATTTGAGTAGAGTAAGATAGCACCATTTATCACCAAAATAGATTTAATGCTGCCCAAGAAGATTTTAAAATAGAATGATTGTAATCCCTCACCTTTCCCTCACTTCCTTCTTTCCACACAACTTCAGTCTGTCTAGTAAGGCTTGCTGTCATTCTTGGGTCGCTTGAGCTGCACCTTGAGTCGCTTCATGCCGATCTGGAAGCCATTCATGGATTGTATGGCTCCTTGGGCAGACACAGGATTGTCATAACTAACAAAACCTGAATGCATAAATATATATATATTTCTCAAATGACAAGCCTTTAAGTTAATGACTTACAAGTTCATAAATCATTTGTCCTCAAAGACATGCATTGAGAAGTTCCTTTTATAAAAAGCTGTTCCACCACTTCACTAAATATGCAAATGAATTTTGTGTTAAATTTAGCATTCATTTGTTGAGTCATGTAATAAAAAGAATAAATAATAATGGGAATATTTTTATCAAAGCTACAAAAAGAAAAACTTGTAAAATACAAGAAGACAACACATTTACAAACATTTACATCAACATTTCTCAAACTGAGGGACATCCTGCTAGACTTAGAGATTTTCTAATTAAAATGTAGACCATTTTCAAAAGAGACGTCTGCAACATTTAAAAAACTTTTGAAGAAGATAGCTTATTACTTCTCAACTTTATATCAGAAAGACTGAATTTCTCCCAGCTCTTATTGGGAGATTTTCATACATGGTAGAAAAACTATAAATAGTTCATTTTTTGATGTATCCAGTGCTCAGGGGTGCCACCCATGAGACCAAGTAAACCCTGAAACCCGAATTTCCAAATTTTACAAACCCTGAAATCACAAACCCCAAACTTTACCAACCCTGAAACGTACTGCATATACAATTTAAGCACCAAAATTTTACGAAAGAAGAACAGTATTAAATTACTACCTAGATCTATATCATAATATGCCCCCCATGTTTTAAATATGTAATTAGTAAGCCTATCATTATAATAAATAGAGTTTGTGTGTATTTATTGATAAAGCTTGTAATACAAGTTAAGAGGATTTAGTACAATTTTATATCAACAATGTTTGTACCCCCCCCCCCCCAAACACACAGTTATTTTAAATGATGTTTCTCTCTTAACATTTTCCCCTCATTATTCATTTGAAGCAGCCTACTTTAATCAACATTTTAAAAACTGATTCCATCAATGTACATGCATGGACCTGTAAATCTATTGCAACAAGATAAAATTGATTTAGTCCAAATCTACTCCAAAATGAACATTTAGATTATTTTAGATTTAGTTTCTAGATCTAATATTTAAATGATGGCTAGAATGTGCTGGACTGCTTATACATAATTATAATTTATTTGTATAAATCTATAGACCAATCGATCTATTTTTTCTAGCCTCTAAGTCTTCAGGCGAACGCAAACTTACTAATTTAATTCTTCAATCATTGATTCTAGATCTAGATCTAGTTCTGATCTAAAAATGATGTAAATATCCTAAATCTAGATCCTACTTCTATAATACTCTAGACATAGGCTAAGACTCTATGTCTATATGGAACCTATACAAATATTAAAATATAAAACACGGAAAGAAAAAAAAAAAAAAATTTCTCACTCGTGAATTTTTTTTTCTTTCTAATTCTATTTCTAGATCTAGGACTAGCCCGTAGCCGCTAGGTACGCGAGTAGATCTAGAGTTTAGACTATATCTATACTAAATACAAGACTTTACAGTCTAGATTCACTCTAGATCAGATCTAGATTGATCATAGAAATAGATCTACACTCGAGCCGATTCGATGCGCGTTCCGTAGATCTAGAAATTCTCTATAGATCTAGAATGTTTACACTTTTCTGTACCGGTAAATAAAGCTTAGTGCGCATGCAAAGTGAAAGTCTCGCGGAACTAAAACTAAAATTAACGGGGGAAAATGACCAGAAATTTCGAAAAAAATCTAAATCAACTAAAACCCTGGATTTTTACTAAATTGTAGAAGGCAAACCCGGAGGGGGGGGGGAAATCGGACCCCCTCAAAACCCGGATTTCCGGGTTATTCTGGAAAAGTGGCACCCCTGCCAGTGCTCAAAATAAAGGCAGTGTTGATTTATGTTTTCTAAAATGTACATCATTTAATGCATTTTTGAATAACTGAATCAAATTTTAGAAACTCTTTTGTAACACTAAATAATTTCAATATGAACTTTCACTGCAATTTAGCGGCAGTAAAGAAGACTTGATACGAGGATCAACCGATAGACATTGAGATATTGAAAATAAAGATCAATTTTCTTTTTAATGGGTGTGTGTGGGGGCTTGATAAACACTGATTTACATTAAGACCAAAAGAATTATTCACTTACCAAAGCATTTACTTAGATTCGTTTGTTTATCTATAAATACTTTGGCTGAAATAATAGTACCAAAGGGCATAAACATCTGCATCAAGTCACCATCCCCAAACTCTTGGGGAAGATGATATATAAACAGATTAGCACCATCTGGGCCTGAAACAAAACAAAACAAAGGTCAAAATTTAATAGAATATTTTCTTTTTAAAAATATCTTAAGAAACAGATGTAAATTAAATATTAAATTTGAACGGATAAATTATACAAAATAACATGAACTGTTTATAAATAAAAGGACAAACATTTATTAAGGAAATACTGTTATTTCTTTTTTGATTCAATTAAAAAAAAAAACTATATGAAAATTAGAGTAAAGTTGTTAAATGTGTGTCTCCTTTATTTAAACTCAATTCACTGAAGTCTGACAAATCACAAAAAAATGCACACCTTCTTGGTTCATACCTTCCTGCTGCTTGTTACCAACATTATTGTTAGCAGCTTGGAGCTGAGCAGCCTGTGCATTAAAGGCATTAGGGAAAGAAGCTGCAAATACAGTACATTTAATTATTGTAGTTTGTTTTTTTTAAAGTTGAAACAATTCAATCTAACTAGTTAGATGATGATAAAAAATATGTTACGCATAAAAAAATAAATTCTGATTACTTTTTAAATAGAAGTATTTCTAAAATGAGATTTTTTTTTTTTAAATTTGCAAAGCGATTTGAAGCATAGGAAAAAAGGAAGTGTAGCAACAACAAAGCTTCGAAATTAGGTGCTTGAAAGTATTAAAAAAAATCATTATGTTAAATCCCTTGACAATTATAACAAATAAATTATAGACCAGCTCTAGAAAAGCTTGTGTAGTGAAACTTTTTTACTTTCGTTATTCAGGGATTTTAAACAGTTCTTTCAGAGGGAAAAAAAAAGGCTCTGGTAATCCTTGTTTTCTTTTTAATGCACTAAATGTTATTTGAAATCCTCATCACTGACATAAACTAAGAATATATAGCACAAATCATACTACAGAATAAATACAAAGAAGTGATTTACCAGCATACTGTTGAATCCCTGAATAAGCTTGACTCAAAGCATCCATGCTGTTGGAATTATTGGTGCCAAAGCCATTCATATTACCTCCCATGCCACTGTTTCCCATATTGCCCAAGCCAGAGCCACCGCCCAAGTTTCCTGTTAGATACAAAAGTCGTAAGCCCTTGAAGTTGAACTTTCTTTAATTAAAAAAAAAACAACTATGCAAGCAAGATGATATTTATTATTTATACAAGGTTTCACTTGCAGGCAATAAAAAAAAAAGTTTTTAAACTATTCTTTTGATGACATTTTTGCAAGAAAAGAAATACATTTTAAAAACAGTACTTTGAAGCTCAAGTTATGTTTTACATTCTCAAAAAAAAACCCAAAAAAAAACAAACCTTTAAGCATTTACCACAGCCATAAAAAGACTTTTGTAAATAGGAATTAATAATAATAGTGCACTACTAAAAACAAAAAGGCTTAATCTATTTTTAAAAAAAAAGGTGGAGATGTCATTCATAAGTCAAATATCACCTTTGATAAAAAAACAAAAACACAACTAACAGAAAATAATTTGTGTAACTAAGGCAATGAAAATATTTTAAAAGAGTTGGAGCACAAATATATATATATATGTTTTTTTCCTTCTGAAGTTTCAAATGGTATTATGTGTCTAAGCATTAATCATGTGCAGCTGCAGGGCATGAGAGGCTATCACACTTTGTTAATATGTGCTTGGCTGAAAGCTTTACCATCAGATTACATGAAAAAAAAAAAAAAAGTAACTAGCCAGAGGTAATGAGTACATGAAAGGACAAAAGGATGACTACATGCATACACATATTAAGTTAATTTGCAAACAATTTCTTTGTTGTTTCTGTTTTATTGATTCTGTAAAGACACTGATTAAAAGTTGATTTGACCTGGCCCCTAGTGCAAAGATCAACGCCGATCTTAACAATAAAATAAAAAGAGTTTCCTACTAAACATCTGGACCTTACTTCTTTCAAAGTTATTTACCAAGAAGGTTGTTTTTTTAAAGGTTCTATTTTCTATTTTCATTAGATTGGTGTTCCAGATTGTAATGATATGGTATAATAAGCACAAGACAATCATTTTATGTGCTTTTTTAATGTGTTCTATATAAAATTTAGTGAAAATATGAATAAATATTGTAATTTTTAAAGATATTACATTGGATAATAATAATAATATATTTTCTTTTCCATGGTTGGTCATTTTTCATTTTTTCATATGGTAGTGATATGGAGAATTAGCTTGATTTCAATTTTACGTTTTAAATACAGAGATGCCAATATGTATTTTAAGGGGCGATTTCCTAAGTATAAAATTTTTTTAGCAATCCTAAAACTTAACACAGCATAAAGTAATACAAGACATTCAGAATATTCTCTAGAATATGTTAGAATGTTGCAGTTATTCCCACAAACAAGAAAATTTATTCAAAAGAATTATGCCAAAAGGGAATTTAGACTTAGACCAGATGCAATGATTTGCTCGGCTGGGTCAGTGACATCTAGTTTTATAAAAGTAGATTTGTTTATACACAATTTCTTTACAAGTTCTGCAGACACTGGAACTATTTTCTCACATTTTTAATCTATCAAACCATTCTTTGCAGAGTCAACAATGAATGCTTGGGCATCCTTTACAATCATTATTCAAAAAATTTGTGTAAGATTTTTGTTCAGACAGATAATCCTTCCTTTACTCTATAAAAAATGTAACAATTTTATGATAAGCACAGAGTCAAAAGTTTAATGAAGCATTGAAGCACACTCAGAGAGGGCAAATTGTTTTTTTTTTATTCCATCCAAATGTGCAAAATAATCCCAAAGAAAAAGAGTTAAGATCATTAGCTATAGCAGTATTTATTATACATTATCCCCATACACTTAAAGGTTTGATGATTATTTTTTTTTACACAAAAATGGAAATCGTGTTAAATACTTATAAACATTGCAAATGCAGAAAGAACAAAGCCACAACAACAAATAACAACAAAACATGTTAGTGGTGTGTAATGCTTACCAAACTGATTTCCTCGTAATGCTTTGTAATTTGAGGGAAAAAGATAATTACATATTAGCTTTAGTATAGTTTTAAAAGCATATTTCTAGCCTTATACACAATTTCATATGTAAAAGATTACATCCCTCGGTTTATCATTCTTAATAACTATCATGCATTTATTTTAATATTTTAGCCTTTTTACAACTTTAGTCGCCAATTTTGACACAATTCTAATTTTTGAATTTTTTTCCCCTTGATATTCAAATGTTTTTGTCTTTATGACTTTAAACATGATGCTGATCTATAAAAAGGTTGTTTTTTTTTTAGAATGTATTAAAAAAAAATGTATTTAAATAACTGACAAATAGTTATATCTGTTCTTTTAGGGATGGGGAAAATGATTTTTGACAACTGCTTAAGGGCTAAAGGGTTAAACACAATATACAAAACTTTTTTTTCTTTAAATAAAAAATAAATTAGTAAAAAAAATTAAACATTTGAAATGTAACAGTTACTGGTAAGTTGCATTAAGAAATTTTATTGTGACTATGATAATAAAATGATATTTTACTTACCATTGTTGCCAGGATTTCCCATTTGGCCAAAACCACCCAATGCACCTTTTTAAAAAATGTGAACATCATTTGTTAATTACAACACAATGAACAAGATTTTACATTGTACTATTCATATTTACAAAACTAAAAAAAAAATTTTCCTTAAAAGTTAGCAAAATAATTGTTCAAACAAATTGACTTGATCTATAGTAGAATTAAATGATAAGAATTTTTCATATCTTCAATTATTTTAGACTATAATTCTAGATATAGCTCAGACAGTTTTATCATGTCCCAATTTTTTAAAAGAGTTTTTAAGAATTGATGTTAGTGTATAACATTTATATTAATGCATATTTATTGTGCATAAAAGCTGCATTATAGCATAATAAATATGACATCTCATGACAAAATGTACTTGTTAATTTTTTTTTTTAAGGTTTCCAAGATTAAAAAAAAAATATTTCCAAAGATTTCTAGGAGCTTTGACACCACAGAAACCCTGATAGTTCTCAGATCACATAAAAGTGGAATATAGCCTGGAATCAATATCATAACTTCAAAACATCAAATCACAGCAGAACAGAGAAAATATAGGATGAAAAAACATTGCCAAAAGAATGGACCCAATCTTTAATAATTGCACAGCCCCCTCCCCCCAAAGGAAACTTGAGACAATGCCAAAACTATAGAACTATATGTCATACGAGCAACACAATGCCAAGACTTATTTTAACAGACAAAGAGAAGTCATAGAGGTACTTTCCAAAGAGCAGGTAGGCTTCAGAGAATGCAGAAGAATTGTTAAACAAATATTTAACACCATACTGTTAAATGAAAAATGCCTTCAACACAAAAAAAAATGATACACAACTTTATAAATTTTTTAAAAAGTTTTTTTGACCGGGTTCGGCATGATAGAAAGTAATAAGGAAGTTCATCACTGATAAAAACATAAACATTATTGATATTACCAAAGCATTGCACCAAATGCAAATAGCTCAGTGCTTCTGAACAACCAAATTGGAAAAAGTTTTAGGAATTATAGGAGTGCTGCAAGGATGCCTTATCGCTCAAGCTCTTTATAACATTATTTCTGGAGCATAGTATGAAGGAAACTCTCTAGAAGGAGTTACTCTTAGCCTGACCATAAATAGGAAGCCTATTTTTAATCCCAGGTTTGCAGATGATATAGACCTGGTAAAAAATCTTACTTCTAATCTGGACAATGCAGCTACAGTGCTTGGCATGAAAATCAGTGCAGAAAAAACCCAACTAGTTTGTGGTGGAGATAGCACAAGAGCACAAGATGTTGCATGGCCAACCATTAGAAAAAGTTGACTCATTTAATACCTATGGTCAAACCTAACAAAAGGTGGAGGGATGATCAATAAAAGAAATAAAAACCCGTTTAAGCTTGGCATTCGCTGCCATGAGCAAAACTGGAAAAGTAACACCAGCTTAAAAGTAATATTAAATTTATATACTTTGTTAGTGGTCTCTAACTCCAAAATGGTTGTGAAAGTTTGACATTGAATGCAAAAAGAAGAATTCAAGGTTTTAGAGAGTATCACCTTCACCTATCCCTTAGTCTGTTGGACTGTTGGAGCACAATGCAAGTTTTGTCTTTCTACATTCCTTTCTGTCTTTTGCCTTGGATAGAACCTCTTTCAATGGTAGGCCCATCCATTCTTTTAGGCTGCTCTCCCATCACTTTCTCTGTCTGTTCTTTTTCCTGGTACTGTTCCCTGAATAAAGGCCTTTGCGAGCCCAGAAGACCTTAGGGCCATAAGAGTTCTGTTTGCATTCTCTTTTTACAATAGTTAGGCCATCATGGGGTCCAATCGCTGTAATAACCCTGTCTCTAATCTCTTTATTTGTGATGCGGTCATTAAATGTGATACCTAAGATCTCAATTCCATTGTTGGGTGGTTTCGCTGGTAATGGTTTTGAATTTCCTACAAATGCACGTTAAGATCCAGCTGAAGGCCAGACCATTAGCACAAATGTAGACTAGATCCAGTAGATTCAAAAGAATGAATAATGTTAGTAGTAGTCCTCTAGCAGTACTAGATCCAGATCTAATAAAAAAAAACGAAGATGACCTACTTGTCGTTAGAGTGGGTTTGGCATTTCTGTTGGGTGGTTGAAAGTTTACCCAAGTGATGGAGATGATGTACAATCTGTTTACTTGAGAGAAGGGAACAGCCGTCTTTTGTCCACTATTCTTCCTAACCTATTTTCATTCTAACTTATGGATGTACTTTTGTGTCACTAAGGAAATACCCAATTAAACCTAACTTCTATGTGTCATACTATTAACTAATTACATCATTGCTAGGATCCTCTCTAGATCTGCAGTCAACGTGCAAGACTCGCAAGCATATAGGAATGTGGCCATGACCAGAGAGTGCATAAGTCTGATTTTGGTGTGGAGGGCTATGCCTTTGTCTTTCCATATTATTTTGAGTTTTGCAAATGGTGCTGTGGACTGTGCAATTCAGGCCACTAGCTCAGGTTTCCTTTCTTCATCTGAGACGATAGCTCAGAGGTTTTTGAAACTTCTGACACTTGTCAGCTTTTTACCTCCAATGCTTATGTCCCTTTTAAAGCCCTACTGACTATTAGCCATCATTTTTTTTTTTGGCATTTATTTGCATAATAATCATCATTTTTTTTTGGCATTTATTTTCATACCACATGATGTGGAAGTCTTTGTCTATGCGCATCACTAAGTCAGTTCTGTCCCTGCTAGGCCATCTATGTCATCTGCGAAGCGCAAGTTAGTAATTCTTTGTCCCCAATGCTAACAGTACCTTCATAGCTCTCAAGAGCATCTTCCATTGTCCTTTCAAGGAAATTATAGACCACAAGGTCTGAAAGGGTAACTTTATTTTTTTATTCTGAGGTTTAGGATTTTTTCTTTTGTGCTTCGACCTTGTCTAAAACCCACTTGATCTTCTGATATAAGTTAGTTTGCTATCGGTTTTAGCCAGCTTAATATAATTTTTGACAGGACATAGCTGGGATGGCTTATGAGGCTGATGGTGGAGTAGTTTTGACAGTTGTTACGTGCCTTTCTTTGGAAGAGTGATGATGAGAGATTGGGTCCATGGGCTTGGGCCTTTCTCCTGACTGCCAGATCTGGTTGCTAATATCTTAAAAAGTGTGTTTATCATGGTCTCTCCTCCAGCCTGTAGAAGTTCAACAGAAATGTCTAATTTGGCTGATTTTATTTGACATCCATTGAGAGTATAGGCTACAGAAAAACGCTGGGTATCAAATACCAGGAAAAGAAGACAAACGAGTTAGTACAAGTCAAAACTCTAGGTGGCTGAGCGATAAAGCACTTGACTTCCAAGCCAGGGTCCTGGGTTCGAATCCTGGGGTTTTCAATTTTGGGACATTTGGGCGTCTCTTTTAAGTCAAAACTCTGACTGGCAAAAAGAAGAAACTCCCTACCGTGAAGAGACGCAAGCTGAGCTGGTTTGGTCATATTGGAAGACATGACTCCATGTCCCTTCAAGGTACAGGTAGAAGGAGCATGAAAAAGGGGTTGTCCAAAGAAAAGCTGGACAATGCTAAAAAATGGTCTGGGTTCTCTCTTGATATCCTAAGAACAGCTGCCGACAGGGAAAAATGAAGGGATTTGGTTATGCAAACTGTCACAGCACCCCAATGACGAAAGTCAAGGGATAGATGATGATGATGAGATGAATGTCAGCCATTTGTCACATAAACCATTTTTGCATGTGAACAAATAGTCGGTTATAAGTTGTCAAGAGAATTGTGTGGACCAAATTGCTGAAACTCATCAATAGGTCATGACCAATTGCATTATGGATGCGCGGTGGCTGAGCAGTAAAGCGCCTATCTGCCGAATCGGGGTCTGGGGTTTGAATCCTGGGATCTTCGGGCACTTCTGAATCCACCCAGCTCTAATGGGTACCTGACATTAGTTGGGGAAAAGTAATAAAGGTGGTTGGTCCTTGTGCTGTCCACATGACACCCTCGTAAACCATAGGCCACAGAAACAGTTGACCTTTACATCATCTACCCTATAGACCATCAAGTCTGAAAGGGGAACTTAAATTTTTTTTTTATATTGCATTATAAACAAATTGAGAGGTATTGACCCATTCTATTAAATGTAAATAACTGGCTGATCATCAAGTGAAAAGAAAGACAAATTAATAATGCTGAAGGAATGAATGACAAGATACAATAAAATAAGAAAAATATTTTAAAATACTTAAAAAAGGTTATATTAAGCATACTTGTATCAATTAGTTTGTATCCGTTATGTGATTAAATTTGTAACAGATCTAGACCAACAATAAAAAATAAAATAAAAAGGGGGAAATGACCTGAATTCGAACTCCTGGCTCAAACCTTCTCAGGCTTTTCAAGCCAACAAGGTAACCACTCTACTAGCAAAGAGCCTATGAAGGCAGCCTAATATAAAGGGGACTAATTAAACTATATACCTCCACTTAAGTCAAGTACTATTTCTTTCCCCGATTGAGAAACCAAACAAATTTATCACCAATAGTTTGTTTTTTTAAATTGATTCTTGATTTGTCAGGTAAAAGAATTTAATTGATTCTGCAATTTTCAGCTTGATCTGAGATTAAAAAGTAGTTTCCATTTCTGACCTTGTGATATATTGGGCAGATGAAAAGTCATCTGTTTCTATGGCCAATGGTTGACGAGCAGGGTGTCATGTGGCCAGCACAACATGGTTGCCTGGTCGTGCGGTTTGCGCACTGGACTGTTGTTCGGATTTATCGAAGGTCGAGGGTTCAAACCCTGCCCACTCCCATCCCCCGTCGTCCTGCGGGAGGTTTGGACTAGGAAGTAAACTATCTTCAACTCTGAAGGAACATCCGAAACATGTAAAACATTTTACAAACAAACATTTTACAACGACCAACCGCCTATACTTTCCCCAACTAATGTCAGGTACCCATTAGAGTTGTGTGGACTTAGGGTCGCCCTGAAAATTCTGAAATTCAAAATCTAATTTTGCCTAACCTCTCAGCCACAGCGTTCCGTGATTGGGTGTTGGAAAATTAACATGTCAAACTTTCTGCCAGAAAGAGTGAGTTTATATAAGCTTTGTAATTAAACCTCATTATTAAGCCTGAGGACACACTAAATACAAGTAAATACCTAAATAACAAAACAGTTTGAATATTAATAGTCCCCCCCCCCCAACAGATAAATAAAGATAAAAAATTAACTTGTATAAAGCAGCACAATTTTAAATGTAAAAAAAAACAACAACAAAGTACCTACCTTGGTTATTATTTCCAACAGAACTTAAGCCCTGTTGATTGCCTGCATTATTAGCTAAACTACCTAAGCTGGCTAGAGCGGCTAACAAAGCTGGAAGGAAAAAAGTACAACAGATTAAAAACAAAGGAGAAAAGTAAGCATTAATTCAGTAGTTTTATTATTAATTCAGCATATGTAGTAAGCATAGAGTAAAAATGTCACCTGGGTTATTGCCAGCTGCTGCAGCAGCTGCAGCTATTAATTGCTGCATATTTAGTCCCATGTTACCTGCACACAAAAAAAAAAATCTCAAGGAGTCATCTTAAACAACCATCAACTACTTTTAACTTACTTTAATATATAAAATGTACCTTGTTGTTGATTATTGAAATTTGTCAAATTTCCTGTTGTGATCTGCTGTAACAACTGCTGTTAAAATAAAATTAAAGTTTATACCAACAAAGCTAACATACTGAAATAGCCAAACGGGTATTTTAAACTACAAATATTAATTAAAGGAAAAAAAGTAAAACTTTTTTATTAATTATTTTTATCTACTATTTTTTCCGCTCACCCATCCATACCTTTTCATTCAACTTTGGAGGAAAAAAAAAAAAAAAAAAGAAAAAGTCATATAAAAGACATTTAATAATTTTTTTGGCACCTCAATACAAAAATTCAAAATGATTTTACTGGCTAAGTATTCTGAAATGTATTTAACAATAGGATTTTAAAGTGCTTGAAAAAACTTACTGCAAGGTACTGAGGCCCTAGCGCTCCAAAACCAGTGTTCCACATATTTTGATTCATTTGTTGTGCTCTGCGTTGTTCTTTTTCTCTTATAGTGTCAGCAAATTTCACTACTAGAGGAGAAGAACAGCCCTAAAGGATAAAACATAAAATTCACTTTAAAAAATCAATACTATAAAGAAAATAAAAGCAATTTTGGAGACTTACCAAAAAAGTGAACTAAATATTTAATAATTAAATATTTATTAAGTAAAAAAAAATATTTCAAAATGCTAAACTACAAACCTCCATGGTCTGAGAATGATGCATGCTCTTGATTGCATTCTGCGCACACTGTCTGGTGGCAAATGTAACAAATGCACACCCTAGATAAAAAACATGTTCATTAGAATTATAGATGCATATACTTAAACAAAAAGCAGTACTTCACTTAACTTTACCCAAGCTTTGTATCCCTAAGCCAGGATTACACAAAACATTTAACATATTGGGAAGCACTAGAAAAAAAAAAAAATTGAGAGTATGAAGTGCTATCTTCCAATAGTCTACTGTTCTTAATGCTGAAGGGACAGGCAGATATATTTTTAAATTTCAGTATTTGTCTTAAAAGAGAGGTAGCCCACTTATTGTCATCAGCTGATCATATTGCCTGCATTATATTTCTGTGGCGACTCAGCATATTTGATTGTGCGACTGGATTGTTACTTTCTATTTTAAACCAAGATTTTAAGTAGCCATTTTTAAATGCCGAAACTAAATTTTCTTCCAGTCAACACAAAAAAATATTGCTTTTTTTTTTTTTGGCGTCGTTTTTTTTTGCATGTATGTTGGTTATTTATCAGATTTTTTTTTAAAGCCATGTCCTATGAAAGTCCTGATCCATCAGATGTTTAAATTTTTTTTTTTTTTTTTAAGGTTAAGAGAATTAGATTTAGATCTAGTGATAGTATTTTACATATTAGATTTTGTGATTGTCATAATGTCCATAGCTGCTTGTGTTTAGGTCTAGACTAAATTTAGTGACAATAAGTTTTAGGATGGATTAAGCTTAACCTATCTAAATGACATTTTAAATTTTCTTCATACTTATTAATTTTTTAAACTTTCTATTAAAAAATACTTTTGTCTTACTTTTTAAAATAACCATCTTTTATTGAAATAATGGTTAGTGCACTAAAAAAAATCAAACATTAACAAAACTATTCTATGTATTTGGAAAGAAAATGAATGAGCTTTCAAATGACTTTTGGGTAAGAGCTAAATAAAAAATACAACCACTGAATAAGTATGGGACAAGTCACATAAATTGATTCTAGGAGTTCAATATTTGATTAAAAATATTCCTTATACAATTAGCTTTCAAAAAAAAAAAAAAAATAGTTGCATGGCTACCAACCAACTAGACTATAACAAATATAAATAGCTAAAACTTCCTGGACACCTAAGAAAGTTTGTTAAGCCAATGCGATTTTTGGCATTAAACTGGCATAATGTATAGTGAGGCACCTATTTGTGTTTAATGGCAGGTCAACTTTACTAACAATGCCTTTTATATTAAGGACAGCTTAAACCCCCAAATAGAAATTACATGTTTTAATAATAAAAAATGCTTTTTTATTATGTGTCAGCATGCAAATAAGAAGAAACTAAATATTTTTTCTTTATATCTTATCAACTTTTTGAGAAAAAATTTTTTTTTGGGGCTATTTTTAGCTAAAATGATGAAAAAATAGCTATTTTTCATGTCAAGATTTCTTGAAAACTACTAAAGCTAGTTCAATAAAACTTCAGCTGTTGATTATTCAATACTAGTAGAAGATTGTGAAGCAGAATAAACCAAATTCATTAAATAGAAAAAAAGTTATAGCTCTAAGCATGGTTGCGGCCCATTATTTTAAGTTTTTATAGGGGGGTAGGCATAGAAAAAAATTAATTACTCTTAAGTTTTCAACCTTTTCTATTTATTCTGCTTCACTTTCATACCTATATATAGAACATTATTTGTGCCAAATTTCAAGACAAAATATTCATAAATAATTGTTTTATCACGCCAACTCTGAACAAAAAAATATGAAAATGGCTAATAGAAGAAAACGACAAAAAACGACAATCTCTGTGTTAAAAACTAAGTTATTGTGTTTTTAAAAACATTTCTGCCATACAGTTAATATCTCTATTGTTCATCTGTGTTCCTAGTATTATTTTTTAAACTTTTAAACCTTTTTTTACTGTTATATCCTATCTTTTTTGACGATACGATGCGATTTATCAGATTCTAGGAATACTACATTGATGTAATTTATGGAGGAACATATTCTAAACTTGCTATATAACCTTAAACTGAGTAGTTCACCTTCACTATATGATGAAACTAGCTTTATCTACTGCTATTTCAAGACTTCTTTTACCAAAAAAAGCAATTTTACGATGATAATATGGTGGAAAGTCTCATCAACATTTTGGATTTGTCAAGCGTTCCTCGAAAGAATTACGGCCTTAAAATGCTAGTCTAGTTTCATTCACAGCTTTTGCTTTTATTCTCAATAGTTCAACTAATTGTTGCAAGCATTATGTTTTAAAAACAGTGAAGGAAAATGGTTGAGGTAGACCCATGGATGATATAGAAAACTTTAGGTCACCTTATGCCTATCACCCTATGTGAAACTATGTCTATATTATATATAGATCTATATATTTACAAACAAATCCTGGTACTGGTACTTAAATTGTTTTGAAATTTCTTAGCTGCCTTTAGATTTAAAAATAAGATTCAAGCTTTTCATCAATTCCATAAATGTCTAAGTAACAGTATTGTCCTGAAGTCTAAATGAACTAAATCTACTTTCTAGATCTAACTACTATCATTTGCTACACTAGATCTACGACTTCTATGGTACTATTAGATTTAGTTAGATCTAGATCTGCTTTTATTATGGATTATTAGTAGACATAAATCTAAAATGCAAAGAGTAGATCTAGAATAATCTAGATTATAATCTAGACTAGTCAGACTAGGCTATTGCTAATAGACTAGCTAGATCTAGACTAGAGAACTAGGTCTAGTTACTAGTAGTTAGATCTAGTCTAGTACTCTACTAGACTAGTGTTAGTAACAATCATGGCTAATCATGCCTTTGTTTATGGGGGCTGAATGAGCTAATTTCCGCAAAGCTTACTTATATTAGGTAAACCTTTCAAAATTTAAGTGTAGATCCCATTTCTTATCCATATTGAGTTTGAGAACTGATAGCAAATAACAAAAACAAAAGTACTAAAACTTTATCAAGCCACTTAGCTTCTCAGCAAAGGGTTGGAAGCCTAAAAATACCTGCGCAGTTGTTTACATGTGTATCTAGGTCAATATTTGTAAAGTGTTTTCTGATTGGTTTAAACCACATAAAGATGTATCTTAAACCAATGAAAACGTTTGTTTTATTTGTTTTCAGCTTTTATTTATGGAACATAGAGGATTTTTTTTTCATGTATTGTGGTGAAAAAATTATTGAAATCGGACCAAAAATAAAAAAGTTATAAAATTTTTAAAAATTTGCATACTAATTAGGTGACATATAAATGTCTAGTATACAAAATATAAAAAAATATTTAAAATACTTCCACTTTGAATTTTGACATGCTTTATACACCAAATTGTTCAGAAATGAATACTGTACAATATTCAGTAATAAAAAAAAAATCGAAAATTTTGACATTTTGACCCATAGGGGGGTTTAAGCTGTCCTGAATATGTTGCTTACACTAATTGCGTAATAAAAAAAAAGTACTGTAAAATTACAAAACCATGAAAATAATTAATTAAAAAAAAAAAACAAGGTTACAAAGACAGTTTGTGTGGAAACAACTCAAAATTGGCCCCCGAAGTGGTCCACCCAGCTAGGCTTCAATACTTTCAGAAAGAACATCCGAATGAAATTATATCAAAGACAAATGAGAGATAAGAACGGAGAAAGAAGGTTGACAGATCTTGTATAGTGCCCCAACGGTCCAGCAGATCAAAGGATAGGTGTAAGTGAATGCAAAGTTAGATGTGAACCTGACCTAACTAGTTCCCCTTTCAGACCTTGTGGTCTATAGGGCAGATGATGTAAAGTTCATGTTTTTGTGGCCTACGGTTAACGAGGGTGTCATGTAGCCAGCACAACGACCAACCGCCTTAACTTTTCCCCAACTAATGTCAGGTACCCATTAGAGCTGGCTGGACTCAGAGGCGTCCAAAGATTCCAAAGTTGAAAATCCCAGTCTTAACCAGGATTCAAACCCGACTATAGCCAAGCGCTTTACCACTCAGCTACCACGCCTCCCCTGGCCTATCTGAAGTCTTATAATTAATGTAATTGTTTTGAAAAGGCTCAATCTTTTATTCGAATCCTCCAAAAAAAAACCCTGCAAAAAAATTTTTTTTTTTTTTTTTTTTTACAAGAAAACTGCAGTTTACAAGATTACTATTCGTTTTATATTAGGTCTAACTTATAATGCATACTAAATAACTTTTTCTCTTAAAAAAATGCTAGCATAAGATTTTTCACTTTCAGAAAAAAAAAAAAGTAGCCGTTGCATCAGAACTTTGAATGGTCTAAAATATTGTGATGCTGGATTTCCACTATCTTTTCTAGTTTACAAGATCTAAACGGGACGGACGGACAGACATTTCACACAAATCTTATAATAGTGTCTTTTCCCCTTTCAGGGGCTGCTAAAAATAGGTGATCACCAATTTTAACCCTAACTTTGTTATATATATTATTAAAATATTGGTTTCTTTTCAAAAACTATGTTAGCATGGGAAGCATAAACACATTTGTGAACATTCGACTTATTGGGTAATTTTGATCACATCCCAATTCACAGCTTGATGTAATAAACAATGCATAATGCTCCATAGAGATAGATTAAATTGCTTATGAAACTGTCTGTTAAAAAAAAAGATAATGAATATTTTTTTTTTTACCTTTGCTAGAGGTGCCAGTATGATCTCGTAAAACAGTACACTCTTCTATTGTCCCAAATGGAG
Source organism: Biomphalaria glabrata (assembly GCF_947242115.1). Classification (NCBI taxonomy): domain Eukaryota; kingdom Metazoa; phylum Mollusca; class Gastropoda; family Planorbidae; genus Biomphalaria; species Biomphalaria glabrata. The sequence goes on from NC_074716.1 coordinate 25,623,870, forward strand.
CAAACATCATTCTCACATCACTTTCACTATATTTTTTAGACAGCATGCCAACAAATAATTTTCTATCCTCAGCTGAAATGTAAAAAAAAATATTAAAAAACTAGCATAACACCTTTTTCCCATATCAAAAATTAGAGATAAATTTAGAACTACAAAACTATGATTTGGATGTACAAGTAAGAACACTGTTAATTAAAATACTAACACATACTATTTTGCACTTTAAGGAGATCCAATTATGCCTACCTAAAAAAACACTCTTATTAGGTGTACTAAACAACTTATTACATAATTTTTTTCTTACTTTGAAAAATGCATTACGTCTTGATTTACATTCATAAATATGTTAACCTTTAGGTTAAATCTACACAATTTTAGTTAAATTATTCAGCCCCCAATAGTACTGGGAAAAAGTTAATATAACCAATCTGTTTCAATAATACTAGACTCAATGATTACATTTACTACGCTAAACAATGTACATCCATAAAGTTCAACAATATTGACAGTGGGATATTATATCTTAAGTTTCTGAAAATCTTTTTAAAAGAATAGTATAAGAACTAATGAGATTATAATCTGTATACGTAATTCTCTACGTCGTCAAACCATGGGGGACACCATGCATGCACACTGACTCTCCCCCAGCCTGCACCTGCCTCACTCTCCAGGCATGCGCACAGTCATTTGCCTAAACCCGACCCATTTGGACAACTGTCTATCATGAATTGTTCACCCGCCACTAAATAGTGACGTATGCTACACCGTGGGTTGGCTAGTCTCATTTATTTATAATAGGCCATAAATTATACCAAAAAATTTAAATAAAATCTAAAATAAATAACTGCTGGGATAAGCCTACACAAATATATAAAAAGGGCTCATTATTTAAAAAGATGTAATTCATTATTCTAATTGCAGTATTTTTTTATAATTAAGATTTAACTGGGCAATACATAAATTTTAATGCCCATAACCATTTTAAAATTGTAGTGTTGTTAGCAATATAGGTGGTATAATACTGCTTCAATCTTTCACTAGTGATATAGTATTGTATTACTGAAATTGAACACAAGGTCAATGAAGTTAAAATATAAGAAAACTAGAATCAAGACAGAAACAATTATTAAACCAAACTGACCATAAGCACCATTCTTTTTTTCACTATCTGCTGGTTTCATCTGAATAGGGTGATGCATCTGCAAATAAACAATCATAAGAACTGCATGGTGAACAATGATTTTTTTTCTTTAAATTTTTTAGAGTTAAAATGAGGTAGTTCCGGATTTCTTCTCAGTCACGTGGGTGTATTGTTTACATTAATGACCTCATTGTAATTTAAACATGAAAATAGTCTAGATCTATACATCTTTAAGTAATACAAAGTATGTTACAGAAATTCACAAATTTTTATGATTATTTAGTAGGTCTACTAGATCTATGCTAGCACTAAATCTTCTAGATCTACGTTCTTATCATAGGAAGATATTGCCATTATTGCCATATATAAGACCAGAGTCATGTGACTGTATAAAGTAGGTTAGAGATTCGAAACTACCTCATTAGTAAAAAGAAATATTTTGTTTTTAACAAAAAAAAAAAAAAAATGCACGCATCAAGCAATGACTTACTGTTGGCAAAGTTTTAACGTTGTGTAAAGCATTCTGTGCATCGAGTGCAGCCTTTCTAATAAAAAATGTAACAAAGCAACACCCTGTAAACATAAGCATTTCATGATTATGCTAAATACAATATTTATAAATGGTAAGATAAATGCTTTAAATTCGAAATTAGTTTTTAATTTTTTTAAAATGAGTTTTTTTTTCAGTTACATTATTAAAAGTCTCTGATAGGACTAGCCTTATTATGTATAAATATTTCACTGTTGGTTTAAAGTAAAACAATTTTTTTTTTAATCAGCAAATTATTTAAAATGCAATTTAAAACTATTTCTTTCCAATTCTTAACCATTTGGCAACTAGAGTCGCCTCTACCGGTAGACAACTTGAGTCGCCGATTTTAGGTTGTTTCGTTACCGGCGCTATTTCGAGTTTTTAATAATTGATTTTATACCTTTTCTAACTCTGACATTAGAGAGCGATAACAGTGCTATTTTTACATGCTTATTTGATGATACTAGCTTAAACGATCGACTTTTTGTGAATTTTTGAAAATTGTCTTTTTTTTTTGCCATCGGGCGAAAATGGAAGATATTTTGAGTATGTTTAGAGACTATACTGGATACGATTACGAAGGTAATACACAAGTTTTAGATCTAGAACCTGAAAATAATGATGGGGAAAGTGATATTGACATTTCATTGGAGCCATTTGGGTCAGATTCTAGTGATAGTGAAGATGAAACTAGCCTAGATCTAGTAGATCTAAACAATGACAGTGGAGATTGGAGTGCTACTACTACTGATGTTGTGGTAGAGAATTTTACTGAACTATGTGGACCTACACATGATCTACCATATGATGCTACTCCTTTTGATTATTTTAGCCTTCTAATACCTGAAAACTTTTATGAGCATAAAGCAGTGCAAACTAACTTATATGCCAATTATCGTCAACAAAAAGAAGGCAAAGTCGACAGAGCATGGCAGCCTACAACTGCTTCAGAAATCAAGCTGCTGTTTCATATCTACATTACTATGGGTATTCATGTTTTACCTGAATACAAAATGTACTGGGCATCAGATGAACGCCTGAGAGTTGATGGGGTGGCTGGTTCTATGGGAAAGACAAGATTTGAAAAACTATCCCAGTATTTTCACCTCAACGATGCGACAACATTTGTACCTCGAGGTCACCCTGGCCATGATCCCCTACACAAAGTCAGACCTTTTTTAGACCTAATTAGGACTAATATTGCTACAAGATTTGCTGCTGGCAAAAATATTAGCCTAGATGAGGCAATGATACCTTTCAATGGGAGACTCATGTGGAAGCAGTACATCAAAGGAAAACCTAACCCTTGGGGCATCAAGGTCTGGTGCGCAACAGATGCATCTACTGGGTATCTGTTGAATTTCAGTATTTATACTGGTAAAGTTGAGGATCCTATGCCTCATGGAACTGGACATTATATAGTTACTCAATTAGGTGAAAGGTTTTTAGGAAAGAGACATCATTTCTTCTTTGACAATTATTTTAGCTAAGTTCAGTTAGAAGAGGACCTTTTGCGTCAGCAAACCTATTGCTGTTCAACAATAAGACCTAACAGAAAAGATTGGCCTCTTGATCTCAAACCAAAGGCATTAAAAAATTTTTAAAAGGGTGACGTCATGGTTAGGCAGAAAGGGAATCTTGTTGCTACAGCCTGGAAGGATAAACGTTGTGTCACTCTTTTGAGTACCAACACCACTTCAGGTACCGCTGAAATTACTTGCCGAGGACCAGGTGGCAACTTTCAAGTGAAAGTCCCATCTGCTGTTAATACCTACAACAAATCAATGGGAGGTGTTGACAAATTTGATCAGCTCTCATCCTACTATCCAGTAGGAAGGAAATCTGTCAAATGGTGGAGATACATTTTTCGATTTCTTCTCCAGACTGCTGTCATCAACAGCTGGATCATTTATGCTACCTCTCACAGGCCCAGACCCAAAAGCCTATCACTAGGACATCTAGAGTTTCGGCTTGAGATAAGCACAGCCCTTCTAAAGGGAAACATTGTTCGTAAAAGGAAGCAAAGTGATCTCCAACCATCAACTCAAGGAGTTGGCATGAGTGATCTTCTTGAGCATAGGCTCATTCAAATGGTGGGAAACAAACGTGCCTGCCATTGGTGTATGAAGAACAATTTGGAAAAAGAAACAGAGCACATGAAACTGTTTATGGATGTAATCTCTGTCAAATAAGACTCTGTAAAGGAGAATGTTTCTCTAAATTTCATAACTCACTGACACTTCTTAGTCATGTTTAACGTCAAGTGCTCCATAAACATTTTTTTTTTTGTTGTACTTTTGTCTTATATTGGCATTATTTTTGGTTTATATTAAACTTTATCCATTTGTCTTTAATCTTTCAAAATTTGACTTAATTTGCTTCATTAGTTTTTTTTCTGTGAATTTTTAAAAAACATATGTTGTCAAAAATACGGAGTTATGCCCCTTTTGTTAGGGATGGGACAGTTATTGGTAGGCAACTGCATAGTGATGAAAGGGTTAAACAAAAAAAACAACAACAAACTTGGTTTAATTAGTAATAGCTTAATACAAAAAATAATATACCTTTACTTTGGCCTGTAATTTTATCTCTTAAAATATTCATACTATGTATGGGTCCAAATTCCTCAAACATGGTTTTAAGGTCATTTTCATCCCAGTTTCGAGGAATCTGACCCACAAACATTTTGATGGCATCTGGGTCAGGCTCTGTCTGTTGCGAATTCATGGTTCTGAAATAATACAGCTTATATTCAATCTATTTTCTAGTTAGGAATGATTATGGTCAAACAAGGATTTGTATTGCTAGTTTTGTTAAGACCATAATTCTTTTTTTTTAACTTAATATGCATAAGGACAAAGGATGTCTTTAAATCTATCACTCAAACTTGCTTAACCCTGAAATAAAGCACATGCCAGCTGAAAACTTTTTAATTAAAATTTTTGCAAGAAAAGAGTGAACAATCAAACTTGCTTGGTTTAATTTGTATATAATATGTAAAAATACAAATTATTCTTTGTTGTTATAATCAAATGTCGCTATGCACACATTTTTTAAAATCCCCATAAATTAAAAAAGAAAAAAAAAAGGTGGGCAGAATTTATAACCTTTTCTTTTTCAAAATGGCATCACTTCACAAAATTAGAACATTTAGGCCTAGATCTATATCATAATATGCTCCCATATTTTAAATATGTAATAAGTAAGCCTATCATTATAATAAATAGAGTTTGTGTGTATTTATTGATAAAGCTAGTGATACAAGTTAAGAGGATTTAGTACAATTTTATATTAATGTTTGCACCCCCTCACACACGCACACAAAATTATTTTAAATTTTCTTCTTCTTCGTTCTCATTGTTATGTTGGAGTGTTCAGATGAGTAGACCAATAATTGAGATGAACTGCGCAGTGGTTTCCAAATCAGGGAGCTCTCCATATAGTTTCCTTTCTATTGGGGTGATTTGGGGCCAATGTCTTATACAGGCCTCTTGGTATAGAGAGCAGTTTTGGAGGACGTGGTCTGCATTCTCTGGTGATACTCCACATGGGCAGATTTCACTGGTTCCAATTTTGAGCTTCCGGTACATGTGTTTTATTTTAAATGATGTTTCCCCCCTCATTATTCCTTTGAAGCAGCCTACTTTAATCACATTGATAAAACTGTAAATCTATGTTTATGGAAGGTTTATTAGCAGCATTTTTTTTAAATTTGTTTTTGTAAGGAATTCTTGCGTTTGTGAATACCATGAAGTATTAAAAAAAAAAGAGACAAGATCTACATTTGGATTTATGTGACCCTGTTAAAAAAGGTAAGAAACATATAAATACATGCTTACCATTTAGAAATGGTCATAGTACACTATTTATATATATAAAGAAAAAAAAAAGTAAATAAAATGGTTCTTTTGTCTTAAATTTGAAAAAAAAAAAAAAAAAAAAGCTTCGCTGCAATTTCTGAAGTCGCCAAACAATGTGTACATTTTATCCAAAATATTTAAATATCGCCGGTTTTAGTTTTAAAATACATATTGTTAAAATTTTTATCATACAAATGTATTTTTTAAAAATTACTATTCGCTATTTAAAAAAAATAATTTTAAATCTCGTTTTTTTTTACAACCAATCAGAATGGACGTTGGCCCGATTTAGCTTCATGACCCACTGTTCAATTTGCTTTTTTTAGTCATTCAGTCAGAATAATTCAAAGCCATAACATCTATCAAAGGTAATTATAGACTCAAGCTTCTACAGAAAATTCCATTGAAAATATTAGCTGATTAGGTAATTATTCTGCTTTAATATTGGGATGTCTCTTTCTTCAATTTAAATTAAACTACAAGCAACTGGACGAGTAGAGTAGATCTATCTTTTGCCTTGGGCGCGCGCAATGAAAACAACACGCGTTCTAACTCTAGAACAAAAGGTTAATTATTATTGCTAGATTCCAATAATCTTTATACTAAAATTTATATAAATAATATGTCAAGACATCACAAGAAAAAATGGGAAGGGGGGGGGGGGGGGTGGGGAAGGGGCTTATTTATTAGAAAAAAATATTAAAAAGCAAGTGGTGTTATTTTTTTCACATCTTCTAAGAATATACTTTATTTTGTGACACATTTTTCCATTAATACTTATGTGGATTTGTGATGGATTAAAAGAGATATCTTCTGTGAGTGATGGATTTTTCATTTTGAGGGCTAAGTGTGTTTGACCTATTTTTTGTTTTGTAAATACTTGTCAAATGCTAATGATCTTATTTTATTTGTATTCTTCTGTTCTTGGGCATTAAAATTGATATATTAATATGTTGAAAATGATGATGGTTTTGTTACTGAGAATGATAATAAGGTATATTAAGGTATAATAATGCCCTGGGGAGGCTAAATTAATAGGCATAAATGTTTTAAGAAACTATTTTTTTTTGTTTTTTTTTTTTCAAATGTTCTATAAATATACTTTATTTTATGGCACATTTTTCTGTTAATACCGGTACTGTGAATTTGTGAAATTCATGGATTATTGGACATATCTTCTGTGAATGATGGATTTGTCATTATAAGGGGTGAGTTTGACCTAATTTTTTTCATGTGAAATAATTGTCTGCTGTTTTTTTATTTTATTTTTTATTTAATTCCTCTGTTCTTGGGCATCAAAAATGATATATAATATGTCCATAAAAGCCAATTTGAAATTGGTCCCAAAAGTACAATGTTGAGAGCTCAATCTGTTTTCCGCCTTATGCTAAAATACAATGAATTTATTAATTGGTCTTTGTTAAATTATCAAATGGTGTCACGATGATGCACCTGTGAAGCAAAAGGGGGTACCCCTTGATTCTTGAATGGACGCTGTTGTCACAATCTACATCTTGCAATTCATTTTCTATTGATAAATTCTTAAAGTACACTGGTTTGAAGAAGTGAATACAGTTGAAATGAAACCAAAAACTTCAACTTTAATTTTTAGCCTAATGTGACACTTTTTGGCACCAGTACTGGAGAAACATATATATATATATATAATATATATTTGGGATTAAATGCATATTAGTTGTAAATATGTTACGGTTATTTTATTAAACTTAAACTATTTTTTAATCTGTGTATTTCATATATAATAATATATACCTAATACAGGTACCGGTAGTTCATTAATGACATTATGGACATCGATGACATTTAAGAATTATTAAAATGTGTTGGATACATGATGTAATTGTATTATCATTATGTTCTTAAAGTTCTTGCATTTTTAAGAAATTCAAAATCAATAAGTTATTTTAAACAAAATGTTACACTGTAACTTACAGTAAAGTTTCAAAAATGCGTAGACGAAATAAATTTAGATCCATTTTACTTAGTAACCAACAATGAAAGGGCGGGGTAAGACATTTGCTCTGTGTAAGAGTAGATTCTCAGTAGATCTAGATTAATCCTTAACTTAGATAGACTTAGTCACTTAGATTTTAGATCTAGACTAGATTACTAGATCTATAATCTAGATCTATACATTAACCTAGACCACTAGACAACTCGAGCCTATTATTTATGCAGAAGTAAAAACAAGGCAGTCTTTAAAAGTCTTTTCATCTTGAACTTTTATTTTAGATCTAGACTCTATATTTATATTATTTATAACAACTTTCAACTAGTCAAGTCAACATATTGAACATAGAATCTATCGATTGCACACTAGACTAGGCCCAGGGCTATCTGAACAATTCAATACGCACTGGTCTGCTGTCCAACTTTTACTAGATCTACTTTTAGTGTTCTCAAGTTCAAGCTTACTTTTGACTTTTGCCACTTTTGGTATCACTATTGATTGGCCATTGGGCAGAGAGTAGATCTAGAGAGGGAGGGGGGTGGATGATGTTTCTACAGTCACTAGGCCTAGGGAGTAGGGTTGGTAAGTTGGTTACCCGAATAAGCGAGTAATAACTCGACTGTATAACTGTAAGTGTAGTCTGTGTAGATCAATAAATCTATATCTAGCTATAGTCTATAATAATAATCATAATATTTATAGAGATGGATGTCTAGATCTAGTGTCTACTAAAAATAGTAAAATAAAATATATCATATTCAATAATTCATATGCCTTTGTTACTTTGTAACTTGGATTTGGAGCAAATCTGAAATCAGTAATAATTGGAGACCGGGCCGGGGTATCACTTTTACGTGAATGAAAGCAAGACTTAGATATTAGATCTAGGTATGTTTTCAAATCATGTGTATAATAGTCTGCAGTAAATATGTTAAACCCACATAATACTTGATATCATACCTATCTTCCACGTGTAAACAAAGGACGCACAAGACACCACAAACATACACTGAACGCAACGAAAATGGCGGACGGCAAGTGTGAGAGAGGACCACAATGCAAGTTGATTGCCAGGTCGAAGCCCCATCTCGAAGAATCTCAATAGAACAACACAGACATAGTAGAATCTTCACTAGTTCTTTTCTTTTTCAAACTAGATCTATATCTATATTATATAAAATATTGTTGATTTCATTACATTTGTGGAACGTGAAAATCATAGTTCTTAGACAAAGCTGAAAACTTAGTAAACACGCTACAAGAAAAATATATCTAGATCTAGAAGTAGATCTAACACAGTATGAGAAAAAATGTAGCATAATAATTAATTTAAAATAATTAAGTATTTTAAATATCTTATTTTATTAAATTATTTAAGACTTAAGACAAAACAAAAGCAATAAGAAGTAGGAAGTTAACACAGTGCCCATAGCATAAAGGCATGCGCAAAGTTCGCTTATTAGTGTAGGACATTCTAATTTTATTTTCAATAATAAACTGTCAGTCGAATTAGCTAAAATAATTCTTTCAAAAAATATATTAGATATAGATCTAGCATATTTAAGTAAATCTTTTCCCAAAGAAAATTGTATAGGAACATTGATTTTAATACGTAAAATAATTCAAATTGTAACTATTGGTTCGGCAGACTTTCTATAAACCAACTTGGCAATAGTGTCAGAGCATTGACGATAACGAGACACACGTGCTACTTTATCGAGCAAGCCACGAGCTGCCACTGTAGGCGGTTAGTCTACGATTCGAGCCAAGACTGGAAGAGGGCGAATAACGTGTCGATCTCGTGTAATTCTCATTCCAGTGCAGACTGTTTTTATCCTTAGGGAGATAGAGCATTATTTTCTTTTCTTTACGCTTTTTGAAACACTATATTTCAAACATTACTTCAAAAAAGAAAATAACGTCCTACGCATTTCATGTGTCAATCTAGTCATGCCTGTTAATTAATGCTAAGTCGTTGTTTTTTTTTTCTGACTGTTCAGGCAACCCATTCCATTCTCTAATGGCACTAGGAAATTTGTAGCACGTGTACGAATTTGTTTTAGCGTATGGAATAAGAAATGTGCCTCAATCTTTGTATCATTCTGAGAATTTTATTAGTTTTTTTTTTAATTGTAAATTATGGTTTAGTGTTTTATGTATTATAGCTACTTTACTTTTATTATTCTGCCTTGAAGTGTCTCTAAGTTTAGTGATTTTACTAATGATGTTACTCTAATCAAATTGGAATATTCGTTTGTTGTTCTAAAACTCACTTCTCTATTTTGCATTTTAGTTTCAGTGACGTCACTAGGATCGGTGTCACCCGGTGCGTAAAATCAGGGTGTCACTCCCTCCCTCCTCAATCATGAACAAAAAATCCCTCCCAAAAAAAAATATCGTTAGTTTCTTTTTTTTTTTTTTTTGGTTGAACTTTGAACCATAATACAGTGAGCTAATTAATTGATTGTTATGTTGGAAAATGATTGTCGGTTCTATTTTAAAATTGCGTTGTTTATGAGCTATTACATAGATTAAAAATGTAAAATTACTGAAATTAGAAACATTCAGTTCACAAGTTTTCTTAATTAAAAGTTATTAAAGACCTCCTCACGGAAACGGTTTTACATTATATTAGTGTTTCATGTTTCATGCACTGAACATATTTTCGCCCCGCGAAGTGGCGAAAACCATCATCGAGCGAAGCCTGGAATACCAACAAAAGGGACTGCTTATCAGTTGTGTGGATTTAAACAAAACAACCTTTGACAGCCTGGAATACCAACAAAAGGGACTGCTTATCAGTTGTGTGGATTTAAACAAAACAACCTTTGACAGCCTGGAATACCAACAAAAGGCTGCTTATCAGTTGTGTGGATTTAAACAAAACAACCTTTGACAGCCTGGAATACCAACAAAAGGGACTGCTTATCAGTTGTGTGGATTTAAACAAAACAACCTTTGACAGCCTGGAATACCAACAAAAGGCTGCTTATCAGTTGTGTGGATTTAAACAAAACAACCTTTGACAGCCTGGAATACCAACAAAAGGCTGCTTATCAGTTGTGTGGATTTAAACAAAACAACCTTTGACAGCCTGGAATACCAACAAAAGGGACTGCTTATCAGTTGTGTGGATTTAAACAAAACAACCTTTGACAGCCTGGAATACCAACAAAAGGCAGCTTATCAGTTGTGTGGATTTAAACAAAACAACCTTTGACAGCCTGGAATACCAACAAAAGGCTGCTTATCAGTTGTGTGGATTTAAACAAAACAACCTTTGACAGCCTGGAATACCAACAAAAGGGACTGCTTATCAGTTGTGTGGATTTAAACAAAACAACCTTTGACAGCCTGGAATACCAACAAAAGGCTGCTTATCAGTTGTGTGGATTTAAACAAAACAACCTTTGACAGCCTGGAATACCAACAAAAGGCTGCTTATCAGTTGTGTGGATTTAAACAAAACAACCTTTGACAGCCTGGAATACCAACAAAAGGGACTGCTTATCAGTTGTGTGGATTTAAACAAAACAACCTTTGACAGCCTGGAATACCAACAAAAGGGACTGCTTATCAGTTGTGTGGATTTAAACAAAACAACCTTTGACAGCCTGGAATACCAACAAAAGGGACTGCTTATCAGTTGTGTGGATTTAAACAAAACAACCTTTGACAGCCTGGAATACCAACAAAAGGGACTGCTTATCAGTTGTGTGGATTTAAACAAAACAACCTTTGACAGCCTGGAATACCAACAAAAGGCTGCTTATCAGTTGTGTGGATTTAAACAAAACAACCTTTGACAGCCTGGAATACCAACAAAAGGCTGCTTATCAGTTGTGTGGATTTAAACAAAACAACCTTTGACAGCCTGGAATACCAACAAAAGGGACTGCTTATCAGTTGTGTGGATTTAAACAAAACAACCTTTGACAGCCTGGAATACCAACAAAAGGCTGCTTATCAGTTGTGTGGATTTAAACAAAACAACCTTTGACAGCCTGGAATACCAACAAAAGGCTGCTTATCAGTTGTGTGGATTTAAACAAAACAACCTTTGACAGCCTGGAATACCAACAAAAGGCTGCTTATCAGTTGTGTGGATTTAAACAAAACAACCTTTGACAGCCTGGAATACCAACAAAAGGCTGCTTATCAGTTGTGTGGATTTAAACAAAACAACCTTTGACAGCCTGGAATACCAACAAAAGACTGCTTATCAGTTGTGTGGATTTAAACAAAACAACCTTTGACAGCCTGGAATACCAACAAAAGGCTGCTTATCAGTTGTGTGGATTTAAACAAAACAACCATTGACAGCCTGGAATACCAACAAAAGGCTGCTTATCAGTTGTGTGGATTTAAACAAAACAACCTTTGACAGCCTGGAATACCAACAAAAGGCTGCTTATCAGTTGTGTGGATTTAAACAAAATAACCTTTGACAGCCTGGAATACCAACAAAAGGCTGCTTATCAGTTGTGTGGATTTAAACAAAACAACCTTTGACAGCCTGGAATACCAACAAAAGGCTGCTTATCAGTTGTGTGGATTTAAACAAAACAACCTTTGACAGCCTGGAATACCAACAAAAGGCTGCTTATCAGTTGTGTGGATTTAAACAAAACAACCTTTGACAGCCTGGAATACCAACAAAAGGCTGCTTATCAGTTGTGTGGATTTAAACAAAACAACCTTTGACAGCTTCCATCGCGAATCGCCTGAAAAATAATAGACCATGGCATCCCGCAATAATCTGCCTACTAATTATTTAATTTCATCAACAAGCTTGCCAAAACAAACAGACACCATGAACGACTGAGAACGGTGGATGGTGTAAACAAGGAGCACATTGAAGAAGTTGACAAGTACTGACGGAAAGTCATTTCATCGCATAGTGAATGTTAGTTTTGACTTGAGCATGCAGCACCTTTCATTTAGTAGTCATCGTGTGAGACAGGTAACAACGACAATGTCTTAGCGGTACATTAATTCTTAAGAAAACAAAATCATAGCCTTTACCTCGACCCACAGATTCAAAACGAGATAATAGACCTGTTGGACGGTGCCATTTTAGAAAAAATACTAAAGGAGATCCAATCTGTGCCATTTTTCTCTATCAAGGTTTACAGCACTCAAAGAGAATTAAAAATGTATTAAATTTGCATTTTTTTCTGAAAATGTTTTGTGAACTCCGATGACGAACTACCCAAAGAAATTGCAATCAGAGATTCATTTGTAGGTTTTTATATTTGTGAGAACCAGAAGTCTGCAGGATTGATTGAACAAATACTTTCAAGTAATAAAATAGCGCCATATTTCTTTAAATTACTTACGATGCCAAGGCAATGATGGTTATTCAATATGAGCGGACAGTACAATAGTCTTCAGGTATTGTTTCAACAAAAGCAGCCACTTGCACATTCTGTTCAGACAGTGTTCAACAGAAACATGGTCTAAAATGATTCTGTCAGATGTGCTCAAGAACTTATGCCTTTTATTAAATGTACCGATACATACAAACTACTGGATTTCTTTGACACACAAAATTTTTGTCACATGGAAGGCGAGGGGCGGGGCCATCAACATATTCTTGAACCCGGGCCCACGGGTACCTTGCTACGCCACTGGCTAGCCATCGACATTGTCTTAAAGAAAACCTAAATCAAGCTGTAGTCGTTATTCCATGGCATGAACCAAACGGACTGACGAATCTAGAATTTGCAGACGATATAGAATTACTCGGAAATACAATTAAATGTCTAAAATAGATAACGGATAGCTTCGATAGAGACACACTCAAAGTTATAAGTATTGGCTGCAGGTCATCCAGTACTCACATCAACATTGGTCATGCAGATCTTGAACAAATAGAAAAGTTCACCTATTTAGGCAGTATTATCACAATCGATGGAGATGTATGTCACGATGTTGAATTCGGATAGGAAAAGCCGTCTATCCAAAAGTACGGCCTATCTGAACAAACCAATCAATTAGCAAGGAGATCCACGTCCTTAATACAATCATTGTCATAACGGCCACCTACGCTTCGAGATGTGAAAAGTTGAAAAGAGGCTAATCGTGGCACAGCTGTGATGGCTGAGAAGAATCCTAGGAATAACATACCGAGATATTTGACAATAGAGTTCTCCGGGGAAAAGCCTCGGGCGCCAAGAGTTTTTCTGCATTTTGAGCTTCAAAAACTTACTTCCTGTCGTCTGCAAAGTCTTATTTCTCTTACTATAATAATAATAATAATAATGCTTGTCTTCGAGTCCGAAGAATATTGAGGAATGCAGTATTTTCCGTGCCTGCGCAGCCCCAGCTGTGACCTATAAATTTTGCCACATTCAGGGCAAGCATAACCATTGACCGCAGTTGGTCGATTTAGGTTTTCTTTTCGCCGTCTGCGTCTGTTCTCGGCAGATGATTTTCTTTTGGTCTCAAATGAGTATCCCGCGGCCTTTGTGAGTGACCTCCAGCTTCTCGTTCTGAGGCCCATGTAACCAGGTGCTCTCTTCTATGTCAGCTAATGTAAGTTGGCGACTAAGCTGGTCTTTGAAGCGTTTCCGTGGGGAGTTTTTTAGCCCACCAAAAAAAAAAGACTTCCTTTGGCATACGTTCGTCTCTCTTATAGTAAGAAGATTACAAGCCCAATAGAATGAAATGATTTGTCAAGTTGACTTGTAGCGGGCATGTTTAATTCAAAAGAACCATGGTACTTTAGTTGAGAAACATTGTCTGTTCTGATGCTAGAAGGTGGCAGACTGCGTTGGGGATGATGCTTTGAAATATCTCCTTCATAAGATTCGATTTTCTTGCTAGCTAGTCTTACGAAAAATAAAAAGTTGTACTTAAAAGATGAAACGACGTACCTTTATTGAATTTCTTACAGTTTGGATATCACTTCGTTTAGGGCCATTAACAGGCTACTCAAATATGAAGCAACTATAATGCATAAGTCTTCAAAGGTGCATTTTATTTCTGCTTCGGTGTCACCTGGTGTGGTCCGCACCCCCCTAGTGCAGATCCGTAGTTAAGGGAGGAGGGGCACGATGCCCGGGAGCGACTCGTAGGAGGCCACCGCACGCAGAGGATCGCCAAAAAAAAAACCCAACAAAAACATGGGCGTAACCAGGGGGGGGGCGGGTTCGGGTAAAACCACCCTCTTCCGAAATGAAATCACCCTCCCCAGTGGCATAGATAGGGAGGAGGGGGGAGGATCTGAAGATCCCCCCGGGCCTCCACTTGAGGGGCCTCCCAAATGAGTGTCCGAAATTTGTTTTTAAATAAATTAAATATGACGTCACTGTCATGTTATCTTGCTTTTCACATTGTTATATAAGTGAGTGACCCTGTTGCATGGCCTATGTATTCCACACAGAGTATTAACTCTTTCCTTGCGGGGTTACTCTCAATTTCAAGGAAGTAACTTGGTATATAGGGTAGTTTATTTCATCATCCTTATAATGTAAGAGGAAGCCTGATAAGAGCACTGAAATCAAAGGCGACCACGAACGTGTCGAAGAAAAATATCACTATTCAGATGATTCATACAAAGATACAGCAATCGAAGAAGTGAAAATGTCTCTTGATGAAAGAAGTAGTGCTGAAGAGACTCCACCTTGTACTACAGTCAGAGAAAACATCTGAAGTAAGTGATGATGAGTCATGCGATGGTAATTAAGTACAAAGACTTCGGATAGATCCAGCCTTGAATTTTATCTGAGGAACTGCCAGCAAAGATTGTGTTAAGGGTAACATATGCCAAAACAAAGATGAACGGTATTTGTTTCCAGTAGGGTTTACCCAAAATAAATCACGAAGTTTGACATCATGGTTCACCAGAAAGCTACCAACAGGAAAAACTAGCAACCGATCTTGGCTCCTCTTCTCTTCACACTTGGGGTGTCTGCTTTGTTTTCCATGTGTACCGTTTTCTGAGGCATCAGAAAAGACATCTAGTGCATTGAGCAAACCAGGACTTATGTTTCACCAAATGGAAGAAACCTGAGAGACTGAAATAACGTAAAGAAGGAGTCCACCACAGACATGCTCTTTTGAAGAGGAAGTTAGAAGAAGAAAAGCTTTAAGCAGAACCAGATGAAATGTCATATGTTTCATGCACACATTTTGAAAAATCAGCAGTACATGTATTGGAGAGATATTCTGAAACATGTAGCAAAAACAAACTCAATCTTACGTGGTCACAACGAAAAACCGAATTCACCAAATGCTGGGAACTTCCTAGAATCTTCGAAATTTCTTGCAGAATTTGATGAAGTTACGAAACACCACTTACACAGAATCGAATATGGGAAGACATTATTTGTCACCAGAAATTCAATTTAATTAACTTGATGGCAATAAAGTTAGGGAATCAATTGCTGGGACAGTCAAGCAAGTTTGTTACTTTTCTCTGATGCTTGATTCCACCCAGATGTTTCTCATCAAAAACAGGTATCCCTAATAGTTCGTTACTGGAATGTTGATAATTTCGAAATAAAAGAGTCATTCATTGGTTACTTTGAAATTTGAAACCTGATGGACAACATTGTGACGAGATATTTAATTTATTATTATTTGGCTTGTTTGTTTAAGTCTAGGGGAAATTGTATTATTTTATCCCGCTCACATATAAGATTTTGTACAGGCACACCGCAACTAACAGTAAGAATGGACCAATATTATAAGTTCATAAATAAAAATAATTTAATAAATGAAAGTTTACAAAAGATAAATGATCAAATAAAATTATAATTAAGAAATGACATGAAGGTGCTAATATCTAACATAACTGTTCATCATGGATTGCTAATTGGTGAGTGATTGGAAGAGAAGATTGTTCCTATGGCTGGCTACTTATATGCTTAGCTGCTAGCCCGTGGGTCGTGGGTCGTCTTCTGGAGGTCGGGGGACTGGCACTCAGAAGGATGATTCATCCGGCTCTGTCTTAGGACGTCGGCTCGGGATAGTCTCTATGCTGTAGGCAAGCTGGCTCTAGGGTGAGGCCGCTGCCTGTTTAGCAGTAGAGAGGGTTGGTGCTGCAGACTAAGTTGTAGTTGGACGATCTCTCAGCTGTGATCTCTAGCTCGTAGAGAGCCGTACTAACTCAACACCAGTTTATCTTCTGCAGCGAAGGTTGCTCTAATCTGTCGGCATTAGGCAATAGCTATTGGGCAGTGGACAGTTTAGGTCGGGTACTGGGCAGATGATACTGGGCAGTATAAGGCACTGTGGACACTGGGCAATATGTTAAGGCCAAGGACAGTAGGCAATGCCTTCTTGCTAACAGGTATATAATTGGGGGGGGGGGTTATCTGGTGTGGTCTGCTCCGGTTACAGATTTGGGTGGAGATCTGTCAGTTATAGCGGTCGGGTGTAGCAATCGTGTTTAGCAACCAGGGGTAGCAACCAGGCTGGGAAAAGACAGACAATTAGGAACCTCCTAAAGGCATTGAGCAGGGATTCCAATATGCCTTGCAATCATTCAGATGCAGGCATTGGTATCAATCCCAATAAGGCACTTAAGACAAGCATGTATATAACTGAATAACAAAACAGATACGAGTAAGATAACCACAATAAATATGTTATCATACAATGAAGGATGATACTAGTCAAGATTCATCCATTAAATTTGATTACGACGATAAGTAATCAGTTATAGTAAAACGGGGAATGAGCATATTAGACCTATATACTAAAGGATAAGATGAAAATAAAATACTAGGGATTGATATACAATGATAGGGTTTGATAAAATTAATCAAAATTAAACTCATCCAAGGAACTGTAAGTTCATAAGCTTGTGAGACATAATAATATGTATGAGAGACATAATAGAAATGTGAAATGATTAATTTCACAAGGGTTCTGTAAGTTTAGAGCACTGTGATCTAAGTTCTTAGACAGTACTTAGATTCACGCAAGGGTATTGTTTACATCAATCACTAAGATACAGGAATGGATGAAACATAACAATAATCAAATATAATAACTATGGTTTCAAAGGTAGACAACCATAGCGGCATTAATAATACTATGTGAAGAAGATATGGCATAGACATAAAATAGTACAATGTACATACATAATAAGGTCATAATGTAATGACGGGGAACGTGGTTGTGTACTAATGTGTACTCACACATTCCTATAAGATAAAATAAGTAGAGTAAAATATTTACACTCACCCGTTTGTCCCTAATGAAACCTCACGAGTTAACTTCCTAACAGAGAAGACTGTATGAATCCTAGCGGGCCTAACTTGGAATGCTTAGATCTCTCTCTATATATATGTAGTGGAGTGGATACCTTTTCAGGAAACACCGGCCACCCCGATATCCACGTGACCCTTCCCCCTAGATAGCACCTTGTGTCCGCGCATAAAGAGGCAGACCAACGTGGGCACTGTCCATTTGACCGGCATTTCTTGTCGCTGTAATGTCCGTATATTACTGGACCTAAGTCGTCTCCACTCCCCTTTGTGCTTGGTTCTACACCATGTGTTCACGTATGGCTGCAGGTAATCACATTTTACTTATTCATATTAGCTTGTAAATTTAATTACCGGTAGTAGTTTATATAGAATATCACTACCGCGGTTTTTGTTCATGTTGGACTATTCTTATTTTTAGAAGCCAGCATGTAGATGAATTCATTTATTGAAATGCGTACCTGTAGTATTCTATATAGAATGTGAACTGTCCATCTTGTAAATGTATTTTTACAACAAGTGTTTAGATACTGGCTTGTTAAGAAACAGTATATTTGTGAGTGTATAGATTTTTTATATTTAATTATAGTTTTTGTAAGGAAAGGAAAGAGCGAAACTCTTCAAACAATGTATGTTAGTGTTATGTAGAACTAGTTGATTTATTTTTAGAGAACTATGTTGTCATTTATTTATTTATTTTTTTTTTTTTTGGTGTTCCATATCTCTCTTGTGTTTGTAAAAGAGATGATATAAGATTTTCTTTTTGTTTTTCGTTAGATCTAGTATTTAGGCCTATTAATTATGTTTAGTTTATGTTTATTTGTAATTATGTTTTATGTTTGCCTTTGGCAGGTCTTTAGTGTATAATAAAGTTTGGAATCGTCCTACGAGTTGCCTTCGTCATTTAGAATTTAGTTGTCTTCTGTGCCAAACCCACCACATATAGTTGAGGCATTTTGTTTAACGGGGGGGGGGGGGGGGAAAGCAAGGTGATTTTCTCACATGTATCGATGTACCGGAGATGTCAGGCGTCAGGTCAGATTTATGGACAATATTCGTTGCCTACCGTGAGAGTAAAGTCTTAAGCGAATATGTATCTGTCCAGCCCGAGTGCAATGCTATTCTTAGAGCGATGCGTATCCTGTGGGGGGGGGGGGGGGGGGAGAATAGGTGTGAAAAGTTATTAGGCCGCTGCGTGTAGCGCTGGTGCAGCGACTATTGTGTGTTGGTCACCTGCACAGCGGTCAAAATTAAAAGTTAGCCCTAGAGAGGCTAGTTAATGTTTTACGTCGAGATTCGTCCCGTGAGAAACAGTGCGAGGGGAGATAAATCCTAAAAGAAATTAGTTATGGGTGGACAAGAAAATAATTGTTTAAGTTAAAAATTAAAGTTTCTCACGGTTTGCTGGGAAAAACTCAAATGAACTTTTGCATGCAAGTTTCGTATCGTCACAAACATTATGAAGAACTTGTCCATTGGACTGGACTTTGATCTGTGCAGAGGTCAAACCTATGATAACGCAGCAACAATGAGTGGCCGTCTGTCTGTCCTGCAGAAAAGTCTCTTACACATAAATCCAAAAGTAACATTTCTGAACTGTGATAATCACTCTCTGAATCTGGAAACTCTTTATTTTGCTGAGATAGATCCAGCAAGTCACCCTTTTTTTTTTGAACTGTACATGAATTGTTTCACTTTTTTTCCAATTAACTCCAGAGATTGGCCAAAATGAAATAAGTTGGAGCCTGGAGTTTAGGAGAGTAATACAAGGTAGTCTGCAAGAGAAGAAGCTACGTCGGCAGTTTCCTTGCATCTCGACAAAATCATCAAGCTGTTGGAAAAACTTTCTGAGTCAACAACTGAAAGAATGGACACAAGAAGCAGTGCACAGAATCTTCTTCATGCAGTGGAAAATTATGATTTTTTTGCTTATCCGGAATTCTGGTCCAATCTCTTGCGCCCAATTAATATAGTTCAGAAGAAATACAAACGTCTGGACTGCACATAGGGAAGCTGCTCAAACCTTGCAACCTCCATCCTGCTAACTCAGGCACTTCCATTGCGTCATGTGAGAGAATATTCTCAAAGGTCAAGTTCATCAAAAACTATATCAAAAACTATCTCAGGGCACAATGACGCAAGAATGGCTTAGCATGGCTTTAATGTCAGTGGAGTCACAAATACTAGACAGTATCGATGTAGATGATGTTATACATGCCTTTGCTGCACAGAAATCACGACGTGAAGCCATATGAATTGAGATTTGTCACTTGTGCATTATCTCGCCAATAAACAACGGTATTGTTTATTAAAAGATTCCTAATGCTTATTTCTTGTTAATTTTACGGATATACTGTACCAATTTAAATGTAGGCGTATGTATTTATTAAATACATTATCTTATGTCATGATGTCGAATGTTAAAATGCAGGGGGCCGCCAAGGAGTTCAATCCCCCCGAGCCCCCCAATCCCTAGCTACGCCCCTGCCCCCCCCCTGAACTCTATAATCTCTTCTGCCACTGCTGGGAAGTAGGTCATGCCCCACAGGACATGCGTGACGCAAGTATAGTCACAATATATAAGAAGAAAGGAGATCGGAGTAACTGCAACATTTATCGGGGTATCTCTCTCCTCAGCAGTTGGCAAAATCTTTGCTAAATTGGCTGCAAGTGATAGCTTCTAGAATATACTCTGAGTCTCAATGTGGATATAGGAGTGGCGGATCCACTATAGACATGATATCATCTCTACGACTACTGCAGGAGAAATTCCGAAAGAGAGAGAGAGAGAAAGACAGAGAGACAGACCCATTTACATCGTTTTTGTTGTTCTGTCAAAAATCTAGAGCAGGAGTGGGCAACCTTTTCCTATCGAGGGCCGCATTTCAAAAAATTGGGAATATGGGGCCGGACACACACACACACACACACACATATATATATATATACAGTGCTTTTTTTCTAAACCAAAATAGTAGCCGGTACTCAGTAGTTCATTGCTTAACTTTTAACTACTAAAAATTAATAATATACGTTAAAATACAAGAAAAATATTTTTTTTCAAAAAGGTGACGGTACGCCATACCGGTATGGCGTCACAAAAAAAAACCCTATGTATATATGTATATGTACTTACAACTTAGAAAATTACAATAGCTAGCTATATATAATGTCTTTTAATTCACATTTATACTGTGTTACAGATTTACATTTAACTTTTTGTTATTGTCTGTTTACATCTCACAATTTCACCACAAATGAACACACAAATGAACAGTTGTACTTTCTTTGAAGTGTTTTACTGTTTACAGTCGTGCATAATGTTCCAGAATTGTGGAACTAGTTTACAAGTTATCCTTGTGACTACT
The DNA here is from genome assembly GCF_947242115.1 of Biomphalaria glabrata. NCBI lineage: Eukaryota > Metazoa > Mollusca > Gastropoda > Planorbidae > Biomphalaria > Biomphalaria glabrata. The sequence continues at coordinate 25,644,963 of NC_074716.1, forward strand.
GTCAAATTACAGTCAGTCAGCATCAACCTGATCCTACACTTGTTTATTTTCAAGCAGAAAATAATGTTGGTTAACAGATGTATGTGCCCAAAAATAATGTGAAAGTTTAGCAGCAAAGTTTTTAAAGTGTAGAAATACAGCTTGTGGCACTCATAAAACTCCCGCGGAATAATTGAATGGAACTTCTCTTTCAGTTCATAAGTTGCTTGTAGGTATGTCCTCTAGAGCTGATTCAGCTTCTGTACTACATGGTGAGCAGAGTGTATTGAAAACTGATTCAAAGTTCTTGATGTCTTAAAATTAGCTATTAGCTTTCAAATTCCACAACCAAAGAATTCAAATAAGTCTTGTACTTTTCAACCATTTCACTTGAACTAGTTTCACCAAAGGAAAATGATAACTGTCTTCACTTGCTTGCCTGTAGAAATGGGAAAGCTTTGTTTGAAACGTTTGAACAGGCACATACATTTCATGTGCAGTACTTCCGACGAAAACATGAAGTGTGTCTTCCACTCTTCATTAGAAATAGTAGTAAGAAAGTCACAGTCAATCCTTCAAGGAACATTACATTACAATTTCTTCCTCAAAATTCTATTTCTTCTCAATACCTAGCCCATGTTAAGCTTCTTATTCTTATATAATACAGACGTTACTTCAAAAAAGAAGATGATTACGTCCTATGCGTCATGCATTAAGTCATGCATGTTAACCAATGACTTAAATTCTGCCAAATCACTGGTTTTCCTAGCTGGCTCATAGGAACTGTCTTTGGTTAAGACCCCTAGCAGTTCTTCTTCTTCGTTCTCTTTGTTATGTTGGAGCGTTCAGATGACTAGACCAATATATGAGATGAACTGCGCAGTGGTTTCCAAATCAGGGAGCGCTCCATATAGTTTTCTTTCTATTAGGGTGTTTTGGGGCCAGTGTCTTATACGGGCCTCTTGGTAAAGAGAGCAGTTTTGGAGGACGTGGTCGGCATTTTCTGGTGATACTCCACATGGGCAGATTTCACTGGTCCCAATTTTGAGCTTCCGGAACATGTGTTGTCGCATTCTGTTGTGTCCGGTCCTGAGTCGAAAGATTAGACGTTGGTCTTGTCGGGATAGCTTATAGTAAGCGTCATCTTTCTTGTGATTTGGATGAGGGCTCGTCCATTTCTCATTTATTATATTTACAATTAATTTCTTCAATTCTTCTGGATAGAGTGCAGAGTTTATTTGTGAATTAGTTTTCCCACTCTTGGCGTGTGTCAGCCTTCTCATTTCCTTCTAGTTGTATCTGAGCTGGTATCCATTGAATAACAGTTTTTTTTTTGCTGTGATAAGTTACATTACTGAGATATTAGGTAAATATATGGCTCCTTCTGTCTCGGAAGACAATAGATGCGCCCAGATGAGTCACTAGCATTGGTTACGTCTTGAGATGGGGCAGAATCTGGTGTGACTGATCAATCCAATTCTGGAGCGGCAGAGTTTGCCACAGTTCGTACATGTATATGCATCTGTCCTAGGGCTAGATGACAGGGTAGATTTCTTCTTCTTTCTCTTGGCTGATGCAGCTTCGTTTCTTTTGCACTCGGCGGAGTTCGTACCAGCACGTGCAAGCTACGGAAACTAGTGTCATGAAAATATGCAGGGCACCGTACAGTTTGACAGTTCCGCCTCTAGGCCATTCTCCATCAAGAGTAAAACAAGGATGTGTTCTGGCTCCAACACTATTTGGCATCTTCTTTTCAGTTGAACTCACCAGTGCTTTTAAATCCCTGGAAGATGGAGTATATATCCACAGTAGATCCTATGGAAGGCTTTTTAACCTGGCTGCCTTAAAATCAGAACAAAGAGACGGTATATCTTCAGATGTGATCAATAATATAAATGATACTCAATTCTGCTTTGAGAAAACTTTCCCGTTTAAAGTTTATGGTTGAGATATCTTCTTTAAATTATTAAAAATCTTTACCTCAATTTTTCGAGATATTGCAAATTAAAAATAATCTTCTTTTACTTTAAACTTTTTTAGAATGACATGTTAAGACAATGTTTCTTTCGCCTCAGAAATTACAATAATTTATATAGATATTTAAAATTAGCTATTTTTTTTTAAATATTTGTATTTTTTATATGTATGATTTGTGGGAACACCTGATTTTTGTAGGTGTTCGGCGGACCGGATGTGGCCCGCGTGTCGTAATTTGCCCACCCCTGATCTAGAGTATTCTAGACCAGGGGGGACAGCCTTTTTATATCGGGGCCCGCAAATAAAAAAAAATGGGAATGGCGGGCCGCATATCTAAATACATCATAGAAAGATACTCTAGCTAACTGTGTAGAATGTCTTTTAATTCATATTTACACTGTATTATATTCATGTTTCTTTTTTTCATACACTTCACTTTAAGGAATTACAACAAGAGTTAGCAATTTTTAAAATCAATTTTTAGTATTTTTGTAAAATAGCTGTTGTCTTTTTAAATTACAATATCCCCACAAATATACAGTTGTACTTAATGTGCAGTATTCAACTTTTTACACTCGTGCATATTGTTCCGGAACTGTGGAACTAGCTTACTAGTTGTTACCCTTGTGACTGCTGTCAAATTACAGTCAGTCAAAAGCGAGCAGTAATTATACTGTTTTAGTTTCCACAAAAAAATAAATGCTTGTTTACTGAATGAGACAATATATGTTCCGGAAGTGAAATGTCGAAAAGAGCAATACTTGCCATTGTGGAGCATCACCAGAGAAGGCTGACCATGTCCTTCACCTTCAGTGGTGCATACTAAATCAAGAGACCCGAACAAGACTCTGGCCCCAAAGCACTCCTATAGCACCAAAGCTATTCGGAGAACTGACTGATCTGGAAACCACAGCGCGGTTCAGGAGAACAAAGTAGAAGAAGAAGAGCAGATTTATGTGTACACAAATAGTGTTAACAGCAGCATTTTTTTTAAAGTGTGGAAATACAGCTTCTGGCACCCATATGACACCCGTGGAAGTACTGAGTGGAAGTCCTCTTTGCTTGGAGTTATGTCCTCTGGAGCTGAATGGTGAGTTGATGGTATTGAAAACTGGTTCTTGACGTCTTAAAATTTGCTTTTATAAATTGCACAATTAAGGAATCTAAATAAGTTTTGTACTTTTAATCATTTTACTAGAAATAGTTTTACCTTTCAGCAAATGAAAATGACAAAACCTGTTTTCTTTTGCTTGCTTGTAGAAATGGGAAAGCCTTGTTTAAAAAGATTTAACATGCATTTACATTTCATATGCAAAATACTCTTTGCAATAGCAATTATGAAACACGTGAAATCTGTCTTCCACTCCTCATTAGAAATATTGGTAACAAGTTCACAGTCAATGTACTTTCAGTAACATTACAATTTCTTCCTAGAGATTTTATATTGTTCTTATTTGCCTTGCCCGTGCTAAGTTATCGGATACATTGGATTACTTTGTTCCTAAATTGGAACTACCTGTGGCCAATATCCCTAGCTCTAATATTCGATAACTATGTTTCTTATCCAATTATATGATGAAATTTTATGCAGCTTTGTGCAAACTTTCCTGTTTAGAGTATATGTTTGGGATACTTTTTATAAAAAAAAAACCCGCCAAAAAAAAAACAAAAAAAAAAAAAAAACTCAGTCAAAGATCGAGTTCCATCAGTTGTTACATTTGCTTGTTGCCTATCCAACATTTAACACAGTTCTTCATAGCATTGAATAAATACTGATCAGAGATTGTGTCTTGAATTGAGTGTACTGATGTAGATATTGATCAGAGATTGTGTCTTGAATTGAGTGTATTGATGTAGATATTGATCAGAGATTGTGTCTTGAATTGAGTGTATTGATGTAGATACTGATCAGAGATTGTGTCTTGAATTGAGTGTATTGATGTAGATATTGATCAGAAATTGTGTCTTGAATTGAGTGTATTGATGTAGATACTGATCAGAGATTGTGTCTTGAATTGAGTGTATTGATGTAGATATTGATCAGAGATTGTGTCTTGAATTGAGTGTATTGATGTAGATATTGATCAGAGATTGTGTCTTGAATTGAGTGTATTGATGTAGATACTGATCAGAGATTGTGTCTTGAATTGAGTGTATTGATGTAGATATTGATCAGAAATTGTGTCTTGAATTGAGTGTATTGATGTAGATACTGATCAGAGATTGTGTCTTGAATTGAGTGTATTGATGTAGATACTGATCAGAGATTGTGTCTTGAATTGAGTGTATTGATGTAGATACTGATCAGAGATTGTGTCTTGAATTGAGTGTATTGATGTAGATACTGATCAGAGATTGTGTCTAGAATTGAGTGTATTGATGTAGATATTGATCAGAGATTGTGTCTTGAATTGAGTGTATTGATGTAGAGCCAATATGCGTACTTTTCGTTTACTTAAAACTTTTTATAACGAGACAGTTTCAATCATTTATAGAGATATTATTTTAATTATATTTGCATTTTTATATGTATATATTGTGGGCACACCTGATTTCTGTAAGTGTCGGCAGGCCGCATAAAACAGGCCGGCGGGTCGCATGTGGCCCGTGGGTCGTAATTTGCCCACCCCTGATTTAGATAAAGGAATATGATGAAGTCTGTGAACGTAATTGTGGTCAGCAGTGGTCACGTCACAAACTACAGATAAAGAATATTACGATTACTAATAAAAAATGTCCTCCTTTAGTGTTACGAAAAAGCTTTGTCAATGTTTTACCATGCTCAACTACGCAGTATTATAAACTTTCGATATCAAATGTTGGTAGTTGGTTAGTAGTTAGTAAGATCATTGGCTACAAAAAAAACCCAATGGGCTTTGTTGCTGCACATAAAAATTATATATGTGTCAGACACGAATAGCCCAAATTTTCAGTAAAAGAAATTACAAAAGTCATTTCTCTATAGAAATAATTACGAAAGCTATATAATATAAAACCACAGACCTATATATACTACTATAAATATAGGTATTAGTTCTCTATTTACGATTTATTTAGGTAGATACTGTTTTACTATTACAGACCAAGTATCAGATTTTAGAAAAACCCAGGCTAGTTTTTTTGTGTAACGCTATTAGCGTTACACCGTATAGATCTAAATTACATCTCTTTATTAGTATAAAAACCATGGCGTGTTATTAACTCTTTATCCCCGTAATTAATTTTTCACATTCTGACAGATTTGTTCATTTTTCCTATCTCTACATTCTACCCTGTTAGGATTAAACTTCAATAACAGTTTTATTAGTATAAAAACCATGGCGTGTTATTAACTCTTTATCCCCGTAATTAATTTTTCACGTTCTGACAGATTTGTTCATTTTTCCTATCTCTACATTCTACCCTGTTAGGATTAAACTTCAATAACAGTTTTGTTTGTAATCAGAAAACGTTACTTTTGATATAGAATTATAGGAGAATGCATGCTCTTTTTATATACAAATACATAAATACAAGTTTATAACACCCGAAATTAATTTAATGTGATCAAATCAACGATGTTATCGTTAATTAGGAAATAATTAATACCCAGGTATCCCGATGTCTCACTAGACTAACTAGAATGCATGCTCTTTTTATATAGCACAAATACAAGTTTATAACACCCAAAATTAATTTAATGTGATCAAATCAACGATGTTATCGTTAATTAGGAGAGAAAGCGTTACCACCCAGATGTCCTGATGTCTAACTAGACTCACCCTACAAAAATGGTGGATCCCTCTATTTTGGACTTTGCTTTCTGTCTCCTGTTGCTGGAAGACCGAGAAGAACCTTTGGATCGTTTCCCGTTGTTGTTTCTGCAAAGAAATAGTTCAAGAGAACGTAGTTAGCTGACAGTGTAAAGTTCTTGGCTTGGCACACCCACACACCCACACACACCCACACACACACACACATGGGTGGGTGGGCACGGTTTTTGTAAACGGCTCTAACGATGTTCCTAGAAATATGACACTTAATGTATATCGCTGGAAAAAGAATGACTAGCTCATTTTCCCCCACAATGTTCAGTTTGCAAGCTAATATGAGGAATTGTATAGAGATATTTTAGATCTGTTAGAAAAAGTTATTCCTTTTTGAGATACAATGCAATGAGGATAGTTGTGTCCATCAGTTAAACGAAAATGAAAGAAAATTCAATATTGTTGTAAAGATGTGGTTCCATTCAAAGACATTATAATGAGCTAATATACATATTATATATTATACGGTTACTCTCAATACTGTATGATTAAAACAGTGTTGACAATTCACTGAATGTTTTATCGGGATAAGGACAATGTGTGGATGGTTTGGGCGACGTTGTAAATTATGGGCCTCGTGTGTGTTGACATTTTACAATCTATTGATATAGTTACAATGTATGTATAGCTATTTCATGGAGGTTTTGTCTTTTAAAAAATGCGGAAGTATGAATGTTTTTCTTGTTACCACTCAGTATCCAGTTAATAACTTTTTAAAATTATTAAACTTAGTGTAGGATGTAATTATCTTATTTTTGAAGAAATATCTGTAATATATAAGATAAGATGAGAAGTGTGTATTTAGATGCAAGAATATCATATTTAAAACATTGTCTACGCAGCCATATACTCTGTTACTTCCCTTTAAATCATTTGTACCACTGATGTTTAAGCGCTCATTGGAGAAAGGGAGGTAAATGAATTCAAAACGTTCACAATTTTAAAATACACAGTTATTTCCCTTTTTAATACACACACACACACACACACACACACACACACACACACACACACACACACACACACACACACACACACACACACACACACACACACACACACACACACACACACACACACACACACACACACACCCCCACCCCCACCCCCTGAAAGAATTGAAAGAACTATTGCACACAGGATGAGGACTGGGGGAGAAGAAAACATGGAGAGGATGAACAAGAAGAAATGACATCGGAATGGGCATGAACCAATTTGTGGGGAATGGCCCAGAATAGAGTCCAATGGCCCTCCACTGAGAGTCAAAAGGAATAAGTAAATAAATCATTCAAAGAATTTTTAAAACCCAGATAATTTGATCATTTTAGCATTACTCTCTATTAAAAAATTATTATTCGTAGTGAAAGATGTTGGTTTAATCCTGTTGGTACTGGAGATAAAGCTAGTGGATTTCCAGAGTATTGTCATGTGCACAATGTAAGACTTGGAATAGCTGCTGTAACGTAATGATGAAGGTACAACATGTACACACACATTCACACACACACACACACAAACGTACATAGATACATATTTATAATAATGATAATAATGACCATCCTATTCCGAAGATTAATGGATGAGTACAGTGTTTCACATGGCTACGCAAACCCACTTGCAACCTGCATATTTCCCCCCCCCCCCCCTGATGTTTGCAAAGCCTTTGTCCTCCGGGCGTCTATTTAAGTTTTCTTGTCTCCTGCGCCAGTCCTCTATAAGGGCTCTCCCCTGGGCCTCAAATGCGTGTTCCGCGGCCTTCGTGAAAGCTCTCCAACTGTCTATAGCGTTTCCAGGGGGAACCTCTATTACGCCGTCCTCCTTAAACCTCGCATGTCTATTTAAGTTTTCTTGTCTCCTGCGCCAGTCCTCTATAAGGGCTCTCCCCTGGGCCTCAAATGCGTGTTCCGCGGCCTTCGTGAAAGCTCTCCAACTGTCTATAGCGTTTCCAGGGGGCACCTCTATTACGCCGTCCTCCTTAAACCTCGCTTATACACGGTTCTCTCGGCACTGTTTCTCATAAACTTTAACCCTAATTTATTAGCATATTTAATATCAAAGCGAGGCCCCTTTTACCTTGAAGAAGTTAACTCTATACTGAGAAAACTAAAGCAAATCTTATTAGCTTGGTTATATCTAATCTAGTCATTGCAGTACTTCCAATACTATCAACGACTGAACAGACATCTCTGATGGGATTGTCCAAATGGGCACTCTTTACCGCGGTCAATCTTATTATGCAAAAAGAAATATGGAAAAGAAAAGGAATCCCAACAAATTATGTAAAGAAGAAATGGAAATTCGATTAGCGTGCAAGAAAAAATATTTTATCAACTTGGCACCTGGTTGTAGGACAACTTGGTTCTCAACCTTTTACTTGTAACAGACAGAGGTAGTTGTTGCAGGACAACTTGGTTCTCAACCTTTTACTTGTAACACACAGAGGTAGTTGTTGCAGGACAACTTGGTTCTCAACCTGTTACTTGTAACACACAGAGGTAGTTGTTGCAGGACAACTTGGTTCTCAACCTGTTACTTGTAACACACAGAGGTAGTTGTTGTAGGGCAACTTGGTTCTCAACCTTTTACTTGTAACACACAGAGGTAGTTGTAGGACAACTTGGTTCTCAACCTTTTACTTGTAACACACAGAGGTAGTTGTAGGACAACTTGGTTCTCAACCTTTTACTTGTAACACACAGAGGTAGTTGTTGTAGGACAACTTGGTTCTCAACCTGTTACTTGTAACACACAGAGGTAGTTGTTGCAGGACAACTTGGTTCTCAACCTGTTACTTGTAAGACAGAGGTAGTTGTTGCAGGACAACTTGGTTCTCAACCTGTTACTTGTAACACACAGAGGTAGTTGTTGCAGGACAACTTGGTTCTCAACCTGTTACTTGTAACACACAGAGGTAGTTGTTGCAGGACAACTTGGTTCTCAACCTGTTACTTGTAACAGACAGAGGTAGTTGTTGTAGAATCTTCTTAGTGTCGTCTTGAAGTGGACATTTTTACAAAGCTTATATTATCTCACTCTGTCTATCTGTCTGTCTTGTACACGTTATTTCTACGACACCCAATCTTGAATGAGGCTGAAATTTCGTACAATTATTTCTTTTAGCAGACAACACAAAAATAATAATAAAAAAAAATTAATCCAATAAAAAAAATATCAATTAGTTCATTAACTATTGGTAATTAATTATTTTGTTTGGTATCTCGAACAAGGGAAAGAAATTGTACTTGACTGAAAGGGTGGTATAAGCTGAATTATTCCCCCTTCTAGGTCGCTGCTTAAGTTACTTTATACAAAACTATAAATAACTATACAGTCTTCTATTTTCGTAGGCGCCTCACTAGTAAAGTGGTCGGTTTGAGGAGGCTTGAGCCATGAATTCAAAGTCAGGTCGTTTCACCTATTTTCATAGATGCTTTTAAAAAGGAAATATGTTAAAAATGTCCCCAGGTATCCCTTCCCCAAATATTTCTAAGCGCATAGATTTATTGTTGTTGGTCTAGAATCCCTAGATCTATTACAAATGTAATATTGCTTGACTGATCCAAACTAATTGATACAATCACACGTCGTATAAGCTTTGTTTTTTTTTTTAAGTATTTAAAAAGTGTTTTTCTTGTTTGGTATCACAGAAAACGTCGCCAGAGAATAGAGGAGCGAAAATTGTATACCGGCAAAAATCAAAAGGCAGGCAACCCAAAGGAAGACCGCGACTTTCTATGGGCTGACGATGTGAAGGCAGATCTATGGCAGCTTGAGGGTTCAAGCGTGGAGACGAAAAGCTGATGAGAAATTTGAATGGAAGTGGCCCGAGTCATCCATCGAATGGAAGTGGCCCGAGTCATCCATCGAATGGAAGTGGGCCGAGTCATCCATCGAATGGAAGTGGCCCGACCTATCCATCGAATGGAAGTGGCCCGACCTATCCATCGAATGGAAGTGGCCCGAGTCATCCATCGAATGGAAGTGGCCCGAGTATAATAATGTCGATTTTACTTCACCAATATTCAAATATAAATTCGCTACTACAATGCAAAACAAAAAATCCAAACAACATCTTTACGCCTCAGTGTTGGCACAGGTTGAGAAACGGGCTGCACGACTGTAAGAGGAGGACACTCTAGCCTCCCCGCTTTGTTTTTTTGTGGTCGTCGGTAGAAACATCTCCTGTCTTTTAGAACACATCTCTTGTCGGTAGAAACATCTCCTGTCTTTTAGAACACATCTCTTGTCGGTAGAAACATCTTCTGTCTTTTAGAACACATCTCTTGTAGGTAGAAACATCTTCTGTCTTTTAGAACACATCTCTTGTCGGTAGAAACATCTCCTGTCTTTAGAACACATCTCTTGTAGGTAGAAACATCTCCTGTCTTTAGAACACATCTCTTGTAGGTAGAAATATCTCCTGTCTTTTAGAACACATCTCTTGTCGGTAGAATACATCTCCTGTCTTTAGAACACATCTCTTGTCGGTAGAAACATCTTCTGTCTTTTAGAACACATCTCTTGTCGGTAGAAACATCTCCTGTCTTTTAGAACACATCTCTTGTCGGTAGAATACATCTCCTGTCTTTAGAACACATCTCTTGTCGGTAGAAACATCTTCTGTCTTTTAGAACACATCTCTTGTAGGTAGAAACATCTCCTGTCTTTTAGAACACATCTCTTGTCGGTAGAAACATCTCCTGTCTTTAGAACACATCTCTTGTCGGTAGAAACATCTTCTGTCTTTTAGAACACATCTCTTGGCGGTAGAAACATCTCCTGTCTTTAGAACACATCTCTTGGCGGTAGAAACATCTTCTGTCTTTTAGAACACATCTCTTGGCGGTAGAAACATCTCCTGTCTTTAGAACACATCTCTTGTCGGTAGAAACATCTCCTGTCTTTAGAACACATCTCTTGTCGGTAGAAACATCTCCTGTCTTTAGAACACATCTCTTGGCGGTAGAAACATCTTCTGTCTTTAGAACACATCTCTTGGCGGTAGAAACATCTCCTGTCTTTAGAACACATCTCTTGGCGGTAGAAACATCTCCTGTCTTTAGAACACATCTCTTGGCGGTAGAAACATCTCCTGTCTTTAGAACACATCTCTTGTCGGTAGAAACATCTCCTGTCTTTAGAACACATCTCTTGTCGGTAGAAACATCTCCTGTCTTTAGAACACATCTCTTGGCGGTAGAAACATCTCCTGTCTTTAGAACACATCTCTTGTCGGTAGAAACATCTCCTGTCTGTATAATTCTAATTAAACCCAATTTAAAATGAAATAGAAAAACATAATTAAAAATCATCTAAATTGAATTTATTTGTTAAAAACGTTCAGAAAAAATGATTTTTTAAATTTCATTATTTGTCAGACAGAAGTGTGACTAGATCAAACTGAAACAGCAATTACAATATTTAAAAAAAAGGCTTTACAACTTGACAATTATTTTTTTTGTTACATACTTTTCTCATTATTCAAAGTAATACGTTTAGTCATTCAAGCGTTCCAAATTCACCAATAGCATATCGTTGTTGTATGTAGTTTCATAAAACATCTCCAAATGTATATGCTCTAACAGAGACATATTTGTGACAGTTTCATAAAACATCTCCTAATGTATATGCTCTAACAGAGACATATTTGTGACGGTTCCATAAAACATCTCCTAATGTATAAGCTCTAACAGAGACCTATTTGTGACGGTTTCATAAAACATCTCCTAATGTATATGCTCTAACAGAGACCTATTTGTGACGGTTCCATAAAACATCTCCTAATGTATATGCTCTAACAGAGACCTATTTGTGACGGTTTCATAAAAGGCGGGAAAATAGCTAGCGTTATGGTGTCTCTGGTGTACACACTTAAGGAAGGGTTTATAAGAGTATGTTGTTTTTTTTAAAGGTATAAAGAGATTTTTGTGTATTTTTGAGCACGGCAGAATCCAATGTTCTAAGCTCTTCTATTTATAGCACAAACTACTCTGTAAACGGAGGAAGCATTAGACTTTTGTTTTTCTTGACTATAGTTCGCGTGTGTGTGTATATGTTGACTTAAGCCCATTTATACATGTGTGTATGTGTGTTGTGTGTTGCTGAATTTTTCTTTCTGCATTCCTTTCTAACGCTTTGCATTCTGTGATTCTCAACAAGGTTTTTTTTCAACTGTAAATAGAGGAACCAGGCAGAATGACAGATTTAGGTGTTCATACCAAACTTTAGTGCCATATGAATAATTGGATGACATTGCAGGTTGAGCCTAAATGCAACATTAACACCTAGATAATACTGTTACGTATTTCTGATTTTCTGGCTAAATGTACTAGGCACACAAATAAAAGAAACACTGCAAAGAACTTGACGACTCAACTTTCAGCTTTAAATAACTTTATTGAATTATAACTATAACAATTCGTCACTGTAACATGTAGCGTATACGTCTTACATCGACTGTATCGACTGTAACGGCTCAAGTCCACTCTCTTCTACTGTCTCGCACAGTAGAGAACAGTATCGACGACTGTACTGACTCTTTTCACATGAACATCTCTGGTTTATAAATAGTCCCTAATCGCTTGTCTATTGTTGCAAAAACACTGCTAGTATCCTCTGGAACAACATGGGAGGAAACATCACATCCTGTTGTTGTTTATACATGTCGATTCCAGAGGATGCCTGCTGCAGTGTCATCTCGCCGAGGTCACACGTAGTGACCTCTAACTGTCACTGTTCATTTGTCACAATGCCCCCCTTCGTAAATCTGTTCGTCCTCTGGAACAACACGTGAGGCACGTCCCATCCTGTCTTTGTTTACATGCATAGATTCCAGATAACACTCGGTGCTGTGTCATCTCGCCGGGGTCACACATAGTGACCTCTACCTGTCACTGTTCATTCGTAACAATACAAACTAACATTTTGTAAGTTAAGATTGGTGTTAACATGCCCAATGTCAGGAATGAATTGAAATAAACGTAGGTGTTCTGAAATTATCGGGATATTCCCCTTTCCCTAGTGATTTGAGAAGAATACAACCTCTACTTGTCCAATCAGCATCTCGATTTTAGATCCTGCTGGAGGCTCGAGACCTATAATTTAGACTCTAGGTTGCGTTGCTAGCCAGAATAAAAAATACGCAGAAATGTTGTAACACATTTGTAACACTGCGTATGATCCCTGGTGAAAGAAAGAAATTTACCTTTGCAGAAAAAAGATTTACCTTGCAACAAAACTAGCAGACGACTTTGATGTTCACTGACTTGAAACTTTAATGACTGAGTGTCCCTGAAGTAATTCTTTCTAGGCTGACACATACAATTGCAACATCCACGCGTTGAAAACTATTCGGCATTCTTAGAGAGGCAATTTAGTCTACTTCAAGTGAGGACCAAACATCAGAAATGCATTGGGGAGGTCGAGGAGTCTGCCATGACCCTTCACCGCTAGGGGAGAAACACGGGAAGCTCCGTGGATTTCAGCAGGCAATACTTCTTTCGATTGAGACGATTGGTTGTAAAAACAAAGTTTAGATAAAACATAAGTAACCTGACTTTTGAAGAAAGAAAACTTTTATTACTACCGTCTCGAATAAATACAAGGGCCCTTCTAATCATTACAGAAAAAACTAAAAAAATTGTCACTGGAACCAAGAATTATTGAACTGTCCACTGTTGATTCCGTATTCTGTGTTCCGGAAAATGCCGAAAAAAAATTAAAAAGATAAGACATGGGCAAACTTGGGCAAGGTATTCTCACCAAGAGACAATGAGCTCTGTACTTACAAAATAGTTGTGATTTCATTTCTCACTCAAACATCATCAGTAAGATCCCTCCAATAATAAATAAATACATACAAAATTAAATATTTTTTTATGCTTCAAATATCGATAAACAACAAAAAAGCATTTAATTTTTTTCATCTGTTCTGCTACAACGCCAAAGGTTTCATGTGTTAAATGCTGTTTTCTAAACGTCTTAGGACGTCATTTGCTGGTATCAGTAGGAGAAAAACTGCACAACATGCTGCTCCATTTGAATGGTCATTGACTAGTAAAAGAAACAATTTAGAATATATCCATTGAAGATTAAAAAAACAAACTACGTACCAAAAAACAAAACAAAACAACAACAAACAAACAAAAACAACAACGTTTTTGAGCCACAATGTACTTTTTCGAGCTCCATTACAGCTACACTTACCCCCTTTATGCTCGTCACCATTAGTTACTCCTTGCTGCCCGTTGGAGATACAATATTACATTGCTATTTAAGGTGACTCTATATATCATCGTTGTAAGGTGGATACAAACAAAGGAGGTGTAACAGACGTACTGTAGAACTGACATACTTATAAATGACATTAACATTCTGTCAATTGAACTCTGATCTGATGCCCACTGGGTGGTGAAGTGTAACAGACGTACTGTAGAACTGACATAACAACTTATAAATGACATTAACATTCTGTCAATTGAACTCTGATCTGATGCCCACTGGGTGGTGAGGTGTAACAGACGTACTGTAGAACTGACATAACAACTTATAAATGACATTAACATTCTGTCAATTGAACTCTGATCTGAAGCCCACTGGGTTGTGAGGAGTAACTCGTGATACAACAATTGACGCGTATACTAAGTGTTTATTAGCACTTTTCTGTCGCTAAGCGTTGTCAATATAGCTCTTTTCTATCTTTTCTGTCGCTAAGTGTTGTCAATAGTCTCTTTAAAGTTTCTACGTTATATTTCATACTACAGAATCTCTAAAAAGGAGATTGCTAAAAAATATTTACATATCTCATAATTATTGTTTCAAAATAAAAGGATCTAAATCTAGAACTAAATCTAGATTCATGTGGCATGTGAGATCTGTTAGGAATTGCGTTTCCTCAGATAAACATTTTCCACGAACTATTCAAAAGCACAGCTCGACGTTTAAGGGAGATAATCTATAAGACTGTTTCCGACATTTACAAGAGGCCCCCTAATCACATCCATCGAACACTTCCCCCGTTTTGTCCTTGTTGTGAAGAGTTCTCTTTCCTTGCCAAATTGCTTTGCTTGTTCTTTAAAAACATTATTCGATTTTATTTCGTCTATCAAATGTAACCCTTTATATCTTTAAGACAAGTGTCTTGCAAATATGGGAATTCAGAACAGGAAATGCACCTCATTAAAAAATTGAAATCTCTCTGTCTGTCTGTCTGTCTGTCTGTCTATCTATCTATCTATCTATCTATCTATCTATCTATCTATCTATCTATCTATCTATCTATCTATCTATCTATCTATCTATCCATCCATCTATCTATCTATCTATCTATCTATCTATCTATCTATCTATCTATCTATCTATCTATCTATCTATCTATCTATCTATCTATCTATCTATCTATCTATCTATCATTTGAAAAATGTCAAGTTGTCTTTTCTTGTTATGTTTCTTCTTTACATTGGGCAAACACCTCTCCTCACATTAAACAGCAAAGATCTATTCTAGAGACAGCTCTTGTTGTTTCATGTTACCGCTAGGTTGAGCTACTGTTTGTAGGAGAGTAGTATATGGGGACTTTTTTTTCTTTCCTCTTCTTTAACTAGCTTAAAGGGGAGCAATCTGAGGTTTGCCTTTTTAAATTCCAAGTTATGTCACATTAAAAACAAAACTGCTACTATTAAATGTCAATGACATGTTTGGGCCACAGACATAATGGACCTCATTCACCAATCGTAAACAAATAACATTTAGCCACGTGATAATATTGATAAAACAATGAAAATTACGTGACAGCCTTAATGGATTGCGAAATTTGTATAGAAGATATAGAGAATCACGTGGGAAAATGTTGTTTGTTTACGATTGGTGAATGAGGTCCATTTTGACATGAATGACAAGAGCCTCCAAAAAATGAGCAAATGGCTTGCCAATTGTTTTGGAACAATATTATGGGCCGTAGGAGTTGTCTGGGATAATATTATGGGCCTTAGGAATTGTTTTGGAACAATATTATGGGCCTTAGGAATTGTTTTGGAACAATATTATGGGCCTTAGGAACTGTTTCGGAACAATATTAAGGGCCTTAGGAATTGTTTTGGAACAATATTATGGGCCTTAGGAACTGTTTCGGAACAATATTAAGGGCCTTAGGAATTGTTTTGGAACAATATTAAGGCCTTAGGAACTGTTTTGGAACAATATTATGGGCCTTAGGAATTGTTTTGGAACAATATTATGGGCCTTAGGAACTGTTTTGTTGGAACAATATTATGGGCCTTAGGAATTGTTTGGGATAATATTATGGGCCTTAGGAATCGTTTTGGAAAAATATTATGGGACTTAGGAATTGTTTTGGAACAATATTATGGGCCTTAGGAACTGTTTTGGAACAATATTATGGACCTTAGGAATTGTTTTGGAACAATATTATGGGCCTTAGCGATTGTTTTGGAACAATATTATGGGCCTTAGGAATTGTTTGGGATAATATTATGGGCCTTAGGAATCGTTTTGGAAAAATATTATGGGCCTTAGCGATTGTTTTGGAACAATATTATGGGCCTTAGGAACTGTTTTGGAACAATATTATGGACCTTAGGAATTGTTTGGGATAATATTATGGGCCTTAGCGATTGTTTTGGAACAATATTATGGGCTTTAGGAATTGTTTGGAACAATATTATGGGCATTAGGAATTGTTTGGGATAATATTATGGGCCTTAGCGATTGTTTTGGAACAATATTATGGGCCTTAGGAACTGTTTTGGAACAATATTATGGACCTTAGGAATTGTTTGGGATAATATTATGGGCCTTAGCGATTGTTTTGGAACAATATTATGGGCTTTAGGAATTGTTTGGAACAATATTATGGGCATTAGGAATTGTTTGGGATAACATTATGGGCCTTAGCGATTGTTTTGGAACAATATTATGGGCTTTTGGAATTGTTTGGAACAATATTATGGGCATTAGGAATTGTTTGGGATAATATTATGGGCCTTAGGAATTGTTTGGGAACTATGGTAAGTGATAAATGACTTTTGGTATGAAAATGGCCTTTTCGCGCTCCTCACAACGCCAAAAGTCTGGCGAGTACTCTGTTGACGTCATAGCAACGGATTAAAAAAATAAAAAGTATGATGATTGATGGGATGAATGGCTGTCTTACTTCCCCTGCCCCCTCTTGTATTTAAGTTAAAATTATTCGCACACACTTGGACTTCATTACATCATGCTTTCTCTCCCTTCTTTGCTTCTATCATTTGTCTCACTAAATAAATCGATACGTTGAGAAAGGGGAGACTACAAATTTCGTGAACTATTCGACCTACTCTAATCAATGAACTGGAAGAAATAGTCGATTGTGAAATGTCCATCGAAGGCAGAGTTTCACGAGTGCAGATTATTGTCTGAGATCGTCTGCAAGAAACACAAATTTCCGCTCAGTTTTCTTTTTAATATTTCTTTTCCACCCAAGAAGCTGAGCCATTGCCCAGATTTTTTTTTAAAGATCTCATTAATTAAGCTCGTGAAACTTGAGTCTGGCTAACTTCTATTTTAATGTTAGGAGATTTTTTGTTTTGGCTTTAGCGGGCAAGGTTTAGTTAATACAGTTAAATATGAATGTAATATACAAAGCAGATTGAATGTGTTTGGATGAATGTATGTATATTATTTATAGCAACAGTATCATTTGACCGACCTCGATCAAACTTTGCTTGAATATTCTTTAGAAACAAATCATTGCGGAGGTCCAAGTAGATACGGATACAAAAGTTCAAAGTAAAAAGAAGGCAATAATTAACTGTTCTTAGACATTAACAAAGGAAATGTGGCTATTAAAGATTTGAAGATATTTGAACACCAGTTTCAGGAATTAGCTACAGTAATTTGAAACCTATCTGCTGATAAATGATTTTCCCTTATTCAAACAATCTTTTTGTTAGTCCCTCGTGTGATGTCGTAATCTTCATCTAACGACTTCTTGACAAATGTTGTTTTTATTCAACAGCGCTAGTCTCTTGCCATTACAACGACAGGCTACCTTCACATCTCGGGTCTAAGACGTAGGCTGTACCGATCCTCTGGTGAAAGCAAGGCTTGGGTCTATGTTGATGGCTTTGGTCAGCCGCCGAGACTATTATCTTCCTTCTTGACCGACTGGGATCTTTCAACAAGATAATCACGATGAAACATAATTCATGGCTAAAAATAGCTCCGCGCGTATGAGACTTTTATAGAGCAGGCAGGGCTACCAGTGGTGACAGCGAGTGATTTACAGAATGAAGCCTTGTTTGTGTAATGTGAAACTCTGACCCATGGAAATTGTTCTCTGGATAACATGGGGAGATGGCGAGTAGCTGAGGAGTTGGCAATGTTTAGGTCAGACCAAGAGCTAGATCTTCAACTGATCTTGTGTTTATTATCATCATTATCTAATTCTGAATCTATAGGCGTTATTTCTCTCTATTTCAATCTGTTTCCACCTTTTCTCTATCCAACATTTCTCTCTCCAGCTAAGCTTGGACGTATTCAATGTCATTAGACCATGTAGTTCTCCACTATGCACCTTCATCCATTTGTCTGCATACTTTCTCAACCGATCAATCAATCCATCAATACAATGTCTGCATACTTTCTCAACCGATCAATCAATCCATCAATACAATGTCTGCATACTTTCTCAACCGATCAATCAATCCATCAATACAATGTCTGCATACTTTCTCAACCGATCAATCAATCCATCAATACAATGTCTGCATACTTTCTCAACCGATCAATCAATCCATCAATACAATGTCTGCATACTTTCTCAACCGATCAATCAATCCATCAATACAATGTCTGCATACTTTCTCAACCGATCAATCAATCCATCAATACAATGTCTGCATACTTTCTCAACCGATCAATCAATCCATCAATACAATGTCTGCATACTTTCTCAACCGATCAATCAATCCATCAATACAATGTCTGCATACTTTCTCAACCGATCCATCAATCCATCAATACAATGTCTGGATAAAAAAAACTAATACTTCGTTATGCAACTAGAGGCCCACTGAAGATCTATTTCTTTCATCTCCCCACTTTTCCAAATGTTTCGGCAGCAATATCGTTACAGTTGTTGGTACTCTTGACATAAACCAGGCAGATATTTGAACAAGATCTGAAGCAGGCTGCGGATGTACACCCACTTTATGACAACTGATATCAAAGGCTATTACTGGCCATTTCCTACACAGCACTGCGCTGCGCCAACGAGCCAATTACTTCTTATCAGGACTGTTGCCCGGCACTTAATAACGTATGACTAGAAGCTGTTGCTACGTGCACGGAGGACGTAGAGTGAAATGAATAATAGTAATATAAAAAAAGGTTTCAAGAGATGCTTCTCTTATCTGAGCTAATTGGAAAGGGGATTATAAAATGACCAGCTCCAACAGGGCGCACTCTCTGTCGTTAGATGTTGAGAGCTAAGTATTGTACTAAACAAGATTCAAGTAAAAGTAAAAATATAATTAAGTTAATAAAAGAAAAACACGAATGTAGTGAAAGGTCAGGACCTCAGCTCCTTTGCGTCATGGTCGAACCAATGGAATGGAGGAGAGGTTTATGACACCGCCTCGCATTGCAAGGTGCCAAGAGACCGTCTCGTATTGCAAGGTGCCAATACAAGACACATTTCTGTAGGTGTACGTATTGTCCTCCTCATCTACTGGACAGGGAGGTCAAACTTCTTCCTTGCAAGACTAGGCCTAATCCGTAGTTTGTTTCTATTTTCCAGATCTTCACAATCAAGTCAACAATGTCAAGGACTCTAAATAGAACGTCACTGTTGCCAACTAGATTAACAAAATAATTAAGACATAATGTTGACACTATTTCATTGCGTGGTAGCTTCTCTTCGTTTAGTACCGCGCTATTTGATTGCCCGTTTGTTTTTAATTCAGTTTTACAAGTCCTAGAGTGAAAGTTGAATGCTTCATTCACATTGACATTATTTTGAGCTAGACCGTAATCAGAAGAGCTTAGAATATTTGATTCTGCAGTAATAAAAAGTAAAATAAACCTTAAAAAAAAACTACTTATCTATAATTCCTTTATCGTGTACACCGAATAACCAGCATAAATATAGAACTAGAAGGAAATGAGAATGCTGACATCCTGGCCAAGAGTGGGAGAACAAACTTACAGTTAAACATTGCACTCTATCCTGTAGAAATGAAGAAACAAATAGTAAATAAAATAAATGAGAAATGGACAAGCTCTCATCCGAATCACAAGAAAGATGATTCCTGTTATAAGCTATCCCGACAAGATCAACGTCTAATCTTTCGACTCAGGACCGGATACAACAGAATGAGACAACATATGTACCGGAATCTCAAAATTGGAACCAGTGAAATCTGCCCATGAGGAGTGTCACCAGAGAATGCTGACCATGTCCTTCAAAACTGTTCTCTTTACCATGAGGCCCGTACAAGACTGGCCCCAAAACACCCCTAAATGATAGAAAATTATATGGAAAGCTCCCTGATTTGGAAACCACTGCGCAGTTCATCTCATAGGCCTATATTGGTCTAGTCATCTGAACGTTCCAACAGTTCATCTCCTATATTGGTCTAGTCATCTGAACACTCCAACAGTTCATCTCATCTATTGGTCTAGTCATCTGAACGTTCCAACAGTTCATCTCATCTATTGGTCTAGTCATCTGAACGTTCCAACAGTTCATCTCATCTATTGGTCTAGTCATCTGAACGTTCCAACAGTTCATCTCATCTATTGGTCTAGTCATCTGAACGTTCCAACAGTTCATCTCATCTATTGATCTAGTCATCTGAACGTTCCAACAGTTCATCTCATCTATTGATCTAGTCATCTGAACGTTCCAACAGTTCATCTCATCTATTGGTCTAGTCATCTGAACGTTCCAACAGTTCATCTCATCTATTGGTCTAGTCATCTGAACGTTCCAACAGTTCATCTCATCTATTGGTCCAGTCATCTGAACGTTCCAACAGTTCATCTCATCTATTGGTCCAGTCATCTGAACGTTCCAACAGTTCATCTCATCTATTGGTCCAGTCATCTGATCGTTCCAACAGTTCATCTCATCTATTGGTCTAGTCATCTGAACGTTCCAACAGTTCATCTCATCTATTGGTCTAGTCATCTGAACGTTCCAACAGTTCATCTCATCTATTGGTCTAGTCATCTGAACGTTCCAACAGTTCATCTCATCTATTGGTCTAGTCATCTGAACGTTCCAACAGTTCATCTCATCTATTGGTCTGGTCATCTGAACGTTCCAACAGTTCATCTCATCTATTGGTCTGGTCATCTGAACGTTCCAACAGTTCATCTCATCTATTGGTCTGGTCATCTGAACGTTCCAACAGTTCATCTCATCTATTGGTCTAGTCATCTGAACGTTCCAACAGTTCATCTCATCTATTGGTCTAGTCATCTGAACGTTCCAACAGTTCATCTCATCTATTGGTCTAGTCATCTGAACGTTCCAACAGTTCATCTCATCTATTGGTCTAGTCATCTGAACGTTCCAACAGTTCATCTCATCTATTGGTCTAGTCATCTGAACGTTCCAACAGTTCATCTCATCTATTGGTCTAGTCATCTGAACGTTCCAACATCACAATGAGAACGAGGAAGAAGAAGTACACATGATACACTAAAAAGCTATTCCCATCATGTTTGAAAATCTCCCAAAATATTTTTAAAAAAATATATTTTATTAATTGAAATCGTTTATTAGTTTTATATTGAATTGAACCAATTCCATTGTATAGGTATAATTTAGACTGTTTTACCAGTATCGATTTATCGATTCTTTCTAATTGCATAATGTAGCGTCATTACGTCTTTATTACCCATTGCTATCTAGTGTCCAGTCCTGTCATTTCACACTGTCATTGCCTCGTCCTTGATCTGTCAGGAAAGCGGAAGACGAACGCCCCTCTATCACAAGCGGCCTGTGATCATTACCAGCGCTCTAAGATAGCTATCAATCACCAGACCTGCTATTACTGTGACATAGAGAGAACAAATAAAAGAAAAGGACCAGTCTAAGCATTTTGTGGACGGATGATTGTGTCAACCGATCGTCAAACTCAGCGTCGGACCAGCGGACCACTTCTGGCCTGCTGGACATGTTCCTTAACAAATTAAATTATAACTTCATAGTTGAGACAGTTGAGACAGGTTCTGGAAAGAGAGAGAAATAACGAACACGAGAGATATAGACAGACAGACAGACAGACAGATTGAGAGACGGAGATTGAGAGAGAAAATGAAAGTAACAGATAAATCTACTCTAAAATCTTTAGTTCTAAAATTCAAATATATTTTTGTCCCATTTCACAGATATAACAAATTGTGAATACACCAAGATTCAGAGATCTGATAATGCGGCACAAAAAAACAAACAAAACAAAAACAACAACAATAACAACAAAACACAACAAATTTTATGTTGTTAAATGTATTTCTTGTACACTATTTTATCTTCTTTATTGTTTCTTTAGTTATCAGCAGATATCTCTCCCGGAGACTCGTTATAATTGGAGAAATATTATTTTCAGTGCTACCTATGACGAAAAGTAACACGTTGGCAACATCCAGTGAACATTCCGAACAAGTTTTTCACGTCCCTGGCCCTTCCTCTTGTATCCTTTCCTTTTCTCCTGACTTCAATTACACTGTTCCATATTCATGCGCAGAAGTAATAGCCTCCCCTTGATATCTCCGCGTGGGGATCTGTGTACAAGTCTTGGTTTCGATACACGCGCATATAACCGGGGAAAGTTATTTTGTTGTAGTTATTATTTTGATTGGAGGCATGGAGTAGCTGCATAAAAAAGGCTTTATGCATGTCCTCGTGTGTCACTGGAAAGGCTCTATAGAGTGGATGACACAGTTGAACCATGTGCCACAGATTTCAGTGTATAGGCTCACACAATACCAGCGCTCTCAAAAGAGAGAAAACTCCCTCTCCAACAAAACAACAGCGTTTCAGCAAAGTGAGGAATGTAAACACACAAAAAAAGATAATTACGATGGACTGTTTCAGACTGTTTCAATAACTAGATTCCAATAGGGTAAAAGGAATTCCCCTTTCAGACCTATGGCCGAGGGTAAACGAGGGTGTCATGTAGCCAGAACAACAACCAACCACCTGTACCTCCCAAACGTGTTAGGCACCCATCGGGGGGGGGGGCGGGTCCTAAAAATCCCAGCCTTCACTGGGTTTCGATCTTGAGAGCCCTCGGTTCGGAATCAAAGCGCTTTACCACTCGGCCTCCACGCTACACAAATTCGAACAGGACTACATGATTCACACATGATTCACACATGATTCACACATGATTCAAACATTATTCACACATGATTTAAACATGATTCACACATGATTCAAACATGATTCAAACAATATGATTTACACAACATAATTTACACAACATGATTTATACAACATGGTTCACGCATGATTCACACAACATGATTCACACATGATTCGAACACTATGATTTACACAACATGATTTACACATGATTCACACAACATGATTTACACATGATTCACACAACATGGTTCACGCATGATTCACACAACATGATTCACACATGATTCAAACAATATGATTTACCCAATATGATTTAAACGCCATGATTCACACATGATTCAAACAATATGATTTACCCGCCATGATTCACACATGATTCAAACAATATGATTTACACAACATGGTTCACACAACACGAATAACGAGCTTTACATCAAGTGAATAGACTCTCTCAGTTTGTCGTACTCAAGGCACAGGTTACAACTCCAAAGAATCGCACAAAAACAGCCAACGAGACGCTTTTCTTTCCCAATGCATTGAATACGTTAATAAATGTCTGCACCATTCATAAACCTCCACACATAAGGGCCACTGCTGTGATTAATCCCTTGACCTAGGACTTAATCATCTTCTTTTTTGAAGTAACGTCTGTATTTTATAAGATAAGATAAGATAGCACGGTCCAGATATCAGGCAGTGTTCTGTAAGGTTTGCCTGACTCCTTACAAGGCAAGACACCCGCATGTACCAGTTCCATCGATTGCAAGACTAGTCGTATTATCGAAAACGCTTCTGAGTACCCTGCAGCCGTTGAGGATATGTACCACTGTCTCGTCTTCCATGTAGCAGTGTCGACACCAAAACTTGTATTAATATTTGTAGGGAGCTGAGTGCAAACATCTTATATTAAAAAGAAGTTTTAAAATTAAAGTGTGCATATTAAAATAAAAAAATTAAAACATTCAATCCCACGACTAACTCGTAATTAGCACGGCTGTGACGATACGAAACTTGCATGCAAAAATTCATTTGAGTTTTTCCCAGCAAACCGTGAGAAACTTTAATTTTAACATAAAACAATTATTTTCTTGTCCACCCATAACTAATTTCTTGTAGGATTTATCCCCCCCTCGCACTGTTTCTCACGGGACGAATCTCGACGTAAAACATTAACTAGCCTCTCTAGGGCTAACTTTTAATTATTGACCGCTGGACAGGTGACCAGCACACAACAAGTCGCTCCGCGGCCTAATAACTTTTCACACCTATCTCCCCCCCCCCCCCCCGCAGGGTACACATCGCTCTAAGAATAGCATTGCACTCGGGCTGGACAGATACATATTCGCTTAAGACTTTACTCTCACGGTAGGCAACGAATATTGACCATAAATCTGACCTGACGCCTGACATCTCCGGTACATAGATACATGTGAGAAAATCAGTTAGCTTTCTTCCCCACCCGGTAAACGAAAAGTCCCATCTATATATAGAGAGAGACCAAAGCATTCCAAATTAGGCCCGCTAGGATTCATACAGTCTCCTCTGTTAGGAAGTTTAGTTGTGAGATTTCATTAGGGACAAACGGGTAAGTGTAAACATTTTACTATACTCATTTTTATCTTATAGGGATGTGTGAGTACACATTAGTACACAACCACGTTCCCCGTCATTACATTATGACTTTATTATGTATGTACATTGTACTATTTTATGTCGATACTATATCCTCATATAGTATTATTAATGCCGCTATGGTTGTCTACATTTGAAACTATAGTTATTATATTTAATTTGTTATGTTTCATCCATTCCTGTATTTTAATGATGGATGTAAACAATAACCATTCGTGAATCTAAGTACTGTCTAAGAACTTAGATCACAGTGCTCTAAACTTACAGAGCCCATGTGAAATTAGTTATTTCACATTTCTATTGTATATCCCTCATCCATGTTATTATGTCTCCCACCCTTGTGAACTTATAGTTCCTTGGATGAATGTAATTTTGATTAATTATATCAAACCCTTATTACTGTAGCCATATCCCTAATATTTTATTTTCATCTTATCCTTTAGTATATAATATGCTCATTCCCCATTTTACTGTAACTGATTACTTATTGCCGTAATCTCATTTAATGGATGAATCTTAGCTAGTATCATCCTACATTATATGATGACACATTTACTGTAGTTATCTTACCTGTATTTTGTTTGCTATTGAGTTATACGCATGCTTTAAGATTTTATACATGATTGTCTTAAATGCCTTATTGGGATTGATACCAATGCCTACATCTGAATGATTGCAAGGCATATGGGAATCCCTGCTCAATACCTTTAGGAGGTTCCTAATTGTCTATCTTATCCCCAGCCTGATTGCTACCCCTGATTGCTACCCCTGATTGCTACCCCTGGTTACTACACACGATTGCTACAACTACCAGATCTCCATAGAAAGCTGTAACCGAGGCAGACCACACCCCCCCCCCCCCAATTACATACCTGTTAGCAAGAAGGCATTGCCTACTGTCCTTGGCCCTAACATATTGCCCAGTGTCCACAGTTTCCTATACTGCCCAGTATCATCTGCCCAGTACCCGGCCCAAACTGTCCACTGCCCAATAGTTATTGCCTAATGCCGACAGATTAGAGCAACCTTCGCAGCAGAAGATAAACTGGTGTTGAGTTAGCTCGGCTCTCTACGCGCTAGAGATCACAGCTGAGAGATCGTCCCACTACAACTTAGTCTGCAGCACCAACCATCTCTATTGCTAAACAGGCAGCGGCCTCACCCTAGAGCCAGCTTGCCTACAGCATAGAGACTATCCCGAGCCGACGTCCTAAGACAGAGCCGGATGACTCATTCTTCTGAGTGCCAGTCCTACGACCGCCAGAAGACGACCCAGGAGCTAGCAGCTAAGAAAAATAAGTAGCAGACATAGGAACATTCTTCTCCTCCAATCACTCAATAATTAGCAATCCATGATGAACAGTTATTTTAGATATTAGCACCTTTACTTCTTTTATTTTCTTAATTATAATTTTATTTAATCATTTATCTCTTGTAAACTTTCATTTATTAAATTATTTTATTTATAAACGTATAATATTGGTCTGTTCTTACTGTTAGTTGCGGTGTGCCTGTACAAAATCTTATATGTGAGTGGGATAAAATTAATCAAATTTCCCCTAGACCTAAACAAACAAGCCAAATATTAACTAATTACATCTCGTCACAACGGCGCTCTAACAACTTAGCCAACCAGCCATAGTACAATGTGCGAGATTTTAGTTCGAAATAAATGATTCAGATTTTTCGACTTGTGGTTAAGACAATGACGAAAGTGTAAGGTAACAGTAAAAATATTTTTCTAATGTTAACATCAAACTTTTTTTTTTCTGTCAACCGTGAACCTCTCCGCTTCCCCCTCCTCAAGTTATATTTTTTTGTCTTACTTAAAATTTATTCAGAAAGTACACGACCAATCATTTTTCTTAGCCCCTACCACTTTTGTCCCCGCCCCTAAAATGTGCTCAATCCCCGCAGCCACAAAGACGTTCACGATGAACTAAACGAAGTCTAAATTGAACGTCACTGTTGCCAACTAAACGAAGTCTAAATTGAACGTCACTGTTGCCAACTAAACGAAGTCTAAATTGAACGTCACTGTTGCCAAATAAACGAAGTCTAAATTGAACGTCACTGTTGCCAACTAAACGAAGTCTAAATTGAACGTCACTGTTGCCAACTAAACGAAGTCTAAATTGAACGTCACTGTTGCCAACTAAACGAAGTCTAAATTGAACGTCACTGTTGCCAAATAAACGAAGTCTAAATTGAACGTCACTGTTGCCAACTAAACGAAGTCTAAATTGAACGTCACTGTTACCAACTAAACTAAGTCTAAATTGAACGTCACTGTTGCCAACTAAACGAAGTCTAAATTGAACGTCACTGTTGCCAACTAAACGAAGTCTAAATTGAACGTCACTGTTGCCAACTAAACTATGTCTAAATTTAACGTCACTGTTGCCAACTAAACGAAGTCTAAATTGAACGTCACTGTTGCCAACTAAACGAAGTCTAAATTGAACGTCACTGTTGCCAACTAAACGAAGTCTAAATTGAACGTCACTGTTGCCAAATAAACAAAGTCTGAATTGAACGTTACTGTTGCCAACTAAACGAAGTCTAAATTGAACGTCACTGTTGCCAACTAAACGAAGTCTAAATTGAACGTCACTGTTGCCAACTAAACGAAGTCTAAATTGAACGTCACTGTTGCCAACTAAACGAAGTCTAAATTGAAAGTCACTGTTGCCAACTAAACGAAGTCTAAATTGAACGTCACTGTTGCCAACTAAACGAAGTCTAAATTTAACGTCACTGTTGCCAACTAAACGAAGTCTAAATTGAACGTCACTGTTGCCAACTAAACGAAGTCTAAATTGAACGTTACTGTTGCCAACTAAACGAAGTCTAAATTTAACGTCACTGTTGCCAACTAAACGAAGTCTAAATTGAACGTTACTGTTGCCAACTAAACGAAGTCTAAATTTAACGTCACTGTTGCCAACTAAACGAAGTCTAAATTTAACGTTACTGTTGCCAACTAAACGAAGTCTAAATTGAACGTTACTGTTGCCAACTAAACGAAGTCTAAATTGAACGTTACTGTTGCCAACTAAACAAAGTCTAAATTTAACGTTACTGTTGCCAACTAAACGAAGTCTAAATTGAACGTTACTGTTGCCAACTAAACGAAGTCTAAATTTAACGTTACTGTTGCCAACTAAACGAAGTCTAAATTGAACGTTACTGTTGCCAACTAAACGAAGTCTAAATTTAACGTTACTGTTGCCAACTAAACGAAGTCTAAATTGAACGTTACTGTTGCCAACTAGACTAAGTCTGAATGGAACGTTACTGTTGCCAACTAAACTATGTCTAAATTGAACGTTACTGTTGCCAACTAAACTATGTCTGAATTGAACGTCACTGTTGCCAACTAAACTATGTCTGAATTGAACGTCACTGTTGCCAACTAAACTAAGTCTGAATTGAGCTCTAATTTTAACACTATCTCAATGTATAGCTATTGATCTTCGTATCAAATATCCTGTATTACCGCTTGTTAGTTGCCAAGTTTATTAAATACGTTTTAAAACATTGAGTAAAAGTCTCTTGACATTATCTTCTGCTATAAAAGAAATACCTTAGAACATTTGGCTTCTGCAGTTCTAAAAAAAATGCACAAAATGATCATATACTTTTAAAAAAGCATAACTTAACAATATCTTAGTGACATCTAGGGGAGGAAGATAACAAATAGGTCTAATAAATTTTTTTTCACTACGTCTCACTACTAGTTACTATCTCACTACGTCTCACTACTAGTTACTGTCTCACTACTAGTTACTATCTAGTTATTTTTTAAGGTCATGATAATACTTTCAAGCAAAGCGTTTCGATGTAATTGTAAAAAAAAAGTATTCTAGCACTGTCCATCTTGTGACTCACTTGACTACGTTTAATGAAGGTCTAAGTTACACTATCAGACATCAAACCAAAATAAATCACGCAAAAAATCACTGACAAAATGTATTCAGTTTGAACAACTGGCTTGCCTTTGAGCTTTTAAAAAATATAACAAAGCTTGAGATAGAATTCATAAAATATTTTTTGAAAGTGAAATCTAACACTATTTTTTTTTCTGCAATGTCTGAAATCTGATTAACTTGGGGGAAATTATTTAAAAAAAAAACACATTGAAACACATGACGTGAAACACACAAACACATATTCTTTCTCTCAATCTATATCAAATCTCTTTCTTTCTCTCTTTCTCTCTATTTATCTTTCTTTCTCTCTCTTTTTCTCTCTCTCTTTTTCTCTCTTTCTCTCTCTCTCAACATTTAACCATTTAAGTGCTGAGCTGTTTTACAATGAGGGCATACAAAATGGAATAACAATTCTGATGTTTAGAGGCTAAACTACCACACGCGTTTCAAGGGTTAACTGCCACATTGCCAGTGCTTATTGAACACTTAGCTATAAATGTAACTTTACATAATTCTAATTTGTTTTAAAAAAACAATGGTGTATGTAATATTGTGTACACGTTTCATCACCCACTGATCACGCAGATAGACAAGTTTGACTAGAACAAAAAACAACACACAACTGTGACCAAAAGTTTGTTCTGACCTCGGGGGTGGGGGGAGTAGAGAGCTCTTTGTTTCGACTACTTGGAATGATGAACAGTGGCTTAGGAAAACAACGGGTCAAGTTGACCCTTAAACTCTTAGCAGGAGAAGAAAGCCAGGTACACCAACACAAGAAAACAAGCGAAATATAGAAAAATAATAATTAGTTAAAAAAGCAAAGCTTTTGTAAGGGAAGAACTCCTTATTTTCAGTCATTTTTTTATCAATACTGTATGATTTATTTCTCTTTTCGAAATCAAACTAAATTAATTAATTACAACTATTTAATTAACTAATTGGTCATATATTTTAATTGATTCGTGTTTTGTTAAGAACTATCAATAATTATGCAAAGTTTCAACTTGATCCAAAACTTTGAGAAATAACGTACCCATACTTTTGACCAGACAGACAGACAGACAGAGTGAGTTACTAGAAGCTTTGTACACAAATAGATTCAAATCAGAACATAAACACACACACACACACACACACACACACACACACTAAGGCCTTACATTGAGACTGCATAACAAATTGTGTTTCTGTGTATTTCTATGTATAAAAGACAGTAAAAACAATTGCAAGGGAATCACTAATAGCAATCGAGTAAATATAGTGTGTTTTAACTGACGGGAAAATATTCATTCTTGGAATTACATCTTTATAAAGTAAATACGATAGATCGATTACTGTGGAACCTATAGCAAGAAAACAAATAGTTCTAGTATCGGTATCGAGACATTTTCTCTCCGCTCGGCTCTGACGATTGATGAAATCGACTCACAGGTCGATACTTAAAAGTACTTGAACTAATAAAGGATCGGATGTTTTGCAGATGATGACTTCGCAATTATTGTACCATACGAATATTCATGAAGCTAATTACTTAGAGAGGAAACAAAAGTTAATAGCTTTAAGTCTGCACCATCGCAGCGTCTTAAGTAATAAACATAAGAGTGGTGGGAAATAAAAATATAATAATAAGAGATCAATAAATGTAAATTTATTGATTGGTTGACTACAATTAAGGAAACATTCTGAAGTCATGGTGCTTTATAGCGACAAAATCTGTTTTTCTTTTTTAAAATGCGATCTTTATACCAATAGCCCCCCCCCCCACCCCCCCCAAAAAAAAAAGAATATATGTAGGCCTAGTATGGTGAATTTTCTTCAGGCGCTATACAAAAACAATTGCTAAAAATATTATTATATTATTAGTTTAGATCTATTAAAAATTTTATTACATGACTGATCCAAAGTAATTGATACAACACTTACTATAAGCTTTGGATTTATTTATTTTTTAAAGTATTTATTATGTTTTTCTTGTATTATTTCCCTTGTATTTTAGTATATATAAATAATTCAAATAGCGTTTTCCTCCATGTTGTTAGGTTATTTGTATTGTTGGAGAACAAGCAGGTAGATCAATTATGAATGCTGTACCTGTACTAGACTATAGCTACATCTATCAACTGCACACAATTCTGATATATTGTTATGAGAAAAAAAGCTTGAATTGTTAACTGGAAAATATATAAGTTGTTTATTGTGCATTTCTTAAATGTTTTTTTTAAACCAGTGTGTAGAGTCCAACATTTGTAAAACCAGCGGATAGATTCGAACATTTGTAAAACCAGAGGGTAGATTCGAACATTTGTAAAACCAGCGGGTAGATTTGAACATTTGTAAAACCAGCGGGTAGATTCGAATCAAACATGTAGAATTGTACAAAGTAAAGTTCCCCTTTCAGAGCTTGTAATCTAGAGAGCAGATGATGTTCAGGTCATCTGTTTCTTTGGCCAATGGATAACGAGCAGGATGTAATGTGGTCAGCACAACAACCAAACGCCATAACATTCCCCATCTTAAGTCAGGTACTAATTAGAGATGGGTGGACTCAGGTGCGTCATAAAAATCCCGAAATACAAAACCCCAGTCTTCATCAAGATTCGAACCCAGGACCCCTGTGAAATCAATTTAATTATGTTCATTTTATCTCTGATATTTAATTGATTTTTAAGAGATATACTTTCTGAATTATCTTCTGTTGAACACGTCGCTGTTTTTTTTATGTTTTTGTTTTTGTGGATTTTATTTAGAAGTACCCTTGTATGTTCATTAGTGTTGATCGATTTTCAATGGTTGAAGTGGTAGTGTGAAACCTCATTCAGCCGTATCAAGATACTGATAGGAGAGTTTTCAAGAAATTTGTCAGATGAAGATTGGCAGACATTGCACTGTCATGGCCGGCACATGTTTTACGAATCTAAAATGAAACCTAGCCACGTTGAGAATAATCTATCTATCTATCTATCTATCTATCTATCTATCTATCTATCTATCTATCTATCTATCTATCTATCTATCTATCTATCTATCTATCTATCTATCTATCTATCTATCTATCTATCTATCTATCTATCT
Source organism: Biomphalaria glabrata (assembly GCF_947242115.1). Taxonomy (NCBI): domain Eukaryota; kingdom Metazoa; phylum Mollusca; class Gastropoda; family Planorbidae; genus Biomphalaria; species Biomphalaria glabrata. The sequence goes on from NC_074716.1 coordinate 25,676,738, forward strand.
GTCTGTCTGTCTGTCTGTCTATCTATCTATCTATCTATCTATCTATCTATCTATCTATCTGTCTGTCTGTCTGTCTGTCTGTCTATCTATCTATCTATCTATCTATAGATAAAGATAGATATATAGATACATATAAAAAGATATAGATATAGGCCTACTGATTTGGACTGTTGACACAGGATGTACTTCCTGAGTTACTCTTCAAAAACACACACATACACACGCATCTATTTGCTACAGACACAGGTCATTGTCTCTGTGAACAGGCTGTAGAACTGTACTGGCCTTATAACTTCAAAGTTAAGTGTTAGCTATAGATACAGGTCATTGTCTCATTGATCTTAAGTTAGAATCGAATAAATCTGGTCTAAGTAATATTATAAGTCTAATGACAGAGTACATGCAGTGACGTAGGTAGATCGTGGGGACGACTGTCTACTGGTATGAACATTTTGTACATGTCAAAGTTGTTTTTTAGCTTCTTTTTCTTTCAGTATATGCCCCCCCCCTGCCTCTCGTATAAGCATCAACGTCCAACTATGTTTCAGTCAGGTTACAAGAGGAATTCAGCCCTCTGCCTCTCTCCCCCCCCCCTCATCCTACCCACCCCCTTACCTCAGTGATTCCTCACATTCCTGAAATCGTCACCTTTTACTCACACATGAGATGTTACATGTCAGTGAGTACACCATCATTTCACGAACCGACTCGATGAAAACTGAGAGTGTGAGTCGTGTGTGTGTGTGTGTGTGTGTGTGTGTGTATCTAAGTGGGGTATATACCCAAGCGTGAGCTTGTTCAATTAACCTCACTTAAAATGGATGGGGGGAAAAAACAACCTCTTAAGCTGCGTTTCTCAACCTTTTATTGGAAACGTTATCTTAAAAGAAAAATTGTATTTCTGCGATCCCCAGCAAGGGGGGGGGATGTGGACTTTCCCTCTGAGCATCCCTAGCCATGCCAGCGGCGGCACCAAGCTATTTCCTGTATTTTGATCTGCAGAAAAGCTTTTCCTCTGGCGTAGAGAGCGCATTCTTTATCAATGTGAAAAATGTCCAAGTCAGATAAACTCAAAAATTTGGATTGAAAGTCTGGAACTAAAGAGAAACACTCGAAGCCGATGAACGTATCTCACGGGTTGAATCTTCCTTTAAATCATCTCCAGTGTAGTGCCGCCTGTTGGGGTCACGATACCAAAAAAATGGCATCAGGACTAGATTTACCTAGCGACACCCCTAGGAAGTAATCATCTATAATTATAAGATAAGATAATGTGCTAGATTTACCTAGCGACACGCCTAGGACGTAATAATCTATAACTTATAAGATAAGATAATGTGCTAGATTTACCTAGCGACACCCCTAGGACGTAATCATCTATAACTTATAAGATAAGATAATGTGCTAGATTTACCTAGCGACACCCCTAGGACGTAATCATCTATAACTTATAAGATAAGATAATGTGCTCGGTAGAAAATCGTCCAGTGTGACGTCAGCTAGAATCGAGACCAATCGTCATAGAAGGCCTGAACACTGACCGGTGACGTCACAGCCTGTGGGCAATATAGACCAATAGCTCGTTGCAACGTCACAAGTCAGTCTTCAATAAATTATTGGTCTAAATTTCCCACAGATTGAGACTTCGTAGGTCTGTGTTCTATGACGATTGGTCTCGATAGAATCACCTTGTCACCAGAGATAATTTGAAAAGGCCTACCTTTAATTGGAACAAGTGGCTTTTAGTTGGCTAATTTCGTTGTTAAAATATTGGTTTAATACATTCCTTTGTTTACCTGCTCAATACTCAGATAAGAATCTATTACTAGAATGTTATGACAGAAGGTTTTGTGCCCGTAACAAAATAAAATGACCCGCCATTGCGAACCTTCGGAAGGGTGCTCTAGACAGGTTGAAAGGACAAGACAATTGAAGCGAACAATTTACAATCAGGACAGAATGACAGAATTTGTATGACCATGCCTGACTAGTCTTATTGGATAGACATCAAATAGAGGCAAACTATTCAGGCAAAGAACTTCAGACGCATCTCTCTCACTCTATTTTTCTCCTCTCTCTCCCTCTATCTCTCTCTCTCTATATATATATATAGAGAGAGATGTGGAGATAATCAAACCATTTTATTTAAGATAATTGAAACAATGTAATAACTGTAAGTTATTATCTCTTATCAGTTCACTTTATTTTACATTATATTGCAAATCTCTTATCGATCAACAATTTCAGACTCTATCGCACGTGCTCCACTTTAAGATCAACACAAAATAAATTCTTTTCAAAACAGCTTCCTTTAGACATTTACAAGCTATCTGGAAGGTAAAGTCAAACAAATAAGAACAAAGACGCCCCCTGGAGGGAGTCAGTCTCTACTTCTGATTGTTCTCAGCGGTATTTTGATCTTCTCCAACAAGAGAGCTCCACAGGCTCGTGATGCGGTCGTGAGCCAGGAATGGAACAAGGTGTTAGGGCGCAGCGTCCTTTGCTGCCAGTGTTTCTGTCTGAGTGGTTCTATCAGCACTGTACATTTCCGATCCCCCCCCCCCATTTCCTAAAATACAATTAAAAAATTGTTAGACTGTAGATTGCACAAATGGAAAGTGTGGCTGAGTAGTTTGAGAGATGGCTGCTAAATGGTTGATGGCTGTGGGAGTCCTAGAGGAGAATGTAGTTAGTTGCAAATCTGTATTTATCTTTATTTACTACCTTTATGGTGTGCTTTCATTACGCACCGCACTGCTGAGTGAATAGTCACAAAAAGCTGTGTGAATAAGCACATTTAGCCCTACCCGTATGTGAATAGACATACTAGGCCCTACTTGTGTGTCAATAATCACATTAGGCCCTACTTGTGTGTGAATAGTCACATGAGGTCCTACGTCTGTGTGAATAGGCAGATGAGACACTACTTCTGTGTGAATAGTCACACGAGGCCCTACTTCTGTGTGAATAGGCACATTTGGCCCTACTGTGTGAATAGGCACATTTTGCTCTACTTGTGTATGAATAGCCACACGAGGCCCTACTTCTGTGTGAATAGACACATTAAGCCTTACTTCTGTGTGAATAGGCAGATGAGGCCTTACTTCTGTGTGAATAGGCACAATAGGCCTGTTAACAAATGGCTGAATTACATAAAAAACTAAAAAAAACAACAAATGTATGATGCAGACACAAAACTAGACAGAAATGATTATTCTAAAAAAATAAGTAAATAAATGAATGTAATACAAAATACAAACAACTTATTTCTTTTTATTTCCTTGAAAGTATTTAAAGAGTGCGCTTATAAAGACTGGAAAGGGGTGATAATGGAGTGAGTGTGTGTGTGTGTTTCTATGATGACAGTGGAAGGATGCTAGCGATTAGTTGTGAATGATGCAAGATAGGTAGCATTGTGGTCATTTTCTTAGTTAGGACAGACGTCTTCAGAACGTGTTATTGTAGTGCAGTGATGCCCAAACTACGGCCCGCGGGCCATATCCGGCCCGCGACGTGGCTCCATCCGGCCCGCCTAAACATCGGTATAAAGTGAAGAAAATTTTTAAAAAGGTTGAAAAATGTATTTATGATACGTTAGGACTTTTTCTTGGATGGATTTCATTCTAATCTAATGTTTTCTAATATTCATATTTTTTTTAATGAACACGCCTTTTATTTTGTTCGGTGACAAGTGTTGACAGTTGTTTTAGGTTCTTGGATAATTCTGCTGCTGTCTTGAGCTAGTCGTGCTCTAAACAGGTTGTGTGTAATATAGGGCATCAATTTGGTATCAAGTTTGGTAACGTTCTTTTGATATCAAAGAGAATAATACGTACCATTTAATATTTGTGCCTTAATGAAATGGTAGAGCCGTAGGAACAAAGACTTGATTATGAATGTAGATTGTTGGTTTGAGCCGCAAAGAAAAAAAATCGCTAACTTACGGCTAGTTGAGTGAGTTGAGCGACTGACGAGAAAACAGAGATAAGATTTGTGCCCACGGTAAGGACAAACTACAGAGTTGTTTTAACTTATGAGAAATGAAGCGTAAAAAAATGTTTTTAGCAGTGATGAAAGAATTTGTCCTGGGGAGAAAAACAGGTAAAGCATTGCAAACGATCGGACGATATTGGTACAAATTTCCATTCAAAACTAAACGACAGTGCTGCAGATTTTGAAATGTTTTCTGTTGCCACTGAGGACTGCTCCGACAGATCTGCAAATGGAGCTGATTGACTTACACAGCCAGACATTCCTGTTTGAGAAATTTAGAGCGATGCAGACAAGACATTTCTTCACCAATTTGTATGAATTTCCGAAATCAAGTGTTACGGACATTCAGACAATCCCAATGTTTACAAGCACTTCATTGATTAGACAAACTTTTCATTGATAAAACGGATGAAGCCGATCTTACATAATCGCCTGGCACTGCTACGGGTTTGTAATTATAGTTTGTAATAAAACTATTTAAAATGGTTTATTCGCTATTTCATTTTGTTAATGTATTCCATGATGTGGCCCGCGACACGAGTGTCGAAAATTAAAATGGCCCGCCGGCAGAAAAAGGTTGGGCATCACTGTTGTAGTGAGTTAGATGTTGTTTAAAATATTATGACTAAAGTCTACTACATTTATTTTATTTCATATCAGCTTGATTTTGTTTTATCATAATAAAAGTTATAATTAGTATTGTTCACAAGGAAGTTATTCAAGTTATTTGAAGTTTTATTAGTTACGATCTATTACGCCTACAAAGATTTAATTGTCTAACAGCAGTTACATTCTATAAGTCAACTACCGTCCACACCAATGTGACATCTACTGGATGGGGAGACCATTGAATGTCATCATTTAGCTCCACTCCGAATATAAGGAGTTATATAGGAATTCCCTGGCTATTTCTTAATCTTATCTTGCTGTAACAACAGGAAACTGACTCAGATTTTATTTCGTACATTTTAACAGAGAAAAGTTCCAAGTCAGGCCAACCCACAAGAGTTATGCGTTCCATTAAGCACGTTAATATTGTCAATACAACAAAACACTTTGATCTAAATGTTTCTTAATGTCCAGCGTTAATCCGAAGCTCATCTCACAGTTGCGTGTTTCTGTTCACTTATTGTGCGAGTGAGTCTTTGCACGTGTGTGTTTTTCTTTTATAGTGTGTGTGTGTGTGTCTGCTTCGAGAGCATCGATGCATATGTTAGCGTTTGTGTGTATAGGAAATGAATTAGCATGAGTGGGTGTCTGCGAGAGTGCGCGTGTGCGTTTCAACCGGAGTCTGTTTCTGCCTGCCATCCATCCTCCTCACGTAGTGGGTAGCATCATTATGATTGATTGAGAAAGAGTGAGGGAATAAAAAAAAAAGGAAGTAGATTACTGAAGTGGAGGAAGAGAAGAAAGACGGATTCCCAGATGAACAGTGACACAAACTTTCCTTTTTTTAAAACCCGGATTGTCTTCACACGATAACATTCAAGGGCTTTTAAGCAACCATTGTACTGTTCACATGGTATCCTCATAAACACACTTTTGATCACATATAAACGCCTAGAGGTAATCGTTTCTTTTTCCTTGGTAACTTCCTGAAGTATCTGCAAGGATCGAGGCAGTTGATGTGACTCAGCAGCAATGGCTAAGACGAATTTTAAGAGTCATTAATTAAGATCAGGTGACAAACAAATGAAATGTTAGGCCGAATGTCGCACACTCCTGTTCTTCGGCAGAATGAATCGCGCGCACCAAGTGTAGCAATAACACGGGGGCCAAAACAAGGAAAACAGGAACGCCCGTTTGTAACATGGTGCCGCACCTTCATGGGATAGCTCAAAGCAGTGGACACCAGACTAGGCTGAAAACATCGTGGGGAGGAACCGATCTCTATGGAGACAGCTTGCCGCCCAATGCGCCGAACGTCGTGCAGAGGTTATAGAATAACCTAAAGAAAATATTTTATACTTTTGAAACACAAATTCAACTAAAAAGATTGACATTGTAAGTTTGAATATAGTTTAATTTAGAGATAAAACACCATCTAGTCAAAACACGATTTCCCGCTCACTTCCTTCATTGGCGAGATTTGAAGCATAGACCTAAAACCTCAGGATTATAGTTGTACTCCAACAGTACGGACAATCGAGAAACATTTGGTTTAAAATTTCTTAACCTTCTGTACGTGAGTGTTAAGAACACACATACAGACACAAACACATACAGACACACACACACAGAAACACCCATCAGACTCACACAGGTACATACAACATAAATGCACATTGTAAATTGAATTCAAACTGATTCAATTACGACATCAAAACATTTGGACAGATGTTATTGTTTAAGCCCAAAGGGAAAGCCGACCTTTAAACTCTTATACGATACCACGTGATTTGTTTAAACGTCAGGTAAAACGACTTCTTGTTTTTTTTTTTATTTCGAGTCTTGGTGTTTAAGAGAAAAAATCTACGGTTAAGTTATTTGTTGACTGGTCAGTGACGCCAACAGTTCTCCATTATCTCAGACATACCAAGTTGGGAGAGTCTGGGATAGACAGGAAGAGTAAGGGAGAGGCAGGAAGAGTAAGGGAGAGACAGGAAGAGTAAGGGAGAGGCAGGAGGAGTAAGGGAGAGGCAGGAGGAGTAAGGGAGAGGCAGGAGGAGTAAGGGAGAGACAGGAAGAGTAAGGGAGAGACAGGAAGAGTAAGGGAGAGGCAGGAGGAGTAAGGGAGAGGCAGGAAGAGTAAGGGAGAGGCAGGAGGAGTAAGGGAGAGACAGGAAGAGTAAGGGAGAGACAGGAAGAGTAAGGGAGAGGCAGGAGGAGTAAGGGAGAGGCAGGAGGAGTAAGGGAGAGGCAGGAGGAGTAAGGGAGAGGCAGGAAGAGTAAGGGAGAGACAGGAAGAGTAAGGGAGAGGCAGGAGGAGTAAGGGAGAGGCAGGAGGAGTAAGGGAGAGGCAGGAGGAGTAAGGGAGAGGCAGGAGGAGTAAGGGAGAGGCAGGAGGAGTAAGGGAGAGGCACAGAGAGTAAGGGAGAGGCAGGAAGAGTAAGGGAGAGGCAGGAGGAGTAAGGGAGAGGCAGGAGGAGTAAGGGAGAGGCAGGAAGAGTAAGGGAGAGGCAGGAAGAGTAAGGGAGAGGCAGGAAGAGTATGGGAGAGGCAGGAAGAGTAAGGGAGAGGCAGGAGGAGTAAGGGAGAGGCACAGAGAGTAAGGGAGAGTATGGGAGAGTAAGGGAGAGGCAGGGAGAGGCAGGAAGAGTAAGGGAGAGGCAGGAAGAGTAAGGGAGAGGCAGGAAGAGTAAGGGAGAGACAGGAAGAGTAAGGGAGAGGCAGGAAGAGTATGGGTGAGGCTTACAGTAATGCGAGAAGAATGTTCTGCACTCCCTCCTTTCATGCACACAGTAGTTCTCAGTACCTATTTACAGTGAGTTCTTCCAATGACAGTGCTATTGTGTGTGTGTGTGTTTCTCTTTAGTTAGGACTTATATACACACAATGGAACATTCCATGAAACACACCTGGATGACACATTTATGATACACGCCTGGATGACAGATCAAAAGATGTCATTTGATTACCTTATAGCTAGGGTGTTGATGTTATAGAGACTATTCCTTTATTCTCTCAAGCGTCCGAAAACAGAACAATGAACGCCTACACTTTGTAGGCATATTGTTAATACCTCTAAAAATGACATATAGATAAGTGTAGTTCTGGACAATTGTGGACACGACTACCGGGTCTACCCGATTAAAAAAAATTCAGTGAAAATAATTTGTTTTCTATGTGAGAATAACGATACATCAGAGTTATGGCAATGTTTTCTATGTGAGAATAAAGATACATCAGAGTTATGGCAATGTTTTCTATGTGAGAATAACGATACATCAGAGTTATGGCAATGTTTTCTATGTGAGAATAACGATACATCAGAGTTATGGCAATGTTTTCTATGTGAGAATAACGATACATCAGAGTTATGGCAATGTTTTCTATGTGAGAATAACGATACATCAGAGTTATGGCAATGTTTTCTATGTGAGAATAACGATACATCAGAGTTATGGCAATGTTTTCTATGTGAGAATAACGATACATCTGAGTTATGGCAATGTTTTCTATGTGAGAATAACGATACATCAGAGTTATGGCAATGTTTTCTATGTGAGAATAACGATACATCAGAGTTATGGCAATGTTTTCTATGTGAGAATAACGATACATCAGAGTTATGGCAATGTTTTCTATGTGAGAATAACGATACATCAGAGTTATGGCAATGTTTTCTATGTGAGAATAACGATACATCAGAGTTATGGCAATGTTTTCTATGTGAGAATAACGATACATCAGAGTTATGGCAATGTTTTCTATGTGAGAATAACGATACATCAGAGTTATGGCAATGTTTTCTATGTGAGAATAACGATACATCAGAGTTATGGCAATGTTTTCTATGTGAGAATAACGATACATCAGAGTTATGGCAATGTTTTCTATGTGAGAATAACGATACATCAGAGTTATGGCAATGTTTTCTATGTGAGAATAACGATACATCAGAGTTATGGCAATGTTTTCTATGTGAGAATAACGATACATCAGAGTTATGGCAATGTTTTCTATGTGAGAATAACGATACATCAGAGTTATGGCAATGTTTTCTATGTGAGAATAACGATACATCTGAGTTATGGCAATGTTTTCTATGTGAGAATAACGATACATCAGAGTTATGGCAATGTTTTCTATGTGAGAATAACGATACATCAGAGTTATGGCAATGTTTTCTATGTGAGAATAACGATACATCAGAGTTATGGCAATGTTTTCTATGTGAGAATAACGATACATCAGAGTTATGGCAATGTTTTCTATGTGAGAATAACGATACATCAGAGTTATGGCAATGTTTTCTATGTGAGAATAACGATACATCAGAGTTATGGCAATGTTTTCTATGTGAGAATAACGATACATCAGAGTTATGGCAATGTTTTCTATGTGAGAATAACGATACATCAGAGTTATGGCAATGTTTTCTATGTGAGAATAACGATACATCAGAGTTATGGCAATGTTTTCTATGTGAGAATAACGATACATCAGAGTTATGGCAATGTTTTCGATTCCGACTCTAAGGATGAAACCAGTTGCGACCTGCCTATTTTTCAGAATATCTTTTTTTTTTCATCTTTAGTATGCCTACAAACAAAATTTTGCCAGATTTAGACTTGATGAAGCCCTAAGCTATTACAGATATGGGGACCCTTGTAAAGCAATTTTTGCAAAGCTTATATCAGTTTTTCCTGTTGAAATTTTGCGCATTCACATGACATGAATCAACAAAAACAAATTAAAGAATTAGTTAATTAATTTTGGGTGATTTCCTCTTGATCAAACAAGTAGAGTTATCTTCCCTTTTCCTTACCATTTTTTCGTTTATAAAACTATTATAAAATTGTATTATTGTCATTCCGATGAACTTTGCATTTAGCTTGATGTCCACTTTGACACACACATTTAGGGGGGGGGGTGGCTATGTACAAGTAGGTTGAAAATCGATCGACAGTTAATTAAAATCTTGTAGCATCAAAAAGGTTTCCTCTCTAAACATCATTAAGAAATCTATTCCATTTTTCAGATTGTGTGGGAATATTTTCACTCGATACTAGATCTAGTTCTTAAGATCACACACCACTGTTAGTGTCTGTTACAGTCTTTGCTTAAAACATTTGTATATTATCTGGTGCTCTCTAAGTCAAAGCCAAATATCCGAGTGTCAACAAGAGAAAATGAAACTGTTGAGCAGAGTCCTCATCAATCTAATTAACTTACTGGGTCTGCTCCACCTGGAGCACTGGTTCCCACCGTTGTCTCATGCTACACCTGGAGCACTGGTTCCCACCGTTGTCTCGTGCTTCACCTGGAGCACTGGTTCCCACCGTTGTCTCGTGCTCCACCTGGAGCACTGGTTCCCACCGTTGTCTCGTGCTCCACCTGGAGCACTGGTTCCCACCGTTGTCTCATGCTCCACTTGAAAGAAACTGAGTGACACCCAACATGTCCGATTGGTTTTGTGACAGGCGAACATAGAACGCACTGGCGGCTGTTTCACTAAGCCAGACATCTGTCTGGCGGCTATTTGTTGAGTCAATCTTTACATCTCTGAGACAGATCGATATCTGAGTCTCAAATATTGAGCTCACAGATTTTCTGATATTACAGTCGCTTTATTTTTTTTGATTTCGCAACAACCTAGCTAAGAATGAAAAAAAAATCCCTTATAAATCCCCCCCCCCCCAGCTTTTAAAATAAGGGGGAAAAACAACTTTTTAAAGCCAAATTCAGTGAAAACCAAGCTTACGATGCAATGAATCGTTGATGCTTAGATTAGAGCATTAATTAATTTGAATGAAACAACAATTCTAAATGAATTATTGAACTTCTTAAAATAACATTCTATTTCTTTAATGAAATAATGATTTTTCTTTAAATAAATTAACTAATTCATTGAATGAAATATTGATTCTTTGAATGAAATATTGATTACTATTAACTATTGATAGCAGCTTTATAATGCATATAATAATAATAATAAAAATAATAATAATTAAATCGCAATCTTTTACAATAAGTGACTTAACAAATATTCCTTACCAACTTTTGGAGGTCGGCGCTGCTTCAGATATGACGTTCCGTAAGAAAACCCTAGAGACTTTAGTTTTGAAAGAAAAACAGATCGTACATTGCATGGTGTTTCTCGTTAACTTGCTTTGAAAGTGGCAGAGAATGGCAACTCATGATACATAATTATAACACCTGGTACTTATAACAAATTTGGGGTAATTTGAATTCTAAACACATTACATGAGAGAGAAATAAATAAATAGATAGATAGATAAATAGATAGATAGATAGATAGATATTGATCGAGGAGATAGATAGATAGAGAGATAGATAGAGAGAGAGAGAGAGAGAAAGGGAGAGAAAAAGAAAGAGAATAAAAGAGTAAAATTTATAGGACCCCATCACCTACGGACTACTATGATATTGTCCACTTGGTCACTGTCCAGGAATGGTACATAGTCTGCGTGCAACCCGTTAGAAATCATAGCATTTAAAAATATCTTTCTTCTTTTCCTACTTTCCCTGCTCACTTTCTGTTTACCATAATATCTATTACTTTCTCCCAACAGCTCATTTTGTTTCTCTGCATCTCTTTGACTTCTATCTCTCCTACATACTTCGACCCATCTATTTCTATCTCTCCTTCTCTCTCTCCCTATCTCTCCTTCTCTCTCTCTCTCTCTCTCCTTCTTTCTCTCTCTCTCCTTCTCTCTCTCTCTCCCTCTTTCTTCTTCTCTCTTTCTCTCTCTCTCTTTCTCTCTCTCTCCTTCTCTCTCTCCCTCTTTCTCCTTCTCGCTCTCCTTCTCTCTCTCTCCTTTCTCTCTCTGTCTCCTTCTCTTTGACTCCTTTTCTATCTCCTTCTCTTTCTCTCTCTCGTGTCTCCCCACCTCTCCTTCTCCTTTTCTCATTCTCTCTCTCTCTCTCTGTTGCCAAGTTACACTCAGACTGTGTATGTATATTTTATTTTATATAATTGCCACTGTAGTATAGAGAAATTGAGGAAGAGACTTGATGATATATCACTGAGGGTCTAATAGTAACATCAGTAATACAGGCACCTGATGATATACCACAGAGGGTCTAATAGTAACATCAGTAATACAGGCAGCTGATGATACACCACTGAGGGTCTAATAGTAACATCAGTAATACAGGCATCTGATGATATACCACTGAGGGTCTAATAGTAACATCAGTAATACAGGCACCTGATGATATACCACTGAGGGTCTAATAGTAACATCAGTAATACAGGCACCTGAAGATATACCACTGAGGGTCTAATAGTAACATCAGTAATACAGGCACCTGATGATATACCACTGTATGGCTAGCTTACTCATCATTAGCACAAAGCACCGAACTAAACATCTAGATTTACAAAATGTAATTTATTGTAAGGAACATCCGCACAGACAATGTTAGTTGTATGACTCAAGCTGCTAAATATTTCCAAACACAGTTACACACATAATTTAACATCTTTTTTTGAAGTTTATATTGCCAATTAGTCACTAATATATGCTCACGTTCGTGTCATTCACCTGTCACACCTGTCACACAGGGAAACTAGTGAAACTAAGCCGCATCACATCCTGTTTTAGTTAGGTCCAATGCATTTACTGACAGGAGAGTTTCTATATTTTTTGACAAATTTTTAAAATCCACATTTAGACGTATCTATTAATAGAAAACATGTATACTGTTGAGCTGTACTTAAGATCTATTTTTGCTGTTTTCAACTAATTGCATGTTTTGTGAGAACGATTTCGTTGTTTCCCTTTTCATACGTCATGTTTACAAGACACATAAAAAGGGAAAAATAAAAACCAAGAATATTCCTTCTCTTTTTTTTTCCACTTCCGCTTCCCACATCCTGATATGTTCAAATTAGAACGCGGGTATTCACATATTCTTGTTACCATCTGGCCCATAAAAACCTAGGTAGGGCTAATTTACCTTCATGTAGAGTTTGAAGGATAGGTGGCAATGGTGCTACCTGGGTCCTCGCAGTGACGTCATAACTTGATGCTAAAATGTCTCACATGAGCCTCAACCCAACTAGAGGAGTTTTGTTTTGAATACTTCACTACAATCCGACTAAGTCAACACTAAAAAGACTCCAAGCTCTGCGTCTAGAGAAAAAAAATGGCGCAGGCTAAGTCTGGCAGGACACTAAAATAAACAGGAGGGTGAAACATAAAAACTTCAAAATCTCTAGTAAGCGAAGCCACTTTAAAACATCAACAAATAGAGTGTCTGCATTATTAGTCGTTGGTTTTTAAAGCCAGAACTATGTTTTTTTTTTAAAATCATACATAAATATAGAGGTTCAGTTTTTTTAAAAGTATATTTATATTATCGACCTTTGCTGCAGCGGAATGTCAAGAAGTTGATCATCACATTGACCAGTTTATTTTAGAGTTAAAGAGAGGTACGAAGAAAAAAAAAAGTGACGCGCTTCAAAAAGATGTTTGATATCACATTTTGATATTTGACATAGCTGATGTGTATGTGTGTTATAGCAACAACATATGAAGAATGTGCTAGCGTGTGTGAGATATGTGTGCTAATCTAATGTGTATGTGTGATACAGTAACTATTTGTGAGAGTGTAGCATCAGGAACGCAGCACCCAGACTGACTGGCACATGGCACGCATGGAAATCGTTCATTAGTTGATTGGATAAATCGTTTAATCTGTTCAGCCTTTCAAGTAGGCTGAGCCGAGTTGTTTTGACATGTGCTAGCATCACAGAATATCTTGTCCTCTTATAGTGCGTTCTTCACACAAGGAAATATTTTAAAAGCTTTTTCCGTTAAGTGTTGAGTTGAAGAGCTGTTTTTTTTTAATGAACCTAGCATTGCATGATGTAACCCACAACTTAGCATTCACCTTCTTATTTGTATTTATTAGCATTCTTACACTATATCCTATAGTCCAATATTAAAGGGTGTAACAATAGAATGTAGCAGAATGTAGCAGTACATTTAGTGTAGCACGTTTAGAAGTTATATATGATTGACCCAATGTCAATACGGAGATATATGTTTAAGTACAACAAAACAACAACAACAGAAATCTTCTTTACCAAATAAACACTTTCATTCTACAAGTAGAAAGAACGACACTCACGAGCACATAATATTAACACAAAATATAACTTACTTTTCAATAATAGATTCAATAAAAAGTGTTGAACATGGAGCTTGAAACTTGTTGTCTGATGGACCCTGATATAAGCTTGTCTCCTTTTTTTATAGAACCTTTCTTGAACACGAATAAAAAACAACTTTTCATTTCTAATTAGCTTGCTTTCATTCTCCAACCTGAGGTTAAAAAAACTTCATGTTTACACTTCTCTTGAGACCTGGAAAACCTTTTTAATAATAAGTTTTGACTTTAAAAAGATCGGGCCACAATGCAGACAAAATTATCTGAGTCTTTCTTTTTAAATGTTAATTTGAAAAATCTATTGGGTTTGGGTTCCAAAGCTGTACCAAACTACTTAACAGCCTATAACTATAACTATACAGTGAATATATCTAAAATAGAAAATAAATACAACTAAAATAAAAAATAGCCTTCGTATTTTTTAAGTTAAAATTAAGGCTAAAACAGATCTAAAATCCAAAGCCTGTTCAAATTGTAAGTCTAAAACTGGTCTAAATTCGGAGGAGTCCAAAATAGGGCAAAGAAGGTCCATATTAGAATTTAATTCAAAGTAGAAGTAGATCCAAACTGGGTACAAAGCAGAAGTAGGTCTAAATTTGGTCCTCAGGAAAATGGATCCAATATCTGCCCGAATCTGAGGTAGGTCTATAGTACAAAAGATCAAAATCTAGATCAGTGTTTTACAACTACTATGGTATTATAAATGTATAGGCAAGTATTATATATATATATATATATATATCACTGGCGGATCCAGGGGGGGGGCGGTAGGGGCGATCGCCCCCCCACTCGGCCGCCCCCCCCCCCCCGAAGGGGGGGGGCGGACGAACTTTAGTATAAAATTCACACGATTTGTATACGAATTTATTAATTATGTTAAAAATATATATTAATTATTTATATTTCAAACTATTTTTAAATTATTTCGCCCCCCCCCTCTAGTATGTTGGCTGATTTGGTGGGGTCGGGAGGGGCGATGGTATCAATCCCGCCCCCCCCCCTTACACTTTCGAGTGGGGGGGCGGTCAAATTTATTTGTAGAAATCACAGATTTTGCTAAAAATATCTATATCATTAAAACTTGTTATTGATATTTTAACCGATCTTTTTATTATGTCGTTCCCTGTTTGCCGATTTGGGGAAGGGGGACGAATACCTCTACTGCCCTTCCCACCTAAACCCTTTGAGTGGGGGGGGGGGGCGGTCCGTTTTTATGGAGAAATCATAGTTTGTGAACAAAATTAGTTGAACTTGAATTAATATATAAATTTTATATTATGTCGCTCCCTTTCTGGTATTTTGGCCGATTCGGTGGGGTGAGAGGGGGGGGGGGGCGATTGCATGTACTGCCCTCCCCACTCTAGCCCTTTGAGTGCTGGGGGGGGCGGTCCTATTTTTGTGCAGAATCAAAGTTTGTGAATAAAATTAGTTGAATATCTATATAATATAAACTACGTATTGATATGTGACCCATTGTATATTATGTAATCTCAAATTGTATCATTAGTAAATTTAAATGAAAAAGGGTTGTACCAGGTGGGAGGGGCGATACATGCAATCGTATTTCCCCCATTGAACAAATCAATACTTTTTCTTTTTGTATTATAGTTAAGAAATTACAAATTTAAAAAAATCTGTCATTAATATAATTTATATATACTATAAATTAAATTCTTATATCGAGTCGCCCCACCCCTATTCTTTAATGCCAAATGCAATTTTTAGCAGAAATTATTAAAGAAGCGAGGATTAATCGTTTTCATTCTACCGCCATTCCCATTTCCAGACAGAGTTTTTTGTAATTTCACATGAATTTATCATAATTATTTTTAAGAAAGAATTTGCATTGGAAAAGTTAGAATTCAAATGAAATTTTTCAGTATAAGAGTCATGATTGAGATGAGTTCTAAACTCAAATAATGTTTGTATAGTCGCCTTTTCCCAACCTTTACTCAATCTGATATTTTTCTAGCTAAAAATTTTGGAACTATAACTCACAATCCATACTACAGTTTTCTTGAATACTATTTATCAAATAATTTTTTTTTTCGGCGGCGATCCTCAAAGCAAAAATCTAAATACGTGGGGTATCCTATCTTTTCAAGGAACAAATCGGTTTTAATTGCAATGTATTATGGGCCTATAAATTCATATTAGAATATTTTTCAAGTACAACATTATTCGAAAGGTCCTTTTTTAATAGTATGAATAATGAGCTTTAGGTCAGGAGAATGCTTTTCTGCAGTGAAGAATGCAAGAAAACGCTTTTGGCGTCGGGGCTTCGCCCCGAACTCCATTTATAAATAATGAGTTGTAGATGTCAGGAGAATGCGTCTCTGCAATGAAGAATGCAAGAAAACGCTTATGGCGTCGGGGCTTCGCCCCGAACTCCATTGATGAATAATGAGCTGTAGATGTCAGGAGAATACGTTTCTGCAGAGAAGAATGCAAAAAAACGCTTTTGGCGTCGGGTCTTCGCCCCGAACTCCATGGATGAATAATGAGCTGTACTTGTCAGGAGAATGCGTTTCTGCAATGAAGAATGCAAGAAAACGCTTATGGCGTCGGGGCTTCGCCCCAAACTCCATTGATGGATATTGAGCTGTAGATGTCAGGAGAATACGTTTCTGCAGTGAAGAATGCAAAAAAACGCTTTTGGCGTCGGGTCTTCGCCCCGAACTCCATGGATGAATAATGAGCTGTACTTGTCAGGAGAATGCGTTTTTGCAATGAAGAATTCAAGAAAACGCTTATGGCGTCGGGGCTTCGCCCCGAACTCCATTGACGAATAATGAGCTGTAGATGTCAGGAAAATACGTTTTTGTAGTGAAAAAAGCAAGAAAACGATTTTGGCGTAGGGGCTTCGCCCCGAACTCCACAAGAGAACCTTAAAGCGCTGCCCCAGTTGTTTTGTTTTTCGCCGAAGGTTGAGAAATGCTGCTTTTTTATTCTCAAATATATATATATATATATATATATATATATGTGTGTGTGTGTGTGTGTATGTGCTGTACGCACGTTTATGCGTAGGGTTAGGGTTTACTGGGCGTTAGGGTTAGGGTTTGGAAAAAAATCGCCCCCCCCCAGTCCAAAGTTCTGGATCCGCTAGTGATATATATATATATATATATATATATATATATATATATATATATATATATATATATATATATATATATATATATATATATATATATATATATATATATATATATATATTTATATATATATATATATATATATATATATGTATATATATATATATGTATATATATATATATATATATGTATGTATGTATGTATGTATGTATGTATGTATGTATGTATATATGTGTGTGTGTGTGTGTGTGTATGTATTAGCGCTGTGACGATGGATGATTTCGTTATCTTTTAAACTTGACGGCAATGAACTATATGTAGGCCTACCCTGCGAGAAACAGAGAGAGTAAACATGTAGAGAAAATCTTTATCAGGGCCGCCGCTGCCTATTGTGCAATGTTTGCATTGCAAGCAGGCGGCCGATTGTAAGGGGCGTACAAATCATTATTCCAAGATTCCTTTTTTCAAATTTTTGGTTTAATAGTAAAAAAAAAAAATACGTAAATATTTAATTTCAATTCTAATGATTCCATTACCTTTTGAAACCTTGGGGGGGGGGGGGGAATCGAAATAATATTCGTACAATAAGAAGTTATTTGGAAACTTTAAAAAGAAAAAAAAAGTGGCGTGCGAGCAATTCCCACGGGTTTTTATATAGACGCCGACAGGTCCTGGCCTTGAATTTTCGCGGGTTGTTTATAATATTTGTTTCGGGCCGAATAGCCCGCTCTGTAAGTAAGTAGAAGGTCAATTTTAAAACATTGTCACTTATTTTAAATGGCTATTAGTTGGCCGATTATAAAGTGTAGATGTAGATTGTTATGACATGATTAGGATTTAGTTATTTGTTTCGGGAATAAGGGGAAAGTTTTACTTAGCGACAAGTGACGTGGCAGATCTTTAAAAAACAAGAACGCTTTAGGATTTGATAGAAACGAGACGTTTTCCCATCCTAGCAAGAATAAGAAGTAGTTTACGGACATAGCTGACATCGGACGATTCCCTTCGTGATTATTAAACATATTTGTAGACCAACATCAGCGTCGACTACATATTTTGATTGTTTCGGTCTTTCGCCGGTGTTACTGAAGTAGTTTGAGTTCAGTGTTACTTCCAGTCAGACGTAGATCTACACTAGTTATATTTCAACATCGCGCGGAAGCCTTAACAAGATCTACATGAAGTTCATTCGTGTTCTGGTTTAAAATACATTGTAAAGTCTCTTCTTTTCTAATAAAATCAGTTCAAAACGGAATCTGTTTTATAAATATTTAATATTAAAAAACTACTTAATATTTAATTATATATAACAGTATTTAAATTTATTTTTAGTATTTTTTTAAATTGTGCAAGTATTGCGTATTGAATTAGTATTACTATCATTCCGTTTTTCATTATGAATCATCTGTATTTTTAATGCAGCGTTTCTCAAACTTTTAAAGAAAATATTTTAAAACGTCTCCGCTAGTGTGATTCTTCTAGATTTTTTTGTCTCAGAATGGTTGAATTTCTTCCGTCTATTACAATTTATTATAGTGACGACTTTTGTGTGAAAAAAAACGTCCGCGACAGAGACGTCTTACCACGAAGAATATCTATAAAAGATCACGCCCATTACAAAAGTCCGTGTGCAATATGTAGGCCTACCCAGAATGTCCCTCGCATAATACTATTGGCCAGGGCTGCCTCTTTATTATTAGATTTAATATGGCCCTCGCCTTTTTTAAAATTAGGATGAATAGTGCGTTCTGAAAGAAAACACATCAATATTAGCCTTTTAAACATTCTCTCTTCTTACTCAGAGAAGAAGGCCAGAATACACTTAGTGCCGGGTCCCGCTGGGAATCAAACCCCTTGCCGACTTGAGCGCATCTCTTTCATCTCCATGAAGAAACTTTACAACGCTTAAAGTGTATGTAGGCAACACAAATTCGGAAAAAAATAACTGACCATAGACCTATATACAGTCTGTGAAACTGACCATAGACCTATATACAGTCTGTGAAACTGACCATAGACCTATATACAGTCTGTGAAACTGACCATAGACCTATATACAGTCTGTGAAACTGACCATAGACCTATATACAGTCTGTGAAACTGACCATAGACCTATATACAGTCTGTGAAACTGACCATAGACCTATATACAGTCTGTGAAACTGACTCATTTTATTGAAACTTCATTACCTTAATTTGGATTCCATACATAGGCTTAGTGTTAAAACATATAAATAAAAAAAAAATAAAGAATCAAAATTGTGTTATAATTAAGACAAAGTTTTCTTTTCTTTTTCATTACATTCTTTACAAAAAATCAAAGTTAAAATTGAAAACAAAACATCTCGGAGGGGACGGGGATACGACAACAATGCGAATACGAATGGAAAAAGGAATGGTCTACACAAATGAATTTAAATCAAAGAGCGCTTTAGGTCCAGTGTCTAGCTCAGTCGAAATGGGGGGGGGGGGGTATCTTGTAATTTCGTAAGCAGGCGACCCCAACCCTCGTGGCGGCCTTGACCTTTAGCAACAAATTTCTTGGTGTGATCAATTTGAATTATTTTAAGAGCAGAATGAAATGAACAACAAACTGAACACCAGGACAGGAAACATTGCCAACCTTAGTGTCAATAGATAGAGAAAACAACGAATACCGAACTATCGTGGGAATGGCACATGTGTCGATATTAGAAAGGAGGGCGTATGCGAATTAGAAAAAAAAAAAAAAAAAACAAGTATCGATACAGAAAAGCGTGTCTAGAAGATTTAGGAGGCACGTGATTATTTCCCCTGTAATGAGACTGTAATGTGCGATTATGATTACAAGTTAAAAAAAAAGGGGGGCGCAAGCGGTGCGGAAGTGATGAAATGATTTATTCAATATCGTCTTGCTTCTGCCTGGACCCAGAAAGATGATTAAATTGTATCTGGCCAGGACAATCATCTAGTTAATTGATTTTACAGGGACAGGTGTAATCATTAATGTCGGTATCGATACTGTCCAGAAGGAGGCAGACGACATTCATTGACCTCTTCTTGTTCATGCACCGCTTGTCCCACAACCAGAATTTGGGCGGCTAGTTAAAAAAAAAAACGGGCAAGGCAAAGAAGAATTCTGAAATAATTTATTTTTGTTTCTTGTGCGAATGATGATACTTTTAAGAGAATTTTTTTCTCTTATGCTTTTTAAATATTATAAAAGTTAAAATGTGATCTAATAAATATTCTTATTTCTTCATATTAAAAAAAAAAAAAAACTGACGGTGAGATGAGAAGAAGTTGGCGATTGGTTGCTGGTAAGGATGATGAAATTACAATAGGGTCTAGCGCAGTGATTCCCAAAGTGGTCTATATAGACTCCCAGGGGTCTACGAAGACTTCCAAGGGGTCTACGAAAGTGAAAAGTATAATTGGGGGTCTATGAGATGTCCACGGGGGTCTACGATAATAGATTTCATTTAAGCAGGTCGTGACTTTAACTTTTACATCCCATAAATGTAATACATTAATTAATATATGATTTGTACCTTAATTAATCATTTAAATATTTATCCTGCTTTTCAAACAAAAATTGTTGTATTTAATTTCTATACTTTTTTTAAATAGCCGTTGTAGTTGTAAAAACTGTTTTACACAAACCTACATCTGATGCTATTAAAAAATTTCATTAAGAGACAATACAGTTCAAGGGCACATGAGTGACATGAATTATAAAATTAAAAGCTTCTTATGTAATTCTTTGCAAATGACATATATATAGTTTTGGATCAGCGGCGTCACAGGCTTTGACAGGGTGTAGCGTTGTGTGCTGCAAACTGCATAAAGGTCGCCGGCTCCATATTTGTCCTGAGGGTTGACCCACGAAGCCTTTGGCCATGTTTGGGTTTAGCTGCTAGGCAGCAGAGGTTTGAATTCAGTTTTCCATCAACTAGGTGGTGGCAAGCCAAGGCTAATGAGCCCTTCCTGCTCGAAGCGTACTGGTTTAGGCGCCAGTTACTCACTTTTGCCCCTTCTCCTGTTAGTAAAAATAGTTCCGCGGAACCAATATTTGAGCCAGACGTGAAAGAGACTGGAGACTACTCTTTGCGAAAACTTTTACAATGATACTTAAGGCAAATTAATTTATTAATTAATATTTAATGTTTGAATGTCTACTTTATAGAACAACAAATTCCTATATGAAACATAATATTCGTAGCAACGAATGCATATCCTGAAAAACAACACATTTCCAGCGGGTTTAGTGGTTCCTGCAATACATATTTATTGTTATTTTAATTGGTTTAAATTTGAATTTTATCAATAAAAATTATAGATCTCTATACATTTATTGTAGCTTTAAATTACTTTTAATCTCTTTAACTCACTACAGTTAGAAATAAGTTTTTAAAAAATGACAATGACTTTGCAAAAACATGGCAAGGGGTCTACGAGACAAAAAAGTTTGGGAACCACTGGACTAGCGTAATGCAAATGTAAAGCGGTAGACTTAGACGATCTTAGAGACATGAAAGAGTATTAGATTTTTTTTTTTTTAAATATCAGTTTTTTTCATTAATATTAGAGCTATATCTCATCTGAAGTTAAATCTGTGTTTATTGTAATACAAGTTATATTGAGTTTTTGTTCACAATAAAAGTTTGTTTAAGTTATTTCAAGTTTATTTATTAAAAGTATAATACACATACATCGGTTTAGTTGAACCCGCTGTCCAGAGCTACACGTCAACGACCGATCAACAAGTCTGAAATACTCAATGACCCTAATACAAAGCCTATATTAGCTGTAGCTTTATTTTCATTTCAAAATACAAGAGTCTGTACACTGGCCTTGTTCACTGTCATCACAACACTCGTGTACACCTTCTCTTCTAGTAAAACAAACTGGCATAGCTCTTAGAACAGTACAACCAGCATTCAGTTGCTCCCCCTTTAACATAACACTTCAAGGAACTTACCTCCCTTGCCTTCACGATCTATTGCTTAGGTAGAGACGTTTATATAGAATGAACTAAATAGCATTAACAATATGTGCTTGTGAGATCTCATTAGCATTCTCCCATAACACAAGATTTGCTTGTTTAGCAGTTAGTAATTACATATTATTGTTTAGCTAATGGCTCGTCTAACTATATAAATCCTATAACATGGGGAAAAAATTGTTGTTGTTTTTTAAATTACATAACACTTCTTCATGATATCACAGATATCTTACTGGTCGAAAAATGTTTACGGAAACCCACAAGTGTCATTTTTCTCAATTTATACCGGAAACAAGATAGACAAAATACAGATGCCAACCCATGATCATATTATTTCAGACAAATGTTATTGTTTTGATATGGTTATGACTAATAACTTTGCGTATGATTGTGTT